>NC_092186.1:21987500-22587500 GCF_043641665.1 Enoplosus armatus | reverse complement strand
CTCAGTCACTGTCGGAGGTAAGAAGCCTCGCATGACTCATGGGGATTTGTTAATGACTTGAAAGGTGGTGATGACTCAGATAGCCTGAAGCCAAATAGGCTCTGAAAGGACTAAATTAGGCTTGTTGTGATCTTTTGAGCCGGAGGGTCGACTTATCAGAGGGTTCACAATTCTCAGCAGAGGCTTGGCGAGGCTGAATGATGGCCAAGTCGCTCCAGTAATGTTTTGGAAACAGTGCCATACCTTGCAGGGTCATTACAGCAGAGCTATTAGGAAGAATCTGCCACCCTCTCCTCAGTCGTAATGGGCCCGTTTCCCTTTTAGCGCTCACTCTGCCGTAAAGGTTGAAGCACATGGGAACCATTGGGTCAAATAAATTTGAAATTGCAGTTGTCACTTTGTGGAAATAGTCTGAATCCCCAAGCAAAGTTAAGCTTGACAGCTCCAAGTTAATTACATAATATTGGTGAGATGCACGGCAATAATTTCCCATAAACTGAAATGTCAGGCGCTGTTAAAGAGAAGGCATTTTGCAGCTGGTTGCGTCTGTTGCCCTTAGTAGGAAAGTTGAGTTCTGCTACAAAATCAGTTTACTCAAGATGGAACATTGAGAAATCTGCTCACAAATGCTTGTCTCAAGCTATCTATCACGCAGGGAAACATGTCTCCAGGGAGGGCAACATGTGATGGAGGAGCGTGCAGGTCATGTTTTGGGTCTTGTTTGCCAAAGATAATGTGGACAAACCACAGTCAGAGGTTCTCTCAGCAGTAGCAGCTGCAAAAATAGAACTAAAAAGTCAATAGCAGAGGGCTAAACCTGTTTCAACTCTCACTCTTTCTGTGTGTCTTAGCTGAGGAGTCTGCAGGGCCGCCCCAAAATGTACACACACACACACAGAGACACTACAAAATTACATTCAGAACTACATGTACAGTGTAGACCAGAGGTTTTCAAACTCCCAGGGTACCGCAGGATAGTTGAACGGGGGGCACGGAGGGAGGGGAGCTGAGGCAAAGATGCGTGAGTTGAAAGGGATCACGATCAACAGTTGGAGCTGCAGCAGTGGCTGTGACACGCAGCTCAGAGGCAATCAAGGTGCCCATTCAGTGTGACTTGCTCTTAATGGGGAATTGCGAATAAACTTTTCAAAATTCACTTAGAAAGCCCAGAAAAAAAAGATGCTCCTTGTAACTCCCGAACCTGCTTGAGAGTCGTCATGTTTTTTAAGTTTTCTTCAGTATCACAGTAATCCAGTAATAGCTGTCGGTACATCAGTGGGTACATTGCAAACAGGAACTGCTAATAGCTAATTCGGCATACTTTCATTTCCCAAAATGTAAAGAAATACAGGCAAAAAAATAAAAAAATTAGGCTCCCACAGCTAACTAACTGGCTCATGGCGACATTATACTTCCTGTTTACATCCCCCAACTTACAGCAACTATAGTTCCAAAGCTTAGAGTATGATTATGTCCCAAATAGAAGCGTGACAAAGAATAATAGTAGAAGTGACAAAATTCACGATATTCATTTTTTTCGTCAATATTTTTTTTGACATTACTCGGGCTCAGAATGTCCCGTAAACATGCTTCTTATAATCTTGGAACATTGACACTCTCCCCTTTCTATTTATATACAGATATTTGCCCTGTCTTGAAAACCTGCAGACGCGTAGACAAAACACTCTAATCATTTTGAATTGTGGCCAGGGGGCGGTGTAGGCGGGGGCCCGGGGGTCCGACTTTGAAACCCAATGGAATAGACTACACACACACACACACACACAATCCCGACATAAGCAGTCTGGAAGGAAGTGATGAGAACGTGCCGAGCCTGAGTCCGTGATTCCTCTTCCCCTTCACCTGGCCGAGTCCTCCGATCCCACCCTCCAACACACCCAAACACGCACAAAGAAGTCGACAGATAAATACACAAATGCACCCCCAGAGCCAGACAACAATCATTCGCACAATACGATGAGACGGCAGGCTGAAGAACAAGGACGGCACGCACACCCTCAAAAGCTTATCCCGTACACTCAAAATACAAAACCTGTACACACAGACATCCCCTCCAGACACACACACGGGTCAGTGTGTCCCAGCATGCAGCAGTGAACAGAACTCATTGTCCGTTTCCTTTTGGCTGAGAGCCGCGCTCGTCGCTCAGCCATAACAGGCCGCACACTTCCTCCCTGTCACTGCTCTGGGATGCTATTGATTGACCTTTTTTAACCGGGCATGTCAGGTCAGCTTTGGTTGCTGCTACTTTGCTCACAAGTGTGTGACTGTGTGTGTGTGTGTGACTGTGTGCGTGTGTGTTTTACACGCTACTACATAGTAAACTTGAATAGCAATTTATCACTGGGTTCCTGTATGTTCCTGTCAGAGGTTTCCATACATCTGCCCGGAGGCATCAGGAGCGTCGGCCCCTGTGCTGCTTAATTTATCTGCCTCATTAAGTCCGGGTATGTAACAACAGCAGCTACAGTATTAGACTGTGTCACATAGTGTGGATGCCCGTGTAGTGGTCAGAGGAATAAAATAGGGTAATTTGCAATTACTGAGTTCCTAAATTCTGTAGAACAGAAGAGAAGAGCATGCACAACTGGTAAATATATTAAGCCGGGCAGACTCTGTAAAGCGGATTAAGCATGATTTCAGCCCCAGATCGGTCATCGTTTGATGTGCAGTTTGTGGGGGGCCGGATTAATCACCTGAGCGACCATCATTGTGGCGTTCAGGCAATCCGATTGTTCATCAATGTTAACTGATATGGTGTTGTCATGCACACAGGCTGCTTTATCATGGATGTTCATGTGCTTTCAGTAGAATCCTGAAGGATTTCCCCGTAGAGAACTGTCAGACTCGCGTCCGTACCCGAAGTGCATTACAGTGTTATTAATCTGGGCCAGGCAGCAAACGTCCATTGCAGCTCCATTCTAATGGCCTCAGGCCTCTGAGGAGTTTGTCATGTGCCAGGTTACCTTTCATCACAACATGATTAAAACCCCTAATGTGACTTTGCGCCGTCATTCAGCATTCACTTTGCAAGTCCGCTCTGAATAGCGAGGAGTGTGAAGTGTTTAACTGAACAGCTCTGGTGCCACTGAAGACATTGTTTTCATGAATACCAAATGAGATACAGCAATGTTTTGCCGCCTGTTCTGACATTTTCTGCAATTGGGGTTGTAACAACTCAGGGATTGTAAATGATCCTCTCATTTACTGAGATGTTAATAGATACGACCCTCTCCGGCTGCCGAGAATCAGAGCGAGAAAAAGAGACGAGGCGATAGCGTCCTTTTTACCACATCTCAATCTGAACTTAACGCCTGTCTCATAAGGTGACGTATCTTGTCCGGCTACACCTTCGCTGCCTGTTGGTCCATTTTTGAATCATGAAATGACGATATATGGAACATGTAAATGTGTCTCACGGGGGTCTACATGATGCTCCCTTAAAAAAACGCTTATCTGAGCTTTGAACGGAGGGGGCATGCATTACGTCAGCCCCACTCATCTTCTCTCACACGCCAGCGCATTTGTTTTGCATGCTGTCCTCCGCTTTAAATAGCGCTTCGAGAGGTCATGGAAGCCTTATCCATCAGATCATCGGGTAACTTCAGTCCCCTCTGACCTCCACAATTACTCCGGCGTCTACGTCACTCCATGCATGGAGTCGTTGTCTCTCCGGCCTGCTATCTGCGAGAAAGATGACATCACCCCCACCCACCCCACCCCCTCCCGTATTGGCTGAAAGACACTTCCTCTGCACGCAGCGCAGATCGAATATCCCCGTCCTCCACCCATTCCCCTCTTCTGCTGCCTACACATGACAAGTGGAGAGACCTCGGCTGGACTTTTCAACTGTATGTGTGGTCAATTCATGCTGAAGGGAAACTACTGTATTTATAAAGAATAGCCATTCTGTATATCTGCAGAAAGTTATAGATGCTTTCTTAACCTTGTAAAGGAGTCTGCACCCTGAATATTGCAAGCTACTAAGACATTTTTTTTATGATGCGTTTGTTTTTAACGTCTTTGTTTGGCAAACATGATTGCACTCAGTCAAAAACATTGCATCCTTAGAATGTTTGTTTTTTTGAATTTATAACCTCCGTATGCTGCATCTGTCCTCACCTTTAACCCAAATGGGGTTGGATGCGCAGACTATCCACCTTTTTTTAATAATAACGCCGAGCTCATCGTCATGGTGCAGACATGTGGCGCTAAACAGAAGTCCGACAAGGCCAGAAACGCAGTCAGTTAAGACGTTCGTAGGTTTGAAATAAACCCAGAGGTCAGCCAAACTTATTTGGAGGAGAAAACAAAGGCGGGCTGTAAAAATATGACCCATCCGCCTTTTGTAATCATCCATCACAGTTTACAGACTTTCTTTTTACCTGCAAACAAGTGGTTTAGACAGTCCTAAACTGCTGCCTTATTTTTTCGGGAGTCCTCTGATGTTGCCACGTTCCCGGATCTCAGTAATTACTTTGGTGATTGAATGATGGCCAGAACTACAAAAATAAGTCCCGAGTTCTAATAAACCGGAATTTCCTTTTTTTTAAAGTTGCCGGTCAGCTATAATCAGATGGAACACGCTTTTATTGGTCAGTGGCAAGTGAGGTCAAAGTTCGAAATAATATGAACTTCCAACGCACAAGATCTCTCTCTCTAGGAAAAACGGCTCAACTTCCCTGCTTTTGTCGCTGCTCCTCTCTGTTAGACATAAGCACCGGCCCGCAGACCAGGATAGACTAAACCCCCTGATCAGACAGCAACGGGAAGTGGAAATGAAAACTAATCAGGCGGACTCGGGCGGGGGGGGGGGGGGTCTAGTCAGGGGAGTAAGGTCAGAAAGCTCCCGCTGTCGTCGTTGCTGCCCCCCCTCTCCTCCTCTCTGCTTCTCCTGCGTCTCTTTTTCTACCCCTCTGGCAGCAGCTCGGCTCCAATCACCGCACCTGCTTTCCCCATCATCTCCTCGTAGCCGTCCCACTCTGTGCAGAGTGAGCGCTGTGCTGTTCTACAGCCCGCTGACTTCAAACATGAGCTACTCCAGGAATGATAATGACAGAAACATGCCTGGAAAAATAGGATTGTCCTCCAAAAATACACTCTGCTCTTTGTGTTGCTGGTCCATATTTTTTTGTGTGTGTGTGTGTTTGTAATTGGCACGAGTCGGGTCTCAGCGTCGGGACAGAGTGATTGATGGTTGTTCTCTCCTACCTGTTTACCAGTGTTCGGATGTGATTGGCTAGGGTACGAGGCGGTAATAAAAGGCTGGCTGGGCAATAACAGGGATTGTTCTATCCCAAGAAGCACACCTGTCCCGTGCCAGAGCCGACGAGTTACACACACACACGCACACACACACACACACACACACACACACACACACTCAGCCTGTGAGACATTCCCACTGTGCTCCATTTCACATTCCAATCCTCTGACAGCATGTCTGCTTTTATATGATCATATTCAAGTTTTACAAAAAAAATAAATAAATGACACCTTTTTAGTTTGCAGGACTTTTGTTTGTTTTTGTCTGACGCCGACCGCCATCTTGGAAAAAACAACAAAAACACAAAACGTGATTCTTTTTCTGATGGTTAATGGTGGTTACCGCGACGCAGCCCTCCGTCTCTGCTTCTCTATTGATCCCCTTATCATTGATCTCTTTTGTGAGATTATATTTGATGTCATCTGTGACGTGTCGTGGCATTTCATTAGGTCGTGCGCACAGAAATCATGTGCTGACTGATGGGGAAAACTGGCGAGCGTACAGCAATCATAAACCGCAATTAAATGCACGATTTGACATTATGGACTCAAGCTCAATTACTTTTGACTCTTTTAGTGCACGGTGCAAGTTAGAATTACATTACATAATGACACAGCGGGCAAAACGACCTGCTGTGTCACATAGAACAAAGTGACCATGTTTTATTTGCGAGGGCTCAGTTATTTTTGCTCCCTCCTAGTATTTTTGAAATCGTTATCTCTCTGTTGCTTGTTTTTGACTTGTAGTTGTCAGAGTGTCATTACCAAAAGGAAGAAATGTATTGTTTTATTTATTATTATTATTATCTGTGATTTGAGCACGTATGTAAATTACAGGCCAGAGTTCTGTCATTTAAGACATTTAAGAGGAGCACAGACACGGGGCGACGCTTTCAAACATGATGATCGTGAAAAGATTATCTTCACTTTGCAGACGTGTGAAATGTCATTGCTTCTTGAAGCCATCGCGCCTCAGATTTGTGCCATGCTTTGAGCGTTAGGCTTCAGCAGACCTCAGCAGTTACGTCATGCCGGCCACATTACAGATTAACCCACGAGCAGATGGAGAGTCACGCGTCCGGCTCACGGGAATGTGCTTGTCATGGCTGGCGGCGCGGCATCAAGGTTTTCCCCAAGAATGTCGGCGAGTTCTCGGCCGTCACCTGCTCGGCACTAGTCAGCATGACCAGTAGAACCGTGTATGGACAGAGTGACCATGTAAGGCCCTGGTGCCAGTGCGGATCATGACTCAGTGTCAGTATCTGTGGCCTCATGCAGCCTCACAGATAAAGAATGAATAGAGGAACACACCTGTCGTTTCCCGGATCACTTTTGGTCCCCAACCTTTTTGCCTTGTGACCCCTTGAAACAAAGCTATGTCCGCTTGCGACCCCTTGTCACGAGTAGACAAGGCTCAGTAATTCCCTAAAACCGCTGGGCACTGTGGTTTTGAGCAAACATTGCTCAGACCCACTATATTCTCCGGTTTATTCTCAGCAGAGATTTACGGCACCATGATTTACGGTCTATGTTGGGTCGACTCAAACAAGCTTTCCACTTTCCTGATAATGAAGGAACATGTCATCCTTGTGTTTTCAATAGTGACAATCTATGAAACACAGGAATAAGCTTTATCAGGATTTGGCTACAGAAGCAATATTGAAGTAAGATCATATTATAGTTGTTTTTGGCCCTTAGATAATGTAGAAAATCATGAGACGTATCCTTGAAGTTATTATGTGGAATGGAAATTTGCCCCAAGTATTTACAGTATACTGGCCTAACGTGGCAAAACTATATTATATTATCCGTCAGTGTGTCATCCTAATTACCAAGCAAGAGTTTTTTTTCTACTTGAATACTTCTGCACGTCCGCTTTGACCCTAAGCAGCTCTCTAGACGTCAAGCAGCAAGGATTAACCCTGGACAGAGAGGAAGGGCAAAGTGTTTGGCCGTGAATGGAGCCCGGCATGCTGAGTGAAAGAATCAGCAGAGGAAGAGGATGGAATGACTTGTTTAACAGGTATTCTATGACGGCCTCAATGTACTGAAATAAATCATCAGGAATGCAAACTATGTGTGTGCTTTCCAACTTAGCAAAAGCTGTAATCTTTGGTATTTGCCAAACAACACCGTATTTGATCACTTCCTTACTCATCCACTGTACTTTTGTCCTTGGGAAATCCTCTGTTCTTTTTAGTTTGTTGTTTATTGAAGTTGATATGTAATGGAAGTGGAATGGCTATAACTACTTTCTTCCACCTCAATTGTGATTCAAGGGCAATGACTAATGGAACAGAAGAAAGCGAGCGCCTCGAAGTGATTGTTCCGACACAGAATGGCATTTTGCGTGCGCCCCCTTCCATTGTCTCAGACTCGTTCTTTTTGTTTGTTTCCTGTCGCCTTGAGGAGGAATTTACTCTTGTTATGGGAAAGACGACCACAAGGCTGCGCGTCTACAATGGAGCAATTTGGTGTGCACCCAAACCTTTCTCCTAAGACGGAAGAGATTAATGTGAAGCCAAGTTCCTCGTCATTCTTCCCATAGTTTGTCAGAGGAATCCACATTTTCCTTCGGCTAACACACTGCTCATCTCTCCCACCATCTGCGTAATCCTCTCAGATTGGGTCCATGACATCACCGGGTGATAACAACATGAGAGCCGCCGGCTTCTTTGGGAAAACTCTTAAATAGATTGGGCCAAAACTCATAACAAAGTTTAAGGGATTTGGAAAGGTTTTGCGATGATGTACGAATAGATTGTTTCTGTCAGATCTTTTTCCTTTATGGTGCATGAGAACATTTGGTCCTGGTTTCCAATGCTTATAGCAAAAGGATGGAGCTGGTCATGCTCGGCCCATTAACTCGGAGCAGAAGTTCATCTTCGGGTCCTTTTTGTGAATGTAGAACACCCATAGGGCCTTAATCACCTGTGTCTCCTTCATTTGCAGTCACCAGCCAGTCAACTTTGAAGTTTAATTTGTTTTAGATTTAAGCTTTTGCCCACAGATGGTTAAATTGTCAGTTCACATCACGGGATTCAGTTTCCTTTTTTTCAGTTTGTAATCTACTGTATTATGCAACTGTTTAGCAGATTCCTCGAAACCATCCCGCTGGGGTTTTTGGTGTCTGTGGAGACGCTGATGGAATAAGCGGAACTGAAGCAGCAGGCTCACGCAAAAAGAAGCCGCGGTCTGAACTCATCGAGTGGAGTTTATCCCAGTTTCAGCCATCTGAACCGAATGATAAATTTAAAGATGGGGAGGATAAAGCAAGAATATGTCAAATGAATCCTTTGTGACAGATATTTCATGCACTCACTGTCCAATAACCTTTTTTTTTAGACAGGGTGTCCAAAAGACTTTTGCATTTCCCATAAGCTTTGGTGCTTTTGTTTTCCTGTCTTTTGGTCACATGATCATTGCACTGCCCCACACCTCTGAGAGTCCCCGAGAGCTGCAAATTTGGGAGAATTTTCAGACCGGTGCGAGTTCCTCTCAGAACGCTGTCCACGCTGATGACACCACCAACCACAACAGGCCTAGTGTGATATCAGGGAAGGTGCTTGTTATCAGAGGCCAGTGTTGGTAGTTTCTGAGAAAGACACTCTCCTTGGAAGCTTCTTTTGATTGTCAAGAGCGTGGACTAAGAGCTTGTATTTTGTATTTAACCTCGGCGAGAACGACTTCATTTTCGGCCGTGAGTGTCTTGTCTTGTATCCCAAATGTGGCTCCGCGTCTACGAGTGCTCATCTGAAATAAACGGCACATGAAATAGTCACAAGTTGCCGAGTGGTTGTCTCTTGTAAGTATAGCTGTTGTCACTGGTAGGCTTTTCTGCCTATAGGATATGTGATATCATTCTCCGTGTTTTTGATGTGTGATCTATTGAGCGTTTTTGCTGCTTTACTCTGATTAATACTGATGGGCTTGTGTTGTGTACAACAGGGAACATGGCTACAGGTACAGTTTGTAATTGATAGGAACAGATAGACAGGAACTTCCTTTGCGTTAAGTTGAACTGCTGCTAAGATTTCTGTGCCAGTTGTTTTCGCCGCTCTTCTCTTTGTCACTCCAATCATTTGAGGTGAGCGGCTGCCGGGTCACTTTGTCTCATGGTGTCAGCGGCTGGTGTGAGCGCGCAGAAAGTGTGCCGAGTGTTTTACACCTTGCACGGTGACGCTGTTTAGACCAATGACTGCATGATCCGATCTGAGCAGCAGGGGGCTAAACATAGCCGGGACCCTAAATGCCTAAACAGCCTTTGTTCAGCACTCACAAAGGTGTTTGCCGTCATGTACGACCCTGAACTGTGACTCCAAAGTGAGGCATTACTCTTATCGTTGGCATGAAGTCAGCGCACTTGTATGTGTGCCTCAGCAGCTGTTGATTTGACTGTTAAGGGTCTGACTCGGGCTGAGTGTACGCACGTGCATGCTTGTCTGATTATATGCATGCATGCATGGCCGAGTGAGCGTGTGCTGTCTCTGTGAACCGCAGCATGTGTCCTCTTGACCTCGAGGTTGAACTTTGTGGCCCTGCCCCTGTAAGGCAGAGCGCGCTTTAGGTAGCTTGTTCATGTGTCACGTTTATTCAAGGGCGCGGGCGTCTTAATCAGTGTTCAGTTTCACACGGGCAGCTGTGTCTGAACTGCCACGATTAGACCTGACATGCCATAGGTTCACTCTGGTGGACTTCCTTTTGTAGCAGCAGCGACACGACACCTCAGGTTTCTGACAGCTCTCTCCTCAAAGTCGATAAGCGAAGCGTTTTAACAAATAGTCCAAGAATAGAAATGTGCAGCAGAACAGGCAGCTGTTTTTAGTGTTCTGTGTATCGAGGTCAGTTATGTTCTCAACTCAGGCAGAATCACATTATTGACAACAATCCTTTTGGCCAGTTTCCCCAGTTAGTTTAAACAAGTCTAGTGGGCTGCATAACATTATTTTCGGATTACAGCTTTTGAATTGTGCTACTGCACATTAAACTGTCGCATGTATTAGATAGATGAATGAATTATGGTTTTTTGATGATTTAATTGTGATTAATCCTTAACTTTTTGCATTTGTTTTGAGGTTATAAAACTACGTTAAAACCATTTCCTCGGACCCAGGCCAGAACATTTTGTATCTTCGTACTGCAAAGGACTGATCTCCTGTGATTTCCCTGGGTGGAGAGGCATTTGTCATTCTCAGTGTAAACCATAGTCTGTCAAATACATATTTTTTCTCTCATCCTTCTTCTCTAAGGTAAAGGAAATCTTAAGGATTTGCAGAAGCTTGTTTTTAAAGACTCTTTGGGCATTTTGCCTTTTTATTATATGGGTCCCAGTAAAGATACAGACAGGAAATGGAGAGAGAGAGAGAGAGAGAGAGAGAGAGGGGGGGGGGGGGTGAGTATGACATTCAACAAAGGTCCCTAGCTGTAATAGAACCGCGGATGTTGCCATCACAGTGTATGATGTGTGTCTTAACCTCTAAGCCACCTGAGGCCTTGTAGCGCCATGTCATTCTTAATCGCCTGGAAGAGGCTGCATAGACATTCACAGATGTAGAAAGAATACGGTATATCATATTCTTTGGAAGACGGGAGGTGCGGGTGGTACTTTGAGCATCAAGATCCACAAACTTGCACTTCCATTAGCAGCAAGACGCCAACTGGGTAAAAGCTTCCAAGAAGGGGTTTTTACCGATCCTCATTATTATTTAAATCCACCCACAAAAACCCCCCCACCAAAGTGTCGGTAGAAAATAACAATGATCAGGGAGGTACATCGCCTGTGAGTGTGTGGAGTGCTAAACAGTCTTCATCCAGCAGCAGCGGGACAGACTGCAGTATATATTAGCCTTAATGGTGCAGAAGAACTGCAGAGGATGGGAGGCTTTGGATCGAGGCTACTAGAATTCCAACAATGTTCCAGTTCAGACCTACCACCAGGAGGTTTTCTGTGTTTGTGTTTGTGTGTGTGTGTGTGTGTGTGTTGCTGGCAAGGGCCGCTGGAATGGAACGATGTTAGACCAAGTGGTAACCGTGGAATTTTCTCTTCATCTGCTTTAAGCTTTCCTAAACCACCGCTGACGCTGCCAGATAGACCATCTCTAGATGATAACAAAAGCTAACCAGCTGTGGGAAGCATTCTCCCCAAAACTTAACCTAGCTCCTCCAGCAGGCCTAAGCGCAGACAGACACGTATACACATATACACGCAACCTAAGGCCCAAAGTATTCAAACCCTTATAAGGTAAAATCGCAGGTCGGTCGAGAGTGAATCTGTTTTGCAGCGTCCCGGGCGAACTTTGGTATTTGCGGCTGGGAAAAGCATCAAGTATGCAGAAAGGACATCCTTCAGTGTTTGTTTTCTCTCCTTCCCTGTATGCATCCTGTGGTTCTGACTGACTGGCTGCTGGCATTACGTAAAAGCCAGACTCCGTGCTTATATATTTTTTTCCACCTCAGTTTTGGTAAATGATTCAGCAGAGCCTGACTAAATGAATGTTTTCAGAGCCTGGTTATGAGTATAAACAGCTTTCCTTTTTTTTTTTTTTTTTTTTGTGGGGCCTGACGTGCTGATCGTTCCAAATTTGTGGTTTTGTCTTTGTGTGTATGCTGCACATTTTAGGCGAGGTGACAGTTTATGCGTACATGTGCCATTTTTCTAAGCATTCGCAGATTCTGGTATTTATTTGATAAAGTACTGATTAACATGCATGTGTCCCTGTGGTGATGTGTGGCTGTGTACGTGTGGCAGTGCATACCTGAGCGATCCCAGCGACGGACTTAATCATGTCCACCTATGGTCATTCAATAAACCCTCGTAGAAATGGCGACTCACGCCACAGCTATCCCACAATGCCCCCTTCTCCTCTTTTTATCACCAGCTAGTAATTATGTGCTCCAGTGAGAGGCATGCAACTCCCCTACACACACATTACAAATACAAACACACACACACACACACACACACACATACACTCACCTTGATTAGCAAACCTAATGGATCGCCTTGCTCTGTATTCCAAGAACATTCCACAAAGCAGAGGGCCATATAATTGCTTTTCACCGTCAGAACCGCGACAAGCGTTGCCACAAAACCACTGCCACCTCCTCACCATCCTCTTCATCGGATGATGAACTGTGTTCACAGCTTCCTCTACCATCAGTTATTGCAATGTTTAATGCAGCTTTCAGTTGTTGAAGTATAGTTTTTATATCCATTTGTGTCCAAATCACTTTGGTCTCGTGCTTAAAGAAACAAAGTCAAGTTGAGTCAAGCTCCAATAGAGATTTTATGTTATATTTCACAGTTAAAAAATATCAAATGAATATACAACAAGATATTCCCTCGCTAAGACTAATGGCTTATTAATTGGTATTCTTGTCATAAACATTATGTTAATATTCCTCGGTGCAGTTTAGACTCTGTTTAGATTTGAACTAGTTTGTCGAGTTTAACTGGCACATTTGCCTTATAAGTCTGATGCAATTCTTAGAAGGTGCAGTGTCAGTGTGTGTGTGTGTGTGTGTGTGTGTGCAGTACATATAAACATTCCACTCAGACGTGAGTCCTGAACCATACAGATGCTCACACTTGCATTTGGCGTTTGCATCTACATAATAATCTGCACATCACGTAGGAAAACATGTTGTCTTCACTCACAAGTGCAGCCACAGTCAAGTTTGCACATAGTCATGCATTCTTTGTTAGCTTAAGTTTCCATGTTGAAGCAAAGGCTCGGCCGGGGGCTATTTTCCTACCAGCTTCGCTCACCCAATGAGGTCACACCATCCAGAATCCTGAGAATGTCAAGAATGGCGAGGTTTAAGGGCTTCTGAACAGCACTATATGTTATCAGATGGAAGGGGGCTGATGGGGAGGGGAGGTCGAAATATGATCCACTTCTATAACGGTGAAATGAAGGAGGGGGGAGGGAGTGCCACGCTTCTTCACCTTATAGCTTGTTCTGTAATCTTTGATCCACCTATAGCAGATGCCAGGACTTCACCTCAACACCGCTTCATTTACATTGTTGGTTTGAATCTGACGCCTTTTTAAAAGATAATTACACTATCCTGACATCCTGGCATTATCCTAAAAGCAGGTTTTGAGACTGCACACCAAATTACGTGGAGGGAACGTCCTAATTGAACCCCGAAATGAGTTGTCGATTAGGCTGGATCACTTCTGAGATCAAAAGCTGTCTGAGTCTGCACCCCAAGTGGACTAGCTTGTAGCAAAGCATCATGCCTGTCACCATTCAGATGCATGTTTTCTAAGGTGAAATAGGTCATTTGGACAAATAACACCTTTGTAAGCTGAGCATTTGATTGAAGTTACAGTCCAGCCCCAGGGTCATCTGCTGGGTCCTCGTTTTTCTGTGCACAAACAGTCCCACTGCTTGTTGTACACCATACAGTAGGGCTGCAACTAACAATTATTCTCAAATCAGTGAATCTGCGGATTATTTTCTTGATTAGTCAATTAATCGTATGCTCTATAGACTGTCAGAAAATGGTGACAAATGCCCATAAACATATCACATATATCCAGAGTCCCAAATATATGTCATTTACAATCATATAAGACAAAGAAACACGGAAAACCCTCATATTTGAGAACCTGAAACCACTTTGCTTGAAGATTATTTAAAGACTAAATTGATAATCATTTTTTGATTGTTGATCACCTAAACAATGAATCGACTAATCGTCTCAGCGTACAGACAGTCCGTTGACATCGGGACCATAATTAAAATGACAGCCCCGTGAATGCACCCTCCCCAAGCCTGGCAGGTACGCAGGTGAGGCTGCAAATTCCTCAAGAGACACTGAGTGGAAAGATTCTGTTTTGACGTTGAAACTATCCTGTGACTCTTTTTGAGGAGCGACCAGCGCGCAACACAAAACACTGAAATATGAGTCTGCGCTTCCAAAGTAAAGGTTGCAGTACAGCAGGTACTTGCTGAGCACTGGAGCTCCGATGAATTGGGCTTTTCATTGTTTTTGTTATATTGCAAGTAAGCCCCTGACTTGAGAGTTTATTATCTATAATGTATTCTAATCATTATGAAACCTGCCCAGTTATTTCCTGAAAGACAAGATGTCCCGTTGTCCAGACGAGCAGAGAGGGTGGGTGGGGGTGCCGGGGTGGGCAGTCTGTATGTTTTTTTGACGGGGCTCAGGCGGAGATGCTTGCTATTCCCTCAAGTGTCTGGAAAGTGTGCCGTTTCCATTACAGTCTGTCTCGTCTCAGCAGCGGCGATGTTTTTGCATGGAGGCCCGAGGGTAAGGGGCGAGCTCTGTGGCCTTGTGAGTCTAGGCCTCAGCGGTGCGAGGCAAGGCAGGGAGACACACACACACACACACACACACACACACACACACACATGGGTTACATGTGCAGCTTCAAAGACATAGCTGGACGGGCCTGACCGCTGGCAGCCCTGTTATCGCTGACAGGAAAGCAGAAAGAGGCTGCCAGGGCCTGGTTTCAGACTAGTTAGCTGGATGATGGAGGGATGATGAGCTTACTGTTTGGTAGTTAGCAGACTGACTTACGTGCTACATGGCATGCCTGGATGTTTCCCTTTTTATAAACCGTTTTACTTTAAACCTGCAATAACCTTTTAAGTTGATTATAGCGAAAAGTGCTGGCGTACACATCCAGCAGCCATTTGGAGTCATGCTTGTGTCCACCTGGTGAATATGAGTCCGGTATTCAATCTCCTTTCAGCTGTGTTTTTGGTCTCCACCGACCCCTAACGGGGAGATATCTGGCTCTTTGGCTGCTAAACGCTCCATCGCGTTCATCAGCAAGTTGCTAACTTTGCCTGTCTGCTGTTTGGTGCTGAGCGGGTAGCGTGCTGTGGGTTTTTAGGGCGTCTTGGTTAAAACCGCTGCCTGCGGTGGCTGCAAGCGACTCTGTGAGAGCGGTGGGAGCGAATCGAAACAGTGACGTCGTGGGCAGCCAAACAATGAGCTGAAAGTTGCTGTAAAGCTGAAGCTTGCAGGGAGCTACAGATTCTCACGTTGTCGTTTGATGCATCATTATAAGAATCGATTATAGCCCCCTTTTTAAGTAAACAATCAGCCATCAACTTACAGTGTAGTGTGCATTAAATGGATTTGCCTGTGATTTACTGCGTGGGAAAGAAGTCCTTGGCTTCCCGGACATTTGGAAGGTTTTGTTCCTTTTAGTTTGAAAGCACAGCAAGGCCTCTAAACATGTCCGCCATTTTTATTCATCATTTTGTCATTGCACTCATCCTCAAGCATGTCATAGCCTACAGTGATGGCTTCAGTAGTATGTTTTAATAAACCATACCAATGTGCCAACAGCCCATATTAAAAGTATAATGATAATCTATAATGATAATGCAGCTGAGGCCGCTTTCAGTGATGCTGAATTTGTCAGGTTATCCAATATCAATTGTAGTGAAACTGCCTGGACAGTAAATACGTACAGGTAACTAACTGTAATCCTCACTGACACAATGGAATCACCTGCTACTTTACTGACGGAGAGTAAAACAGCGGCAAATGGTTTTCTCCTAATAATTTATGAGTTCATTTTTGGGTCTGCTCTTTTTCGCTGTCAGCTGGGAAATACATGCTCCATTTCAGTTACATAACTGTTAAGCTCACTTTGTACCAGTTACGCTTGCTTTCATTGTCTTTCCTGGCAATGCCATGTCCGTGAAACACAAACCTCGTGGATTGTCACGCCGTCCAAGAAAATCAAAGGTGTGCACAATAGCCCTAGTTAAGTGAGAAAATGCTTATGAAGTACAGTCCTTCTTGGGTTCAGCTGGAGTGCCCCTCCATCACCATTCTCTTTATTTCCATTTTATTTAGGTTACTCCGTTTGCATACTCCGTAGTAACTATCTTATGCGTAGTTTTGCGTATCTTGATGTAAAATGTTACAAAAGGATATTGTAACTCAGACATTAGGTTATACCATCATCAATTTACAGGACCGGCAGACTTTTCCAGTCATTCACTGAATCCTACAGGGTTAGGTGTGTAAGTGCAAAAGTGTCTCCAAAAGACAAAACCGTAATCCACGGTGTCCCAGAACTTTCCTCTCGACACCAGAGACAGCTGAAGTTGCTTCCACAACACTGGGCCTGCTCTTATGTTGTCCTTAATTTCCACCTAAAGTAACTTTGGGCTACTCTGAGGATCAGAAACCAAATCCCATCGGCAAGTCAACAAAAACCCTGAAGAATAAAGATGCCAGCAAGCCCATGCAAAGAGTATGTCAGCCAGTGTGCAACAAACAACCAAAGTCTAACGCATTCAATATTCACAGTTGCCGCTACAGTACAGCCACAGCATTAGCTGTCTGGAAACATACCAGAGACATTACAGAGGTTTACCTGCAAATGATGCTATTTCTAAAAGTAAGAAAAATGATTCAGCCATCTTGGCTTTTCTCAGATTTGTGTGCTTCTCTCCGCACGAGGCCTGCTCAATTCTTCTAACACATCATCATGCAAAGTTAGCTGCCTCGCTGCTAAATCCCTGCAGTACGGTTAATTCCACATGGTTTTCTCCTATTATGCTTTAAAGTCAGATCCCTGGATCCAGCCGTGCTGGTTAACATTAGCACCTGACCTCTTGTTTCATGCTGAAAGGAAGAAAAAAAAAAAAAACTTCTTTCTGGGAAAGCCCTTCATTAACATTTATGGGAAACCTGTTGGCCCATCTTGTTTTTTTCCCCCCTTTCAGGATTAAAACACATAGTCCTTTTCCTCATTTTTCCATACCAGCCCCTCCCATACATCTAACTTCACATGGCTGTTTTGGGAAATCCCTGATAATGGGCAGTTAGTCTGTACTTTGTCTGGCAAACTGTACGTTTTTTTCCCCTTTGGGAACACATCCATTGCATTCTTTGGAAATCGTGGGTGTAGCCGTGTGGTATGATGGAGTTTCCATGCTGTTTTTAGTATTCTGGACAGAGCAAAGAGGAACAACTTCTGGAACACCTCAACAATGAAAAGAATGCAGATATGAAAAGACATAAACAGGCTTTTTTTTTGACAATCTAGACAGCGTGCATGGCTTCAAAGGATGGTCAGATGCGGTTGTACAAGTTTGCTCTTTTTGCAGATATTCAGAATGTCAATAGCATGAACAGTATCGGAGCACATGGCGAGAGGGATTTTTGAGGGAAGAGCCCCTGTCAGTCACACTCACTCATATCCACTGAGGTCAAAATTCTCTGACTCTGACTCCCCCACATGCTCCCTCCTCACTTCTGTGGCTTTCCTGACCTTTTACCCGGGGGTTCCTCTTTCTCTGAGCAAGCCGGCACCACACACCAAGAGGACTCCCTGCGTGGGAGGGGAGAGAGAGAGAGAGAGCGAGAGAGAGGGAAGCCTTCAACACGAACTTCATCTTAACGTGACTCGCCCAAAACTCTCCGCCTCCTCTCTCGACCCTTCGTGGAGCTCGCTGCTTTGCACTGCACATATTTTTCCTCCTGGAAAAGGCCGCGATAGGTCAGGCTCCGGGCCACATAAATTCAGACAAACCTTCGCAGGCTGTGTTTGGTTGGACATTCTGTTCTGTGGCACACCTCGGGCCTCCCAAATGTTGAAACATTTTAAATATGTGGGAGCTCTGGGTATTTTTACTTTGGCTTTCCGGGGGCCTCAACCCGTGGAACGAAAACAAACACAAACACAACGGGGATTCCTACTCAAATCATCTCAATTGAATCATCTTTTGGTACGCGTGAGGCGGGTGCCAAGTTTTGATTCTGTCAGGGTAATAAGAGTCGGTAAACCGCAGCGCTCGGAAAGCCTGACAGGTTTTGGGAAATGGCTTTGGGGGACAGTTGTCAGGAATTCCACTTTCCGTTCAACTTTTATTTCCCTTTTCAATCCTAAACCATATGTACTTCCACAAAACCTCCCTGGCAGATGTCTTCTGAAGCATATTACCATCTTACATCAGTTCATCCTGTTTCCGAATGTCATTCAGTGCAGTACTGATTTTGATTGTTCAACAACAGCTTCTAGAAATTTCAGGCAGCCCGCACTTTCTTTCCTGCCCTCCTAAAGGGCCAAACCGCTTGAATGCAAGGTTTAGCTCCTTAAAGGGTTGTTTCACCCAAACTAGTGTACATATTTTCTCACTTTTTCTTGAGGAGGTGTTTCTTATCTGAATCGAGAGGATGTCGTTTGTTGCACAGGTTGTAAAACCCTATCAAGCAATTATTTGATTCGGGGCTATATAAGTGAAATCTGTATTTCTATATCATCATGTATAACTCTAGAGGTACCAAGCCATTCAGATAGTTATGGTTTTATTTCCAGAGGTCAGGTATCCCAGCATTAAAATGCCGGAAGTGTCCCTGTTGCCCACTGAACACGTCAGCAGTTCTCACAGGGACTACTTCTTTGGCAGAAAGTACTTCCTATAAAAACAGTGACTTCTGTGAGTTGTTATCTACAGAAACCAGGATGTTTGTTTCTGGAAAGAAATCAAATTTTAATCACATTTTTTTTAAATGTCATTTTTTTTAATGAGCACCTCAAAAACAATTCCATTCACATCCATTGTATTGGGCTGCGTTCCCGTGGCAAAACATATATTTCTGTACATTTATGTAAACTCTATCCTAAATCCTTGAACTACTATCATGTTTACTCTACACTTCTTTTTGCCTATTTTGACTATTTACACCGTTTCCTTTGGCTTCTGTTCATTTCTGTACAGCACGGAAGTCAATTAACAGACTGGTGATTGATTCGAAAAGGCTTCACCTAATTTACATCATAAGGATTATATTATATATTGGGACAAAAACAAAGGCTGACTTGATGTTTGGCATGATGGATTACATAATCCAAGTAAGTCTCCAGTCAATTTCCGCTGATTGATTTTCATATTGTTTAGAAATTAATAGAAACAAACGGAGAGCTTGAATGGCTTGGCTTGGGTTGAAAAGTGCTTAGTTTTGATGTAAAGTATATGCGATTTCTAGCAAATGGACTACCCCCCCCCCCCCATTGCTATTGTCCTTAAAAAACTAAGAAGACTACAGTGCTACATGGCCTTCTTCTCACACAGACTTTACATACACTGCAGCACATGGAGTGATTGACAATAGGCAGTGTGCTCACCTTGAGCTCCCAGCCTCGTCGCCCTTTAGAGTTAGAGATGTGGGTGGTCCTGTGTCTGTCAGCCCAGGTAGGCCAAAGGTGACGGCGAATAGGGTTTCCCACTCAGGTTTCCCTTGAGGGGAAAAAAATAAAAAAAGAAGAAGAAGAAAGGCCATGCAGCTTCTTTTCTCTGTTATTCTCAACATGGACAGTACTTACTGTCCTGTACTTGCCATTATGTGGAAACATGACTTTTCACTGATTAGGCCATTAGTCCTTCACTGCTTTGAATAACAAGATCAGGCACAGGCGTGAATCTCAGTTTATCAGGGAAGAGCGGAGGAGCTTTATAGCCCTTCTTAAAATGTTGGGGGAGAGTGGAACGACCTTTAAACCCGTCTAGCGCTCACACTGCTAACGCTAGGACTCCAATCTTTGGAATATTTCACTGCATTTTCCAATCGTCATCCAGCACGGGAAATCTTGCTCGTAAATTTTATTGGTGGTGTAGAGCAGCGCGACCTGGAGGGCATGCAAGCTGTTCGTCTTGAGTACAAACAACCATCGCTGACGTCCGCCCAGCCTGCGTTGCAGCAGTGCTTGCAGAGGTTGCCAAGTATTTTTTTCCCCCTAGCAATTCAGCATGAACTCTTGGTGGTGAATGTAACGTGTAGTAACTCTAGCTACATTTTACGTAGTGTAGTGATGCTTGATAAGATGTTATTTTATTTTTTTTTATCGGCCCTGGGGAAGCTAGAAGTGTAATTCTCCATGAGGTAGGTGAGTTTATTGGCTTTTCCCCTTTTCCCTCCTTGTTTGGGTATGGAGGTCCAGACCGTGGGGGTCAAACCCAATAAACACGGAGGAGTCGGTGCCAAGTGGAGATGTATTTGCTGAAGCCCCCTCTGTTTTTCCCCACGGTGGAGGCTCACGTCCGCCCGTAACCAACGGCCTCCGTCCCTCTGCTTTCCAACAGTTCCTAGCCTGCAGCTCTCCTGTATTTGTGGAGCCGTCACAGTGAGAGGTGGGCAGCGGACACATTCTTTACAGCCCCGCTGATTGGAGCGAGCACTTTATTTGCTCTGGGACAGACTTTGGACTTGTCAAACAGACTCATATTTCTGTTTATTTTCGCAGTACTCGGCGCTCTGCTTGGGTGTCTCTCTATGTGAGCGCGCGCTGTGACCCGCAAGGTGTTACAGCACACTATGTTACTTAAGTCACTCCTCCTTTTATTGACGAGGTTTCAAGATATTTCCTTCTCGCATTTTCCTCCTCACCCTTTAGCTAAATATTACTGCATATTTGACAGTTACTTCTAATACCTAATGTGTTTGCTGTACTGCTTAGGAATGTGCAGGGCTCTCTTTCCTGCTCGCGGATGATCTCAGAGGTTAAGAGTGTTATCTAAGACTGATTCTACGAGTCTTATTCAACGGCGGTACTGCTTAATCTGTAATCATTTCTTAGAACCTCTGGAGTTCGAGTGCTCATCTGTAACGCGCCGCACATCTCTAAGGATGTGTAAGACGTTTTATGATCATCTTAGATTTAAAATTCCTCTGGGAAACGGGACCTAGATCCTTGGGGCTTCAGTCTCATGGAAGCGGATAGAGGGATTGTTTTATGTAACAAACGCTTTGGTCAAACTTTTCCACAAAAATGAGAGAAATGCTGCTTCTTCTGTCTTTTGTATCACCAGGCACATTGAGACCCATGTTTACTGAAAGATTCATGATGAGAAGTCATTTTGGTATTCTCTTTCAATTTCTCAATCTAAAAAGGATAATAAAAAAAAAAGAGTAGATAATGAACAGCCGCTAGAGCATTAATAGAAAACGAATTATGGTGAAGTCTTTAGTTCTGTTTAATGAGTCTCTATGATCCCACCATTCAGACGGCTGTAAACGTCTCCAAGCAGGACCATGAAGTGGCATTTCCCTCCCCGGAGCCCCTGGGATATTCCCAGGAGCCCCAAGTGAAAGCGCTCCGACAGCGCAGTAGGTTTGGCGTGAAACGACTCTCTTACCGAGGCAGGCTGCCAGATCCTTGTGGTCGATGTGGTGCAAGGGTCTCCAGATCTGCTACTGTTAACTGTGCACGCCTTCACGTTGACCTACTTCTCAACATTTATGTAATCCTAAAGCGGATGGAGGGGGAGGGGGCGAGGGGGGTGGGGGATGTCATGGCTTGGTTAACCACAGGTATGTTCCAACATACACCAAGGATTTGTTTGGATAACGCAAGGGCAGGCCATGGAGGGGCTTGTTTTCTCTCTCGGCTGCCACTAAATGAGTTGTTGTCATTTCATACTGTCGTTACAGGCTGTGACAGCAATAAACCCATCGCAGTTAGCTCCTTTTAGGAATGTACCACTTGACCGCCATGACAGCATCAGACTGGGCCCTACCCCCCCCCCCCCATGTATGCACCCACCTGTGTGACTAATGTATGAGCGCCTTGTGTGTCCTGTGTGATTACTGTCCCCTCAAGAGAGGGGGGGGGGGGGGGGGGGGGGGGGGAGGAATAATTAAGAACTGATTTCCGATAACAGAACTTCACACTTTAAGATTTGTATATTTTTTGTGTGTGCATCCTCTTTGTGTTTAGTGTGTGTGTGTGTGTGTGTGTGTGCGCAGTGGAGTGTAAGAGGTCTATGAATGTAACAATAGCCCTGTCAGAACCCCATTACAGCTTCTGCAGATTTTCTCTCCCCTGGCTGCCATTTATTCAAGCCTGCAGGCGCTCTTTCTAAAGAAGCGCCGTGGCAAACCTTTGACAAATCTATAATTGAGCCATTTAATCGCACTCACTCCACCGAGCAAACAAAGGGAATCATCTCTCCGTTTCCTCCGTGACGTCAGGGACTTAATACCTGAAAGGCTCAGATAGCCTTATCCACCTAGTTGTTGCATCGCTAATGAGATTTGTGCATTTATTCTAAATTGGTCGATTGACCCTGAAAGGCAGTCATTATTCTCATTCTGTATTCCACTGGTCTTTGAACTTTCCTCTGTATTAGGCCTCTGCTATCTGTTACGATCATCATCTGTGTCCTGGATGTCCAGCCAAAGCTCAGCTATGACGCGCGCGAGGCTCGCTGTTCAACGTGTGCCCACGCGCCAACACAAGCGAGACGTTACTGTTATTTCTCTTCGCACGGCAGCTCTTCGAATCAGTAGACTGCATCTTCTGTCCGATTGTTTGTGCTTTTGAGTCCTTTTTTTTTAAGTGTCTTTCAGCTCATTGTTTTGATTTTATTACTGTTGTGGTCCGCTCCCACCGCTCTCACCAACCCAATTCCCAGCCGCAGCTGAAAACGCTCCCATAAACGCGCTGTACGCCACCTGCCCAACACCCTTGTCCCATCCTCAAGGTACCCCCCTTTGGGAACCACTGAAATACGCTGCTGTTTGCTAAGACACTTGCCATGTCAACATTATAAGGTGATAATATACCAGTGTGGTGTTTACAGCTCGTGGCCCAAACGTGAATTAATGCAGGTTTAAGGTGTATTGCCTTATTTTGTCTTTGTTGTCTCTGTTTAAATGAACTCTTAAAACCAGACAAAGAAATGAGAGAACCAATAATTTATGACAGAATCACTGCTGAAAGTCATCTTTGTTGTCTTATTATGGCATTATGTGCCACTGATTTCATGTACTTTTATAAATACTATAAATTAAGCTGTTATCACTGCAGCTGATAACTGTCATTTAAAGAGGCTAACCTCCTTGTGTGTGAGGCGCAGAGGAATGCTGTATCCCCATTATGTCGGAGCGTGGGACTCTGTTGCCTGGTGTAGGGAGGCTAGGATGACCCTCAGGAATGCTATTGTTGTGTACTCTATTCCCCTTCCAAATGCGCCGTGCTCTATCAGACTGATGGTCCTTTTTAGCAGAATGCGATATCCACGGGTACCAGGGGCGAGAGAAGGGAGACGGGGTCCATAAAAAGCCCCAAATAAAAGGCTGTTCTCTCTGCTCCGTCTCCCCTGTCCTGTGCTGGAACGGCAGGAATGTGGCAGGCAGACCGACTGGATCTCAGAGCCTTCAGCCCCTAATGAATTTTAAAAGGCCTTTTTCATTCAAAGCAGGGTGCTGGCTAGCAGCATGTCGCCTGGCCAAGCACTCAGGGGAAGAGGAGGAAAGAGGAGAGAAGAAGAGAGGAGCATAAGAGGGGCTGGAGGGAGAGGAGAAGGGAGGTGCTGGCAAAGTGAGTTGGCACCTAGGCAGGGTGGGGTATTGGATGTCCCTCACAGCGAGAGATAATAGGCCACTCTGCATGAGAAGCCACTGTAGGAGCATTCTCGACCCTGTCACGAGGGTCTGAGGAGAATAGAGGGAATGTGAGAGACAAAGAAAGAAAGAAAGAAAGAAAGAAAGACGGTGAAGGAGGAGAGGGAGAGAAAAAGGGCTGGAGAGGAGAGAGACGGAGCAATCTGTCAAAAAAAAGAGGCTCAGATTTGTTCAAAGGTCCTCCTACGAAACTTGAAATGTCTGCACCTGTGAAAGGAATAGTTTGACATTTTGAGAAACGCACTTATTCGGTTTCTTGCCTCGAGTTGCATGAGAATATCCATGCCACTCTCACGTCTGTACAGTAGCTTAGCTTAGCTTAGCTAAGGCTGAAAAAGGGGGGAAACCGCTGGCCTCGCTTACCGTACAGACATAAATCAAATTGTCGGACTATTCCTTTAAATGCCACGACTTTACTGTTGATGATGATTGAGTGACACTGCAGAACATCACCTTCAGCTTGACAGTGTGTTGATCTGTACTGTATGCTACAGTACATATAATGAGTACTATAACAAGTAAAGTAAGGAAGTATTGATAAATGTATGCCTGACTTCATGATTGATGGACTTACTTTTCTGTAAATGCAACATGGACCACACGAGCAAACTGCGGAACATCAAGCTCAAGCTTAATTTGCTCTAATCAGCAGTGTATCTGTGGGCAGCTGTTTGGGCCTTGCAGTGGTGTAGCACAGTACCCACAACAGACAGGTTAAGAGGTTCAGTTACTGTTTGACGCAATGTTACAATGTGCGAGATGTGCAGGAATGCGCACATTTGTCTGTCAAATTCACGGATGCCAACCGTGCTATTTTGGACATCACAGGAGAAATGCTTCCTCCTCCTCCTCCTCCTCCTCCTCCTCCTGGGACTTCCCCATGCTGCAGAGAGTTTTTTTTTTTGAGATTGGTGTGATCGATTCATTCAGCTGTAGTCCTGTGGGCAAAAACAATGTTGGTGACGGGTCAAAGAAAAGTGGAAAACTGAGAAAAACAAGAAATGAAAAATAGCTTGAGATATCAATGATTCTAGACGGTTACGTCAGAACAAAAACCTCAAAGTGGTTGCGACAGCCTGCCTGCTACAGTGTGCACAAGAATATATCTGCTTCAGTGAACCCCCGTGTCTGCGACACCATGCTGATGAAAACAAAACGGGACGTAAACAACACAAAGTATGCAGACAGGTGGAGGTGTGATGGTGTCACGGTGGTTTTCTTGGCCCTTTGGTGCCGCAGCCTATGGAAACATTGTAGCTGAACATGCATCCCTTTCTGGCCATTTGTGTTTTCCTTCTGCGTGGTCCCAAGGACCTCAAAGCAGCGGGGCATCATTTGGGATGAGATGCAGTAACATGAAGCATTTTGTAATGGCAAAATGTAGCATTTGGTTGTGTGATTATTCTAGTTTGTCTCTCAGGGTTTGGGCGATGGCCTTTGCCTTATTTATAGTAAGTGATAAATTACGGCAAGTCTGTAATTTATCTTTGTGTGGTCAGGCGCTAAACACCCTTTTGGGTCACATCACCTCTGGTGATGTCAGAGGAAATGCCAGAGAGATGAGGTAAAGAGCTGTTTCATACAGTCCTGCAGATTCCTGGGCAGACCACCGCTGTGAGAGTGGGGGCTCCAGTGTGCTGCAGACAGAAGACGAAAAGGAAAAAGCAGTGGCTGATAACGATGGTGGAGACGCAGCACAGTGTGTATAATGTGTGTGGCCTTTGTCGCGAACGGTGTTTCTCCTTTATATTTTTTTAATGATATACTCCATGTGATCTGGGTATTAAATATTAGGTGCCTGCTCTCAAGCTTTGTTGTGCAAATCTGGCCTCGCTGATGGGCTCAGGCACGCAGACAAGGTCTCTGTTAATACATTCAGTGTTTGAACTGACTGAGGTTTCCTCACCATGATGAATCGGTGATGGAGCAGGAAGGACTTTGCTGGCAATGAGACACAAAGACAACACAACACATGACTTGAACCATCATCAAAAGCAAACGTTCTTTCTCAAACATCTGGATCGTTTGCTTCCTCAGAACCTGACTCAACCTTTTAATTTGCCACCCAACATACCTACAAACCCAACTAAATGAAAAGCAGAGAGCTCCTTGGCGATGCCTTTTTTTTTTTTGCTTTGCGTGAACAAAACAAAAAAAAAGAAAGAGAGAGATTAACTGTTGCCTTTACTTAATGTGCTGCACGCTGTTGCTGTCAGAGCTTTTAAGAAACCACCAATAAATTTGCGAACCCAGTTACTTGGAGAGACGCTGTGTTCTTCCTGGTTAACTGAAGCGGAAAGAAGAGCAGAATGCCCGCAGTGGAGATGAAACATGGAGGAGGAAAGTTTGATTACTCTGCGGGACTCCACTGTCCTACTTCTGGAAAGTGCCATTGGGTCATAAGGCCGTTTAAAGAAACAGTCATCCAAACAAACAGCTGTAAAAACTTGAAGAAGTATGTTGTTATTGAGCACACGCTCAGTTGCCGGTGTATTTGGTACACAGAGCTAAAGCTAATGCAGTCTTAATACAACAGTCCTGCAGTAAAACCCCACCTTCATTCAAGGTGTAGATTCAACTGTATGGTGATTTTGGAGGATGGAGTGCATGGCAGTCTACCTGGATGGCGGCGCGGTTCGGGCCCTCCGCGAATGAGGAGAAGCAGAAGCGTGGTGTTGGCCAAAAAGCACAGTGAGCAGGCTGAGGTCATAGCGAGATAGGGCTTGTGGAAACACTGATGGCTCTCGCTAACATGACTGGCCTTGGAAAGTACTCCCGCGGGAACCCCAAAAACAGGACAGTTAAAAATCACACTGGGCGGTCAGACGGGAGAGGAGACCGGCCGAAGTTCAGCCAGAAAAACAGACCTGCTCTTTCCTCCGCTTTCCAGCTCAGCACGCAGGTGAAATGCGGGGCGAATGTTCCATCCAGGGAACGCATTTCATAATATATCCTAACATTATCCGAGCGGCAGTCATCCCTTTACTTCCTCCCTATAAATATACGACAGGCACACGACCCAGAACATGAGGACAGGAAGAGAGCTAGAGTTTGTCTCGGCCCTTCAGCGTACCTATTTTCCGCTGCCTTGTAAAGGTTTTAACATACTTCCTCCAAGATGACATCATTTCATGGCTCATTAAAGTGATGTCATCGCAAACCTGTTTCATTGCGCTCAGTCTCAGGAACCTGGGTACGGCTGAAATGCTATGCCTCACAGAAACCCAGTGAAAATCCTCAAACTGATTTTTCATCATCGTGTTTGCGGATGTCTGATTAGAACTGGGCCGTGTCATAACATTCCCGAAGACACGAGATGCTGCGGGTTTGGTGCCGTTCGACGGCGTAGCGTACCGTGCGTCGTCACAGTTCGGCCTTTTGTTTAATGTCAGCAGATGTTTGAAGCGCGTTTCTGTTTGCGTCCTTGTGTGTGTTCCAGGCGGAGGCCATGAAAGGAGCGCTGAAGGATTTGAATCTGAACATTGTGGAAATGACTGACGACAACGCCACGCTGGATGGAGGAGATGTGCTTTTTACAGGTAAGCTATGCCCCCCCCCCCCCCAATCACTGTATTTAACGCCTAAAACTTAACACCATTATACATCCATAATATGGAGGACTTACAAAACGAATGCAGCTGCTACCATGCTGGAGCCACCTTTGTTACTTTGGGGTTTTTATAAATTCATGCAAGGTATATCACAGGGTCGCATAAAAAATATAGTTTGAACAGCAGCAACATAATGGACATGTTTCTGATTGGCTTGCAGGAGTCTGTTAATGTTGCGTAACGGGATGCTTTGTGTCTTCATCTCAAGACACGGAATGTTCTTTTTCTTACATAATACTGTGGTTTTACTGTGATCCACTGCCTTCATATAAGTTTTTAAGTACAAATAAGAGGGAGTAAGTGTAAACGGAGCACATTAGAGAGCAGTGCGATAGCAGCCTCTGCGGTCTCGGCTCAGGGAGGGTTTACTCAGCGAGAAGACCATCGTGTGTCTGTGTTTCGGGATCCTCCGCACGAACATTCCTCTGTGCGACCTCGATGACCTGCCGCCTCAGCGCACTAAGCAGAATTTCTCTCTCTCTCTCTCTCTCTCTCAAAAACATACTGCGTAGTCAAATCAAATCAGAGGGCCTCTTATTCTTCTGGCATTAGGTAATAAAATTGATGAGGGCAGACTCAAGCGCACGGTGGTCTTTATTAGATCTTCTGTACATTCTGTTACAGTCGTGCGGTGAGTTAAAATGTGGGTCAATGTCTTCTACACGGCGCAGGCCACTAGGAAAAACCATAGTACACTTAATTGGGTTCCTAGACGCTGGCTTTGTGCGCTCGTTCCTTCCAGCTGAAATCGGTTTCACATGGCAGGGCTAGAAACATTTCCTGTTGGCAGGGCCCCGGCTAACGGCTCATTTTGTAAAGGCTCAGCAGCCACATTAGGAGCCCGTCCCTGAGCTCAGTGTGCCGCCGCAGCCTCGCCAGGCGTTCAGGGCCTCAGTCTGTCTGTGACCCACCTTACTGACCACGAGGTCGGCCTTTCTCACCGGCACGCAAGACAGAACACACTGTGGTGACTGCAGTGTTGAGCTGCTGCAGCGCCACAGGCTCGCAGGCAGACTTTACAGATTTTAGAAGTTGTTTGTATGTTCATACTGCAGAGATTGTACCATTCATCATCTCAATTTGTGGTTTTATGCTTTTATTATTATTATTGCCTTTATGAATTTTTTTAGGTTGATCTTTTAGATATGTATATGTATGCTATTAATTAATGTACATATTTAGTTATTAAGATATCATTTTTTAAGCTTACAACCTTTGATTGCTTTTAGTTTTGTGATTCACAGTGACTTTCTTCCCGTCTCCTGCGTACATATCAGTTGATCTTGGTGGCGAGCTGCTGCATGCAGTTGCCCCAACAAGCATAAATAAAGTTGCGCTGAATTAAGTTCACGTGAGTGATGTTTGCTCACACAACTTCAATGGCATCTGCTTCTTTCTGCAGGTCGAGAGTTCTTTGTGGGCCTTTCCAAACGGACCAATCAGAGAGGAGCAGAGATCCTAGCCGATGCCTTTAAGGTGGGTTTCAACGGTGCTGTGGTGTGAAAAGCGGCCGAATCACAATTAAGACTTACCTAGCGTCCTCTGAAATGACTGAAGTAGACGTGGAAGCGACCCACACCCACACATACATAACCGTACAGGGGAACTACACGGTGGGGTTATAATGATTTTGAAAGGTTTGTCACGAAGAGCACATTTTCCCCATTACACATCTGACCCATTGCTTATTTAGAAATATTGATTACAGAGCAGCTTTAAGTATCAAGATTAATTTTACATTCAACTTAAAGAACCCAGTTTCAAGACGAAATCCAGGTCAGTACAAGTCAGTCCCAAAAATGTAAGTAAAATAACATTTGCTTCAAAGGATGTCTGTGTAACTTGGTTGATAATTATGAAACTATAGAAAAGTATTGAATCTGTACGTTTTTTTTCTGGGCACTTTACTGTTTGAGAATTAATGAAAATCTTAACAGAAATCTGTTTGTTTTTTTAATATACAACCACCACTCACCCACAAGTCTCTTAAATGGTCTCTGAACACGAGCCTGCAGTGAGTGATCACGTCACAAGAAAGGGAGAGATAAACATGTTATCAGTCATAAAAGCTTTAGAGCAGGAAGAGAACGGCATCATCACTCCATTTATCTCTCTCTTTTACTCTGTTCCACTCTCTCCCTTTCTCCCTAATTCCATTTCTCCCTCCCTCCACCCCCCCTCCTCTCTGTCCATTACATCTATCTTACATCCATCCGCCTCCGCCTCCACTTCTTCCCTCCCTGCGTTCACTTTGCTGGGCTGGCTGGTTGTGGACGTGAGACTCCCAGTCTGCGTCAAAGCCACACTCGTCGTTTGTGGCTGATACACTGTACATTGCATATGCAACGCGGTCTGTTGCTAGGAGATATGGAAACCCTTCGACACCCTGACGTGTTTTTAAGCCAGCTAGTTAGCAGAGAGCTGTTTCTCAAATTGTAGGCAAATTGCAGCGAGAGTTACCAAAAAGATGCAGGGAGCAAATATAAAAAGGTATTTCTACTTTGTTATTTAGCACCACCGAAGCAGAGCACGCTGAGATTATTGATTGATGGATGCAGCTGTTAAGAGTCCCAATGGCAATTAGCCGTTAGCGCCCCCCGGGTCCGGGCCTCAGCTGGCTTCGAGGCATTTGTAATCAGCTATTGATGCCGACCTGTGCCACCTCTGCACACAGTGATTAAGCAAGAAGTTGATGACACTGATTAAAAAGGGGATTTAGGAGGGGAAACACCTCCCTCGTGTGTCACGTCCCAAATATTTCCATCCTCTGCCTTTATTAATGAATGAAATTAACCTGTCTGTAAATCACTGCCGTGCTCACAGACTGCCGGGGGGGAGAAGACGTTTCTCACAGTTCTTATCCATCGCTGATGAGTCACGTTTGGAATTGAAACCAGTATGCCTGTTTGGAGTTTCAAACAATGGCGCGTCATCGTCGTCATCATCATCATCACCATCACCATCAATCAATGTTAAGAAACTGCATTTCCAGCTCGTGCTTCCACGCTTTACCTTGTAAGTAAATGCTGTCATCCTTTTGAATGAACCACCTGTTCGGTCACTTTGTGGTCAATTTGATGAGTGAAGTCTTTAATTTTTTTTAATTTTTTTTTAATATCCTCCATTTAAGTCTATTTAAAACATAATTTACATCACTCACTGACTCCTCTTTAATAAGCAGTCAGATGATCTCATATCTGGGAAAAGCACTGATAATAAATTGATCCTGCTAACTATTGAAGAGTTGCCTTGTCCAGCCAGAGCCTTTTAAAGCTTGTGACTCTGTGCCAAAGCTTCCATTGTTGTTGAAAGGCTATTAAAGACACATCAGTGACCCACAGCGTCGCACTGGGTTCCGTCATTAACCATGAACATGGACACTGTAGTTGAGTCCATCGGATGTACACTGTCCTCGTGCCGTAAATACTCCCCAAGCGTGCGAAATTGGTTGCTGAATTTAGTGCAATATTTATTAGTTCTGTTAATTATTGAGCCTTTAAAAAAAACAAAAAAAACAAAAAATTAAAGTACATATTTGTGACCCATTTAAAGAGTCTTCAGTAGGAACAAATGGGCTTGGGAAGGCAGGGAAAGTACTGAGAGACGGACTAACGCATTTCATTTTTCATGGGACTCCTCGACAATAAGAGAATTATTGATCGCCAGCCTTATCCTTGTCCTTAAAGTAAAAGGCAACAGTAAGTGTCTCTTTTCAACCCTCGTTGACGTCAATGATTTTGTGTTTAAAACGGTTTCACCATATTTTCCTTTCCGACTGCTTCCTGACTAATTGCCGTGCGCTGTGGCTCTCACCTCCTACATATGACACACACACACACACACATCTGAGGGAACTATTCCGCAAAAGCATCCCAAACATTGCAGAAACAACAGATTCAGGAAGAAAAAAAAACAAAACAAAACTGGGAGGATTTAAGCATGCAGCCCACAAACAGGGTCACAGGGTGGGTCCCAAACACAGACCGATTCTATCTAATCTCGCTGTAATGTGAAGACGCTTCAATGCCGCAGACTTTGTGCGTATTGCTTTTGGCTGACTTGCGAGTTCAGAGGTGGGTCACGACGTGAAGAGTTCAACGCGTTACGGTAACCGGAATGTCTCTTCCATCTTCCCATCTGTGTCTGATTTGCATTCCTCATTATGGATTCCTCTGTGTTTTCTGTTATCTTTGATAAGACGGGGCTTAATGATGCGTCTCTGGCAAATGAAACTCGGAAAAACCGCTTGAGCGTCCATTATTGGTTTTTCCGTTATTTATCAGATTGATTCCCCCCTATCACTGTTGTTTTTTCCTTTCATTATCAAATTCAGGAGCATTTCGTGGCCAGGTTTGTTTAGCGCTCAACAACTGCGCACAGATGTTGAAGCTCGTTTCTTTATGGTCCTCGCAGAGGTCAGAGTAGATGGTGCTGTTGATTGAATGAGTTTGTTCAGGAAGAAGTGACACAGAAGCCAAACCACTTCTTTTCTTCGACAGCTAAGAGGCGTTGAATCCTGACTCGTACCGGTAAGACGCGGACGTCTGCACCGCCAAGGACCTCAACAGCGAAGCTCAGTCCGCTCTGCTTCTGTCACATAGTCAATAGGGTCTTTTCAGGTCACAACATGGCAGTGTATCAGCCTGTTAGTGCAGATGAAAAGCGACTCTGTCTCTCCCTTCATTCCCTTAAGGGTTTCTCTTGATAAGGGGAAAAGTATGACTGGTATTTCTAATTTTACACTGCAACAAAACTTCCCGGTCATGGCTAAGAATTGAAGAAAGTTCAGATTACACAATTCCCAGTTGTCCTTTTGTGTCTTCTAAACAAGTGCCAAGGAAAGAGTTCAGGAAAACATCAAGGATGGGGTAATTTAAGTTTTTCGCGTGAGGAACTGCCAAGTGCTATTCTGTTATTCAGTCTCAATAACTATTTCAGTGAATCATCGCACTTTAATTGAGCTAATGATGCAGTGCAAATATTGACCTGAAAAGTGTTAACATATACTTGAATGGAAAATGTGACAATAGAGTGCAACGATGGAAAATGTACACAATACTTCATAGGTTTTTATGAAGCTGAGAGCCATAAAAACCCATTCAAAACATATTATGTGATTAAGAAAACACGTGGATGTCAGTTGGAAGTTATTTTCTTAGGCGCAAACCAAAATTTATACGGCCATATAAATGTATTCACATAGATTCGGGATGGAGAGGTCCTGGAAAGTAAGCGTATAGTCTCACATCCTCATCATAATTCAAATTGCGGCTCGGTATCGCGTCAAGGTTTACAAATCTCTGCAGGACTCAACTCTGGCTTTTGCAATTCTGAAAAAGGCTTACAGCATGTCTTAACTGTCAAGGACTGCGAGTCCACCTACCGACTGCTCAATCAGTCAACTTGAAAGTGGGAAGTTCGTCCCGCCCGGTGAATCAGTACATCAAAATCAAAACAAAGTCAGTGGCAACATGGTGTAGTTTCAGCAGGGTATGCTGTGCTGTAAGTCTTCAAATATCGACATTTTAATGAAGGGGTCAGTCCAAAAGTCAGCAGTTGAAGGCTAAAAATAAATAAAACACTATAGGCCCCCTTGACAGTACTGTAGAAATGATCCTGTGCTGCACTAATATCGACCATATATCAATCAATATGGATGCAACTGACGGCTGAATGCCGTTTTTATCCTGAAAAGGCACTGCGAGCGAGGGGCTCCTACATGAACGCTAAAGCCATAGATTTGAACAGTCATTTCGCAGATTTCTATTTAAAAAAACAAAAAAACTAAAACGTGATGTCATGAATACCCATGCTCCAATCACAGTTCAGCGACATCTCAAACAAAATGTGCTGACAGTCGTGGCGTCGTGGTGGTGCTCACGTTGCCAGGCTGCCGTCAGTTAAGTGTGATCAAGCCACACCCACACAGTCCTGGTGGAGAGAGATTAGCTGAGATTTTGACCGTTTGACACTCTTAATAAATAATAAGTAAGGAGGTTGTTTCCCATTTGACTTTGATTGTCGTTAATATTTAATGTTATAGAGAAATAAATAAGATTTGAACAGAGGTTTTTTAGGGGCTTCAGAGATTTAAAAGATGCCTGAATCCCTAATCGGCATGTTCAGGTGTTCAGTGGCAGCTGGTTTGAATGCTGTTTTATATCCTCTCCTATTATTTTGCAACACCTCAACATTTAGTGTCCTGCAGCCAGAGAAAGCCTCTCCAATCAGGCTCCTACAAGTTGCTCTGTAATATCCTCATAAGCTCTGGGCTCAGTAACATTATCTCACAGGCACTCCTGCTGTTTTCTGCCCCCGAGCTGCCCGCCGCTTTCATTTCAAAGCCCACGTTGGACCCGGTTTAACGACACTGCACAAACCGCTACGCTGCTCTTTGAATTGTTTTGTTTTTATTAAAACAATATATCACATCATTTCAAATACACTGCCCCGGAGCTGTGGCGCTTTGTTGTGGTTTGAGAGGATCGTGAGGGATTGCGCCAGACAGAGAAAGACTTGCACTGAGTCATCGCACCTGTCCAAGTCTTTTTAGGATGAAGCTACATGTGAATTTGTGTCTAATATTTTGTTCACCCACATTTGAGTAAATGAGGGAGCTTCCCGTCGTGCAGCTGTACAGGTCATCGTATATTACCACCGTTCATATATTGGATTATGACGTTGTTGCTGTACATGAGGTTTGCATCTTTTTGTGAACTCCGTAGAGGAAACGGTATGTCAGCGGGTGTAGAGGCAGGCTCTTAATGTTGACGCCACAAAGTGATTCCCGCAGTTTGACCCCAGAGAGCGAGAGAGTGCCATTAATTGAATTCACTTTTATTACCTGGGCCTGTCTCGTCTTCAAAAAAAAAAAAGCTCATCCTGTTCACTCTTTGCTCCACCTGATTGGATTGTGTTTTGCAGGACTACGCTGTGTCGACCGTGCCTGTGCTGGAGGGGCTGCACCTGAAGAGCTTCTGCAGTATGGGAGGACCAGGCCTCATTGTCATCGGCTCCAGCGAACCAGCGCAGAAAGCCCTCAAAGTATGGAGTTTGTGTACGTGTGTGTCGTACTCTGTGTGCAGTGGAGGCATCATCCCATTGCCGTGCTTCCACTGAATCAGTGAAACCACTGAATCAACGCAGTGGCATTGGTTTTATTACTGTAACGCGCATTGACGCGGCTGATTCTTGACTCTTGGCTCGATGCTGTTGGTATGAACAGCCCTGTTTTTTTTTTTCCCTCTCCCGTTCTGCAAAGTATTCAGCAAGAATAACACTACAAGACAAGACATCACACGCGTTGATTCAGAGCAGGCTCCCTTACCTGCAGCTTGATTGCTGCTTCCCACTTGCAAAGCACATTGAAAGCACCTGTCACCTTAATCCTCCCTCATTAATTCATATTCTCAGCTAATCTGAGGGGATTGCCCCTGGCGCTCACACTCCAGCTTCAATTACAGAGGGGTTGTCCTCCCATTAAACTCCAGCTCCTCGCTGCATGAAAGGCTTCTGAATCGATCGAGCTCCATCGCGAAACAATAGCCCTCAAAACGAAAAATGCTGGAGGATTCAACGCGAAGGAGAGGCCGTTTACACCCTGACAGAGACGATGCGCTTTCACAAAGAGGGCAATAAATCTCAGCCCATCCCTCTGATGGAATTATCCCGAAGATTCCCAAACATCAACAGCACACATGACACGAAATACGGCGCAATATGTAATGCCGTATTTGCACATGCTGAAAATCTAATTACGTAAGTGTGAAGACTTACACACAAGCACATACACCCTTGGCCCCGACAGATCCTCACTGGCAGGGCTCTGCACCTGCCTCCTAGTGTGATATCGCCCCCTACTGGCCCAGCCCCACACAAAATCACTTTAAGTCGAGTTAAAGTCAGTGTGTCTCGGGGCAATTGAAGCCAGACAGTATATCTTAATGAGACGAGGAACTTGAGAGCAGCGCAAGGTCGGACTTGTTGGTTTCGTGAGCATGTTTGCATTGCTGAAGTGAGAATATCTCCAGAATCCATGCATAAACACACGCGCTAATTGATTTTATATCCCAGCATCGACTCATTAAGATTCCTGCCTGTTTGATCACCCCAGTAATTAGCCACTGGAGCGAGGAGTGGCCGTTAGCGAGACTTAATGACGGGCTGCTCGCTCTCTAATTATGGCTTACGTCACCCTCTCTTGCAGCAATTAGCTCCTGTTGTAAAGGACTTTTAACGACCCTGGATTTGTAATTAGGCAATGTTCTCTTTGTGGGGGGAGTGAGATCTCATGAATGCCGTTTTAATGAATTCAAAGTGCTTGTTTTGGATGTGGATGGCAATGAGGCTCCTTGTCTGTGTACCCTTGGACAAAGACACTTTGTACGAATTAAAGTTGGAGCCCGACTAATTTGGTTTGTGTTTAGGGAGCTAGATCTCGCTGCTTTAAGAAATAGAATTTAAAAAAACAGGACCTGACCTGTTTGCAGTGTCAGGTTGGAGTACAGGGTCTATATATATATATTTATATATATATATATATAAGTACATGTCACTGACATCTGGTTCATCAGGCTGTTCATTCTGTCTCTGTCCGGGACTTTTCTAACAATAAGGCTCAGAACGCGTACATGTGTAGGTGTCGTCTCCTGTCTGTGTTTATCTCTCCCGAGGATGAAAATACTGTTCGGACCGGATGGATTTCATCATCCATCTGCCGCTGTCACAGCCAAGCTTCAGTCATGAAGTCATCACCCCCAAAATACCACCTCCGTCAGGCTGCAGCACCCACTCCCTGCTCTCTCACACACACTGTTCCCTTCCCAGGCTCCAGCCTCACCGTCACCGTCATCCCCTACACTGGGCCCTGTTTGATTCATGAGGTCGTTACTCGCTGCTGGTCAGGGTTCCTTCTGCACCTCAAGGATGTTTCCGCGCTCGAGTTTTATAGATAATGAGGTGACAACGCGGCGAAGGGTGTAGTCAGGATGAGTGTGTGTTTGATGACCAAATCCTGATCACGAACACGCGCACATACACCAGCAAGTTACCCTTGTAGTATGGGCATATTCTACATTTTGGACTAACTTTAATGTTTGCTGTAGTACGTTCAACATGAACACAGGACCGGAACGGATTTTGAGCATTTGAGTGTCCTTGCCTATGACGTCAAAGCTAGTACCACATTTAGACACAACCCTGTCGACGGCTATACTTAGACACAGTGGTGCTTTGAGCTAAATGCTAACATCAGCATGCCAACATGCTCACAATGACAAGGTGAGGTTTAGCAGGTATGTTTACCCTGTTCACCATTTTATTTCAGCATGATAGCATTTGCCATTTATTAACACAGAACACAGTGTACAGCTGATAGGAGTGTCATTAGTTTTGCAGGTCATTAATTTCTGTGCAGATCTTAGTTAACAGTTATTGAGATATTCTAGTCCGGTTTAAAAAACAATGATGGGCAGACATCCCCACCGTTAGCATTTTGCAGTGTGTGTGTCATATCAGGAAAAGGGCCATATATGGCGTTTGAGCACTAGGTTTTCTTGCCAATGAGGTTATCGAGTCCCCTAGACAGACAGCAGCAGCTGGTGCCATATGCTAGATTACAGCACAGGGTCTCGTATAAGAACCGTTGCCTTTCTTTATGCATAAGATTATAAGAAAAAAAAAACCATAGTAACTGTCAATTGTGTCTGTGCACTACTCAGAATTCCTTTTCTCAGCATTGTCAGACATGTTCTCCTCTCCCCTCCCCTCCCCTTCCTCCTAGTCATCTTCCACTGGATACCTTAGGGTGCAGCAATAAACACGCTCAGACCAATAATATTTGCAGAGTGAAATGTGTGTCAAGGAGCAATAACAAACATTTATTGTACATCAACAGGAAGCAATTTCAATTCCATTTCCCCTCTGGAGTTGGATGCAGTATCAAGTAGGGTTTGTCTTGTACATGCTGCTGTTGTTCGTCAGTGAAAAGAAGTATTGTAAAACTTTTAAAGGCGTCCTGAGGAGGATTACTACAATGAGCATTATAGATATTCGTGCCAGGAGCCAAAATACAGATTACACTGACGATCACGGTGGACGGCATCAGGTCCAGTAAATTCAGTGTTTTTGTTAACTGGTCAAGATTGTCATCGCCCAGGGGGGATTTTATTACCTTCCAGTAAATATTTAGTTTTAGCAGCTCTGACTGAGCACATTCTGCTGCCCAGTTACCACTCTGTGTATTAACTGGACCCCAGCCACTGTCCAGAAATAAGCTGCTGCTGATTTGCTGTAGCTTTATGCCTGGTCGAGGGCCAGGATGACTCTGTAGAAGCCTTGGTTCTGCATTCTTTTTTTCTTTTGCTCTTAAACACACTGACGCACAAATCTGAGGCGTATCAATGATGTCAGGCAGGCGAACTGATGTTTACGAAAGCTTCTGAAAGTCTGCTCTGAGAAGTGCTCAAAAAAGCATACAGTAACCACGAAAACCTTCCCTCCATTTTTGATATTTTTGAGACTTGAGATTTGAATAAATGCAACTGGTCCGTTACTCAGGTGACTCGTCAAAGGATTTAATTGCGCGGACTTTACACGAAGGACGGTGAGATTCTGCTGCAGGGCATTTTCCGTACATCCTGAATAGTTTTTCCCTCTCTCGTTTTTTTTTTTTTTTTTTTATGGAGGAAACGAGATGTTTTAGAGACAGAGAGTGAAGCGGGAACCACTGTGATCTTCGGTGGAGTCAACGTTTATGCTCCCCTCTACCTACTCTTAATCCCCCCGGCGTGTGAGAGGCGGGGTTGGCGGTCACGCACATGGACGGTGTTTTCATTTAGGGCTGCTGCAATCACCTAACACACCCACAAGTGACCTGGGACTGTGTCTGCTTGTACTCCACCCTGCAGCCCTGCAACGTCAGCTCCTATAAAGTTCAATTTGATTTATTTTGCATTGTCAGTCATTTGCAGTTTATAAATCAAAAATGAGTCGCGGGTGTTAGAAATATTATTGGCTCAGTTTGCTATACTGGTGCGATGCATTCTTTGTTTTTAACATTTTTGGTGCAGGACTTTCATTACTGTGTTGGTTTTGTGCAGAACCTCCCGGAGATCACTGCTCCGTTTAACAATGAGTCCAGTTCCTGTGACAACTTTTTCCTTGGGCTTTCTGTTTAATGATGGGATTTACTGCTCGCACTAACCGCACAATTGTTCTTCTATTTATTCCAACCAAGAGCTGTTGCTGCTGCCAGAAACGTAAAATGTGTCGCTTCCTGTGTGCCGAGCAGATTTTCCCAGGAAAGCCCTCACTGAGTACTCAGAACAGCACACTTGCTGTTGGGATTGGATCAGTTGGCAATAGACCTCGATTTACATGATTTCTTTCAGGGCACAAGGAGCGTGAGTGTATTCAGCTTACCATGCGAGCAATATAATGCAGAGTAATCCATATTTGTATGTAACTCACACTCACACCCGTCTCACTGAACGCCCCTGGTCCTCCTTATTGCAGCAGACCCAGCCAGTGGGATCTGAAATGTAAACGTCTTCAGCCACAAGGCCCATTGTGCTCACAAACAGCACATGTTTTCCTCCCACGTTTGTAGTTGTGTCATCACATTCGCTCACAGCCACTCCTCCCAACCTATATGTGCGTCAAGCAGACGTCACACATTTTGGTTGCCGCTTAGTCCCATAGATGGTGAATTTCATGAGCAGAGTCTGATCCCCGGAGTTTACATTTTCGTTTTTCATACTTTCAGCCTTTGATAATGACCCTTTCTGACTGCTTGTCATTAGAAAACCTCGGCAGGAACTCATCCTGACCGTGATTGAAAGACGATGACGGAAACAGGAGTTGTAGAAATGCACCAAAGGAGGTCTATATCTGGTGAAAATCTCACTTCTTCTCAAAATACCTTTTCTGGATGTTGACGGATTGGATTTTTTTTTTCACTCGCCTTCCACCTCCCCTCCCCTTCTCGTCTCGGAGGTATCCGTCCGCAGATGTTCTGCTCATAAACATTAAGAGGCACCTGCCTCTCCTCTGGTCATAACATCCTCACCCCCCGACTTCCACTTGGCAACATGGGCGTTTTCTCAGCCTCTCTCCCCCCCACCGCCTTCAGCTCCTTCAGATTACATAAATAACATGACATCTGCTGAGAAAGAATGTCTGTCCGCTCCTGCGTTCTCCATTAAGGCCCCCCAGGCCCCGAGAGTGGTTTGGCTAGCAGAAAGATGTGGTTCTGCCTTTGGTATTGTGGCCTTGCGTCTGATTTAAAGAATCTGATAGTCTGAATAACTGTGTTCTGTCTGTCTCTCTGAAAGTCATGTGGACCCCCCCCCACAGCCTGCTGTTTGTTGACCCATAAGTCTATTTCCTGTCTGTCTCTCATCTGTGTGTGTGTGTAGATCATGCAGCAAATGAGTGACCACCGCTATGACAAACTGACGGTGCCGGACGACATCGCTGCCAACTGCATCTACATGAACCTACCTAATAAGGGACATGTGCTTCTGCACTGCACGTCAGAGGAGTTTCCAGAGAGCGCAAAGGTAATGCTCGGCTTAGTTCACGTCCAAACACACACGCATGAGGTTACACCTTTTGGGAGGATGAAACACGGTCGGGAGAGCCAGACCGGTGTAGCGGCTTACATTTAAAGATCACTTGCCTTTGATGCTCTCCATCCTGTCCAGACCTCAGAGAGACAAACAACTGGCAAACCCTGCGGAATCTATGTGGTTGTTTTACACAGACCACTGCAGGTCAACCACAGCCAGCACTGTGGGGGGGTTCCTTTGTTTTTGTTTTTTTTCAACAAAGGAACCTGCAGTTTTATGTGAAGTGACCTTTTGTGGACATCTGTCCGACCACAGACTCAGAGCCAGAGACGTTGGGGTCATAGGACAAAATATCGGGAAAAAGAAAATGGCTTGCTGTTAGAGCACTGTGATAGGAAACGTGTCATTTTTGTACTATTTCAGGAACTCACAAGGGAAACCCCCAAAAGGAATCTATAAGGATGAGACTCATTTCAAAGAAATATTGAAGGGTTGTCCTGGGTGCCCCCTGAAGGACTGTCCTTTATAGCGCATGTTCTGTGTTAAAGGGTTGAGTACTGGCTCGATGTACCTGGCCGAACTCGGCGTGCACTATCGCTGCATGAGCACGTGTAACCCCAACCTCTCTTTACTTTCTCTCAGACGTGCGGTGACCTACTTGCAAACACCGTCGACACGTGCCTCTCACCCACGACACTCGCAGCATTGTTTTCCACAGTGGCTCGCCGCGAACGACGTTTTTATTGTCTCACTTTGTCGGGCCGGGGTTTGGAGAGGCTGAGCGCCAGCTGTGTCACTTGGATGCTGTGGGGGTCACTCCACATCACAACAAGTCGAAAGGATTCTCACAGGATCGAACCCAGCAACCTACAATCTGCAGAGACAGTGCTCAGACCTCAAAATGTACTCTGTGGTTAAAACCCCAGCCTCCGCCAGCTATTTTTAGAAGGAAGAATTCACAAAATTATGCGTCCTTGGACTTACTTCTACGGCATAGGCTCTGTTTTTTCCAGGAAGATTAAGAGAGGGAATTCAACTTGAGCATAATAAAAATCTATTTGTGTAACTCGTGCTTTGGTAGCACCTTTTAACGGACCATTTGGAGCAATACTTGAGAAGTGCATGTTTGTTCCATGATCCAGTTTCCTTTATAATGTTCAAACCCACCAGAAATTGGCCTGGAACCCGTTTTTTTTTGGTCCAAACCGGTGTTTAAGAAATTGTAGCTTAAAGAAAGTGGGAAAATATAAATAGGACAAGCAGTCAGGCAGCAGGGCTACTTTTGTCAGAGTTGCCTGTCATGCCGTGTCGTACAGTCTACAGTTGGTACATGTTCCTCCAGTGAGATGCAGAGATTTCTCTGCACAATCACGGAGACATTCTGCAAGGCTTCTGCTGCTTTCTAACTCCAAACATTGTCTGTCCTAATCTCCGGCCTATTTTTAGTTTGCTCATGAAGTTACATAAGAGTTCCACATTAACAAAGGCAGGGGGTCATGAGAGAGGATTGGTGGGGTCGGAGGGGGTGGAGACGGGACATCTTTAATGGGCAGCAGTGGCGACGGCTGCAGAGGACTCGGTTTGGAGATAAAGAAACTGAGCAGACAAAAGGCCCAGTGAAACACAGCAGCCCCTACTGTGTGGGACCATGCCACCCTCCGACCCAACATATAAATCTCAACCGCAGTAATGAGAACTCGGCTGGAAATGTTCAGAAAAAAAAAAAGAGAGACACTTTGGAGGTGGAGATGCTATAAACAGCGGGGGGATTTACTGGTGTTGTTTTGGGGGAGTTATACAAAAGCACAACCTTCCCTGAGTTGAACCCTCTGGTCTAAACAGAGGATGGCTGTGTCGCTCGGTCGGTCCAGAACTTTGGTTCCGACTGAAATATCCCAGCAAGTGTTGGATGGATTGCCAGACAGATGCTCATGTTCCCCAGAGGACGAGTTTGTCTGACTTTGGTCCAACGTTTCCTCTGCTGGTGTCACCAGAAGTGAACCTTTTTTTTGTTGTTTTGTTTATTTTTTAGCAAAATGTCTCCACAACTACTGGACGGATTGCTGTGAAACCTGTTCAGGATGAACTGTAATAACTTTTGGTGATCCCTTTTACTCATCTAGCGCCATCAGGTCAAAATGAAACTGTACCCCAATACTTTGGTTTGTGACCAAATACCTGCAAAAAAAAAAAAAAAAAGTGATTATGCAACGATTTGATAGAAATATGCATTAACACCATATTTATAAGTATGTATAATGTATAATGGTGTTGCCATTTTGTAAATGACTTACAGGGCCCTAACCTGTACTCCTGCCCACATGACACGACATGTCTTGGGTAGAAAAGTATCACGAGGGTACAAGGCAAACGAGTGTGGTTGCTTTTAAACACGGCATTTGGATCGCCAGAGGCTTCGTCAGCCATATTGCATCACGAGATAAGAATTTGTTTAGTTGGTCCCTCTGGCTGTGCCGCAAGGCCTCGCTCAGTATCATAGCAGGGTTGGAGTGAGAGTTTAAAGGGAAAAATATCCTGGTTTGGCAGTCTAGTAGGAAAACACTGGTTCTCTTCTGGAAAATGTCCACGGGGTGACACACTACTTTACGAGGGTCTTTTGAGAATGTCGTAATAGTTCTCGCTCCCATCTTTTTTTTTATATATATATATATATATATATACTTTGCCGGGAGACCAGGAAACCTTCTTGAATGCCTGTTCTCCCACCTCACATTTTGTGTCAGGCTTTTATATCGCAGGACATTACAAGTTGACAAGTAGAGTAAACAAACTTAAATTAATTCCGGTATTTTTAAACCTGGGCCCTATTTTTTATTTTTATTTACATATTTTGGGGGCAGAGTGAGGAGGTAGCTGTGGCCATGGCAATACTATTTAGTATTTGATTATTTCTTTAATGTAAGCCAGGTCCTTGATTACCCAAGTATATCATAGCATTAAAACATGTTTTCTTCCAATGATATTTGGCTGAACGCTGTGATGAAAGGTACAGGACGTCAGTTTTCTCCAATGACGGCCTTGTCTGCGTGTCCCGCAGGTGTTCGAGAAGCTGAAGGACCACATGCTGATCCCCGTGTCCAACATGGAGAAGGTCAAAGTGGACGGAGCCCTCACGTGCTGCTCTGTGCTCATCAACAAGAAGGCCAACATCTGAGCGCGCTCACCAAGGGGGGGGGGTCTCTCAGTGCATGGTAACCACACGGAGCCCTCATCTGATCGCCAAGGACCCCGAGGTTTAACAAAACTATCTATATGCGTAGATGAAAGATTGGCATGTTTGTTGCTGCTGAGGGACAAAGAAATTATAAATTGGAGGGAGCCCCCCCCCCCCAAAAAAAAATTGGGAAATTTATAATTTCTTTCTCAAATTCATTACAAAGTGTGTGAATAGTTGACATAACACACAATTAGTTTTAGGTTATCATTGTCTTTATATGAATTAGGGTATTCCATTCAAATTAGTCTTATTTTTCTCTTAATTTTATATTCTAACATTTTCTAATTAAGCTGAATACAAGTCAAAAGAACAGTCTTGCAGGTCCGATAATAAGTCAGTATTTGCTCCTTAACAACTCGCCTACAAACTATTAAAATGTAACACTAATTAATTACAAGCCTGATGAAGGAAGCTCTCGGATCCCAGTCAGAAGATGAGTAGACCCCCCCCCCCCCCACCCACCCCACTGAACCGCTCGTGTGTAGACCAATCCCCGCTTTGTGTTCGATGCTTTTAACCCTTTAAGAGAACCGTACAGAACAGAGCCCTGGACCAACAAAGCCAGCTGGGTCTGTCTGATGCATCACTTCTGTTGCCATTGAAAAGTACAGTCTTACCAACGGGCTGCGTGTAACCAACACAGTGAAACACGCCTAGAGTTGCTTTACGCTGTTTACCTGCACCATTCTAACTGTGATTTAATTTGGTGTGTGTTTGGTTACATCACCCACTGTGATTCATTGTCCAAGAACTGTATTTTTGCTATAAAAATCTCAATGTCGCTGTTGCTATTTAGCAGATTTTAAACTTAAAATGACTGCTGTTTCTTTACAGGTGCTGGGTACATTTCATGGCCGTACATTATTTCTGTTTTCATAACCCTGCATGGCCACTTATCTGATTACGAGGCCGTTTGCATTTCTCTCACTCTGAAAATACAGTTCTTGAAAAGCCCTCTGGAGAGGTGTGGACCTTTGTTAGGATCGCGGTGTCATGAGTTATTTGCGGTTCGTGATTTGTTATGATTTTGTGGTCGATGTTGAAAGTGCTGCCATTGAGACCTGAGGTGCTCTTACTTTTTTCCACGGCGATCGCTCACTAATCATTGCTGTCGATCGCACACATTGAGCGCTGGAGACGATTTTTGGCTGATCTCGGTAATTGCCACCAGCTAGAGAAGCTAACAGTAGCCTGCTGATTTATGCGACAAGGGCCGTGGCCATTTCTTTAAAGCGGTTCTGCGTCCCGCCTTGGATTCATGTGGGGATGCAAACTAATCTGTGACAACCCGACAGAGGACAGCTAAAAGCTGTGGGGGGGGGGGGGGAGTGTATGTTTTCATTATTATAAGATGAAGTAAGCTTTCATTTATTCCAACATAACACCTCTTCTCCTTTTAACAATGCCTGCACGGAAAACCAATGACTTCACTCCTGCTGGATGATTCTGAAGGCACTGTAGTTTCCTCACACCATTGGCTCCGTCTGTGTGTTGTTGATTACACTGGTTCTTCTTCTTCTTCTTTTTTTCCCTGTCTGGCAGTTTTTACTCCAAAAACTGACTAAGAGCATGCTGGAAGCTGATGCCTGCTCCGTTAAATCCAACAGCACCAAATGTGACTGCAGTGACAGAGTTTGCACTCCACATGCAGGGCAAGCTAACTGCCCCCGTTTGGTGTGTTTCCACGCGCGTGCTGGATGGCAGCTGCCCGGCGGGAGTTAAAAGGCTCGCTGACGAGCTCTGTATTTGGTGGCCTTCTCTCCGTTGTTGCCGAATTCACGTTTGAGGCCTACAGACATAGTATACGTGAGCGCGCACACGCGCTCAAAGCCCATCACATCTGAAACCATGTTGTTTCTCGGTGTGATTGCAAGTGAAAGTTGGGGGAGATGACATCAGGAGGTGATTCAACCTCCCTCCGTAGAAGTTTGTGTATGGGCAAGCGGGCAGTGATGATGAAACACGGAAAGAATTCCTGCTGGGAGGAGAGGCTTGTACGCCAGTAAACAGTGACTCTCTTAAACTTCCCTGTCTCTCTCCTGACTGTCTCACTCTCGGCGCTCGCTTTCTCCCACCCTCTGCTATTGCCTCATAGACGATCTGGGCTAATTTATGGCCATGATATCATACAGTCTGGCGAACACTGTAGATGTGAAGGCCTGCCGTTAAAGTGTGACACTGGTAGTATATTTTACAGAAGGCGGCTGGCTGGCTGGCTGGCTGGCTGGATGCAGGGTGATAGCATAGTTGCAGAGCATCCAGTTCTGATTCTCACGCAGTTACTCCAGAAGGCTGAGCCAGACAGGACCGGTCACACGCCGATTAGTACAATGTCGACCACTGGATTTTAGGCAAGTAAAGTAATTCCATCTCAAATTGTCATCCCCTCTCACATTGCTCCAAGTCACCTCTCGGGTTGTACCATGACCTTTTCCTATTGCTGATCTCAAATCAGAATAACACTTAATATGTTTCTGGCTCTTGGCTGGCAATGCTGGATGTGAGTAACCGCTCCTGACTTTGCTGAGGGCTTATTTATCCTCTTACTAATCCCTCTCGCTCATTCCAGTAGCCATTGATGTCGTGTTTGCCAACATTTCCAACTCAGGTCTCTTGGTATTCATACAAGCTGTGAGTAATAATTATTTGAGTCATCTTAAATTGAGCCTTTTGTCTGATTTGTGTAATAAATTAACGTTAGCATTTCACTGTGTTGTGTTTTTTGTTTGTTTGTTTTAAATTCGGGTTCATTTTCTGATTATCAGTTCCCTTTTAATTCATCTCAGCTCTTGACACTATGTTTACAGGTGTAACCCCCTCCCAAGGACTAGGTTGGTGTAGAACACGAGGCTTCATCAGGTGAGAGAAAACACAAACCTGAACAAGAATCTTAACTGTTCTGTCATTGTCAGCGGTGTAGAACAACTGGCGTGAGGACCCACCTCTGCATGTTGATCTCTGCTACCACCCGGTGACACCAAAATTGTAAGACAGACAAAATCTCGACGCGTCACAGTGCAGTGGCCGTTTTGGTTGGAGGCAAGAAAAGCTGCATGAGTCAGTTAAAAGTGTCTCCTGTGTCATGGTTTGACTTCACAGGAAATGCAGCTCAAAGAAAAACTGCTTTTATTCGCAAAAATACAAACCATCAAGTTATAACATGATGCATAATGAACAAATAGCTTGTTTCAGCCGTTCCATGGAAGGAGATGACAATGAGGAACATTAGACCTCACAACCATGTCAGTAACCCTTCTGTGGGAAGAACTGCTTAAACTCATTAAAAAAAAAATCCACAAGAACTATATACAATATAAATGATCAACAATGGCAAGGCAATGGATAAGATCTGGGGGGGGGGGGGGACAAAAAACAGATTAAGATCGACCGAAGAATAGTAAGAAAATTGATACATGTAAAATTTGAGAGGAAGTTACATCCAAATGCTAAATAATTTTTTTTTAAAAAGTACAAACTCAAACTGAAACCTCATGTAGTAATAATCCTTCATGGCACCTCCTTTTCACCTTGTTTTTCCTTCATTTTTCACTTTTATCCAAGGTACTCCAAGTGTACAGTACTCTAAAAAGAACCAATTATTTGTACCTGGTACGGTACTAAACAATACGGTCTTCTTGCCCACCAAAGCCACTGAGTGGGGTCTTTTCTTGCAGTCTCATTAAGTATATTGTGATAAACAGTTCCCTCTAGTGGACATAAAAAGATACAGCAGTATAGATAAACTGTCAGCCCTGATGTGGAGGAAACCTGATCTGCAATTACAAACAAAATACATAAAAGATACAGATATATATATATATAAAATATATAGTATAGTATGCCTAAATATCTTCAACAGCATTTGAACTAAAAGATTGAACTGTCACAAATTTGATATTCTTGTTTCCAAATGTCCACCGAGGTATTTTATCTTCAAATCTGTGGTGCATTCATGGCATTTTAGCTCACTGTATTGAGAGAATGCATGACAGCACACCTTTGCTTAAGACACAGGTTGCATTAATCCTCAAATAAATCACTGTGCCATTTTATTCCTAATTAAAAGCCTTTTGCACAGCCGGAGCTACTCATGCAGTGAACTTGGGCGTGTAAGTCTGTATCGACTTACAGCGAGTTCTCGTGTCAATAGGAAAGTGCATATCATACAACAAATCGGCACCAGTGGAGCACGCTTGTTATAGCGTACATTTAGCTACAGGGGAAATTGGTATAGAGGTTGCCTGGCCTCTGTGCAGCCATGACCTTGCAGTCGAATCGGTCTGCAGGCTCAGCCAGGAGCAAGTAGGAATGGTTAAGAAAGTCGGTGCCTAAGTAGAGCGGGGGGCGGCCTGAGTGCGCGTGGGGGAGCTCACCCCTCACCTCCGGGCCTTCTTTCTCTCCAACCTGCTCGTAGACATACTTGTTCCCGTTCGGGCAAGGGGCGACACTGCCTTTGTTCAGAGTGACGTAGTCGGGAAAGACCTCAGTCTCGGGACTTCCATCCACCCGTTCCCTGCTGGAGAAGCCACTCTCTGGTGACAGGAGCTGGGTGGATTCCTCTGATGGCTTCCTCGATCCAGAAACGTCGTCTTTGGACATGACCTCCACCACAGATGAAGTGGTTTCCTCAGAGCACTGCTTTGCTGTTATCGGAGGATTCTGGAGTGTGAGCACAAAGTAATATATTTTTAACACCAACGCACATTCAAAAGTGCGGTAACTGAGTGTAATCTGGACTCCAGTAAACTTGGTTGTATCACTCTCAATTCACAGTTATTACTTGTGTTTTATCGATTTACCATTTGATACCTGAACCTATCTTGATATCTACAACATTTGTATAACTATATAAATATATTACCATGTTAATATTGCAATGTCATTTATGTAATGTGTTACGCAGTGAAATCATTCCTGGAATAATACCCATCTCTGCCCGTTGATCTCTGTCAGATAGCCTTGCAGTATTTTGTCGAGGTTGGGCACCGGCGGCCAGAAATACAGCTTGAGCTTACTGTAAAAATACACAACAATAGACGTGAAAATAATCCTCAAACAATGTGGTAGAGGAAGCCATTAAAAGAATTTGTTAAACCTTTTGGGCGCCAAGTTAAGTGATTTGAAACATGGAATACAAAATGTCAAAACTAAAACAAATGTTTGGCGTGATTGTAAAGTACAAATTGATATCCATTAAAAAAAAGCTTTTATTTTTTATTAGTGTTAGAATTGAAGAAGTGGCTGATTGCCATCCGAACGAGCTGGAAAATGGTCTTACCTGTGGTGCATGCAAAACAAGGAGATGAGGATGACAGCAGTTATCAGCATCGAGACAGGGATACACAGCATGAGCAATGTGCCTGTAAGAGGTTATTTATATTGTATTACAGTTTAAATGGTGTCTAATGGTTCTAATTTAATTAGAGTAACAAAGGGACTGCGTTTCACAGGTCTTAAATGTTTACAGTTTAATGCATCAAGGCACAGCGGTGCAGTTTAGACACCACTACATTTGATAAACACACACCTTGTTGAAGTTCTTACAAAGTAACAGTAGACTAAGACTGCTGCATTGCATTTGGGGCAATTTTGCAACTTTTAAATTGTGATTTTTATACAGACCAATGGGGATTACCAACTAAATGAACGTTTTATGTCTCAGGGTGAGCTTACCTACGTCAGTGGGGGTGTCACCAGTAAGCACATCTGACCAGTCACTCCAGTGGCCTGAGTAAATGGCCCCAGTAGGTTTAGCTCTGAACTTAACACTGTACTGGCTACCTGTTGGGACCTCCAGACAAGTGCCAGTCTCAGGACCCTTTAGGGACACCGTCTGGGGACAGAGAGGATGATTTGACATTCAATGTTAAGAACATTAAATGGTAATCTTTGATTATGTACATTTTTTGCATTCTCTATAGCTTTTGCATTTCCCTTGAAATATATCCGCGTTCCCTCGCAAAACCACGTTTTAATGCAACTGTTTTCCATTCCCTGACTACTGTTGCATTTGCACAAAATACTTACAAAAGTATACAAAATACTACACAAAAATCTTTGCACATTAAATTCTCTTGCAACATCCAGTGTCAAAGCAATATAATGGATCACATTGCTGTTTGTCTTTTTTTACTTTGAACTTGTCACTGTATGTAGATTTGAAAATGATTGTCTTTGGTGCCATCTGGTGGTAATGTCAAGAATGACACTAAACCACCGACAGCCATCATTTGTCCACAAACCAAAACGCATGCTGTCAGAATAATTCAAAAGATACTAAAGTCACATTTAATTCTCCACATAGTACTTCAAGTATAGTAATGCAAAAAAAACGTGTTGCAAGGGAATGTGAAAGATATGAAGGGACACAAATAGAATTGGACGGGGATGCAAAACGTTTTTTTGAGTGAACATAAACCACTACGGCCTAAAATGGCCCAAGGGTATCTTAACCATTAAAAAAAAAAAAAAAAAAAAAAACTTGTGTGGCCGTAAATGACGTCTTACCATCCATGCTTCACCCCCTCTGATCTGGCAGCTGACTTCATACTGCAGGTGAGCCGACAGAGACGGAAGGGGAGCCTCCCATTTCAGGCACACCTTGTCTTTCTCCAGTGCTCCCTTCACGTGACTTGGTGGGGATGTTTTGACTGGAAACAAAAAGCACACACGTTCTTTCTCTTGAGGCCTGATGGGAAAAAGAGAGGTCAAGAGAGAGGTGGCAAGCAGGCTGCTTGGGCTCTTACTACTACAGTAACTGAACAGTTGAAGTCTCCTGCAAGGAACAAGGTAATCTAGGTAAACCACAGAGTTTAGCTGCCTAGGTGAGCTAGAGAGCTAACCTGCTGACTTTCTGAGAATGCCAGTCTCATGACTCTCTAGTCACCAAAAAAGGTCTGTTAAATATTGCTAGTAAACTGGACTTAACTCATATATGGGAAAGGTAGATATATAGGAAATACAAACACTAACATAGCAATTTAATAATTTGAGTGCTTTAGAGGGCTATTTCTAGTCTCCTCTGTCAGATGTTATCGCATCATGGAGAGACTCTGGCTAATGAAACAAATCAAGAAGCCGGAATCACGCACTGCTCTTGTTGAGAGTGAACTCTTGACTGTAGAAGGTTCTGCTGAGCGGTGCTGGAGTGCTGCAGAGTTTGACCCTGACTTTTCTGGACTCATCCCCACAGAAACGGCACAGGTCGGTCAAGTTCCTGTCGGCGAGGCACTCGGTCCATTCTGTCCAGCCCAAAGCGTCACTGTAAGGGATCGTATACAATGTGAAATGACAGGACTGATGAGCAGAGAGAGAGAGAGACGGCAAACGTGACAGTTTGCAACATTATGCCTCCGTTGGCCCGAAGTAAAGCTACTTTGTATTCCACTAAAACTCAACAAAACATGGAGAGATCTGAGGATTGTAATCAGTACAATTTGGAATATAGTCATGTAGCAAGAATGTGTAAGTAAAGTACCTGAGGCTCATCTTGTAGAAAAGTTTGTACTCCTTCTCTGCACCATGTCTGCTCCCATTCCACTGACAGGTGATGTTTTGCAGGTCAGAAGTGTAGCACTTCAGTGAAATGCCATCTGAAAGAGAGGAGGAAGTTCTCATCGAAGTGTTGCATCTGTGGCAGGAGAGGTCGCACGGGGCCAGATGTTGTCAGATGTGCACTCTTTTCTCATTTGGACACACCTGCACTTTGGGGGACCACGGCTCGCACAGGCTGTGACCAGCTGCTCCAGTGTCCTGCGCTTTGCTTATAGGCACACTTGACAGTGACCTGGACCTCAACCTCCTCCCCTGGTACCAGAGAGTCTAGTATGTCGCCCTCCTTTGCCTGTAGAAGTCACAAACAAAGTAGATTTTACAATCTTTAAATCTAATTACCAATACGGGCCAGCAGGTGAAGGAAGGTCATGAATAATACTCAATGAACGAAAACCACAAAAAAAATATAGGCTGCAAAGTTTAGTGCAATAAATGTGTTTGTCCAAGTAAAAAGAAAATAAACAAATTACATTAACTAAAAAGGCATTAAAAGGATTGTCAGATGAGTCAGAAATAACTGATTAAATGAACAATTAATAGTTGTTTAATCTAAAAACAAATATAAAGCTTTATGCTTTACCTTTTAACCCCCAAAAAAATAAAAAATAGAGGCTGCAAAGTTTAGTGCAATAAATGTGTTTGTCCAAGTAAAAAGAAAATAAACAAATTACATTAACTAAAAAGGCATTAAAAGGATTGTCAGATGAGTCAGAAATAACTGATTAAATGAACAATTAATAGTTGTTTAATCTAAAAACAAATATAAAGCTTTATGCTTTACCTTTTAACCCCCAATCAGGTGATATTAAAAAAGGTAAAATAAATGTATTCTACTTACATTTTTTTTATTTTACTCTCTCATGTGTTTCTATTTATTTGGTCTTGGCACACATTAAAGTCACAATAAAATAAAATAAAAAACATTTTCCAATCACTCCTTATTGCCTTTCAGGGCGTTCATAGCAAAAACACTCCATTTCCATTATTTTACAAACTATTTATTGATGTATTCGGTTATACTTGTCTGACTTTTACTACATTTTGTCAGTTTCTGGACTCCATATTTAACATGGAAAGAATCTCATGATCTATTGAGTTGTGCGTATGTGTACCTCCTCTTTGGTCTTCTCTCCCAGCCCCTTGGAGGAGTACCGAATCCTGTACATCACATTGTCTTCCAAGTATTTCGAGACCTTTGTGTGCCACGAGACCTGCAGCTGTCCCGCTTGGCCATTTTGGTGTAAAGACACATTGAAAGGGGCATCCAGGAGATCTAGAGACGAAAAGGTGACGGAAAAGCATTTTAAAAGGGTAGACAAGTTATAAATCATTCTTCAGGCAAATTATACACATACACATTTGGAGGATAGAGGATGGTAGATGGATCCTGTATCATAAAGGGAGTGAAGACCAGGACCCCTGGAACCATTAATAGACATGCAGTGTAGCAATATCAACACCAGAAGAGGTGGTGCATGCAACATGGTGATAGCAATAATTGGGAGGGGGGAGCCTAACACACAGAACTTGTGTTCACTAATAAGATTATTGATTAAGAGGGACTTGTAGCCAAGTGATCTAATATTGATAAAAACCAAACATAAGATGACTTGTGGTGTTAGTGCTCTGAAGAACATGGCTCGTGAGGCTTGAGCTACAGCGGGTATGTATGTAAGATTATTAATATCGCAACTACAAAGGGAAGGGACATATGGCGGGTTGGGCTGATGTAGTCGCAGCCAATAGCCTTGCAGAAATTTAGAAGCCACCGGCTGAGGAGGCGCCTGTGTGTTTTTTTCCTCAGGGATGAGGACAGGAATACTGGCTGAGATATATACACACACACACAAATTATATTTTTATGTACAGTTGATCTGAAATGTCCTTTTGGTCATGTGGTCAGAAGCACTAGTGGAGTACTTTGCGAGGAAATACTGTAAAAAGAAATGTCTTACAGTGGTCCTCCACACAGACAGTCCGACTGTAGAGGCTGGTGTTGGTGTCGCGCTCCACCACTTCAAGGCGTATTTCCACAAACAACCAAACGTCGTGGTCAGGAAATGAGCAGATGTGGAGGAAAGTTCCCCCTTCTGCTCTCTGGACAGACATTTCACACCTTTTCTCTCTGGACAGTGACAAACACAAAAGACATTGTGGTATAAATTAATCAATCAATCAAACTTTATCGGTATAGCACCTTTCACACAGGTAGGTGCAGTTCAAAGTGCTTTACATGTGACTAATAAGACTAATGGAGGAAGTAATAAACATATACAGTTCAAATGTTATTTTTTAAATGTTTTTTTGAATAAATTGACAAAAATAATAAAAGGGTTTGGTTGATATGGGTTTTCATAAAGTTTCCCCTGGAGCTGAAGTCTTGAGGAATGCAGGTGGAGAAGCCAATTACTATAGGATAGTTAAACTTCACACTAATACTAATGAACAAGAACATACAGTGCAATGTTAAATAAAGAGCAGCATGTCAAAAGAAGGGAAAATTCATTACAATATGATTCAGAGGACTTGGAAAGAAGGCACTGTTTAAATGATTTGAGACTCTGAGGTCCCTTAATATACAACACACAATAGCTTTACCCGTGAACCCCGTAGAGCAAATCATAAGTCCTGTTGTCTGCGGCCTCAAAGAAGCAGGTGAAATCCTTTTGTGTCCGGCTGAAACATTTAGGATCCTGCTCATCCTTTACGAGCAGAACGTCTGCCCCCGGGGGATGACAAACACAATGCATGAGCACTCTTGGATTAAAACATGTCCCCTTAAGTCAAGACACACAAGATGGCATGTCTAACTTGTGAACGCGAGATGTCTTACAGTAAGATCGTCTGTTAAAAAAGCTGGCACCTTGTGGGAACAAGACCCATTCATTGTCGGGGACAAGTGATACAGATCTCTGTGGCACAACATTTTATTTCCCCCACATGATAGTTGGTGGTTGCTGCAACATAATAACTTCTACAACGACATATTATCTTATTCTCACAAGTCTTAAAAAAAATATTTTGAGAGGGCTCTCTATTGTATAGTTAAAAGTCAATAAACAGTAAATGAGCAAAATGCAGCTGTCAATTTGACTGAATTCAATTTGTTCTTCAACTGTACAAAAATGAAACCATCCTTAAGCCCTACCTTCCCCTGACAGATGATTGACAGTTCCATCCTTGCAATGTGTGCCAGGCACAAAGCCCACTTGTATCCACAAGCTAAGAAGGAGCATCTCCCAGCGGCAGGGCAAACTCATGGTAGCTCGAGGTATTATGAGGAACTAAACCACCGTGGCACTTAAACTAGCCCAGCACATGTGTGTTGTTTCTTATGCATGGTTTTCAGTAGGCATGGGTGGGTAGGGTTGAGCAGTGCTGAGGGGTATGCCCATCATGACGAGTTGTGCTTAGAGCAGGAGGCGTGCTTTGTGTACGGTGGGAGTAAGCACCAAAAAAGGTAGTTTGGGAGGAGTTTGGGAGAGTAAACATAAATTATGCATTTCCATCGTTTCAGTTAACAATTAGGCACAATGACAAACGGGAGATGCTACTGCAGGTGAAACCCCATACATGTTTCAGTCCATAATCTGGTTGGGTTTGCAGTTTTTTTTCCTTCCTCTCAGTAACATTTCTCAATTTGAAAGAAGCGCTTTTTAAAATCAAGGTATGGAGAGACTAATCACTATGAGCACATCATGGCCTTCAGGAAATCCAGGAGGGGAGAACGTTTAGTAGAGGTGACATGGAGTGCTTCACAAGTTCCTTGGTGCCCTGTCATACATCAGACCCTCTCTCAGTCTCTCAATGCCTCTTCACTGACGAAGAACACACAAGAGTACTTAGGCCCTCGAGGAGACTGAAAAAAGTTCACTTGCCCCACCAGCCTCTGCTGATTTACCACATCCTGACCTGCTGCACAACAGCAGCATACACCAGCATGGTCCTATTATTCAAACACAGCTCAACTAATCCAGGTTTTGATGATGTTAGTCCACTGAAATGATCCTTATCCTCCAGCTAACTTGGTTGTTTGAAGAGTAAAAAGAACTGATGAACAGTGCACTCTTATGTATAAATAAAGGAAACATGAGCATGACTGGAAACTATGATTAGCACCCATATGACTGCACTAATTGGCTGACGCAAACAACACTTGCTTACCTTTCTTAAAACCTGCCAGAATGTTGTTTCATTCCACGTGTTCAATTTAGACTCATGAAAGTAGCACTTAAATGACAAATTCCAATCAACACGTCATGACTTTATTTTATTGTATAGCCTACTTTGTTTTGTACGTGTAGCTGACTCTTTATTCCCAGAATTTATTTGTGATAATCACACCCACTCTTATTGATAATGTAAAATCATTTCCATGTTCTCATCTAAAATCATGACTACATCAACATTTGTCTATAGAACGGAGTCGAGTGCACCTCAAATTGACTGGTGAAACAGAGGGTTCACCTTGAAAAGTCATGATCTTTTTCCTCTGACAGCCATCTCTGAAGAACTGACAAAAGTCCAGACTTGATAAATCATCGAATCAAGTTATCCACATATGCAGAACAGGGCCCAGGTCTGCTGCTGATTGAGAAGCCCTGCAACCTGTACTCAGGACTGAACAACACATCACTGGGTCTTAACAAGATAATGTGGACATATATATATATATATATATATATATATATATATATATATATATATATATATATATATATATATATATATATATATATATATGTATACATATACAGTGCTTAACAAATCTATTAGACCACCACCCAGTGTAAAGTGTTTGCCACCGCTGCCCTAAATGAACAGTATTGCTGATTACCAAAATGTTTTCGTCAGAATTAAAGCACTTCATGATGCTGGATGGTCTTTGAGACAAATAGGGCAAGACATAAAGTGTTCTCACATTGTGGTCAAGTATGCCTTGGACTCGATTGCAGAGACTGGTACTTACAGAATGCGTCAAGGAAGAGGCCGAAAACGAAAGCTAACTGAAGCAGATGTCAGGCACCTCAAGATTTTAAGTACTAGAGACAGAAGGAAGACCACTGCTGATCTTCAGGTAGAGATTAATGCTTCTAGATCAGAATCTGAGAAAGTCTCCAGAATGACCATAAGCAGACGACTGAAGCAACAAGGCTTAAAGGGAAGAATAGCTGCTAAGAAGCCATTATTGAGGCCTGCAAACATCCAAAAACGCCTAAAATTTGCCAGCGAGCACAAACACTGGACTGTAGATGACTGGAAGAAGGTACTCTGGACGGACGAGTCCATGTTTGAACTCTTCGGTCAGCATCGTCGTATTTATGTCCACAGAAAAGCTGGAGAACGTTTTGATGCTAGATGCATTGCACCCACAGTGAAACACGGGGGAGATTCCATTATGGTATGGGGTTCCATTTGTGGAAACGGCGTGGGCAAATTAGTTAAAATCGACAGTATCATGAACAAGAAGGTCTACCACAACATCTTGGTGCATCATGGAATCCCTTCTGGATTGAACCTGATTGGTCGTGGATTCATATACCAAGAAGACTATGACCCCAAGCTAACTGCAAAGCTGTGCAGAGACTACCTGACCAAGAAAAAAGAATCTGGAGTACTGGAACTGATGGACTGGCCAAGTCAAAGTCCAGACTTGAATCCCTTTGTACAGATCTGGGATTTATTGAATTCAAAAATAGATCGCACAAAAGTTTCATCCAAAGCAAGTCTCTGGGAAAAGCTAGAGACTATTTCGAACTCAATAACAAAAGAGACTGTCGAAAAGTACATAAAAACAATGCCAGCAAGAATGCAAGCTGTTATCAGGGCCAAAGGAGGTCATACAAAATATCAAGATTTTAGGTTAATATATGTGAATAAGGACTATTTAGTTGTTCCAGTTTGTTATTTGCCTAATAAATAACAATACAATGTTTAATTTGAAACAAGTTTTTGACAGATTTCTAAAATATTTGTGTTTTCTCGTTTTTATGACAAGTGGTCTAATTTGTTAAGCACTGTATATATAAACATATACATATATATATATACATATATATACACATATATATATATATATATATATATATATATACACACACACACACACACACACATACATACATACATACATATATACATATATATGTCCACAGACCCAGTGATATGTTGTGTAGTAGTTGGCCAAGCGGAAGTGGCTTCCACTTCCACTTGGCCAACTACTACACAACACTACTACAGCTTCTTTCCAGGAGCTGTCCCTCTATCAGCTGAGCACTGCATACCACCCAGAGCTGTTATCCAGTCAAACAGTACTGTTCTACAGCACCCACTGCCAACACACCACACCCCGAATACAGCTCGCACCTGCAACTCTGCTCACGCTAAAACGCTTCCTCCAGCTCCAAACACCACACCCTCAGTGCTGTTTGAGATCAACCCTGGCCCCCATACCACATCCCTGACCCCAGGCACCTCACCCTCTTTCACCAGACATCCCAGCATAATTTACACTCTGCAATGGTCCTGTAGTATTTAGTCTACAGCAGGCCTTTTGATTTCTATATGCATGTATGGGGTGTAAGGGTTATGCATTCTTTTACTATTTTCTGACATTTTATAGACAACACGAAACAAAAAAGTAGCAGGTTAATCATTAATGGCAATAATCGTTACTTGCAGCTCTATCTTTACCTTTAATGATTTCATTGTAGTATTACAATACCAAAAAAAATGGTTGAGGGATACAGATCTGATGAAATTCACACTTTTGGGAAGGTTTTCATGCTCAGAAACTAATATTAGCACACACTAAAAGATTACCTTGTGAGCATGACACCTTGGTAACAGGAAAACATACTTCTCTGCCGACCACAGACTGATACAATCTCTACCAACGCAGTAAGACTTAAGACTGCGCACTGCCTTTGAGGAAGGTGTTCTGCACAAAATTTTGCACAAGATACCCAGAAGATTGTCCGACTCCGAAAGAAAGCCAGGTTTCTCAAACAATACCCCAGCCAAACAGCCATATATGGCACTGGATGCCAACAGATGAGTCACTGAAACACTGTTGTCTCTGTTGTGATGCTTCAGAGCGAGTCTGTCAGGTTACCCGGGCAGACTGCTCAACCAACTTCCACGGCAAATCTCAGAAATGATCAGGCCTTATGTGAGGCGTAACTGCCTACCATTCATACAACACAGAACAAGAAATGTGGCTGAGTTTGCAGGATGCAATTTCTAAAGTCATGACTGACAGGGTAAAGTAAATAAACAAGTAGAACAGTTCACTGTTCAAATTAAGTAACTCAACATGTAGTATAATTGTGCTATATTCGCTATTGTAAAGCAGCGCTGGAATCTTTCCTCCCTCACCAGTTAAAACGTGTGAACGTGAACGTCTCTCGCCAAAACGCCATGAATCGGTGAACTCGCCACATACTAGCATTCCCTACACAAACTCCAACGTTGTGTGTGTGTGTGTGTGTGTTTTACATGCTATTCAGCAACAAGTGGCACCTTTCACGTATCGCACATTTTGTTATCTCACAGGTGCCTGTCTCTCCGACATTACACAATGCGTAAATCCAACGTTTCTACCGACTAAGCTAACGTTAACCCTACGTCGGCTGTGGCACCATCTGTGAAAATATTGGGTCTATCTCTATTTTGTCATTCCGGACAGACAGTACACATCCGTGGGGTTAGGAAAAATACCCTTGAGGATACGTCCTGCTGCTAGATATCCCCACGACTTGCGTAAACGCTAAATTCTATGTGACCGAAATCACGGACAAACCCGCCTAACACACAAGGGCTGAGGTCACAAATGGGAAAAGGGCAAAGGGGATTCCAAGCAAGGAAACACAACAGCTGTGATGTTAGCCGCACATGCTCCCGACGCTACTTGCTCTCAACAACGGCGACCACGCCGGATGAACTTGTTTCGACAGGTTTCTGTTGACGTTGTTGTGTTTTAGCCGCGGAAGCTGTCAGTCCCACGACAAGTAGCTTAGCCTAGCAAGCTAGCAAGCAAGCAAACGTGTATGAGCCACCGCTCAAGCTAACGTTAGCCCCCACACCTCAGTGTTCCCAGAACTTGGCATAAAAAAGAAAAAATAATAATAATCAAAGTTCTTGTTTCAAGGCAGGTCGGGGGGAAATAAAGCAGGTTAAATACGTTCAGATTTTTTCCTTGTCACGGCGATATATGTGACCGAATTGGGGAGTGATGGATGAGGTCAGTGTGTGATTGTCAAAAGATTTCAGACGGGATGAAAATACATTTTCTTCTTCCCTTATTGTACATTTGCGTTGTTGCAGCTATAGCCAGTGTGTGTGTGTGTGTGTATGTGTGTGTGGGGGGGGGGGGTCGTCAGGAAGCTGGCCCACGGAGACCGCGCTTGACGGACAGTTCTGTGCCTGCGGTTGGTTTAGGGGAGGAAACCCGGTGACAGATCAGGCCCGTGCAGCAGCGCCCCCCCCAGACCCCAGTAGCCAGTAGCCTGGTCTGTGGTTTCCCCGCCATGCTCACCATTAAGCAGGCCAACAACAACAACAGGCTTTGCTACAAGTCAACATCGTCAGATATTAGTGGAAAGTGGACCAATGCAAATGGAACAGCCACTTGTGGTGATGAGTCCAGTCACCACGCAAAACCTTTATTCAAGGAGCCAGTTAATAAAGAAAACATACTGTACATTCTCATACGATGGATATATTACCATACATTGCGTTAGGGTTGCAGTGTTACAGGTAAACTATACAGTAATGGCGGTAGCCGGTAGACTGGCTGTGCGTCAGCCCTGTATTAGTAGCATTTTCCCAACAACTACTCTTGTGGTGGAGCTGTGGCATGCAACACATGGAGAACCTACCATGGTTGCATTTCTATCAGTCCGTGACTACATTCGGAAATGGGAGGCTTATACATCTATGAGTCCTTTAAAGAGAGACAGAATACATACAGTAGTAGTTACACTCACATGGCAGTGATAGGCTGACAGTGACAGACACAGAGGGCATAAATGAGGCCGGTTCTAAGTGCTACATTATATGCGTCTTTCACCCTCTTCTAACTCTTTAGTGTTTGTGATCCACACTGTGTCCTTTAAATTTCATCCTCATAAAAAGATTTCCTTCTCCATTTAGAGCAGTGGAGAGAAAATAATAATACAAGTCCAGCGTTGACACCCCACAGACCCTGTGGTGTTTCATCAAGTCACGTAGCTCCTTGTTTGCCGCTTCCCCTCAACACTCCAGCATTGTAACTTTTGTAACAAGCAAGAGGTACAATGTTGTGTTTTTTTTTCTGCGACTGCTTTGTAGTGACAGGGGCTCGGTATTTCCCAAAAGGTTAGTAGCAATCTCTCCCTCCAAGGCCCAGCGATACTCCTCATCTCCTAATGCCTCTGATACCCCCCCCCCCCCACAGTGTCCTTTCACAGTCCTCCATCTATAGCTGGGTGGCTTTGGTAGAGCGCCTGGTCCTCCTGTCGCGGCGTTGAGCGGCAGGGTGGTGGCAGTAACGTGGCGACCATCCTCGGGACTTTCTCTTGGAGCTACGTGGCGTGCTAGGGTCTGGGGGGGCTGGTAGTCAGGCCTCCTCGGCCGTGGCGTCTATCCCAGCGTAGGTGAAGTTCTCAAAGAGAGCCATGTTCACGTAAGCCTGGAAGATGGATACAAGCTTGTGATTTAAGATTTGACGAGTGTGAAAAACTATTCACGTCATACTCATAGCTGTGATGTGACTATACCCCCTATGCAAGGGGGCAGCCATCTTGGAGTAAAGTTTGAACACTCACTCACAAGTGGCACACAACAGGACATTTTCCCATTCTTCCCTTTCTGCCGACATTGCGTGTGAATGCAGCATTACCTTCCTGGCCTCCTGCATCCTGTTGAGCTGGACAGAGATTTGGGTGAAGGGGGGTCTCTCGTAGGGCCGATCCCTCCAGCACTGCTTCATCAGCTCGTAGCTGGACGGGGAGAGAAACATTGATGAATAAACAATAATAAAGTCAGAATAAGCTGATCATCAGCTACAAAATGCAGAGTACTTACACCTCATCATCACAGTTTTTGGGTTTCTCCATCCTGTAGCCTTGTGGCAGTTTCTCATAAAGCTCCGCACATGTCATCCCGCAATATGGTGTGCCACCTGACACACACACACACACACACACACACACACACACAAGAAGGGGAGAAGCAATGATAAGGATAATCACCATCATGTTTCTGTCAAATCAACCACACAATGAAGACACGATTGCAGAATGAAATCTGAAATGTTGTCCGTCAGTTCCTGTATAAGAGAGACAGAACCTCTGCTGGCAAGTGTAAATCTGTACTTCCCATTAGTAATTTACGCAAATGGGAGTAAATGGTAAAGCTCCCGCAGGGTGTATGCTTACTTACCTAAGCTTACAATTTCCCAGAGGAGAACACCAAAAGACCACCTGGGAGAGAAGATGCAAAGACAGAAATAGGGAGTAAGTAGGGAAGTAGGTAAGGGGGGAAATGGGAGGAAAATATAAATCACAGAATAATAACAAGGGGTTTTATCAGTATAACACCTGAAACTAATCATTAACTTAATGTCTTCACCTGGGACTTCCTTTGTTGATCACATGTTCATCAAACGACTTTGCAAAGAAATCGGCATCATCTCATATCTGCTAATCTACACAGACAGTAAATGACGAAATATTTTGAATCCAGTGTCTAATCTCCTCACCCCCAAATGAATGCAATATGAAAATGCTAAAAAAAAGAAAATACTGCTGTTGCATGTACAAACTCCTGATTTTCACGTTTTAACAGTTCATTGCACAGACAAAAAAAAAAAATGCATGACTCCATTTGAGGCTTTTACTAAATAAATGAATATGCACGGAAACTGATATATCGCAATATCTCAACAACAAGAAACCACCATCTATCTTGCAATCAGATTAGCGACGGAATTCACGAGAAATACCACCGGTTTCACAAGTTACAATGCAGTGTGGTAGATCATATGAGCAGACAAGTGTTGTTTGTGCTGTCGGCCTGTCCCCTTGTCCTCGTTTATCTCTTCTCTCTTCCGTGCACTACATTTTTGCTCTGTCTCACATCTTGTTCTCTGTCTCTCGCTTACACTATGTTTCTCTCACTTGTGTTTACAACTCTCCCTGACCCCACAGGCAGCCTTCACACTCCTTCCGTTAGCTGTCCCGCGTTCCTCTAACTTGTTCTCCGCTGTGTATAAATAGGCTCCAGTTGACAGACCAACGTCTCAGTCTGTCTGCTAAGTTGTACCCGGGGCTTCCTGGTTGCGCTTATCAGTTACACAGCACACTCTTATCACTCTACAAGTGACAGAGGGATGATTTGTTGTTTTCTGTGGGCAGGCGTTTTGTGGTGCACATAATCAAAACTTCACTGGAGGCTGAAATAATTTTTAATACGGTTCCTGTGATGCTGAAGAAGGAACGTGAGGGAAGAATCGTGATTGTTAATTGAGATCGCTTATCGGAATACAGTAACCATCAATCATTCAGGAAGTGTGTGTGCACGCTTAGCCTGTGGTTTCAAGCTTGCAACGCCAGAGGCCTGCCATGTCGCTCAGTATGCCCCGAAAGTTCTCAGAAATATTTCTGCATTTTGGCACACTGGTTTCAAACACAGACGTAAAGGCTCCAGATGTTGAACCTACTGTGTGACAGACATTGTGAGCTTGGCCTGCCCTGAAAAACTCCACCTGTTGCAGGCAGTGCCAGAGTGAACGTCAGGACCTATGTAAGTTGAACAGATGAGTTGACACTGTAACTCACACATCGCTCTTGGTTGTGTACACGCTGTAGTTCAGGGACTCAATGGCCATCCAGCGCACAGGCAGCCTCCCCTGAAAGCCAAGCAACAGATCCATGTCAAACCCTCTGCGGTGTTTACATAACTTGTAACTCACAATATTAACAAATAAAATATAAAAAAAATATATATATTATATAGTCGGTTTTATAAAATAGCAGCTTGTTACTGTGGTGCCACAAAGTTGATGAAGGAGATCCGGTTAACATTACAACATGGCCTATTTGAGCCATGTAGTACACTGCTGCGCCATCACTGTACACCATGCTGCAGTTGATGGCATTTACACATGACGGCCCTCTACAGGTCATCTCACATACTGTCAGAATCACTCAGTGGCTGTCTGAGGTAAAAACCAGCCCAAACTAGATTTAAACAAAACAAAAACCTGGTTTGGGCTGTTTGGCTGTTATTGACTTTGATGTGAAACAAGTAAAATGGCTGTCAGCTTGGAATAAACCTTAGCAGCAGTAAGCAATTCATCTTGAAAATAAGACATAAAGATACCACCCTGTGGTGTTACATGTATATCATGTGCAGAGATCTACTGTCAATCTTCTTATCAAAGTGGAAAAAGATGGAATTGTCTCCCAAACGACTAGTTCCCTCTGTTGGCTGAAACGGTGTAACTGTTCATGACCACCACCACTCACCATTGTCTTCTTAACGTAAACTTCCTCACCGCGGGAAAGGCCGAAGTCTGCTATCTTCGCCACAAGGTTGTCCCCTACAAGGACATTCCTGGCTGCCAAATCCCTGTGGATGAACTAGTCCCAAGAGAGGAGAGGGGAGGCATTATTACTAGTATTAACACTAAGCCTAATGCGAGAATCATTTAATTACGTTATCAACATATCAACTGTCATGGGGCAGCTTAGCGGAAACCCTGTAACGACTAAGAGGCAAGAAAATGTCAAGAAAATGCCCGCATCCACACGCAGAAATATACAAGCAGCCGCCCACACACGCGTTGTTTCTCCTCCTACCTGTTTGTCACTTAGGTAGTGCATCCCCGTTGCCACATCTACAGCGAACTGCAGCAGCTGCTGGGAGGTGAGGGTGGAGGCGGTGCCATGCTCCTTGGCAAAGGCAGGATCGGTCTCCAACACGCGGCTCTTCCTCAGAAAGTCGAGAAGGTTACCATACGGCGCGTACTCGATGGCTATGTACAGGTAACCTGGAGACAGAGAGGGAGGTTCACCCTGTTATATACAGCACTGTATGGAAGCAAATGTGCCCTTTTCATGATGTTTGATGTAGTCGATATGAGATTTAAACTCCGTTTGGGACGATACATGATGTGTTTGAGACCACAGGAAAATCTCACAGTGATTGATAGAGTTGAGGCCACTGCTAATAAACATTTCATCTTCTATCCGTACAAGCTATTGGTGGTTCAGCCAGACTCTTAACAATGAGAATGTCTTCTTCTTCTTTTCCCCAAAAACGAGTGACTACGGCCTTAGCCGGCCTGCCTGCAAAAGGCCCGGGGAGAGACCCAGTTACAGCTGGTGAGGGGCTTGGCCTTCCACAGTTCTGTCTTGACACAGACAGAGGTAAACAAGGCCTTTCATGAAATCCTCACAGAGCCCAGCCAGATGGTTGAGGCTCTGCTAATAGATGACGGCTTCCAGCCGAAGCCAGAGTTCCTACAGGTCACGAGGCATTTGTGCTTGTTGGAAGGGTTTCATGTTGATTTCACCAGGACCAGAGCGAGTGCCAACACAATTAGTCAATACCATATGTGGAAGGAAAGAATGACGGGGCGATGGACAGACTAGTCAAAGAACTGGAACCTAATACGATTATGTTCCTTCGAAGCTACAAGAGGTTATGTTAATCAGGACACGCTGTGTTTCCTGCGGCAACGTCTTTCCGAAACTACTTCTTTGCTGAAAATGAAACAGCAAAAGATCTTTCCCTCAAACCGGAGAGATCAGCAAAACAATTTGCTCAATAAGAGCTGATCCACAGGAAGCTGACTATATTGTTTTTCCATCTTTATCCTCCCGTTGACATTTTAGTATCTGTCAGAAATCTTCTTTGTTCATTTCCTCCTCCTGTCCTGCCCTTCAACAGTTCAATGCTGAATTGAATATCTCCTGCACACACCTAATTCTTCCACAATATCTGATATCTGAAGAGTGACTTTGTTCCAGATCTCTGTAAGATGAGAAAGTGTATGAGCTGAAAACAACACTGTATACCCCCCCCCCCCCATTTTTTTTTTGAAATTACAGACAGATGCTGAATGGATCAAATGAATAAAGGCCTGAAACCAGAAGAAAAAGATGAAGCAGAAAACTCCATGAAAATGCCAAAAACAGCAATTGAGCAACAGCTTGTGTTACCACTGCAAGCCAGTGACATTCATTCTGTTGCAATAAAATACATTTTAACAGCTTTTCCCTGAGCAATGGGAGAGGCAGGATGAACACGTGCAAACATATCAAAGAAATATTACTCCCTGAAAGCATGTCTTTCCTCTCGATCTCCTTCTCCTTCGTCTTCCTCACAACAACCCTTCCTTCCTTCCTTCTTTCCTTCCTTCCTTGCCAGTCTTTTCATACTGTAAAAGCAACATGCATGTGCTAACCTTTCCAAAAGAACTTTTGAGTACATACCGTAATGTTCACGATTGTTCAAAATGATGATTCGTGTGTATATGTATTTTGGCACTCTTATCACTAAACCAAAGTAGTGAACCTGAGCTAAACGCCAGATGTAAACACTGCAGAGTGAAGGTCTGCAGAGTCAAGCGCTACCTGAAAGTGAAACCGGTGGGGAGACACGCTGAATTAGTCAGATGTTTATTTTTCAAGGCTGCTTTGGTTTGCTAATTGTCCTCCCCGATGTCCTTTCCATACTAGACGTCCTCTCTCATATGTTATCAATCTTTGATCAAACAAAGGCAATTCAATTATTCGACGTGGAAGCCATCGGATGTAGCTGTGGGTAACTGATACTCCATGGTAAGAACGGGGGCCAAGGGAACCTTTATACAGACACATAAATACATGACACAGCAGTGTGCTTGTGAGGCACATGGACAAATCAAACAAACGCGATAGCACAAAATGCTTCTGGCAGGCAAGGGTTATTTACACTGGACTCATTCCGGTGCTTTCCAGGTGCAGATATCAGAGGATCAGATGGGAGGATCTGTCTCAGGCAGGAAGAATTTAACCTGTTCCTTTACAGTACTGCATACAGGGGTATGATTAGTTCAATCAGGATACACAGAAGTAGGATCTGGTCAGGATATTGTCTACAGAACGTGGACTAGGATATCAGCTTAACGTCAGTACTTTACAAAGTCAATACTGACATATCTTGAACAAAAATGTATTGAAAAACTACATTTGGATCATTTGACTATTTGGAAAGTCCCCACATATATTTTGCAATTCATATAGCATATGACATACAACATCAATGCACAGGCAAGACATGCTATGGATGAAATCATAACAGCCACTGAGCTCACAAATCAACCGACCCGTCTCCATGACAACTAAGCAAACTCCCTCCACTGATATAGACTGTGTGATACGGCCGAACGTTTAAATTAGGTGAGGTAACATACATGCAGCCTTCTTAGTTTTGGACCCAACAGCCGTCAGTGTGTCTGCAAAAGCCATAACTGGAAAGCGCATCAATATCCATGAAGCCACTAGGTGTCGCTCACTCACCTCTGTTCTCACAGGCTCCTATCAGGTTGATTATGTTGGGATGCTGGCCTAGTTTACACAGCACCTCCAGCTCCCCTGCAAAGTCTCGGTGGTCATTCTCTGAGGCAAACTCTGCGGGAAGATCAGCACACACAGCATCATTAAGCAAAGTGCAAGCAAAGCAGCTTCAGCCGGCGTCTTTGAAATGAAATTCTCACACCGGTCAAAGAATGCACTGCACACTGGGATTGTATTTGCTCTGTGTTTGTGTGTGATACATTTACAGCATCTGCGTGTGTCTGTGAGCGCTTGCATTGACGTGCGCCAAAGTCACCTTTCAGCATCTTGATGGCTGCGCTCATTTTACTGCCATCCTTCTTGATCATGGCTTTGATGACCTGGTTTTGAAACGGTTGTTAGCTTAAATGTTTAACCCAGTGAATAAAGGGCAGAAGGTAACCAAAGGACAAAACATTCAAGATATTCAGAAAGTACATTAAGAGCCTAAACACCTGGCCAAAGTTGCCCTCTCCGATGACATCTTCAAACTTTATGTCCTCCCACTCCAGGATTGGATAGGTGAGGGGCTCTGGAGTCGGTTTGGGCCTCCGTGTCAGGGTCAGAGTTCCTGAGTTAAACTGCAGAATAGTCTCCTCACCCTGGGGGTATGAACAGTCTTAAGCTTGGCAATAAATAAAAATATATTAAAGTTCTCTAAAGTTGGATTTTCTCGGAACACATTTGAGCTTTATCAGATCACTTGTGATGCCAACCAGGACTGAGTTAAATCCCTCAGCGTTCCAGAATTCTGATTAAAAATCGTTTAAACAAATCCTGGTGCGTTAGCCTTACCGATCCAGACTGGTAGGTGAACGTGCGCCGACGGTTGAGCAGCGTCTTGCGGATGAAGAAAAGAGCCAACAGCGCCAGCAGGATAGTCATGCAGGTGACCGTTACCGAGCCCACCACCGCCACCAACAGCTGGTAACTGTCCCCTGCAGGCTTACTCGCCACACCCTGGGTGGTCGTGGTTAAACTCTGATGGCCTTTTTTGGCAGAGGGATGGAAGAGAGATGGAAAGGGAGGCCAGAGGGGCAGGATGGAAGATGGAGAGAAAAAACAAGTTTTCAGATAGTGGAGATAAATAGGCTGTCTATGTATTATTATCCTGAGTAAATCCCTGTCCCTGTGTGGGTGGTCTTGTTCAGCGCCACCTGGGAAAATCCCAATATTGGCTACAAGTACAGTTAGTGTAGAAATTTTCCACTTGAAGGGAAACCACAAAAAGACCCAAAAACTGGACTATTTAATCATTGCTTTTGAAGAGATTTGTAACATTTTTGCTGAACCATTGCTGCCCCGACGTGCCAACACAGAGAGGAGAGGATCACAGCAAGGTTTTCTCAAACGTTTCTGGTCTGATAATTAGAAAGCTGTCGCGTGAATTTGAATTGATCAAGCAATATCAACATGTCAGTCTAAGAAATCTCCCGTGATCTCATTTGCAGCATATCACCTCCTGCCTTTGTAGTGCTGGGTGAAGGTGGCTGAGCAGACAATAACTTCCTACTCACCATCCCCTTGTGTCATCGCCTGAACAAACTTGCTCCACTCCCCTGGCACTTTGGAGAAAGCCCTCACTCTGAACTGGTACAGCGTGCTGCCGTTGAGTGCCGTCACATCTTTGGTGGTCTTATTTCCATCGTCCGTGTCCACCCAAGGGTGAGGGCTCCCCTGGCCAACTGGCTGGTACTCTATGGTGTATTTAATGATGCCTCCATTGGGATCCTCAGGGGGCTGCCAGCTCACCTGGATGGCTGACAAGGACAGAGGCAGGGCCTGGACGTTGCGTGGGGATGATGGACCTGAGACACAGAGAGATTATTACAGTTAGGGCAATCAACAGGGAAAACTATATTCTAAAATAAAATGAGTGCTCCAGTGTCAGGCTTTTACTTTTGGGTGCTTTAATACCAAAGAGTTTAACAGCATTCATTGCCGTTCTGTCGGATGGATCTTTTTCTAACTTGCTGATCTCCACTGATTGCTAAACTAAACTTGATTATCCCTTGACACCTAACTGTCAGCTGCTAAACTTTTTGTCTTTTAAGGTTTGTGGGCAGGGAGAGAATCACCGAGCAACCAGCAAGCACCAATCGTACTCTTTTTCTGAGTGTTTAAAGCGAATATAAGCTGCTCTTATCACCCCATTTATTTATCTTGTATATCTACCAACTAAATACACGTGAGCCTTTAACATACTGTATATTGTGTTACACCTCATGTTTTGCCATAAAGCGCTGTAAATGCGTAATAAAGTGCATTCAGAATCTTGCAACATTTAGAAGGAGCCCTCCTTGCAGCTTATTAACAGCAGAGTTTCTAGTTACCCTGGCTGTTGACGCGGAAGTGGTAGGGTTTGGAGAGCGGCCCCTGGCTGCCACAGTTGATGAGGCGCACCACCACGGTGTAGTCTTGCTGGTACTCCAGGTTGTGGAACTTTGTGGAAAGCACATTGAGCAGGGTGGTCTCCTCCCGTAGTTTCTCACTGTAGGGTGGCGGCCCGAAGAGCTGCACTAAAAAGCCACTGGCTCTGCCGGCATTAATGCCATTGTTGGCGGGCAGTCGCCAGCGTACAGTGGCATTGCGGCCTTCCACCGAGCTGATGTCAATCTCAGGCTGAACTGTGGGCTCTGCAGCGACAGAGAACACAGGATGAGCTGAGGGGACCGACAGCTCCTTGTGAATTTCTCTCATTAGGTCAGTCACGGTTCCCTCAAATTTCCCCCAGAGGGACGGATCAAGTACTTTGAAGTGTATTGGACGGTTACCTCAATGTATATTTCAACTGGCTGCCATACAGTAATTAAGACTGTTAGAGCCCACAACAAGTAGTACTAGCTGGTCCTTTCTGAATTTACCCATAAGGGTGCCCTGGTTTCCTACCACAGTCCAGAGACATGCAGTTTGATTAGAGGTCTGAATGTGTTTGCAGGTCCGTGCCCCACATCCAAACTACATATCAATTGTAAGCAGGCTTTGAGTATGTAGTCAGTTTACATGGGAAAAGTGACAAGATAAAGCATACTCAATAATGATCCCACAATGCATTGCACATAGGAGATGGGGCACTTCCCAGCTGGAACGAGGAACACGTCCCAAAACTAAAAGTTAAATATGTTGATTTGTGGGTATACTAACTGCATAGTAATCCATGGTCTTAAAACTGTTCTACAAATAGTTTGTGCTTGTGCAAGAGATGAACGCTCCCTTGTAACAAATAAAATGTGCTCAATTTCGCACATGGACACTACCACATATTGCCAAATAGTCAAACTCGTTGCATTATGACACTCCAAAACCATCACTTTCCCATACCAGTTTTTTTCATTAACGTGATCTTTTCTGTACCCACACACTCAGATATGCTCTCTCCCTCCGCACCACAGTCACTGAGGAATAAAATACACGCCACTTAAAATCCAAGTCCTGGGTCCTGTTGTTCTTGTCTAGTCATGTGATTCCTAGCTGACTGATGACAGAGGTTTATTTTTTTTGTTTTGATCCCATAGGGTCCTTCACTTTGTCTTGGCGGATCATTTCAGTCCACTTGCATCTTTCTATATTTGCCCCAGACTTGAGTCATCAGGACAGATATACTCACTGGGGAAAAGACCACTGGCTCCTTATAGCCTGGGAAAAGCACTGCTCAGAAGAGAATTAACTATTAGTCTAACCAAGATAATTATGCTTGTCCTAAGTCCTGTGGTCCAGACCATAGACATTTGTTCCCAGGCAAGATTTCCAGATAGATATACTCATGTCCAGTATGTGATCCCTATGAACTGGACAGCCCAGTTTTCTGTGGGCCTTACCGGGACAATCAGTCTCCATTATGGCCTCTGGCCCTGGGACCCCCTCTCCGCCTTCCCCAGGACGACTCAGCTGGACGCGGACACGGTAGCGTGTTGAAGGCTCCAGGTTCATCAGCGTGATGGGCTCTTTGTCACTATAAACTGAGAGAAAGTGCAAGTAGTCAATGCTGGTTGTTATTATTGAAGATTTTATTTATGATTTTACAGCAGAAATGTGCCTTAAAACATGTATCTAGTGTATTATAGATACATGGAATATACATGCAGAATTCAGAGGTTACACACATTATATGTTACATGCTGAGTCGTTTTGGGAAAGCAGGACATAATGCACACTATGGGAAGATATCTATTTTCTTTACATAACCTCCAGTGTGGTGTGGAAGAAAAACACAAGTTTTATTAATTTTGGTTTGTCTGCGCCAGAATTTCCATTTAGTATTAGATTTATTACGAATCTGAGCAAAAAGCAATTACTTGTTTCACAACTTTGTAACTGTGGCTAATACATTATATCCTTGGCTGATCTTACAAGGTGTTGAAATAATGGCGATTTTGCAGCTACTGTGGAACGAATGGAAGTCAAAAACAATGATGATGATGATGATGATGATGTGGCTTTCTGCGTTAGGCTTAATAGAGGACACCTCTGCCTGCTTACCTATAATGGAGGACCAAGAGTCTCCGTTCTCCACCGGCTTGTAGAGGAGCCTGGTGGAGACGACGGGGCCGTCTCCTCTGTGGGAGTCCACCGGCATCACCAGCAGCTGCTTACTCCTTATTTCCAGCAGTTTGGGGGCAGTAGTGGGCACAGGGGGCTCTGAGTAGACACAGCAAAAGATTTAAAAGATGTGATGCTTTGATGCTGTCGTGTCCTCTCGGTTTTCTATTTCGAATTTTTTACTTAGAGGAAACCACAAAACCGAACCTTTAATGGTGAGGTTGAACTTGCGGGAGTCCTGGCCTAAATTGGTGGACACCCTGCACTCCCACAGCCCTCCCTGTTGAGCGCTCAGGCGAGGGATCTCAAACAGGGCCGTACTCTTGTTGGAGTCCATGACCGTGCGAGAGGCCTGAGAGTAAAATACACACAATAGCAATGCACAATGAAAACCACATTTCCATTTCCTGCTTGGAGTGCAAAGAGCGTCCTCACTCTAATAAATGCCGTTGTTGCTGTGGGAAGCGCTGGCGCAGTTCTTTCAGATTAATCCCAAAGGATTAATTAAGGGAACAGCACAGAAATTATGACACATCAACTAAACACGTCACTTATAGGCGACACGCGGTAAACTGCCGCACTGTGCAGTGATACAGCCTTATCTGCTCAGGCCATTGTGCTGTTGACTTCCTCAGAGCTTGACTCAACCTTGTAATCATCAGCCCAATGTTAAAGTCACAGTACAATTGAACTTCTGATATCCCGACAATGTTCCTGCAGGTTTCTTCTGTTTTAATATGTTTGAAAACAAAACATAATACGTAGTTAATGTAAATATATAATGTATTTTTAATGTGGTGAAATGATTAATGATTAAATACATTCAAAAATAAATAAATGAACGATTTTATGATCATTATATGAGCACCCTTGGCCCGTCCTCAAGGCACCCCTCTGTATACCCACTTTGGGAACCACTGTACTAGATCACCCTCTCCCTGTGTGGCCTCGTATTTAATCTCTGCCTGACTGCCTTGACTTAAGTTTTATCCTGCGTATTTTGTTTGTTTTTATTCAGGTTTACTGCACTGTGAGTGTTTCAACAACTGCTGGTCTTTCTACCTTGAGCACAGTGCTGTCCAACTTTCGCAGCTCGATGCTGTTGTGGCTGGGCAGGGGGTTGCCTGTGGCTGAACAAAAGATCTTGGGGCTGGAGTTCAGATTCCACTCCAAATTACTGTCCAAATCCAAGATCTGGGGAGCCCGGTCTGAAAAAGGAGAGAGGCATGGAGCAGAGATTAACAAAAGACGACGTGGATAGTGACAGAGGAAAACGACGTAGCAGTAGAGAAAATTGTAGAGAAAAATCACGGGATAGGAAAAAAAATGTATTAATGGAAAAGTGCTGTGCAGTGACGGGGAGAAAGAATACATATAAAGTATCAGTGCGGTCAGTTTAATTCCACAGAGGAGGCAGAGCTAAAGGAAGACTCCTACCAGACTTCTCACAGTTCTGTCCTCTCCACCCTGTCGGACACTGGCATCCACTGAAACGGTTGCAAACCCCTCCATTCTGGCATTTACAGCTGAGCATGCAGTCTGGTCCATACATGTCATTATGGCAGGCTGAGGCAACAGAAAACAGACAACGATACTGCACAGTGTGACACACAAAAATGTAAAAAAAAAAACAAAACATGTTGTTAAAACTATATGCATATTACTTTGATAAAATAATACAGGGGCAAAAATGTATGTGATGTAGTGCTCACCCTTCTCACAGCGGCTCCCAAACCAGCCGCTGGCGCAGGAGCAGCCGTAAGGGTCTGGTAGGCAGAAGCGAAGCCCCTTGCAGTTCAGCTCGGAGCCACAGGACTGCTGGCAGTTTCGGCCAAACATTCCTTCTCTGCAGGCTGCGAGCCGTCAGAGAGAGACAAATTCACAAATGTGTTTATTTTATTATCACAACCCGCCTTGCAAAACACCCGAGAGGACAGTGTAACTAGTCTGCCAGTGTAGCCTACTCAACGTAGCGCGTGGATTTTGATTTTATAGTCACATTTGATTGCACTACCCTCATAAAGTCTGGAAAATAATATGCAATGTGCTGCTTACATATGATGCTCAGGAGAACTAAAACCTTCACTGCTGTCTGACTTATGTCAGACTAAATGTAAGAGGACTGACAGTTTAGGTATAATCATTACCTAAATGCAGTGAAGATATCATTTTGACCCAATGTCTGCTATTTAAATGAAATGTACCTGCAGTCTCCTTACTTTAAGTACTAACAGCTCTACACACATACACGCACACACACACACACACACACACACACACACACACACACACACACACACACACACAAACAAATCGCTATGAGGTCAATATAACACAGGCACAATACTGGATTAACCTTACCCAGTACAGACTGCTGGGTTATTTACTCACATTAAAAATATTGTATATACATTGTTGTGTACAACAATACAGTTGTGGCAGTTTTAAGGTAAAACTTGAGCTTGATGTGTTTAACACACGTCTCAAAAATGACCATATTTTAGATTGATAAATAACCCAACAGTAATGCAAAAAATAACACAAACACTGGGTCAAAACAACCCACTGTCTTGGGTTTGACTGGTGACAGTTTTCTACCCATGGGTACTGGGTAAATGTAACCCTATGTTGAGTTAGTGCTATATTGACCCTATATTGAGAGAGTTATTTTCTCTGAAGTGAAATTGTTACTCAATTAAGAAAATACTAGGACAACGAAGCAAGTTCTGTGGGCGTGTTTGGGCTTGATTGATGGGTGCCTCAGCCTATCACAGTCGGCCATGTTGGTTGCTTGCCTCCTCAATCTACCCTAAGCTCCACTCAGGTGTCTCCCATTTAATATCATTTCATTTCGCACACAGACAACTATGTCTGAGTGTGTGTTTTTAGGGATGGCAATGTCGGTCCGTCGGTCCACAGCGTTGGTCCGAACTGAAAAATCTCAACAGTTATTGAATGGATTACCATGACATTTTGTACAGACCGCCACGGCTCCAAGACAATGAATTCTACGGACTTTGGTGACCCCTTTGGCTTTTCCTCTAGCGCCACCATGAGTTTGACATCTGTGGTTGAGTCTGAAGGTCTCTACAGGATTAATTCTAGTATGACTCTGATGATTCTCTGACTTCTGCTTGCGCTACCAGCTGGTCAAAGTTTTCACTTATTTCAGTGAAATACCTCAAGATCCGTCAGACGGATTGGCAGAAAACCTTTGGACAGACATTAATGGTTCCCAGGTGATGCACAGTGACTCCCTCCCTCGCTTTTCCTCAAGTGCCACCATGAGGTTTAGTTCCTTTTTGTAATATCTCGACAGCTATTGGACGGGTTGCCATGAAACGGATGTTCATGTTTGAGGATGATTTGTAATAACTAGTGCCGTCACCACTACTATACTTGCGAGGACGTTGCATTGAGTTCAGTACAAACCTGTCTCACAGCGCGTTCCCATGAATCCTGGAGGGCAGATACAGTCTCCGTCGACATCATGGCACACTCCACCGTTGAGACACTCCGGACAGTCCTTGTCACAGTAAGAACCCCACTTCTTACTGGGACAGTCTACAGAGAAAATTAGTTTTCTATGACCCTTCCTTAGAGCAGAATGCAACATGTTTAAAGTCTAAGTTGCAAAATCCATACATGTTATGTACTGTATATACGTATTGTATTTTTTTTTCAGGCACATTCTTTTTATATTACAGAATTCATTATATGGACTTCAAAGGAAATAAAAAAAAAAAGATTAATATAAAAATAAAATAAATATAAAAACCACTAGTCTTGAAGCAGAACAGGTGGAGGGTGGAGATGGTGTTGACACTGCTAATGCGGAAATGAAACAAACACATTCACTGTCTAAAAGACATGATATCATACACTTAAGGGGGAACTAGTGAAACCCTGGGGCGTTATCAAAAATATAGTGCTACTTTAAAGGTATATTTTGACCTTTGGTTTAATGCTGCTTATTTGCCTTCTTGCTGAGAGTTAGATGAGAAGGTCGATACAAATCTGTCCATCAAAAATAAGGCTAAAGCCATCAGCCCTGTTAGTTCAGCAGAAAGGCCCGGAAGTATTGGGAAAAGGCTAGCATGGCTCTGTCCAAAGGTGAAAAAAGAAATCCACCTACCAGCACCTCTGAAGCTTACTAAATAACACAAATATCTTGTTTTATCCAAGATAACAATTTGTGGCTTTTACGTGGTGTATTTGTACTTCTCTGTGTCTCCTTATCAGGAATGACCTTTTACTTGAATTTTCAGTCATATAACCCAAATATTTCTGTCTATTTTCCTTTTTAATACACCTGTGCCATTTCTGAGGTGAACAATTGCATGCACAATCGTAGTAAATCCAGCACTGCACAATCTATGGAATGTGCAGTGAGTCACCTTGTTAGATCGGCCATCAAGCGCATATGCAAAAACCTGCATGTTTCTGTAGCAGAGCGCGTCACATCTGCATCTGAAAAACTTCATACAATCTGACCCTGAGTGTGTGAATTGCCGTGTGTGTGTGTGTGTGTGTTTCTGTTTCAAAGTGTGCAAATGTCAGCATCCAACAAACCTCTGACAATGAGCCTCATCCAGGCACCCTGAAGGGGGCTGTCCCCCACGTAGCTGGCACTGTAGATGCCTTGGTTGGCAAAAACAGCATTCTCCACTGTCAGCACAGCAGTGCGGTTGATCATATCGTTCCAGTGAGTCATATAATAGTAGTTTCCTAAAAGACACACACCAGAAACAATCATGGCATAGTTTCCAACGTGCCAAAAAGTGGTCTTCTATCCTTATTAGCTCAAGATCCTTAATCAAAACCTGGACGTGTGTGGTTGTTATTGGCGGTCTCTTAATGGCGCGTTCAATTTCCTGCCTCCATCTTGAGTTGTGTAAGCTGGCTTACCGTTGTACTTCCAGGTCACGTCTCTCTTTTGGGAGCTGAGTAGCTGCATGTTGAGGTGAACTGTCTCTCCTTTGTTAGCGGTCAGCGTGAGGTGAGTCGGGACAAAATTTGCTATATGGAGCAGAGATACACATCGTTATTTTCCAAACATTGCACACCACCCAAACCGGTTGCATAGGAAAACTGTAGCGTATCATGGTTTAGGCTTGGTCAAACTCTCAGAAAAAACACTAGTAGCATAGGTTATATGAAGTCTGAACTCACCTCTCCCAAAGTTGTTGATCATTGTGACCGTCTCAAGCGGAGGAACTTCCTGAGTGGATTCGCAGTAGAAGATACCAATATGATCCAGATCACGGAAGTCTCTGGCCACCGCCTCCTTGTTCCTGGGTTTATGCACTTTAAAATTTGGCTTCTTGGGGAATATGAGGATTTTGTTGTCCCGCTTGATGTCCAGCTCAACCTGGGCAGGGCTGCGCTCTCCGTTGATACAAGAGATGCTGAAGTGATTGACGTTGGTGACCTCTGCTGTGGAGATCATGGTCAGGTCGATCACAGCATCTGTGGGACAGGGCGTAGTATGTTTTTTTCCTCTTATTTAGGCAAGTAAATCGACCAAAAGTCGACCATTTCAGGATGAAATAATAAAACAGCATCTCAGCATCTCTGTGATGTGTTATTGTGCTGCTCACTGTTCACACAGCACTATTCAACTTCATTGTTTTTCAAATATCTGGTGCAGGTTCAATAGAAATGTCCAAACTAGTCCTGTTTCTAACATTAAAGTTAGCTCACACTGGAAAGTTTGGCAGTTTTTGGTGTTCTAAACATGCCAAAAAATGGAACTCCTTTTCATACACCTGACACCATCTGAACACATGAAACAACAGTAGAAAATTATAGCAGAAACACAGCTTGTAGCCCACAAGTGCCTGGCCTCTGCCACAGGCTGGGTCTTGAATCTCATAGTGTATTCATTATACAACATCCAATACACTGACACCTGAGATGGGGATTGAGAAACTGGCAATATCAGCCAAGAAACAAACAACAACAACAAAAAAAAAGGCCTCAAAGAATGTAGTTATTTGATAAAAGTGCCAAACCCCATCATGTTTGTTCAGCATTCCTTCTCCCTGCTATTCAAGCCCCTGATCCAAAGAACAATGGCAGGAAACATGGATGAGCTCCTTTTTCCCCAAAGGGTTCAGACATCCATACTCTACACTGCCAGGTTATTTATGACTTTCACCAAATCTGATGATTAAATGATTAAAAACCATAAAACACCGAAGGCTTAGGTGGGAAATTGGTCTTTTTTATCTTATATATTATCTTATTATTCATAGCATTTCTCGAAAATAAACTTTGATATTTTGCTCAGTTTGAGAGCTTCCCAAACAGCCTTCAAAATAAGTCGCCCCCCCCCCCCCCCCCCCCCCCTTACCTGATAAATCAAGGCAACACAAAGCAAACACCCCCAAAATCCTCATGATTCTTATAGTCCTCATTTGGGAAGAAGTTGCCGTCACTAAATCGGATTCACAGTGCGGAGAGTTGCGCGTCCAAAACGGTGACGCCGCGTCACGACGAGCGGTGCGCTTTATTACGCATAACTTGGGAGAGTCCCCCGGAGCTCCAGTTCAGGTGTAAAATCTCTTCGGTAACGACCAGAAGCGGTCCCGTGTGGCGTTCAGAGATGGGTATCGCGGTCCGCCACACTAGGCACAGGGGTTGGATCTGCGGTAAACGCTCCGCTCTCTCTGGGTGGGAAAGGAAGGAAGAGCGTCACCAGACAGCGGAGGACTGCTGGCGCTCCAGACCTCCCCGATCCGATTAATGTATTTATGAGTTGAAACTTTATACAATGCCAACCACTGCGACTTTTTTTTTTTGAGTATTTCTGAAATTGTCACAGGAATGTTTTAGTGCTGTAAGAAACATATTGCACATTTGTTACCATAGCAGCAGGATTTCTGCGCATGTTAAAGGTTTTAAAGTACACATTTTTGGAGAATTTAAGACTCCATCTCATCAACATATATCTACTACTATACTTGATACTTTATATCTAGCCATACTTTCACATGCACTTGTGTGGCCCGAGACCTACACTCTGCATGCCCCGTGTGTCCTCCGAGGCTGACTTAGCATTTTATTGCTGCCATTATTTTCTTTGCAGAGATACTGCAGGACACCAAATGCAGCAGCAGCAGCAGCTGGTATCAAGTTTTGCCAAATGCAACAGCTTTGTTCTTTCACTTCAATGTGTTGGTTACAATCCCTGCAGCTTTTATGGTCAGCCTCCCCCTTCCCTCGCAGTTATAATCAACCAGCCTCAGGAAATGATGAACAATATGCTTGTTGTGTCTATTCTGCCATTTCTGCCCCAATCTTTTAAAAGTGTAGCACCGCTGTCTCACTTTGAAGCATCCAGTTGGAACAACTGCACACGCCTTTTCTCATTTTCTCCGCAAAAAAACCCCCAAAACAACTGTTGGGCTGATTTGATGTTTTCTTTACATTTCCTTGCGGCTTCAGACAATCGACATGAAGTTGACTCAACTTCTTATTGTTTGAGGTTTCCTGTTTTCGATTTCAGGAGCTCACATGGCTTTCTTGAGCCTGCAAGGAGTACCCTGTTGTATTGTGGATCGTCATAAAAAAAATTAAAAAAAACACGGAATAAAATGATAATATAACTCTTTGCAAAGTGGGGGACACATTGAAGTCCAATCTGAAAAAGTAAATGTCAAATACTACCAAGTACAATGTCAGATAGTGACAAACTGCAAACCAAAATCGGAGGAATGTCCTGCTGGTTTAATTAGCCGAAATAAAAAAAGAAAAAGAAAAAAATGAAATCAAATGAAAACTGAAATGGGTATACCCAGGTTGGAATTGTTTTGTCTGCAAATCACAGTGTTTCCATTTTGACTCTTGGCAAACAGACAGGGCCTTGGCGCCTACGTTTGACTCAGATCTGTATTGTCTCTTTGACCTGTTAGCGTGACCTGTGTAGCTCAGAATCCAGAGCAACTTCTTTTAAAAGACCCTCTTATTTCCTCAGCACCCACTTCAAAAACACCCACTGGCAGGAATTGACTTAACAGTGCGAACAATGGTAGTGAACTGTCAGGAACAAGAACCGCTAACTGCACAGTGCTGGTCGCAGTATAGGTTTACAATAAAACAATATGCAGCAAACTGTACTGTTCAACATTGAAGCGATTCTTGCAGGTTTTGCAGATTTTTGCAGACTCCCTGATTAGAGTTTAGGGAAACAAATGAGGACGAGAGCGAAGGAAGAAGTGCAGAGAGAGAAAAGTGCTGCAGACACAGCTTGGTGGAGCCTCTATAGGAAGCCAAAAGGGAAAAGACCAAAGGCTGGGTCAACACAGATGCTCCAGACTCTGGCTGCATTAAGGCCGTCTGGAGCCAGAAACCAGGGGTGTGTGTGTGTGTGTATGTATATGTGCATGAACATGCGTGTGCATATGTGATGGGTGCATTGGAGTGAGAGAGGGAAGTAACAGACTGTAAGCTTGCATGCGTAGTGTAACTGCATGTGTGTATAAGGAATGCTGTGTGTGTGTGTGTGTGTGTGTGTGTAAATGTGAAGGAAACTATGCGCATGCAGAGGGCGGAGGACACTCCGTGCTCTTCAGACATTGTGTCGAAAAAGTCTTTGCTGCTCTGCGAGTAGATGTGAACTGTGTTTGTTATTAGAGGGACGGTCGCTTGCTTTATGAGGCCGGACGAAGACTGGGCTTGTGTGCCTGCTGGCCGAGTTCAAATAGCACAATGGCGCTTCCCTGGGCATAACAACAGCGCAACAAACAATGCCAGCCTGGAACAATCTTGTCCAACTCTGCCATCACTCCTCAATCAAAGAGAAAGAAATAAAAGAAAGACGGTGTGCCGTTTCTTAAGCTTTAGGCAAGAGAGCATAATTGCAGTCAATTTCAGAGGTGTATGGGTTCCTTATGTTACACTGAGCTGTGATTGCTTTTGAATTACTCTGACACTATAAGGAGCAGCATGCATCTTTTAATTGGAGTGGTGGAAACAAATGCACGATTTAATATAAAACCCATATCAACAGCTAGCTTAAATGTTGGCGCTCTTGGTGACAGTGGGTTGAGTCGTCTGTTTAAAGGTACCTCTTGTGTGTGTCCTTGGCTGTGGTGTTTTACTCTGCATTTGCTGCTACAGTTTACACTGTCACTCTTAAGCATAGTTTTTCACAAACTCCATTGACAGAAGTCATTGTGGTGAGCTGAAAGATTGTGTGTGGGTGTGTGTGTGTGTGTGGGGGGGGGGTTCTGCCTAAATTGTGTCAAACAGTAAATTTACAGCAGCACGCTCCCGGCATATTTTAGTTGTTTCTGACATTTTGTTGTGGTTGTAGCGGAGGAGGTGGTGATGGCGAAGCTGGGGGTGTCTGGAAGTGAGACCGGCAACAGAGGCGGGAGGTCTCCGAGACTTTGTGAGAAAGTTTGTATTAAATTCCCATTTCCTCTCATTGTGTGGCGAGCTGGCCCGGCTCCACACGCACTGATCCTGCTGGGTCCTGGGAGCCTAAGCAAGGGAGTCACTCACACCTCTCAGGTCCCCTAAATTACCCCCCCCCCCGATTCCTCCCCAACTGCAGTTACAGACCCCTGACCTCCACCCCAACGTACCCCATGTTGCCTGATAAAGAAACCCTTCCCCGGGATCACAGAGGCCTAGAGACACACGGATCATGTGTGCGTGAACGTGTGATTACGTGAGTGTTTGTGTGTGTGTGTGATTTAATAAGCGTTTTAAGCGATAGAGTGAATGACATGATGAAAGACACAAACACAGATTTTGAGATAGAGCATGTGAAGTAGAATTTAAAGACCTCCGTCTTACAAAATCGGATTTCCCCAAAGATAAAGTGCTGTAAAGCCTTGATAATGCCAGTGTTATTTTTTTCTATGGCGGGTCTGAATGTGTTTACGCTCTCAAATGGTCTCTCTGGGTTTTTTAATTTTCATGGTGACAAACTGACAGGCAACACACTATTACCACATTTAGATTCTCCAATTTATTTTGTTTATATGTGTGTTTGTATTTTTGCATACTTTTTTTTTTTTTAAATAGAAAATTGACTACATTTCCCACCCAGTCTGGTGAACTGAGGCAGTCAGCCAATTACGTTCCACTGGAGCTGGCTGTGGGCCACTCTGTATTACCACACAGCCCAGTGCTGTTCCTTGGGGCTTGAATGAGACCCCAGTTTTCCAGTTTTTCATGGTAGATTGTGGATATTGAAATCCAAGTCGACGCCAGAGTCAATGTTTTGGTTTAGGCTACGCAGCAAAAAATGGACACACACTCAAACTTTTAGCCACGCTGGCGTCGTAGCTCTAGGAAAAGCATTATCGGTATGTCTAACACTTTAGTCCAGACTAAAATATCTCAACAGCTATTACATGGATTGCCATGAAATTTGGTAAATATATCCATTGTTCCCAGTAGATAAATCCCAACTTTGTTTGGTTTGGATTTGGCTATCCCCTGACTTTTTCTCTTGCGCCACTACGAGGTTGACATATGTAATTTTAAGTGAAATATCTCAACAATTACTGGATGGATTGTCACAAAATTTGGTACAGATATCCATGTTTCCCTCATGATGAATTGTAAAGACTTGACTTTTCATCTAGCGCCATCATCAGGTTAAATTTTCCATTCACCCAAAACTTTGGTTTATGACCAAATAGCTCCAACTGTAGACTCTTTATTCTTGTTTGTTATTCTTCTAGATATGAAGCGTTGCATATTTTTGGGATCATTTGATCAAGGACTATTTTCTATGCCCTAACAGGATCGAAACAGGAGCACTGATGTAGCGTTATCAGGTTGCATGACGATACAATCCAAAACTTCAACCAGATTCAAGTCAGTACTAATATTTTTTTAGGCATGCAAACGTATTTTGGAGATGCAGCAGTAAAGGAATGATTTAGGACATTCAACCACCTCCTTGGCCAAAGGACATAAAGACAGGGGTGTGATCAGTCCTTCGACGTTGGTCCTCAACCTTTGTCACGTCGCTTCCTTTTCTCTCCCATACTTCCTGTCACTTTCCACTGTATATACTTTCTCACAAAGAAGAACTGCCATTAAAGTAACCTTAAGGGGAACGTGCCTCCAACAGATGGATCGACACAAGGAATGATGGGAAATGATTTGACCGGGGACAAGAATATACAAAGTCAGCATGGCCACAGGGGGAGCAGGATGCGTAGAGATATATACACACATTCATAACACCTCGCCCCTTTACTACACACAGACCTGCCAGTTGCTCACTTTGTCTCACCCTTCCAAAACTCAAAACTGCTTGGGCTCCTCATGATTCAGGTTTCCAGTTTCCTATGGAAGACCCACTTGCCGTCCATCCCTCCCATTTCCTCAGGCTTCACCGGCAATCTCACCACCATTACATTACCTTGCCTTATAAAAACACGCTCAGCATCGTGGTCAATTTGAAGCGATGATGTTGACCAAATTCCAGATAGCAGAGATAGTATTCAAACATTCCGATAGCATTTTTTTGCGGGGAAATGGCTCCTGCCAGCATTCCCGGCCCACTACACAGCTGTATGTTATAGTCATGCGTCTGTTGTTTTATACTGTCACAAAAATTGGTACCTGTGTTATAGCTTTGACGGGACTGCTTTCTCATACCAATCTGTAGGGCCTACAGAGTTGCTATTCAGCTGCTTTCACATACAGTAGGAATTCATGTGTGAGGTCGTCCTCAGTGTTAATGGCTCCCACGACAGTTTCCCATCTAACTTGGCAGGAGGACCACATGCCTGAACTGGTTTTATTGTTCACTTTTAACACTTTTCTTTCTAGAGCTCTGGAAAGCTACGACATGCATGTTTTTGTTAGCCGGAGAAAACAAGCTTGATGCCTTTCGCGCAGTTTACACTCTGACCGACAAAACCAGTGAGCTCGGAGCAGTCAGAGTCACATGCGCCACAGCCGTGAGCAACGAGGCTGAGAAAAATGACTAAAGTTTACCTACCTGTCCTGAGAAAAAAATATTGCTGGTGCTCAAAAGGCTAGTTGATCATTTTGTGACATTTATGTGTTTGCTTCACACTTTGTTGATAGACAGATTTAAACCCTTTAAAGTGTTGAACTTTGAACCTTCAAAACATGTAAAAACAGTTGCTGCTATTTGTGGCGAATGAAATGTGTGAAATCTGCATTGCTATTTTAAGGACGTAGCACCTACAGTGTGTTGACTTAATGGGCCTGTTTGCCAGCCAATGAAATTGTAAATATATATATTTTTTTATGTATGGGTTAAATAGATCTGCATGCAATGGATTATTTACTTATATGACAATGTGTTCTAATAACTGTGCCTTAACCCACGCAGTTTCACCATATAAACAGCAGTTAACATAAAGTTTTAGCAGTCACAGTGAAATGTTTTCTTTCCTTTATCACTACCTCATCCAATAACTACTGTGTGCCTGTAAACTCTGGCATGTCTTACATATAGCTCCGTGTCTGTTTCCGGTTTGTGTTAGGATTTTGTGCGTCTTACACGTGTACGCGCTTACACAAATCAAACTGGGATAAAGTAACATGTTCCTAAACTTTCTCTTCCTGTACATTCATTAGGCCCACACAGGGAAAAAAAAATAACATGGCCCGGAATTGAGGCAGAATGACCCCCTCCCCCCACCAACCCCTCCTGGGGTGAGGCTGGGGCACTGGTAATGGGAATGGGGTGATCTGGGTCCATCACCAGATGCAGAGCAGGGTGACCCCCCCAGTCCGACACCAAACAATCCCTCCGTGTAGTCAGGGATGTTGATGGATGTTGATGTCGTACCCACTACTGACCTCGCACAGGTAGATGTACTGTACACACACGGACACACACCTCATTAACGGTGTTATGGAAAGCCTCTGGATCAGACTACGGAAGCCCTAATCATAACAGCATGTGGTCGACCTCTAGTGCAGGTTTTGGATCACGTCGGACAACGTGATTTCAGACAGTCACCAGCCACAGCAAGATAAGAAATTGGAGAGGGGGGTGATATTTTCCAGATCGGGAGAAATGGTTTTGTAATTATTGTCCTGTTTATATCACATGTAAACCGGAGAACCTGAACCTTTCTGCTTGCTTTGCATATCAAATGCATCTCCCAAAAGAGGTTTTGCAAGTTCCATCATTCCCGTCCATCTGTCTCTGGTTTGGCTGCACAGTTTTGGCTGGGGTGGTATTGCGCTTATATTATCAGTATGAAAACACAAATTCTGTGTAAAAGCCAACCTGTCAAATGAATGGAAGGAAATATCGGTAACAACGATAGCACAAACATAGTTTTATTTTTTATCTCGTTAGCCACAGTCAGAAGCGTAAGTTTTTTTTTCATTGCTATTGTGAAGCAAGTTAGCGCTGCAAATCCTAATTACAGAAATAGAATATCTGTCCCATCAGAACATGGGTATCAAGGAAACTGTGGAAAGGGAGTGGCATCGAATCCAGCCAACACGTCTCTGGAATATTATAGGCGTTTTTTAAGGAAGTTGGATAACACCCTGGGAGTGCTGTGCTGAAAGGCAGAAAAATGCAAGAGCAGACATTTTGTGCAAATGTGCCTTGAGACTATAGCGGCAGAGGCCCCGGAGGTGCGATTCAACAACCTGTTACCTGGGGAAATGATGTGAGATGATACGTTGAAATTATAGAGTGAGCTGGGGGAATACTTGAAGCGAGAGTTAAAGAAAGCACAGAAAGAAAGAAAAAGAGAGAGAGAGAGAGATGGATGAGCTGCTGTTGCTTGTCCACAGTGTCCAGAGAACTTGAGCCAGATTCAGGAAGAGGTACTGCTGCTGGAGGCTGATATGTGTGTGGAGGAAGTGGAGGGAGCGCAGGGGCAGGAATCACCCTACAGGCAGGAAAGGGCCTGTGGAGGTGATGGCGGGGGCGGAGGTGGAGGGTCTCGGCTCCTGTCTGATAGCTGTTTGCTCAACACACACACACACACACACACACACTCAGACACACAGACATGCTCGCACAGTTTTGCAGGAATGCAGGTTCTCGATCCCATCAGCCACCAAGTGAGAGGGACGCAGCAACGGAGAGCTCTCTAGTGCCGACGCATGCATGCGCCCACACTCAGTGAGGAAGTTCAAACGTTTTCTCACATCCAAAAGTACAGTAGTGCTGCCGAGTGTAAGCCATTGTAGGAAATCCACTTTTCAGTGCACATCAGCTTGAGCGCGAGAGGATTTTAATCTCAAAGAAGGCAAAACTAGAAATGTGCTTCCTTTGGGTTTTGGTGTGCAAAGACATTTGTTAAAGAAAAGTATTCATTGGTTTCGCCTTGCTGCTTAATGTAAAAAATAAAAATGAATGTACCTTTCAGGCAAAGCCTCAAACAACAGTGATTCTTGCAGTTTTATGCACTAATCACAGATGGATGCCAAAACATGGAACTCCCAGATGTGTTTGAGACGGAAACCCTGGATTTCTTTTTGGCTTATTTACAAGGAGTTATCTTGCAAAAACAATTGTCCTATTTTTTAAAATTCTTTATCACAATATAAATATTTTATAACAGCGTGAAGAAAAACATTTGCAGCTGGACACGGTTCTGCATTAAAGACTAGGTTCCTGCATTGACCACCGCAGCATTTGTAGATATAACTGGATTGTTTTTTGAGCTGTCATGTGGCTTCCATCCAACAGCCCATGAGAGTGGATCCATCTAGTGATTTAACAAGTAGCCAGCAGCAATGTGTATTGGTTGAAAGCCGAATCATGTGCACCCCTAAATGCTTTCCCTACTGTGTACACCGCCTGGACACCTGCAGAGGGAGTTGCAGATACAGATCTGTTCTGCAGGCCAAACCTGAAAAAGCAGTCGTCGTAAGCCTTCCATACCGTGTCGTTATTACCACCATATGAGCCATTTCAAACACAAAGTCCTCGCTGAGGCATTACTGAATCCTGCAGCTCTCTCACTTTTCGCACTCATATTCTCACGGCTCTCACAGAGGGATTAGAAAAATGCACAGTTGGATCTTATTAAAAATGTGTTGACTTTCACATGAATCTCCTGAAGTTAGCAGATCTACAGTAACCAGGCAGATGTGTAACACAGCGAGCCACTGGCATTTTGAATTCAGCTCTGTCTCTATACTTCCTCAGAAGGTGTGTTTCTGCGCTTGCGGGAGTCTTAGAAAAGTACTGATTAACACGCCATTTGGATAAATCATTCTCCCCACAGTGGAAGCATTCAGATGATTAAACATGGACAACATGGACCCAGTTTCCAGCTTCATGCTTTACATACAGTAGGTGTTTTTAGTATCCATTCACCTTGAAGAGTAAAACAAAAAAAACATCAAACCATCAAAGACAGAAACTAGAAGTCTGATACCAACAGTCTCCATTTCTTCTTTTTGTATACATATATATACACATAATTACACCTGCAAGAGGTGGCAGGAGCTCAAGCCAAACAAATACAGACCCTTCCCACTCCATTTAGTGCTAGTGAGGTTTGTAAGGTTACACCGCTAAACACATATATAATCAGGAAACTCTGATTTGATTGAATTAGATGAAACTTAAACGACCTCTTTGTTGAAACTGGGTCAACACAGCAGCAGAGTGAAGGATATGAAGGAGAAAAAGACAAAAGGGCCTATTTTTGTGTGCAGAAGCGCCTCGATTAATGAGATCAGAGCCCAGACAGAGAGTCTCACATTTCAATATGCAAGTCGTTAACGATAGAAGACCATTCAGAGAATGAGTGCTGAATTTTTCATTGTTTCATTAACGGATTCACAGATTTAAAGCAGATGTGCAGAGAGCCTCACTCACATTACCACATTTCCAGATGGAGGCCACGTATGGACTGTGAACAATGTGCGGCTATCACCTTGTAAAATTTACACTTTGGTGGTTGCAGATTGCGATGGTTACAGCGGGGAAATTAGTGAGAGGCGAGGAAAAAAAAAAAGTGACAATCATCCCAGCCTGCGCTGAGCACTGTGGATTGTCTCCTTCCGATGCTTCATGGCCAGTTGCAGGCTTGCTTGTCATATAGCTCTTCCTCAAGTTTCGACCGTCCATTGTTATGTACAGTGCGACACGTGTTGTTATTTCCCCTCCTCTTAAAAGCCTTAGCAAGGCCCTCTCATCTTCCACACAGAAGGGGCCGTGACCTCAGACCCACCCCCACTTCACTGAGAGGACAAACAGTAAACATCCCACGGTAGAAAAAGTGGGGAATGCCCCGGGTCTCCTCCAAAAATGCTGTCCACGGTCTGAGTAGAGCTCCACCGGTGCCATTAATGACCATGTCCATGTTTGCCTGTTGTAAATGGACTGAAGACATTACCAGCAAAACATCTGGCATCAAATATGTGTCCATAACTGCTGTCGTCATCATTCTGAAAAATATGAACTTAAATATCTTCCCATCATTTATCACAGCTGTTTAAAATAGCTGGAGTTAATAGCTAACAAGTGAAAAGGCGATAATATGTCAGTGATGTTGACAGCTTGTTTCTGCTGCCCCCAAGTGGCCAAAAATCAGCGAATGCATGTTTGATATAAAGAATGCATGCTTGATATAAAGACATCCACCTCTATTCGCCTTCATTTCAACTCTATACTTCAGCTGCAAAGACCGGTAAAGTATGCATTTTTGTAATCGATGATCAGTCTTTTCTTAAAGACACTGAATGGACGAAACATTGCATGACTGTAATAGTCCAACAGTCAGCCTCCAGCAAACAGCCCCAAGTATGTGTGATGGGAAACCCCTACTGCTTCTTTCAGCTGATGCTGAGTTATCATTTTACTGTCCCAACCCATCCTCGTCCTTGCCATCTGCCCCAAGACATGCAGATGAAGCATCCTGGAACATATGGCGGGAGGGAGGGGGAGGGGGAAGGAGGAAGAGTAAGGGAGGGAGATGTAAAGATGCGGATTGCAGTGCAGAGTGGCCGGGAAGTGGCCCTATTGTTTTCAGGGTCACCTCGCTTTTCCTCTCAGAGCCACCAGAGGTCTGTTCTCTCCCCTCAGGCTGTACGTCTTAAATAAACAGAACTCCTTGTTGCCACATTCTGTATCTCGTCTGATTTCCTCCCTCATCTGAAAAGGACTGAGCAAAGGGTTTAGATGTTAGATAAACAAAGCAAGGCGTGGCGCTTGGTAGGCACACACACACACACACACACACACACACACACACTACAAGGAGAAGAGGTGGAAAAACCACACAAAGCTGATACCAGAGAGTATTATTTGATTACCCACTGGAAGCATATCTAAACAAACAGAACATCTATTTGCAAGAAAGGCAGGTTTGACTGGTTGCTCACACTTCCATTTATGAATGCAAACTGGTAGTTACTATTTAAAATATGCCATTAAGCTCATAAGTCATGTTTAACCTCTTCCTGGTTTGGCAGTGCTGAGTGACAGCATTGCCTCTGACAAGGTCTGCCGTGCCATTGGACAGAGACGGAGCAATAGTGGGCGGGAGGGAGCACACCTTAGTTACAAAGTTACCCATTAACTTGTCCTTCAGGGGAGCAGCTGCAGAGCACGCCTCGTTCAACCTTTGCACAACGTTCTTCCATTTTACAGGCGAAAGCGTAGGGAAATGCAGTCAAGGCCGGCGTGAAATGCGAGAGCGGACAGACGGCAGGTGAACTCGCTGAAGCTGGAGGAAACCACACAGACAGGTGAGCGGGTAAGACTGGAAAGAACAACTGGTCTGCTATAAGCGGGGAGCTTTGACAGCCTCGTCTACAGACTGCGCTGCACTATGCAAAGATCACATGACTGCCTTGACTTGCTTGTGGGGCGATTTCTTATCATGTGAACTGATAATGCAATAATTACCAAATAATGTACGGAAATGTCACAATGTGCTGAGAATGTGCTTTGAAAATGCTCCAAAACGTACATTGTCAGATATACTCATAGGTTTACTTTGGGTTTTGACCAAAAAGGAGGACAGACTGAAGAAGGCATTGCCAGTAAAATCACATGAATCATCATATAAATTGTTCTACATTTCCAAAGTGTTTTCACTTTAAAGACCTGGTCGCCAAACCACATCCTGCACCTGCTGGCCACTTGCTGTTTTCACCCAAAACAGTGTTGCAGCATAAGCAGCTCACTTTCACCAGAAGATGTTTGTTTATCATCTTTTGTCTTAGATAGAAGCACACATTCAGTTCTACAGCATCTATTGAACAAAAGGAGCCAGGTGCTAAGGCTAATCTTTAAATATCTAATATCGCAGTTGGCTGTCATAATGCAGGCGTGTGCAGTGTGTTGCTGTGTAAGCCCCACGTAGACTAAGGTTGGCTTTCCCCCCATCGCGTCCCTGCAGTTTCTCTGTTGACACTGCCATTATTCCAGGGGCTGAGAGGCAAAAACCAAACCCGGCCACTTCGCTTCAGCTATTATGACCTCGCTTCAATTAAACTTAGAGGGGAAAAGCACAAAAGTACAATAGGTTAATCGTTCTTCGAAACACGCAGTTTTCACAGCAAAATAGTTTGCATGGGCTCTCTGAGCTTGATTCACAGCGATCACGCGCGTAAACAATGTCTGTGCCAGCTGTTTTTTAACTCACCGCACCGCATCAGACCTTGCGCTATTATCCTTGACAAACAATGGCACCGCCTGACTCCTCCACACATTTTCAAAGAAAGGCAAAAATACAGATCTTGGCAGTGGGATAAGAGGGAAAGAGGGAGGCTTGCTGCATGTTGCTGTGGCGAGGGTCAACTGAAGGACGGCTCTCTGATCCTCTATGATGTATGAATGTCTGTGATTCTGTTAGCCAGAGAGATGTTTGCTTAGTCGAGTATGATTCGGGTGATTTGAGTTATAGGGAGCCAGTGCAGTTTGTGTGAGCGGTTTTCAAAATGCACGCTGATGATAAGATGAATGAAGTGGAGTAAAAAGTACCATATTTCTCTCTGAAATGTAATGAAACAGTACAAGGTATACTTTTGCATAAAGTAGGAGTACTCAAGTAAAGTACAAGTACATGAGAAAATGTACTTATTTTCCACCACTGCATAAATTGACATTTCAACCAGCATAATCAAATTACAAACCATAAAATTGCTTACAGTCAATTTGTCTGTTCAAAAGAATGTGATCGCGCCCCATGAACCGAAAATAATTTTTAATGTTTAATTCAGTTTGATGACAGAAAGAACATTTCAACCCCCCCCCCCCCCCGGCCATCATTAGTGTCTATAAACTGACACTCGACTCACAATTTGGGGCACTGAAACAAAGAATGACTAGGAAAAACTGACTCCTCTCTTTGAGAATAATATTCAAACACAGACTAATGCAGACAAAGATGCAAATGCCGCCTCTTTCACGTGCACGTTCGCTTACAAACACAAACAAATGCACGGCAGCAGTGCAGAGTGCAGCTCCCAGACACTATCACGTCTGACACACATAAGGCTTCTCGCTCCCAGGGCTCCTCTCCCACAGCTCCCGGTCCTGTGCTGCTCGGTGTGTATATTTTGTTGTGCTTTGCCTGTGTGAGGACAGAACAGGAAGAGATAAAGGCAGCCCCGTTGCCGTGTTTACAGAACAACACTGCTGAAGAGAATAGCTGTAGAAGACGAGAAGGAAGAGGCCTAATGGCTGGCGCTAAGCAGCCGGACTCCTCTTGCTTTGAAAAATCACCTCAGAGCCAAGAAAGATAGAGAGACAGAGAGAGAGATACACAAATCTTCAGCTAGGCTGCAGAAGAATGCAACAACCGCATTTTGGAGAAGGGCAGAACATGTGAATGAGATTCTAAATGACTTTCACTTTTAGGTAAGGGTCAGTCGATCGGTGTGAACAAGAAGTCTACATTTGTGATTTACAAGGCTCCATTGGAATAATATCAGGCTAGCAGCTTTAATATTTTGAACTAATTCACCAGACAACGTTTTTTTTATCCTTCGATTTTTGCACGGATTGAATTATTGACTTATGTATTGTGTTACTCAGTGAGCTTCAGAGGTGCTGGTTGGCAGAATCTGTCACCTTTGGACGGAGCCAGGCCGGCCGTTTCCCCATTTCCAGTCTTTATGCTAAGCTAAGCTAAGCTAACCTAACCGCCTGCCTGCCTGTCGCGTCACATTTAGTCAGCAGACATGAGAGTGGTGTCAATCGTCTCATCTAAGCACATGTCCAAAACTGTTTTTACATCAGTACAGTACTTTTTATAGGATATCTGGAAAACATAAAACATTTATGCCCTAACATGATAAAAAAAAAACACTCGAAAATGGTAAAAGAAAAGGGGGGAAAACAAACTAAAATGCCCTTTAAAACTATGACGTTCAGTACAGGTCGAAGACATCAAAAATACAGGTGCTAGCCAGGCCTACAGATAGCGCACAGTGAACTTGTCTGACTGCATCCTCACAGCTCTGCTGTAAACACGGGGAGCCAGCCTGTAGACTCATGCATGCAAATATCTGGCAAATTTGAATATAGCTGGACACAAAGGTCCTCCGTCTTTCAAACACCGAGCTTCTGTGAATGACAGGCCTGTATTTGCATTCAGAACATCCCTGACGTTGTGAGTCCGGCAAGTGAGAGGTTGAATCCATGACACAATTCAATGGGGATCACAAAAATATAGACTGGAAATGGGAATATCATTGGTGGTTTACAATACAAATGTACCATTAAAGGAATAGTTAGACGTTACGGGAAATGCGCTTCTTGGCTTCCTTGCTGAGAGTTACATGAGGAGATCAACACCATTTGTCGTGTTTGTACAGTAAATATAGCGCTCCAGCCAGCAGCAGCCAGTTAGCTTAGCTTAGCACCAAGATTGGAAAAGGGGGAACTGTTGCCAGGCAACGAGCAAAGACTTTGGGAAGTTATTGGTATTTGTGGTTTGTATGGATTAAACAAACAAGATGTGTTAATTGGTGAGCGGGGGGGGGGGACTCTAGCTGCTGCCCCCCCCCCCTTTCCAGTCCTTGTGTTAAGCTAAGTTTACAGGCTCCAGCTTAGAATTGTCTTCTAATGCTCTGCCAAAAAAGTGAGTAAGTGTATTTCCCAAAAATGCTGGTTTTCCTCCAAAATCCAATCATAAAAATAATAAATCATAAATCTGCATCGTCTTCATATGTTGGCCAAGTGTCATGGCAACATGAAATTTCATTGGAGAGCTTTTAAATGTGTTGTTCTAAACAAATAATGTCCGGTAGGCTTCATTTAATTGTCCTTTGAGAATCATTAAGTATGTGGCCCCTCGTATCGTAGGAAGCTGTGAAGCACACATCAGATCAGATTCTTTCACATAGACACACACACACACACACACACACACACACACACACACACACACACACACATATTGGTGATTTCACCAATGTTTTGTGTCAGCTAGACCCACGGAGGAAGGTCCAACAGTATGTGGGACTTCCTGTTTGCGACACACTTTTCCTGTTGTGGATGATATCCTCTTGAGCTCCTGACAGCTTGTACTCAATTATGGCTTCTGGAGTTAAAGGATCCCGGCAGCGTCTCCTTTTTATGATGACACTCTCACTCTTCATACATACTAAGTGAAATATTTAGGTCGTTTGATTGTTCGTGTTCTTTTTGAGTGGCTCTGCTATGAAATATGCATTTACTGGCACAAAGAGTCTAAAAGAACTCAAAGCCATAATGCACACGGGATATAGGGGCATTGTAGTTCATTGATATTCTACATAAATGAAAAGGATGATATTTTATCTTTTTGTGTGTTAAAATTCAAAGATTCACACTGACTTTTTTCTCTATTTCTCTCTCACACTTTCTCTAAAGCCTCGTTTGACTGCAGCAAGAGGACGCTGGCTCATATTTCAGCTCATACAAAGGAAGATAATGCTGCCCCCACCTTCTACTTGTTACTGAACCAATCAGTCCCCTGTCACTCAACCTTGCCACCTAGTGGAGCTCTGAAGGTTTAACTCCCTCCTGGTCAACAGAAATATTCCAGACAACTACCTCCCTCATCTGGGGAGATGCCTGCCCTGCAAGATCCCGTCCCTCAGATCCCGTCCCACATCATTTACCTGCTGAAGGCAATACAACAGTAACCAGCTCTGCACATTGCCAAAACGTCGCTTGGTGAGGGGATTAAATCCCTCTCGCCAGCTTCATTTACAGAAGTTTGCGGATCTTGTAGAAAGAGATACTCCCAGTTAGCAGGTCACTAAAACTGTCCTTTGACTGGCATATGTGTGCTATACACCCATGCTCCATGGTTTCATGCTAGAGTTGATGGTGCCCCACAGCAAGAGACAAGTCTCATCCAACAAGAGGCAAATCCCCACAGGAGCCACACAGGAGAAGTCACACCCCAAAAGAGACTGCACAAACAAGAGCAAAGCCAGATGGAACTATCATCAAACGGCACACCCTCTGCAGCTGCGCCACCAGCAACACAAAATGGTAAGAGTTCGTCAGCCTCGTCAAATGTGAGAAGATTTTGCTTGTCTGAATCTCGTGACAGAGGATTCTGTGTTTGGGACTGAGCTGAGATTGAGTACTTAAGTGCTTCCCACAATGGCAAGGGTGGAGACACCAGCCTGGGATCAGGCCGGGAGGCTGCTTCACAATCAAGCATGTGATTCGTTTTCCTCTCTTGCAGACACTTTGACAAGCCAGAGGGGCAAATATACGTCTCACAACTGGGAGTTCCTGGTGGCCGTCCTGGTCACAGCCATCTCCGTCTCCATTGTCGTCGCCATTCTGGCTAAATGCCAGGTGGTGCGGCGCTACCTGGCCAGCTACAGGCACACGCGGCTGAGGGAGACGGACACTGTTAGCCAGTGCGACCCGTCAGGTTTGTTTTTCACCCATAAAACATGCCTTAATATAACAAACCTCGACATTCTTTGCGCAGTAGGTGAAAATGCTGCTATATTTTGACGCCCAGTGTGTACAGCCTGTTTGTATTCAGCACTGAGGACAGTGATACTTCACTGGTGATGACCAGAAACACTCTTCCTCTGGGTTACACAAGAGGCGATGCATGTTTTACAGAGGTGGCACCAATATCAAGACTGGAATGAACATTGGAATGCAGAAAGAATGAAAACATCAATAAACGCTACGCTTTTCTGCCAAATCTCCGTCTCATCACACGAATCCAGTTCATTAGTTTCTTCAAATTGTACGTCGTTGAACATAACATACAGGACTGACCTTTAAACGATTGTTGGTCCAACTCTTGTGTTTCTATTACTGCTTTCCAGGGCTGGAGGTGGAGTTTGCCATGCAACAGGGTCGTGGAATCAACCCTCACTGTGTCCCTCACATGGGCGAGGACGACGACGACGGCTTCATTGAGGACAACTACATCCCGGCCAGTGAGAGAGCGAGGGCTGAGAGGGCAGCGGAGATCCTGGAGGACACGGAGGAGGAGATGGATGAAATTGAATTCACCATCTCTTAGTCTGAGACTGTCTCTGCACCTCCTCGGCTGTGTAAACCACCCCGAACCACCTACTACACTCCCACCTTCTCTTCATTTTTCTGTTTTCTGAGCAAGATTTGCATTGTTGATCAGGAAACAGACACTTGGCAAACATTGGTTAAGGTTAGGAAGGTATAAAAATGTGAATACCAGCGCTCAAGAGCGTCAGAGGAGAGCAGAATGACTGTAAGGTGCGTTATCGCGGCAGTAGCTCTCAATGTGCGATCTGAGGATCCATGAGAGAGAATTTCAGAATATACTGAGGACGATAAATATAAGCCATTCTTGTTTTGCCTGCCTCATTCGTCAGTATACTGACAGCAGTCAATAGCCATAATATGTTTCTCAGTTCTAAGCGATAATCAGGGAAGGAATTTTGTCCTGAAACATTAACCAATCACCTGTTGTGTCTGTTGACAGCTTTTGGCTGACCTGATTGGGTGATTGATCGGTTGATCTGACAGCACGGGTGAGGCAAAAATAAATAAATAAATGAATGAATGAATATATGTCCGTATGATTTAGACAGATAGAGGTGTGCCGAACGCAAACAGGAACATTCCACTCCCATCACGTTTTGTCAGCGTACATGCAAACAAAGGTGCAGGGGCCAGTATCCACGGGTGTGTCACATGTTCAGATTTCGTAGAGAGCTCCGGGGAAGCAACGCAGAGGACAACGCTGAGACTCCACAAAGGGGGTTCAGACGAGTGAATCCACTTTCCAAGAGAAAAGCAAATTGAGCCTATATCTTTACAAGCATCACTGCAGGCCTACGCTGCAATTGAAATAAAATGCAAGCACAATGCGTCTCTCGCACACTTTTGCAGAAAAGGTCATCTCGAGATCCATAAAAAAAACAAAAAAAAGTAGGCAGACTCAATTATAGTAAAAGCATTAGCCTACTTGTAATTAGTAACTGCCCACTTCACTGGGTTTTTTTTTTTTGCTGTGGGACTGTGCATGAATCCAGTATTCCCCTACTGTACACTTACCATACGGTTTGGTCAGGATGTTGTAAATAATGGAAGCTCAATACAAATCCACCTGTAACCAAAACCCTGTCTGTCTGCACAGGTCAAGACTATTTCTTAAATCCATGGACGTAACTAACTTCTGAGAATTGGTCTCTCCACCATTTGGTCTTGATTGTCGTTCACCTCATTGGTCAAACACTGGAATGATCACGCCTCACCTTTCTTTCTTTTTAGACTTTGCAGCGCCGGTATCATCAGCGGTAATTAAGGCTGACACTGTGTCTCGAGAAAGAGGCCCGGGGCGTTCCGGGTCCTCTGAGACCATCCAGCTGATGAGAGCGGTCTGACAGTTCCGCGTGAAGCTGTCAGGCGAGGCTCCAACACGGAAACACGGGCGCGTCAAGTCCACGTAGGCGAGCCGGAGCGACACCGGAACAACGGCGACGACGCCTTCAAAATAAAAGGGAATTTGAAATCACTACTATGGGTGTTGACAAAACAAAACAACGATGTAATATTAAGTCGCCAAGGTTAAACTACTTTTAACTATTTTACTGTTGGGTAGTTGAATCTATAATAATGCATCATATTTTACAACTTTATCACATGTTTTTGGTTTAACATTTTAATGTGAAATGTTTCTGGTAATAAATGAAGGCTAATGGAGTAAAAAGTACAATATTTTCCACTGAAATAAAATGGTGTAAAGTAGTAATCAATGTTAAAATAGGCCTACAGCATTCAGATTTTTTTTACTTTAAAGAAGTACAGTAGGCTATTTGCTATAAAATGTGCTTGATGTATCGAAAGACTTTTTGATGCATTTCAATAAAAGCAGTACTTGAAAGTTGTAGTTGGTCGACGTTTAGCTAATTCTGACTGCTTTATTAACTGCGTGGCTTCCTCTTTCACAACGCAAACATTTGTAAAAATTGGTCGTATGTTTTGTGTGTAAAGTCTAACCTGCAAAAGTAGCTGTAGCTGAGAAATGAGACAAGATAGGACGTTATTTATCCAGAGGGAAATTGTTGTGCTACACAATGCCAAAATATAAACAAGGCTAAACGCTAAGTAGCAGAAGTTGCTCATATCTCAAGGTGCTTCTTAGCTCAAGTACAGGTATGTTCAATGATGAATGGCATTACTCAAGTAATCGTAAAGTACTCGTACCTCAAAAACGGCTCATGTACATTGAGCTGCGTAAGTAAATGTGCTTCGTTACTTCACGCCGTTGGTAATCTTGTTAGCCTACGTTCAGCGCCGGAAGTTGTGGTTCTTGTACTGCAGCTAGCTTGACGCTCCGGTCCGGGGGAAAAAGCAGCGAGTCGCGGCGAAACGCGACGACTGAGGAGAGGGGAGGAGAGGAGGACGGAGGATGATGGGAGCGAACATTATTCCCTTTAAGTGACCCATATCTTACAGCAGACCCACGTATCATCCAGGCTAGTTCCTGTTCGCGAGGATTTTTTTTTTCTCCGCCAACATGTCGGCGTCGGCGATATTTATCCTCGACCTGAAGGGAAAGGTAAGTTTGTGGCGACTTGTTGTCGGAGGAAGTTGACGTCAACGGAGCACCTGCTACAAGAAAAAAAAAGAGTATGTTGGCTGCTGGAAAGTCCAGAAATGTCTCAGAATTGAAGGAGATTTTCGTCTTCTTTTTTTTTTGTATCGGTGTCTTATAGTAATTGTACATATTATGGCCGAATACTTCAATTTCCTGGCAAAGACAGGCTAACTTGAGCTACTGTATGAGTCCTGTAGGCTCAACTTGCCAAACTCGTTCCTCCAATATTGAGTATATACACACACACACACACACACACACACACACACAAACAGGGCTTGTTCTTGTGCAGCGACGCAGCCTCTATTGTTTGTGATGTGTCCTGTTTCAAAGTTTCAAAGTTTACTTTTTGCAGCCCCCCGACTGGTCGTCCCATAAGATGTGCAGTGCAGCTCACTTAATGTGATGGGAGAATTGTGTCAACATGAGGTTGACATACATTAGAAATGCATTTTGAGAGACAAAAAAACAAACATATTTAAGACACTTGCAGGCTACAGTGTTCAGATCTGGAACAACAAGCCGATTAAGAAATTAACTGACTGTCATTTTTTTCCCTTAAAAAGATGAATGCTAAACACGCTCTGGTGTCAGCTCCTCGAATGTGAGGACGCCCTGCTTTCATCTACATTATTTCCAAGGGGCTTTAAGATCAACTAATCTGCAGATAATCGCTCTCGATTCATTGAGTTTGTAGGAAAAAAAGTGTGCAAATTGTCCAACGCAATCCCCCAGATGTCTTCAGATGGCATGTTTTGTTTTTTCGGCCCGCGCTTAAGGACCCAAAAGATGATCAGCTAACTATCAGGCGCCGGGGGACAGCCAGCAAATATTTGCATTCGAGAGGCAGGAACAGGAACTGACTGATCGGTTCGACACAGTAAACTGCATCTCTTTGGGTTTCGGTCAGATAAAACTTAACCTCTGTAAACTGTGAGATTCTTGGGGGCACATTTTCGCCATTTTCCACCATTGATTGAAGAAGTAATTGGCAGTTGAATCAATAATGAAAATAGTCCTCAGTTGCAGCCCTAATAGCATCTGAAAACGACTGTATAACATCGCAGCAGTCTCTGAAACTGCGTTTTTAGGTGTGCATGCTGTAGTGTGGGATGAGTAGAAGAGGACACTGAATTTTCACTATGTCTCACTTCATCTGGTTTTACATCTAAACCTCACAGGGTTCATTTCTTTGAGAGCAAGAAAAGGAATTGCTGAAGAAGCCTTATATGCTTGACAACACCCATCAGGGAAAGGGATCAGTCCCTCATAGCCTGGTTGTCTGATTGTACAGATTAAAGGTTTTCTCTTGCTCTCTTTCCCTGCCTGTCTGTCTGTCTGTCTCTACCCTGGGGCAAGCCAGTAGCTCTCCACCTTCAGTGCTCTCGCCCCCTCTGTCCTGACCAGACGAGGTCCTCTGTCCTCTTGAGAGCAGGAAAAAAGCAGCTGTTGTGTTGTAGCCATAATTTCCAAAAATGCAGGACAGAGTGAAAATAATGGCATATGACACTGCCGATAAAGATAATCCTGTAAGAAACCTTGTCAACCAAAACCAATCATGTACGGGTAGACAGGTCACTCCAGTACACACGCTTCTAGACACAGTTGAAAACACACCGCTACTACAGAAGCCATGTTTCCACCTCTGCCCTTTATCCCTCCGCCCTCAGCCCTCCACCCCCCCGTCCTCCAAGTTGTAGCTCCTGGACACGAGACCGCACGCTGCTGGCTGCTGGGACCAGCTATGTAGACCGAAATGTCAGAATATTGAAATCAGCATGGCATCGCTTGTTCCCAGTGCTTCCCAGTAGGATCTTCAAGGAGAGAGTATGACACACAGAAGTGTTGGCTTGCCGTGAGCAGCCGAGCATTTGAGTTTTGTGTTCATTTGTCTTTCAGGGACAGTGCCCCATTCATCAACATTGGCGTGTAAATGTGCCAGAATTAGCCAAGACTGACTTATTTTCATCAGTCCAATCAGTTTGTTCTTTAGCCACGCGAGCCGCGTGGCTCTTGGTTAACCCTAACCCCTGAAACTTGGTGCATACATTTGTGGTCCATTTGCCCTCATCATCAGACCAAAAGTTTCATTTGTCCAATGCTTTACCTGCAATAATTAGCAAATATTAGCATGCTAATATGCAAAAACTTAAGATGGTGAACACGGTCAAAGGCGCTGCCGGCCATCCATGTTATCCTAATGTTATCATGCCGCCGTTAGTGCACAGTGCTCAGTGCACCACTGTGCCTAAGTGCCGCCGCACAGGGCTTCCAGCACGGGGTGGGGACTCTTGGGTTTAGTTGAAGTGGGAATGCTGCGCAACATTGGACCTCGGGCTGTCCAGAAAAAGAGGCACTGTGAGCACGCACAATGCTAAATGGTTGCAATTGATGGACCAAGTCAGTGGCGTCTTTTTGCATTCTTCAGCGTGCCATTGCTTCATCTACAAGTTAGCCACTGTTGACTCCCCACAGCCGTGTCACTCTGAAACATCACCATTGCTCTGCCGCATTTTTCTCAGAGTGATAATGGAGTTATGCTCCGAGACGTGGATTCGTTTCTGTTCCTGTTTGCCCTCCGGTGATACACCCCAGTGAGGGTTTTCTGGTTGCCATTTGCCTTTTTTTTAGAGGTCAGAGGCGAGTGGTTCCTATTGATTGCGCGCATTGTAAACAGCCCCAATAACGAACTTCCCCTAAATCCCTGGAATGAGTGGTGATTTTTAAGGCCACCGGTGGTTTTAATAGAAACAATGTTGTTGTCGTTTCCTTTTATAAATGTGTCTGCCTCTGTAATATGCCTTATTTTGTGTTTCAAGTGTTTCCATGTGCTCGATTTCTCTAATTGTATTCCCTTTTTATCCCCTTCTGCCTTCTTTCCATCTGTTTTTAATCTTTAATCTTTCACTCTCATCCATTTCTATGTGAACCCCTTTGAGCCACTTGTCATATATGAATGTTATGTGTGGTTACATTTGTAGGAATGCAATGGAGCGATGTAGATGTTATAAGATTTGCAGTGAGTATTCGTAAAAGCCAACGCTCCTTACCCGAATATGTTTTTATCAGACAGTGTAGTGTCTTAAGTAAGTAAGTAACACATTTACAGTAGAATTTAGGGAGACCTGGATTATTAAGTAGCTGCGCTCTGCTTCGGGCCATGAAATATGCTAACTGTTTGTGTGAGGTGTTCTGTTTGATGTGCTCTGCCTCTGCTGAGCATACGCCGCTATCTGATGCTTTCTGTTTTTTAGGAAAAAGAGTTTAACTGACACACATGTCGAACCGACGTGACATGACAGTGATATGTGGACTCGTAATTGTGCTAAAGGTGAAACACAAGCTGGCCTAAATCGTCATTGCGATCGCAGCCCGGGACACAAACGTCTTCCAGCCGCACAAGCAGTATGCATTGTCAAAGGATTAACCAGCATTCTGGCGACTCTCCGAACGTCTCAATGTGCCGCTGTCCTCACGTCCACTCATCAGCTGTAGAGTACGGCTCAGTGACCAGTAATAATAATGGCAGGCCTAAATTTGCAGTTCAGAATAAGTTGCACATTTTTGCTGTCGTGTTTATTTTTATTTTATTTCTTTTATTTTTCTCAAAGTTTGCTTCCAGAACTACAAAAGTACATCCCGGGACACTTTCCCAGGGGCCGTCAGTGTTGCAGCGGTTGTTTTTTGATACAAGGATTTGTCTATACCTCATTCTCTCTCGGGGTGACCTCTGAACTACTCGCTCTGTGGTTTCAGTCTCCTCTCACAGAAGCTGAGCAGTGGCCTGTTCATACAAACCCCCCCACCCCCCACTCGCAGATTACTTTACTTTCCTGGCATTTCCTTTTTTTTATTTCTTATTTCCTCCTGCCTTTGTTGTATATGCCCCAGTGTGACCCCTCCGCAACAGACTCCTCTATTAAAGAAGGGGGGTGGGGGGCCTGTGTGTGTGTGTGTATCATCTAGATCCCTCAAGCGTAGAAGCTTTGATCTCTTGCTTCACTTCACTCTGTGTGTCTGGACTCTAGCAAGACTGCTGACTCATCCTGTTGTGTGTGTGTGTGTGAGTGTGTGTCTTTTTAAAATTACAGGGTTTGGCGGTTTCTCGGGGGCTAAATGAAATGAATCTTTTCATTTTTGTGAAGAACAGTGTGGGCTGATCCGAAATATCGTCACAGTCACAGTTGCGACTTGCAAATGTCAAGACAGCACCTGATATACTGTTTCTGTCTTAGTCACAGTCCCTGAAAGCGATCAGACCTAAGCTAGGTTGAAAATAATTTCAGCAGATAATATTGCACATAAATTGTGCAATTCTCTGACATAAACATGCAGGTCGATTTTTGGTAAATGTGATTTTTGTCATCACTTCAAATCCCATCCAATGCTATTGGCAGTGCAACTTGAGTTTCTGGCTCATCTTTTTTGGTTGGTCTGGACATGTGTTATTTATCTCGCGTGTATTATTTTCTGTGAATCCACAACAGAGTTTGTTTGCCTAACAAATAAAATAAAATGGATTCAACTGTGTGTTTAGTAAATGTCAGAATGTCATGTCTCTTAGATTCAAAGAAAGAAGGGTGTCACATGAGAGGCTCCGTCTTTCGAATCGGGGCAAGGCTGCAATCATAGACATGTCCACAAGTAATTAGGTATATATATATATATTACAAACCCACCTGTTCTTTTACAAACGGTCGCCCACCGCCATCTTCTTGCAACAACTTGAGATTTCAGAGCAGGACTCCTTGAACGAGACTCCTGGTTGTGGTCTGTCTCTGTCGGGACCCTTTCCACGATGTTGTCAGACGCTTACGATAACAATCTGGGCCTGTCACTGGCAAAAACAAGCACTTTTAGTGGACGTACTTGGACCAATTCCAAAAACCCTTTGCACCTGTTTATCATTTAGAACCCAAAATATGTAAAAGTTGGGCCCTGGTTTAAGAATACTGGACTTGAGCGCTCAGTTTTAAATATTAATGTCTGAGTGGTGGCTCTCTAATGACGTCTTCTGCCTGTTGTGTTCGCCATGGATCCAGGTGCTAATCTGCCGTAACTACATGGGGAACATGGACATGAATGAGATTGACCACTTTATGCCCATCCTGATGAAGAGAGAAGAGGAGGCCGAGATGACGCCTATGGTCAGCCACGGCTCCTCGCACTTCCTGTGGATCAAGCACAGCAACCTTTACCGTATCCATTTGAGTTCATGTCTGAATACCGTGCCTTGTTCTGTCTGCTGAAAATGAGCCTTTACTGTAGTAAACTGAATGTGGGTCTGAAGAAATTCCCCAGTTTATCATAGTATAGTTTCCCAGAGTAAGCGGCATCCCTACTTTCTACTTAAATGTCCCATCAGCCATGTGTATTCATTATCATATATGCAGAGGGGTGAGTAAATATACAGTGTAGCAGAGATTTACAGCATCTGATACCTGAATAGAGCTGCCTCCAGCTCCATATGAAGTCCTGTGCTTCAGGTCTCTGCAGCAGGCAGCTTCTGTTTCGTCACATCACGTATCACAGCCACTGTGTATCCTCTTTTTCTTAACGCGAGATTGGGCAGTCAGACCGCCTCACACATTATTAATTCAGCATGATATTGCAGTAAGTGGTATTCCCAGTGCACTGCATTAGACGGCTGAGCTGTTTTACCTCCCCGTGGCCATGTTCTCAATTGCTCGCGAGTGTGATGCATTCTGCTAACTTTTTTTTTTCATTTCATTCATCTCATAACCACCCACAGTATCTTTAAAAGATGTTCACTGCATGTCTTCCGTCTTGTCCATTTCTGGTTCGTGACAATATGCAGGTTTTTCAACTCGAGGGACTGTACCTGTCACATGTAGATGTACACGTATTTCTTAACCGTCCTTTCTTCAGTGGTGGCGATGACCAAGAAGAATGCCAACGCTGCCCTGGTGTACTCCTTTCTCTATAAAATTGTCCAGGTGCGTCTGTCCCCCGACACTTTAGTCCAAATCTTTAACTTCCACTTGCTACTTGTGTTCAACACGTGCTATCAACCCACTCGGCCTGATTGAGTAGTTGTTAATTGAAGTGGCAGATTATATGATTCCAGACTTTCCCTACCAAATACACAATGCAAAAAGCATGAATGCACAGCCAAACAACTTGTATGATATAATGTGTGTGCCGAACTACGTCTCCCTGTGTGTGTCTGTGAAGGTCTTCAAGGAGTACTTTAAGGAGCTTGAGGAGGAGAGCATTCGGGACAACTTCGTGACAGTGTACGAGCTGATGGACGAGGTGATGGACTTTGGTTTCCCTCAGACAACTGACAGCAAGATCCTACAAGAGTAAGAAAACTATTGCACAAACAGCGATGGGCATGCAATAAGGATTTCGCCTTCTTGGCGAAACTTAAAAGTGAAGCAGTTACCGTAGAACTGGTTTAAGAAAGTTCAAAATGTATAAATTCGACGTTGCATTTTGGCATTTTAAGCGTAACACTAGTCAGGCTGTCGAAGGTACAAGGTTAAAGTTTCACTGCACTCCAGTCTGATTTTAATGTTAACCACATGAGGTCAAGTGAGCAGAACATGGAAGTTTTGCAGTGAGATAACAGCTTTGTATTTCAGACTGTAAGTGACCAGCAGAGATGGGAGTAAGAGTACATGATGATTCAGTTTTTTTGTTGTTGCTGTCTTTTCATTCAACAAAGTACAGCTGGTGACTAAAGCTGCAATGAATGGCGGCACTTTACGCGGTGAGCGAAATGAACTGGAAGCTCCACAAGTGTTTTGTGTCACGTTGCGTATGCAGGGCTGTTTTTGCTTTTGCCCTCCTCTTGGCTCCTCAGAGAGGAAGGGGGGGGGGGGGGGCGTTCACTTTACAGTGCCACGGTAACGTTGGTTCTGTGTGCACATGATTAGCTCTGCTCCTAATGAATGGTGAACTTCATATTTGCATTGTGCAATGTTTCCCCTTTTCACATCTCAAATGTGGTTGGGCTTTTTCTGGTATATATATATATATATATATATATATATATATATATATATGTGTGATTGATGTTTAATTTCCGTGTGCTGTTTGTGCACCAAGGCTTAGCTGAGGTCGCAAGTGTGTGCGTGCGTGTATGTATGTGTGTACAGTGTGTGTGTTTGGTGTCTGAATAGGGCTGATAATCACCAGGCTCCTATTGGCACTCAAACACAATGACACCGTCAGCTGGACACACTCGAGACTCTCAGACAGAAAAGCCCTGCTCTTCTGTTCTCCGAGGAGACGTACAAAAGTGTCATTTCTCTCTTGTGCGCGCACACACACACACACACACACACACACACACACACACAGTACACACTCACGTTTACTGTGTGTCTCTGTCTGCAGGCTGTTCCAGTTCTGACCTTTTCATCCCCCAACCACCACATTATACCACCACATTATAACACAAACTACCTGGTGAAAGTGTAAATGTGTGAATGTGTGTGTGTGTGTGTGTGGGTGTGTGTGGGTGGATGCAAGAGAAGTGAGACTGCAGGGATGCATATGCATGTGAATGTGTTCATGTGTGTGCCTTCGTATGAACCTTCATGCCTGTGTGTGTGTTTGTTATGATTGCTATTGTTATGCTAATCTGTCAGTTTGCTGCCAACCCCCGCTTCCACATCCTTTCATTAGCATTTCTGAGGAGAATCGGGGCAAAACAGAACAAACGGCAAAGCAGCAAAACAACCCGACGTCGACCCCAAGCCCACTTGTCACCGCCTTTCATCTCTCAGCACTTTCAGATTTTGCTATGTGTCAACATGTATTCAAGACCCCTCTAGGTGGGAGGAACTGGGACAGAAAACTAGGGAGAACATTTTGCCTCAATCCGTCAATCAATCTAAAACGTTTATTTAGCACTTTTTGTTGTTGACATCAGATAGGAAGTGTGCAGTTGAACTGAAAACAAGACCCTTCGGTTAGTGATTGTGCTTTGTATTTGTTCGGTAGGCTCTGATTGGCCTCCTGAGTCATGACACTTGGCCCATGCTTGAACAGTTTGGAGCGGCTATAATCAGTGTTTTATAAGAGCGTGAAAGGGGTCACTCATAGTGATGAACCAGCAGCTCCTCTCGGCTTCACGGTGCTTTGCGCCAACTTTCAGCTCATTGTTTTCAGCTAAAAAATTCACTGTACACTTCCTGCGACTCGCTGGTGAACACAGTGCAGCGTTTAGAAGCTAAAGAGTCAGATGTTTCCCTCAGGAGCTGGTAGAGATCACAGAGCTAAAAACAGAGTGAATATTGGACTTTCACCATGTGGCCACAAACACGACTCTAAATGAATGATAATGTCGCTCCATAGCTGCTGAGTGTAGTAAATAAGCACCGGTTCGCCAACAAGTTCACCATATCAACTCAAAAGGTGACGATAATAAATAAATCAGTTCTGCTGAAAAGATTAAAAAAAAGCGTTTAGTTATTTGAGCAAAAACAAACAAACAATCTGGTATAGAGTTAATATACTTCAATGACACAAATACACCACTAATACTGATCGGATTTAAGACCAAATGGCTCAATTTCCCTGGAAAGTGTAAACTTGTGGTCAAAGTCAAGGCAGTTTCATTCATGTAGCCCACAAATGTGCCTCAATGGGCTTTTACAGCCTGTCTGCCCTCTATCCCTTGATATTTCTCCCTCGTGGCAACAGCTCATTATTAATACCCGAGCTGTTTGACTTGTGCGTGACTACATGCAGCCCACCTCTCAAATTAGAAGCTGCACGTAGGGCACGCATACCGTTCATGTTGCTGTATTTTAGTCAACCGAAAGGACAGACCTCGTACATACACATGTGACGTCATACGACCCACCTAAGAGTCAGCTGTGGCACCTCACCCACCTTGTCTCAGGCAGATTTTTTGGGTACTGCAGAATTTCCAAACAGACACAGTCACAAATAATGAAATTACAAGTCGTTGCGATGTTTGCTCTACCGCTGGCTGTGCACTTTTCCCTCTTTTTTAATTTTTTTTTGTAAAAGAGGAGCTTGAGGACAGCGGACTTATGTGGAACATTGGGTCAGTAAGTCACTGACTGGGGGAAACAGGAGAACGGGGGAAGAGAGGAGGTCAGCAGAGAGGACACAGAGGGAGGAGACGAGAGATCGCTTCAGGGATGGAGCAGTTAGGATCTGTGTCCTTTTTTAATTTGCGTTAAATGTATAAAATATTGGCGCCGTACAATCACTTTTATATCTAACAAAATAAAAACTGAATGTGAAATATGTATTCGGACATTATATTCCAGAGAGTTATTATTGGGTGGTGTGTGAAAAAAAGAAGACAGCTCTGCAGTGGCAGGTGTCTGGTCACATGTTGTTTATCTGTGTGCAGCGCCCTCCTATTCTCATGACAAGTCGTTATGTCTCCCTGGACACAGTCGGAGGATTGTTAACACAAAGCTTGCACACTAAGAGACAACCTGCAGTGCTGCGCAGTGAATGAGGGGCTCAATGGATGGATCTTGGATGAACAGATTCTTGCTGATAACTATAACATGTAAATATAAAACAGTCAACTGACTTGTTTTTATTTTTCACAGTCAAGGCTGGAACTAATTGATTCAACGTCTTTTTTTATTTATTTTCTTTTAAAGCTGCACAAATCCATATTTTTAGAATACCAATGGATCAAATGAATACATGTGTCATGAATTATCACCGGACTGTGCAGATCCCCTAAGCTCCATGGAGCTTTAACGTTTCCCAGCTCATTGTGTTGCTTTTCCAGCCTTTACTGTTTTTGGTTCGCTCTCACCGCTCTCCTTGGTATCATTTCCACCAAACGGCTGACAGACAAAGTCGGCGACTACCTGGTGAACACAGTGGAGCCTTTAGCAGCTGAAGAGACCGATATTTTGCCTCTGGAGTGAGAGCTAAAAGTAGCTAGAGTGTTGGGCTTTCATTCGCCAGGTGTCCAGAAACACAACTCAAAGTGAATGTTACAGTAATGCTGTTCTGTGTTTCCTACAGAAACCCAACAGTATGCTAACGCACTCACCAAATCAACTATATGAGATGATAATATTCCAGTGTTGTGTTTACAGCTTGTCGCGCTGCTCCCAATTGGCCAAAAATAAATAAATAAATCCAGGTTTAAGTATTTAAAAGTCAAAGTCTTAGCAAAAAGTAAATGCTCATCACACACTTGGAGCAAGTGTGCATCAGTTTCTTTGCACGATTCTTTCTTCATTGATTACGTAAGAATTTGTGCTTCCTCTGATTCTTGATATTGTGCTACGTGCACGCCTGCGTGGCGTTCAAGAAGCTTTGCTCCAGTTGTTCAACTCCACCACCGTTGCCAGCTGTCATTTGCGCAGCATCAGATTTTTTCGAAATTGCTTTTCCTGAATTTTCTGAAGTAATACCTCATGTTTGATTAAAATCCCCCATTTTACTCCTCCAGCTAGCAGCAGCAATGCTACTGCTACCATCTGTGACTTAGACATCAGACATCACTGAATGGCTTGATGAGCATTAAGACACATGTCTATCGTAATCACTGCATCTTAACCCACCTAAGACTTTCCACCACCATTAAAAAAAATCCATTGATGGGATTTCTTGAAGAAGTGACTCCCAGTAAATCTTTGAAGAATCCAAACTTATTAGATTGAATTAAAGCTATTCTGGCATCTCCTGGTTGACACTTTTTGCATCGTGTAAACAGTAAGTCACATTATTATCAGTGACTGCAGTCACAATGGGTTTATGTAAATCTCCATTTTCCAATTACGTCCATGAATAAACTTCATACAACAAGCTTCTTTAATTTATTCACATTGGAATAGCTCATTTATTTTTAAGCCACGAGGTGTGATTAATACAAAATATAAAAAAAAAAACATTCCTCAAGAGAGATTGAGTTCATGTTGCAGGAAAAAAAAAACAACCCCAAAAACATACTGCTTGTTGCCATTTCCTATTTATATTCCTTCAAATTAAGAATCTTATTTTGTTGTTGAGACTTCAGCGATGTTACTCCTCTGTCAGCTGACAGTCTCTCAAGGAGATTAGGAGATTCAATTATTATTTAACACGGCAGCCGTTTCTTGAGATACTGTATTTCTCCAAATTTGGAAACTCTGTCTCTTGCTGAAGCATCTTAACGAGGACTATGACAATTAGTAGCTAATAACTATGCTGATGAACTTACTTAATGGGTTTTTGCGGTGATTACATACTGAATTTAGAAAACGGTTTGACATGTATCACAACTTCTTTCTGCCTCTCTCTCTCTCTCTCTCTCTCTCTCAGGTACATCACCCAGCAGGGTCATAAACTAGAGGTCGGGGCTCCGCGACCTCCTGCCACCGTCACCAACGCTGTGTCGTGGCGGTCGGAGGGCATCAAGTACAGGAAGAACGAAGTTTTCATGGACGTCATTGAGTCCGTAAATCTACTGGTGAGGACAATATTTGCTCTGTCATCATCATATCTTACAAAAACACATTCTCAAGTAAAAATGAGACCCAACTCAAGAGACAGAAAGAGCGAGCCTTGCAGTTATTAATGCTTTATTTTGTGTTAATTGCTCTTTTTGGTTGCTGTTGAATCTATTTATTGGATTTCAAATATATATATATTTTTTCCCCACAATAAATAATGTCACAAGAAGCACACACACACACACACACAGAAACCACTAATCAGGAAGTCTTAAATACACATAACTGACTCATCCAGTCATGTATTTAAGGTCAGTATCAGCTCTCAGTGCATTCTCCACCCATCCTCATGGATTTTCTTTAACAGAATGCTTCCCTGAGGCTACGTAGGTGCGTCACTGCTAAAATTGCCTGCCGCGTTTTTGACTCTTTCAAACAGTTTCCTCTTTCCTTGAATTGAATGGCGAAGGAAACAGTCTCTGATATCAACAATGCGCTATTCTTTCTCAGTGTCATATTGTGGTATTTATGTTTCTTCACTGCGTCAGTGAGGCAGACAAAATACATTAGGACACATCACGTGCAACTTTTGAGATGATCTCTACCTACTTATAATGTTTTAACTGCTGTAAAATGTCGAGCGAAACGTCCCCATGCATGGGATGAAAGTGGAATGAATACTATTTCCTTAAGAAGGGAGAGGAATTTTTAACTAATGATCTAATAATAACACCGACTCATAAGCTAATACATTTAGTTTACTTCATTGTTGTTTTTACTGAGGAATGCAGTCAAGGGCTCAGACTTCCTGCAGCAAAAGAAGCAGAACAGCTTTGTACACGCGAACACGCTGCGTGTTCTGAACGAAGAGGGAAGAGAAGTGGCTTTCCTCTGAAATTTCATGTCCTTGAAGCGACAAGGACAACTCAACATACAGTTGCAGGTTTTTATGAAGTGTAGGTATTTAACCGCTGCCGGAGAGCCGCAGTTGCCGCTTCCTTCCCTTTTCTGTGACCAGGGACCTTTTTAAAAAAAATGTTTTGATCCTCTTTCGCATTAATGCCTTGCTTACACTCCTCTCGCTGAACGCCGAGAGCTCTGCAGTCTCGTTCCTCAGTCTGTTTGTATCTGCTGAAAGGCTGATCTGGGGTATGAGTCTGTTTGTTGATTTCTCCCAGTTCATGAGCAGGAGTGCCCTTGTGATTCCGTCTTACTACTGATCTGCGCAAAGCAACGTTTGTGTGCTCTTAACAGTGAAGCTTGTGTACTTCCAGTTTACTTTCACTTTGTTTAATGTGATGCTTTGCTCCTCCGCCTACAGGTGAGTGCCAATGGCAGCGTCCTGCGGAGTGAAATAGTGGGCACCATCAAGCTCAAAGTGGTCCTGTCGGGAATGCCGGAACTCAGATTGGGCCTCAATGACAAAGTGCTGTTTGAAATCACAGGCAGTAAGTAACAGTGAGTCAGTCTCACTGTCTGTAGTTGTACAGTTATACGTCTAGACAGTGAAGTGGTTCCCAAACGTTCATTTACACCATCTGTCGTGTTCCAAATATGTTCTTTTGTGTTGATTTTTAAAGTGGATGTTACTGAGCGCTGTTGATTATTTAAATAATATAATTATAATTGATGTTGCTACAATCATTTAAAAGTGTGGATGTTCAGGCTCGGTCTCCTGGTCTCTCTGGGGAGCATGCACCCCTGGTTTTGGAATCACTGACTAATGCAAAGCACACAACTGTTTAGTTTGACAATATAATTCTGCTGCTTCTTGATGAATGCAGTCTTTTATAGGTTAAGTGCAGTGGTTTATGAGTACCGTTCGTCTCATTGGTCCGCCTTTCCTTTCAGTCGGACTTGACCGCTTTATTCCTCACGCTGAGCAGACAGCGAGAGACTGTTATGCATTCGTGACACGTGAGAGGAATATTTACGAGATCTTCGTCATTCCCGCACGCCAAGATTTGACAGTTTTTTTTAAACTGTCTACGGGGATGAAATGAAAATAATTCAACCTAAATGTACTTTTCCAAATTTGCCTTAAAATCTTTCGAGAACTATGCTTAAGTGCCAAAAAATGATCTGTAAACATGCTACTGTTTGATGGTTGAGCACTTGCTTATTCATTTTGTCACTCCTTGAACTCACCCTCACACTTCCACCTCCTCTTTCTGTCTAAACCCCTCACTTCTACAAATCCCGCACTCAGCTTAGCTTTCATCCTTCCTCGTCTTTTTCCTCTCCTCCTACTTTCCCAATTTCTGCTTTAATGTCTCCCACTGCTACGTCTCTCCTCGTCTATTACCGCACCCTCTCCTCCTTCTTCTCCCTCTTTTCCTTCCTCTCTTGTGCCTAAATTTCTTCACCCCCCCACCCCTACCGCTCCTTAGTGAAAGGGAAAGGCCCCATCACTGTCTAGCCCCTTTGCCTCGGAGTTAATCCCCACCCCAGGCTACAGCCCTGCAGATGAAAGGTGAGGGTCTGTGGATATCCTGGATATGCAGCCCACAATCCCCCTGCTGTGTGTTGCAGTCTGGGAAATAACATATCCTCAGGAAAAAAAAAAAAAAAAAAGATCAGAAATAATGATCAAACAAACACACTGACGGATGCACAAACACACACTGAATGTTTATACAAATATGAAAATGGGTTTTACACTCTCCTCCTCAGCAGTTACACTTTTTTACATATCATTTTTCAGTCATTTGGTGTTTATCATGTCTCCCTGATCTGCACATTTTATCTCAGCTGGATGCAGCTGAACTGTGAAAAGAATATAGATCATTTAACACTGCCCTCTGCTGGCAGAAGTCCAGAATGGTCACTACGGAGGAGCTGAGTGAAGTGTCATACAAGTCGCTCTCATAAAACTGCCGCATGAGATGACATAGCCCACAAAAAGCCTGTTTTCATTCAGTCAGGACAAACACTGACGCCTTTTATCTAAAATAGCGGGTGAGTTGTAACCCTTCAGGACATGTGAGCAGGTGTAGACCCTCAAGATGAATCATAATCACGTCAGTTGAGTTGCTGTTTTTTCCTTCAGATGAGATGCAGCATATTAACAATTATTTTCATTGTCAATTAATCTGATAATTATTTTAAATTATTTTAATTGACGTGCTTGTATTTTTGGTCGTATTATTGCGTCGTGTCTCAACATTTGAGAACGCGGAACGATTTGCATGTTCATGTTCTCTCCAGAAAAGAATCCAGGAATGGCTTTCAGCTCTGCAGGCTACATGTCCTGCGCCTCCTCTTCGACCTCTACATGCCGAGGCGTCTTTGTTAAGTCGTCTCTTTGGCCACACACGTCAGTGACATCACAGCACTGTAAGATGCTTTTGGACAGAAACATTCCCCAAAAATGTCTGGGTGAAACGGTTCCCTGTGTCTCTCCTCTTGCCGCGCGGCAGCAGACAGAAAACAGATTAGGTTCCTCCTGTCTGCTGCTGTGTATTAAAAGCACAGAAACAGGTGAGAGCAGCTTTAAAGGTGAACCACAGGGGACACTGCTGCATCTTCAATCCTCACCCGACATGTACACACACACACACGCACAGAAGCACACACACCTGTCTCTTCTTCCGGCCCCTGAGGTCCTAGCAATGACAGAGAGTGTCCCACATGACCTTTCTTTCTTGTCTTCTTGATAACGCTGCGTGTGAGTGTGTGTGTGTGTGTGTGTGTGTGTGTGTGTGTGTGTGTGTGTGTGTGTGTGCGTTTGTGTTTGTGTGTTACTAACATAAAAACAAACAGAAATAGAGAGACTGAGAGAGACAGAAGCTGTTCTAAAGGGCTTCCCTGTCCAGGAGTGTTGTGCTCTCCTTAGACCTGACCTCAGCCATTCCCCACTCATGACATGAGGAAATGTCACACACACACACACACACACACACACACACACACACACACACACAAAAATCAATAGAGAAACGAGCAAACATGCATAAACCTATGCACGTACACACACTCAAGAGAGAACAATGAACAATGAAGGTGCATACTCAAATACTGTACACACACACACACACACACACACACACACACACACACACACACACACACACACACAACACACAGTCTCTCCGTCAGGCCTCAGTGCTGGTCCAGGGTTGCATTTACAGCAGGTGAGGCAGGCTTTAGCCGTTGAATGGGGGATTTAGTTGAAGGCCCACAGTCATGACAGCAGTTTTCCCACCACTCGGCACCCTCCATTAACCAAAGAGGAGGAGAACGACGGCCGTTCTCCAGCGGACTGCAGATGCAGTGTACTCTAGTGCTATATGCGTTAGTTGATTAACAGAAAATGAATGATAGTCATTATTGATCGAGCAAAAAAGCCAAATAATCACTTGCTTTCAGCCTCTCAAAACCGAGGATTTGTTACGTTTTAATTTACTTTTTCGACTCCGGATTAATGTCTCCTCCTCAGGTCATCTGTGTCTGGCAAACACCTCAACTGACCTCAAGTGTGTGTGTGTGTGTGTGTGTGTGTTAGTGCAGGTGTGGCTATATTTGTGAGGCAGCTGAATGGGCTTCAGTGGGGGGAGAAGATGATGGCAGCAGGTTTTGAAGGCAGGCAGTTTGTGTGTGTTTGTGTGTTGCAGCAAAATAACTGTTCAGTGGGGGGGGCAAGAAGAGGGCAGATGGATTTGGTAGCACACTGCGTGTACAGTGTGTGTGTGTGTGTGTGTGTGAGAGAGAGAGAGAGAGAGAGACTGAGTGAATGTTTGTCAGTCATCATTACCTTGACCTTGATTTCCCCAAGGCTGCGTGGAAGCCTCTCAATCTTTTTTGTGTATTTCTGTGTGTGTATTGTTTGTGTGTGTGTGTGTCAGGAGAGAAGAGTAAGACAGTGGAGCTGGAGGATGTGAAGTTTCATCAGTGCGTCCGTCTGTCACGCTTCGAGAACGACCGCACCATCTCTTTCATCCCCCCCGACGGCGAGAGCGAGCTCATGTCCTACCGCCTCAACACAGCGGTGAGTAGGACACACAGACAAATGATTCCCGCGCAACACACACCCTACACACCAGCAAACACCAAGAACACACTTCTTATTTGTCTCACAGTAAAGTGTGCGCACAGACACCTTCACAACCTTGGAATGGTCAAGAACAGAAACTGATCATTTCTAATCAAACTCTCAATTTGGTAGATATCGGCTGACATCGGCTGATATCACAGACGCATCGGCACTGACGTCTATGTTGGCAAATACGTAACTATAACTTGCAGTGTGGAAACATTATTATTACCTATTTCATGTTTAAAACATTACCCATGTTTTTGTTCGTATTTATAATGATTGAACTTGCGGTGACGTTCGCTGTCCAACGTTCATCGTGGTCTTATACTTACTGTCACTGTCATTATTTATTGTTCAACTGCAAAGTATCTTGCCTCTGTAAATATCGTCACAACTGTTTGCGTAAAAAGACAACTATCTGTCAATACGTCAGCATCCATTCGTTTTAAAACTCTCTAATATCGATCAATATCTGCCTCCTAATGGTAGTGACCGTGTAAGTAGCTGCTATAGTAAAGTATTAACAGTAGTAATGGAATTGCTAAATACATTGTTTTAACAGTTATAACAGAAGGAGCTATTAGAGATTAGTATGTAGTAGTCCTCATAATAAATATCACCGGTTGTGGAGTTTGCAGTCACTGTGGTCGGTCGGTTAAAGTACGCTTTAAAGGTTTCTTGTACTTTCTCAGAAGGCCATACGTGTGTACACTGCCTGCGTGCTGGAATGACAGAAACATCACACTGATATCATCATCATCACCATAAGGAGCTGCAATGTAACACACAATACACAACCAGTGGGTTACGCTGTCCGCAGGGTGTCAATACAACGTCAGATATACTGACGTAATTGGTCTTAAAAGAGAACAAAGTGGACAGCCAAGTTATGAACTAAGAAAGCTTCTATTTGCTTGTAGCAAAGTATTTATTATGTCAAAATGTCACACTAAGAAATAAGCAATATGGCTGCAAATATACGTCAGTGCCCTGTAATAATGACTCACATGCGTCAAGATAAATAGTGGTTCAGTTAACCTACTACGCCACATGTTGCCTCTCATCCTGCCATGCTGGCGTACATGTCGTCTGATGACCTTAACTATATCTGGGGGGGGGGTCTGCTGTGCCTTCTTAACAGTTATTGTCTCCCTTGTACAAACACAATCTCTTCTCTCTCTCTCTCTCTGACCTTGTCCTCTCTCTCTCTCTCTCTGACAGGTGAAGCCTCTCATATGGATCGAGAGCGTGATTGAGAAGTTCTCTCACAGCCGTGTGGAGATCAAGGTGAAGGTAATGATGAACAACACACAAACACACACACACACACACACACACACACAGACTACCATGTCCTTATCCATTCGTCTAGTCTCTTCTCTGAAACGTATTTAGTATTTATGGCACATACTTCTCAGGTGGATTACCGCTTACCATCTGTTTGAGGCAGCGGCGGCCGCACAGACTTGAAAAATAACAAGCTGCAGTGTGCATAATCATAAAGACCTTGATTTGAATTTGGATGTGCGTGGCCTTTTGTTGTTGCAAAGGTCTCGGACGACATTTGAACTCCATCCTCTGTCACCTCCCGCAGGCCCGGAGTCAGTTTAAGAGCCGGTCCACCGCCAACAATGTGTCCATTCTGGTGCCAGTGCCCAGTGATGCGGACTCACCCAAGTTCAAGACCAGCACAGGCAGCACCAAGTGGGTGCCCGAGAAGAGCGTGGTGCAGTGGAACATCAAGTCTTTCCCTGTTAGTGAGACAACTCAACAGAACATCACAGTTTGTAACCTAAAATTAGCATTCAGTACGTGTTGATGCATCTTGTTCCACCTCTATCAGGTTTTAAAGGCAGAGCAGCATCAGTATGATACACAGTGGTGGAAAGTAACTAAGTACATTTACTCAAGTACTGCACAATTTTAGGCACTTGTACTTTACTCGAGTATTTCCATTTTCTGCTTCTTCGTACTTCTCCTCCGCTACAATTCGGAGCCAAATATTGTACTTTTCACTCTACATTTATTTCATACTTTTACTTACTAGTTACTTTGCAGATACAGATTAATAATACCACAAATACATTATGATGTGTTATTATAAGCTAAGATAAGATATGAATGTATTTATCCCCGGGGCAACACAAGTTACCCAGCAGTATATAGAGTAATTGAAGTGACCCCCACTTTTATCAGCTGCAACATTAACGTGATGCATGTACACATTAATGCGTCAATAATTGTAATCCAGTGACATAATATACATTATTCTGAAGTGGGCCATTCTCTCTTCTCATAATGAGTACTTTTACTTTTGGTACTTTAAGTATATTTCGATGCTAATACTTTTCTTTGGTACAATTTTGAATGCAGGTCCTTTACTTAGTTGTTGCTACTTTTACGTACCTCCTCCGCCACTCATGATGCATCATAGCTTCATAAGCTTGAACCAGGCCAAGTGTCGAAAAAAAAATGGGGTTGCATTTTGACTCTGACTAGTACGAGACAGCAGCTGTTTATCACATTGCAATCAGCCTCCCCACGCACAGAAAAACACACACGATCGCATCTTATCTCTCCATTTCCTGTTGTTCCTCTCACAGTCTTTGTGTCAGTCTCTGCTGTCTGCGGACTAAACTATTCAGAAGGAAACTTTTTTTAAACGCGAGCCGAACATTAATTCAGTCGAGGTTCCTTTTTATCTGTCAAGTTCTGATATCCCCCTCAGTAATTCATTACACCTTCAGCCTGTCAAGGAGGGTTAAGAATTTCCACTGGTGACGTATTGTTGTCCAGCTCGTGTGTGAGTCTGCACTACATTTCTTCTCTGTTGCTGTCGACCAACCACTGTAAAACTGCATATTCTCACTGGAAACCATACTTAACTTGTAATGTTTGATGGAGGTGTCGAGGAAACATAGATGAAGCGGTGGCTCGTCGTGATAAAGAGACTGATAAACACACTGAACGTTACCCTCCTGTAACAGGGACAGTATATACAGCTTTTAGAAATGAGTCCATTTACCATCAGCTGGAGCATGTACATATTTTAGAGATTTTATTGGGTATTCTTATCAGCTGTAGGCAACCACAACTATATAATGGCAAGGAAAATAACACTGTTAATTAGCATCAGTTATTCCGGTTTTTCCAGTTTATTAAATGTTCTAAAAACGTGTTTTCCCAATCAGCTTCTTATGACTAGACAGGCTCCTACACGAGCACACAATTATCTGGCAGAACAGAACAGTTTTGGTCACTTTTAAGGAGACCGTTTCGTCTGTATTTGCGTTTTTTGTCTGAGCTCGCTGCTTCCAAGCGGGCAGGGCTCAGCTGGTGACGTCACATACAACAGCATGTGGCAAAAAAAGAAGATGTGATGACAACCAGTGGGGTTGTTTGCGTTCGTTGCCATGCTACTGTCTGTCGTAACTGATAAGAGCACACCCACACGGCCCTGATGGAACAAATTAGCTTAGTCTTTGAGTGTTCAACTCTTAATAAAACATGACAAGGCTACGACTTTGATTGTTGCTTTAGTCATACATTTTAAATGTTCTAGAGAAATAGTTATTTGATGTGACGTTTCAGGGGCTTTAAAGTCAAAAAGGTAACCCATTTGCAGAAAGTAAATCCAAAGTACAAACTAACAAGGCTCAGTGCTCGGATGATGTGTTACGCAGTTGCTGGTCTGAAGAATAATTAACCTGTTTTTCCCAATGAATTGGTATCTGATGTGACATGGGAGTTGCCTCACGTCGCCGTGGATACAAATGTTTGTTTTGTGTTCGGACAAAACAACCTTGTGTCAATTGGGAACCGAGCTCATCAGACAAACCTGAAAGGCTTTGTGAACAACATCACTCTGAATGTAATGTTTTACCAGTACACAGTAACAGCTTTGCGGCCTCTTCTGTTTCCGTGTGCGCAGGGCGGTAAGGAGTACATGATGCGGGCGCACTTCGGGCTCCCCAGCGTGGAGAGTGAAGAGCTGGATGCAAAGAGACCAATCACAGTTAACTTTGAGATCCCCTATTTCACCGTGTCTGGGATTCAGGTTGGACCCTTCATTCACACCCATTCACACAGGCTTTAGTTCTACTTCCTTGTTTGTTTGTTTTTTAACTGTCTCTTCGACAGTGCGCTGCTTGACATTCACACGGGGGTGCACTGCAGAGGGAATATAAATGGCCGTTACTAACACTAGGCTAAATAAACGTATCGAGTCCTCTTCCTGTAGTTTCGAATCACATCATACACTCTGTCACAGCTCGCTCTCCACTGCCGCAGAGTGTAAATCTTCCATTACAGTACAACTGCCAAATGATAAATGACAAATATATGAAATGTGTGATCCCCACCTGAGTATATCAAGCTTAAGGTGCTTCAGTTTTCCTGTTTTACATCCTGTCATGGACAGGGACGATTTACACCTGCTATAAGTGGACTGCCATGAACACACTGAGGCACACAGGCTATACACAGCAGATGTCGGTGTGTGAAATAACTATATCTAACCTGTCTGTGTTCCCTAGGTGCGTTACCTTAAGATCATAGAGAAGAGCGGTTACCAGGCATTACCGTGGGTGCGCTACATCACACAAAGTGGAGGTGAGAACCAACACATACAGTCACACACACACACACACACACACACACACACACACACACACACACACACACACACTACCGATTCTGACACCTCTACTCTCTTTTTTTCCCCAAATTTAGAATCTGCATATCTGACTGTGTGGAACTCATTATGTAAGGTTACATGAGGTCAGGGATTGTGGCACTAAGTTGGCAGCCTGTTGTGACTGTTGCGTCCGTAGTTTTAAATCCCCTGAAAACCTGCTTTCAGATAAGTATTTCTGTAGCATCTGCAGGTATTATGTATTCAGAGTTTAGCACTCAAAAACTCAACGTGTCTGCCTCGTCAGGACTGCGTTGGTGTGGTTTGGTCAGATTTGCTTGATATTGGCATCTCCCCAAGAGAAGAGCACATTCAAACACACCAAAGCACATTGACAGAGACGTTAAAATACCAGCACATAATAAAAGACATGATTCATTAAGATGAATGTGAAGTGCCCACATTGTGTAGGACTTATGAACTCCACTGTTGCTGTTCCGCTTTCTTCTGTCTAAAGTCCAAAGCCAGGAGGTTATCATGAGGTTAAATATGATGTTTTCCTTTTGCGAGAGCAGGTGTCACGATCAGTCTCTCTGCAACACTATTCAGTGTGTGTGCCCTAAGAGTGAACCCAGCTGTGTAACATCCATCATATCCATTACCTGGCTCTATCACCATGAGTCATGGCCTCTGGGGCTTAGAATGACACCGCACAGGATGCCAAGGATAGAAACTGTACAAGCCTGCTAGCTAGGAGCGTACAATTCTTCACGTCTCGGCCGTCCAGATTTGCGCAGGGCTACCGTACAGTCGAGAGAATGCGGTCAAATTTGTTTATCAAAGCTGTCGCCTGGGATCTGTACATTCAGTCGCTGCCCTGGGAATGAACCCTTCTGCATCACACCCCAGAGGTGTTTCAGTGTTTGCGATGCTGAACTTTTATCACCCCACTAACTCGAGATTTTACCTGGAATAATGTTGAAATATACAAGAAGCTTCGTCTCTACCTTAAACACAATGAATTTTGGGACAGACTGACCCAGTATCTCCACTGGACCACGGTCAGAAAAATTTCATACCTACCATACGCCCTAGGAATGAACCTGAAACATCCATCATACACATTACCTGGAGGTGTCGGGTACGAGTCAGGGGCTGAGGAGGTTGAATGATGCCACAGAGCGCCTGCAGGCTCCCAGGGTGGCACTCAGAGAATGCCAAGGTTACTATCGCGTTGCCTTAACACCAGCGAATGAGAGAGAGAGAGAGAGAGAGAGAGAGAGAGAGAGAGAGATGGGAAAAGAGGAGGAGGAGGACAGGAGACGAGTAAGGGTGAGAGAAAGAAGAGTGATGAAGGTAGGGGGACTGGGAGAGAAGGATATCGCTTTTCTCTTATTGTTACCATCAGCAACACGGGGAGGGAGGACAGTGACGATCACATTTCACGCGGCACTACATGCAGACACACTCGCACTGATTAAACAATACCCTGATCCTGTAGACTGACTGCGCTGACTTATTAATGAGTGGTGAACAGGCATTTAGCAGCCGTACCGTACAGCAGTTAGTGACGACTTCACAGATATCAGACTGTCAGCGGTCAGAACAGAAGCAGCTGCATCGTTGGCGTGATGTCCTGAAATGAAAATGCTGAATTTTCAAGCACCAACGTGTATTAAGTGTCATCTATATGTTTTTGCATTGGGGATACATTCATGCCTTGAAGTAATACATTTTCAGACAGTAATGTCAAGTACAGTAAATGGCCAGAAGTATGTGGACCCCCAAACACTACACACATACGTGATTATTTAACATCTTATTCTACAACCACAGACTTTAATATCCGCTCCTCTAGGGAGGATCTACGCCAAATGTGAGAACCTGGCTGGCCTTGGCTGACGAGGCCTGGCTCTAGAGGTGTTCAGTACAAGTAGAAATGAATATTTATTGTACTGAATCAGTGCAGTGAAGCTCACGTCACTGGCCAGCTCAGCTGCGATCCACAGTGCGTTACTTCCTCAATAAAAGACAGCCATGTTCTGATAACTCGGTCGTGAATAGCTGGCGAGCTGTTGAGCGCATGTGCCGTGCTTGTTTGTACTGAGCCAGAACAAAGTTTCATTCCGCAAAAGTTAGAAACACACTGCCGTCGTTATTGTCAGCGTTAACGTTTCCCTCAACTGGAACTAAAAGGCCTCGACTTCAAAGAAATGAAAACCGCCCCAAACCAAAAGTACAAAGTGTAGTGTTATCCTTTTATCAGACACTCCTGGATACACACATCCAACTTAATAACTCTGTAAATCTGATTTTGCCAATTGAATATTGGGATATTGCTCCTGAGTCTGCAGAGAATGAAGTGTCTGTCTGAGAAAGGAACGTGTTAAATATTAACACAGTGATGTGATTTAGGAAAATGCCACTACAGCTAGTATTCGTGCAAATCTTGTTTAGGGATTTAATAGGGCAGATTGGCAGTGATGGGATGTGCAGGGGTGATGAGGGGAAGAAAGCTGCGTTAATGCTCTGCTGTTACATTTCTTGGCAGATTACCAGCTCCGGACAAACTAAAGGGCACAGATGCTGCTAGACGAATGGATATTTTCTCCCTCTGTCTGTCTTCCTCTTCCCTCTCTCTTCTCTCCGTGTCTGCAATGGACAGCAGAGGACAAGTGCAGGAGGACACAGGAAATCTTTCCCCGGCTCTGAACGGAAACAAGGCAAGACATTCTCAGACGGGAAAGGCTGTTGCATCACCTCTGACCGGTGACTTTTTCTTTTTCTTTTTTTTTTTTTAGGGTTCCTCAGGACTCCAGTGAAATGTTTTAATATGTGAATAATGAACTGATGACTTTATGACACCGTCTGGCTCTGGCAAGCTCTCATTTCCTTGCTTTTGATGTGATATCCCTCGAGGTTAATTTAAACAGGGAACACATTTTTTGGAAGGAGACATTATTTTAATCACCTTTTCCACGGAGGAAAGAGAAAACTTAAGAGAAATATTACGAAATATAGAATCTGTTTTGGGTGCTTGCGTCTGTTGTCCAGTGGGACGTGTCTCTACTATGTGAACCAACAGTTTGTGTAGTGCCAGTACACAGGAACTGTGGCGGGTCACTGTCAATTTTTACTTCTCGGAGGGCCATAATATTGCAGATGGGTGATTTTCCTAAATCAAAAGTGTGCCATGTACTCCCTTGGATTTGAGCAACACCACATCTTGGCACTGTCAGCATCTTTAACAGCAAGGGTTTTTATTCCTCATATCTTTTGTCCTTAATGTCCTCTTTATTATCCACACACACTACATTTTTACTCGGCGGTTAATCTCTGTCTGTTTTTCCGGAGCCGCTGTATTATATGTTCTTTGCCTTAAAAAAAAAAAAAATCCCCTATGTGTCATCACCTTTTAGCACTGTGAATATAATCCCCAGTGCACTGAAACTAACACCAGCGACCAGATCAATGATTAATAAGGCACAATATTGTCAGAGGCGATGGCAGTGTAACATAATACCGGCGACGCACTCCCGCGGGGCCTGTAACCTTGTCCTTGTGCTTGAAATCAGCCTGCAGCTTTGAGGCAGAGACTGAAGGAATGAGCATGGTGCGGACTCTTTTGGCGTGTTTTTATCTGTTGTTTATACTGTACTAGTTAGTCCCCTATGGAAAAAGGAAGGACAGAAGAGGGGTTTGAGGAGGAAGGGGGCGGGGGGCAGGACAAAGGTAAAATAACCTGAAAGGATTTCTTAGCAGAATCTGAGAATATTGGGTAACTGTTTTTCCTTCTTTTTTTTTTATATGCGACCTCTGCGGGCCTCTATACGTCTTCAAAGCAGTTTGTGGTGTAACTCACTCCCTCTGTTGTGTACGCACTGCACCACACATCAGCTCAGCTGCACTGCCAACAGCAAAGAAAGAGAGTCCTGTGTCGATTTATTGCATCTCTGCTGTTAAGTACAAAACCTTACAATCACTCCATTATCTTCTGTGGGGGCATGTTTCAGACACCAATGAGGATTGTTAAGTGTTTATTATCATGTGTTTTCATTAATTTATCAAGTACTATTATTACTATTTGCCGATAGGAAGCAAAGGGATATATTTGGAAATAAAACATTTTTTGTATCTTGTTTTGGAATACTGTTGTTTGTTTGTAAGATGATTTTTTTTATTTTTTTTATTCACCAAATTGTGCTCGATAAATAATATGATGAATTGCAGTGGAGAGATCAGCTTTGAGCTTTCTATAAATATTTAAGCTGAAAATATCCCATACAGGAATACATACTCAGTTTGATTAAAAACAAAAAACAAACCCCGACATTTTGACATTATACATTATTTCTTTAAAAGTCGAGGAGCTGTGAAGCAGTTTTCATGCCGTTAAAGAAATAGTTTGACATTTTTGCGTTAGATGAGAAGACTGATACCATGTCATGTCTGTGCACCAAATACGAAGCTGCAGACGGCAGCAGGTTTGCTCAGCGTAGCATAAAGACGGCTAACAGAGGGGAAACAGCCACCCTGATTCTTTCCAAAGATAACTGCCTACCAGCATCTCGAAAGCTCACCAGTTACTCGTCTGACTTCTACTTCCCTTGAATTACTTGACAACCCATAGTCCCAATCAAGCATGAGCAGGATTCATTCATACGAAATCTTCTCGGAGAGATCGATTTTGAGAGATAAAGCTATAGGTAATCAAACAGGGTCACACCTGTCCAGATCGGACCACTTTAAAAACATCGATTGAAGTATTGCTTAAGCAGTAAATGTGGAGGGTTTATGAATAGACGATTAATGACCACCAAACTGACAACCGAACTTTGACGTAGCACGTGAAAGCACGAAACGGGCAGAGCACATTTTGTCTGGTCTAAGTTGTTTGTGTTCCGATGTTTTCAGCATTTTTGGGCTGGCAGAAAAGCTCTGGATCCTCTCCTCCCACACAGTCGTCTCTCCTCAGTATCAGACCTGCCTCCCTCTTGGCCTCTGCTCACCTCTCCTTGCTGCCATGCATGGATACACAGCCTGCCACTGCAACTTTATACTGTGGGTCAAAAGACAGATCCATGTAAGTAAGGATTACAGGATTTCGGTGTGTGTTGTAAAAAAAAGAAATGCAGAGTGAAGTCTCTTTTTTCTGTGTGTGTGTGTGTGTGTGTGTGTGTGTGTGTGTGTGTTGAGAGAGAGGGAGAGAGAGAGTGGTGCTAGTCTATGCCAGCCCCTGCAGGCCGCTGCCTTGTGCATTGTGCCTTCAGTTTGCTGTCCGTCATCACTCCAACAATGTTTTACTGTGTGACCCCTTTTGTCTCAAGGCAATAGGCTGTGCGTATGTGCAGACAGATAAAGAGGCGTGACTGACACACACACACACACACACACACACACACGTACGTGTGCGTGCGCACACACACACACACACACACAAATGAGACACAATGCAGGACCTTTTGTAAGGCGATGTGAGGAATGAGTCTCAAAGGCTTTGGAAACATTTTACAAACACAAACGACCTTCACTTTCCACTGTGCATAGCCCCCCCCCCCTTCCACAGAAAGGTGATTGAAATGATTTAACACAAATGAAACTCAATAACAATGCAGCAATGTCAGCACTGTAGATTTCCCCTAATTTAGTGACAGATGATAAAGCATATTGACAACCCAGTTCAAACTTTTGCAAGCACATTGAAATTCTATGACTGCAATGGATTTAATTTCACTGATGTCTTTCCCCAACAGTTATTTCTCCTCTTCTGCTTTGTGAGGAATGATAATGACCCGTTATCTGAGCCAATAATGCATTCAATAAATCAGAAGTGCTTGGACTACAATTGTCACCCCCAACCAGGCCTACAGCCTCATGCTGAAATTAAAGACGCATTTTTTTTTTTTTTTGTAAACCATGACTCATATATTTTTAGAGAAGTGCACTGACATTCTTAAATACAGATGATTTTTAAAAATCAAAGAATGTGCACCTTTCTTTCTTTCCTTGTGTGCTTCAGGGATTTCAACATACTGAAGTTACTCTCTCCGAAAAAAACATACCAATATAACTTAGAGCCAAAGGAATTTCTTGTCTTGTATAATATCAAAAATATAGATTAAAGCCGGCGCTGCAAGATTAACAGTTTAGACAATACCGTGTTGATGCACAAAAAAACAAATCATCCATACATTCTCAGGTGCCGTGATAGGATATGTCCAACCAGCATGTTGTCTTCTAACATGTGTACAGGCAGCCAAATGTTACAGTGAAGTTTTGACAGGGTCTGCTACAAACTCCACAGTCCTGCCGCATGTATTACGTTAAATTATTATTAAACCGAGGATAGAAATGAGATCACAGGGAGAAGTCACTCCAATTCGCCGGAGTTTGGCCTCTCATTGACCCACAAAGAAATCAAAGAAATCCCTCAAATTTGTCAGCTGAATATTTTCGTCAATCTTCGTGTGGACATGGACAAGAGGGAGAGAAGTAAATGTAAAAAGGTGCTGTTATCATGTTTATGTTGTCCCACTCATTCTTACGTGAATTGAGCAGGTAGCGGTCAGATGTGTGGCTCAAGGACACTTTGACAGAATACATGTTTATAACAGATACAATGCCTTGGACGTGCGACAGTCCAATTTGTAGATGACCCCTTTAACCAGTCCCTTGTGTCACCTTCGACAAGATATGTTTCTGTTCACTTCCAGACTGCTTCACCTTTCCAACAACAATAGCATCAAAATATGTCACTTCTGTTTGTGAACCAACTTCTCCCTTTGGTTTCAGGTGTGTTTCCGCTAATATATGTGCTTTTCATCTCACTGGATCTCCCTAAACGCCACTTTACAGTTCAGTTAAACTCATTTTCCATGCTTTTGTGTCGGTGTCCTGCGTACAAACACTGCCTCCGCCCCACAGGCACAGAACATCTGGCATTTGTCCTACGTGACCGGAGTAAAGAGTTACAGAACATAAACAAAATGCTGATTTCAGCTTTCAAATACCACTCGCATGTATAACGATATGCCACAGGAACTGAATTTGGACCTGGTCACGTGTTGATCATCTTTTAATTTTCAGCTTCGTTGTGAGCATGGCTATGCATTTAATAATTCTTCTTCAGTGTGTCACTCTTCAATCCTTTTCACCCTAAATCTGTGGCTGACACTTGATTGCTTATTGCTGACATCTTCAACATACGCAGTCTGATCAGCAAGTGACAAAGCATGTAAGCATGTAAGGGGTGAATCTTGTTTTAATCAGATGTCTTGTAATATTTGGGCATGAAGCCTGCTGTAATTTAGTTGAGGCTAAATGTTCTGAGCTAGGGGCCACATCTCATATGAGATTAGCCAGACTGGACGTAGTCTCTCTGCGAGCCTGGCGGTCCATGTGTCCAGAAACAGTGAAGATATTCAAAACTCGGTCCAACAACCTTCGTCCGTGCCTTGTCCTTTCAAGCAGGACCACCACGACGGAGTATATCCCAACGCCCACTACTGCAGCCCCCCCTCCAGCAAGCAAGACCACTCCAGAGATGTACATGTCATTAAGGGCTTGGCCAGGCTTCGGCATGTGGTTAGCCAGGGCCAGACGGAGTAGAACCCCTCCACAAATCAATAGTGACAGCCCGGTAATCAAAACCACAAGGAGGTCCGATAAACCACCACTCTTTAGCATGTTGATCCGCTGTCGGCTTCGAATGCAGTTCATGTCCTGCACAGCCGAGCTGAGCAGTTGTTTGAGCAGGACTCCCAGGGCTAGCAGGCAGAGGGCCGTGCCTGCGCCCAGACGCCATTCGCTTGAGACGCTGGTGGTGGTGGATAGAAGGCCGACGCCGCCCAGCCCGCAGCCCAGGATTAGAAGCACAGCCACGCAGTAGCAGAGCAGAGACTTCCCAGGATCTCGGAACCACCACAGCTCCACCTGCTCCTCCAGGATGCTGTGCTGAATCCGAAGTGGGTCTGCTGGACCATTGAGGCCCAGCTCAGGGCCTCTGGGACCCCTCAGGGGTGCAAAGTTATCCAGTTCAGGCATCCTGATGCCACTCCCACCCTGCTGAATAAGGTCGCCACAACCACAGAGAAGACAGAATCCACCTGATGATCCTTTCAGACGTTGTTTGATTCACCAACGGAGTGTGTCAGCACCGGCAGAAGATTCCAGTCGCTTCATGGGGTTGCTCCGTATATTATCCTGGAAAGCTCAGAGGTGGCTTGAGTTGGTGGCAAATATACAGAGCAAATGAATGTAATGCACCAACTTTACTAAAACACTTGACTGAGCTTGGTGTATTGCATACAAAGGTTCTACAACATCAGTTCAGGTCTCTTGGTCCTGTGTGAATGATTATAGCTCACACTAAGGCCAAAGCAAAGAATCCAAACATCCACTGAATGTCCGGTCTGGTTTTGCAGGGCGTCAGCAGTCACCTGGAAGAAAAGACGGACGCAGATGTAAAAGGTTTGTTCAGTGAGTGATTCCACTTGCCATGCATATAAAGTAGTGTAGGTTTATTTGCTCACGGGTGCCCTCTCTGCCACTGGTAGCTGTGTAACTTCGCTCAAAAGAGGTACGCCCAAGGTAGCTGGTTAAGCTCAGTACTTTGCACAAATTCATGTCCTATGTATCGCCATGCAGGTGTTGCGACTTCTTGAAATGCTACAACAAGAGGATGTGATGCATTTTACGATGCTAAATGGGTCACGTAACGTGAAATAGTGCGCTTGGCAAACAAGCTGGCTAGCTGTTGTACTAAAATAACCTGTTGGTCATAGTGTGCTGGGACTGTATGACTGACCAGTACACATGTTCTGTTCCTAACCAGACGATAAGGCTTCCCATCCTCCATTCCTTAAACCCAGCACAGCACAGAGTCTAGGGTTTCCTTAACTGGCCAGTTTTAGTAGTGTCTCGCTCAGCTGGTTGGAGACTGGTTTTACATGAGCACTAAAATTTGGACTTTAAACCGCCTTTGTTCCGATCGTTAAAGGCTCTCTGGACAAAGACTGCAGCTTTAATGTCTTGTTTGGTTTGTGCACACCTTGAACGGTCGGATGTGTGCGAACCGAGTTAAAGAGTAACTCCACACCAGCTAAAAAGAAAAATCCTGTTTGTGCTAGCTGTAGTGATGTAGAAGTGCACCCGCAGGCGTCATTCGGCACATCTCAGCATCACGTAGGTGTGGTGACAGGTGCCCAATAGGAGCATCCTTCTGACCACACCCACCAGTGATGCTGGGCGTGGGGAGACATGCACCAGTGTTAAGTTACTCTTTAAAATGCGATGTTTGTATATCTTTGGGGTACGTGGTGGATAATAATCTATCAAATCAAAGATGCACACACACACACACACACACACACACACACACACAGTTTCTCTGAACATCCAAACTTGCTGTTTTGACTGTGTGAAAAACTTGGTGTGCTGACACTGGCAACCTTTTCTATCTCTCATTATCACTATGCTAATGAGTTGCCACTACCGAGGTGGCTGGATAAAACAAGCATCAGCTGCCGATAGAATAAACAGTGCCCCTCCGCGCACACACGCACGCGCACGCGCACACACACACACACACACACACACACACACACACACACACGATCCAACAGCTAATGCACAAATGTAAATTCTCTTTCTCTCATCCTCCCAAACACACACCCACACTAGCTCACTCAATGAATCCTCCTATTTGAACTCTCTAGTACCCTAATTTTCTCCCTAATGCGTGTATTGTCTATACTGTGCTGTTATATATGTTTTACCAGACTCACTATACCTGACAATGTCTTATATTCTGTACCCCTCCTCTCGTTAGTCAGTCTTTACCTTACCTCAGCATATTCAAACTCTCTACTGTAGTTTGTAACCTTATCACACCCAAATAACACAATCATGTAAACAGACACAGCGCACACACATAAACAAACATCCTCAAGGTCATGGCTGTCAACAGCTTGTCTTTTAAAATCAGTGGCTTTATTTCTATCAAAGTCAGCAGTGCGAGGCACAAGCCCACGCGCCCCCCGACACAGGCTGACAGGAGTTACGGCTTGTCCTCACCGGCCGTGCATTTTGCTAACACAAACACTGCTCTGCAAAGTGAAGTAAAAAAAAAGCAAAAAAAACGAAATGTCAATCCGAACGAGTAAAACATGATCTCACATTCAGACTCGGGGCACCTCTAAAAACCAGCCAAAACACAGAGACAGAAGCAACTTTCTTTCAGATTCTTTCCGCCTCTTTAGAAAAGACTATGAACTAAATGCACGACCACATTTCCTATTAGCATGGACAGGTACTGCCCTGTGCTGAGGCCGAGCAGTATCACTGTGACACCGGGAGATATGAGGTGCATACACAAGGTGTGAAATGAAGAGTGAGGTAATTACAGCGGAGAAGGAGGGGTGTTTATTGGCAACATGCTGTTCTGGAAGCTTTTCACATCCTGTATCTGATGGGTGATTGTGCGTGTGTGTGTGTGTGTGCGCTTCTGTGTGTGTGTGTGTGTGTGTGTGTTTCGCAAGAGTGAACAGTTGTATATGAGCGCGGAGAGGGGAAGATAGAAAAGGGTTAGTGTGTGTTTATTCACTTATGATGATGATGTGTGTGTGTTTATTTCAGACAGAGATGAAGATGCATTTGTATGTGTGTGTGTGTGTGTGTGTGGGGGGGGGGGGGGGGGGGGGCATATGTGTTAAGTTACTAATTAATCCCATATGGTTTGAGCTCAGTGTCACTGACAGGTAGCACACCACAGAAATAGCACAGTAATTGAGGTGTGTCTGTGTGTTGCTTTTTGTTTCTGACGTTGAGGCGCCAAAGGTGTTAAGGTGACAAAAACAATATATGTGATACTCCGCCACTATCCACCTCTTTGTCTTATTAAGGTTTTGAAAATATCACCCTCCCTCAAACAGCACAAGTTTCTGAAAGATTATTTTCTGTTTCATTAGATAGCTCGCAGGAAAGTGAAGCAGCGACACAAACCGGGTGACCGAGCGAGAGGCAATGGCACGCAACGAGGATCATAAGATGAAATCGAACCCTTAACTACAGGAGTATATCTTACTCCATACAGTGTTTCTCACACTCTGATCCACATAGACACGTACACACACACACACACACAGGACTGCTGGACTGTGTCTGCCTTTCCTCTTTTATCACTTCTATGACCTCTAGACTCTGTCATATCAGCCGTGTCATATTGGCCTCATAAATATCTTTACAAAAGCACTGACTCACTGCTTCACTGGCCTGCTTTTCAAGTCAGAGAAAACAGGCACCGAGGCACAAACAATTTACACAACTCCACATCACTCTGTTTTTTTGTTTTTTTTTTTGAAGGACCACAGCGCTCTGGTCATCTGGAGTTAAAGAAACCTGGTAAAAAAAAACTCAAAAATGGTAGTCCCAGTTTAAGATGGTCGATTTGGAGCTGTGACGCCATTCTTGAATATAATCTAGGGGGGAGAAAAACATGGAGACTAAAGAAAAGAGAAGTTTGTGGTAGCCGATGACGTGCCTCGGATTGATATGGCAGAGTCTGATGCAGATTGCGACCAAGACGTTATCATACCCATCTCGCGCCGTGGGACGTGCAATAAACTCACGGGGTCGTTGTTGTCGCACAGCCTAAAGGCGCCTTTACTCAGGAACCATTAGCCCTGCGCACTAAACACCTCCTGTGCATTATGTCTCATGGCGAATCTTCACACCTTTAGCTGTGAATTTTCACGCAACTCCCACAATGCTCTTTGCATATTGATAAAATATGCATCCGCCCACGTGCGACTGTAAAAACAATTGCGTCGGAAAAAGAGCAACATGAATCACGTTCTCCCTTCATTTGGAGCAATTAGGGAGTTTTGAATTGACAATTGTATCTGACAGTTTTTAAGTTACAGGAATAACAAGCGTCCTGGACGCTCAGCCCTGCAGTCGAAAACTAAAATGACTAGGCTGACGCTAACAGTCCAAACATTCTCTGCTATGCCAACGAGAGCAATGATGAAAAAATCAGTACGATAATCGTAAACTTTGGACATAGAGTATCATTCTCTCTCTACCTCTCTCTCTCTCTGTGGGTCTGCCTCCTCTACCTTTTCAGCCTGCAAGGTCACCAGAGGAGCTGTGCTTTGGAGTAAAAAAACACTATACTGCACTCCAATTACCTGGGAAGCTTTGGGACTCCGGTATTCCCCCCTCTGTTATGTCAGCCCGCCGAATTCATTTCACCGGCCATTAGTGTCCCATTTCATTGTTGATACATTCGGTTCTTTTAAAATTGGTCGTCGGGCATTATATGCTAATTGCAATGCCGGTCAGGTTAGAAGACGGCGGCAACATCCAGCGAAAGCGGAGGAGCCAAAATCTTGATTCTGGTGAAAATTGCAGGGACTCAGGTGGGATGTTTGGTCAGGAGAATGAAACTGCAGAACCCTTGACATGCAGTGGATGTTGGGCCAGTTAGCAGAGGCGTACCGCAGGACGGTACAGCTCAGATAAAGTCATACATGCACGCCTAAGGAATCTCTGGAGTCCCACATGTATTTCCGTTTTGCTGTCAGGAAAAAGCCTCTTCCGCTTTCTTCAGGTTTGAAAAGCACAAAGAAAATAGCGCTTCTTTCTTGCTGTAAAGAAATCCGCCCTGTGTGTTGATTTGCAAGTAAAAATGGCAATATATCACAGAGGCCAGAGGGAAAAGGAAGTGTGAGGCTCAGAATGAAACGTTTGTGGTGTTCAGAAAAACCAACACTTTAGACTGAGGGGCGGGTTTCCCTTCAGCATTCGTCTTTTTGTGGTTTCCGGTTTCAAATGACGTGTGCTATATTTAGAATGTTTGCATCTTCTTCTCCACACAAACATAGAACAAGATATCTCTGCCAAATAATCGAAGCAAAAATATGTCAGGCACAATTTAGGGGAGGGGAGGGGGGCGAGGTCCTTCTGGTCCGGCTGCTGAATTTCCTGCTGTGTGCGATTTTTATCCGAAGGCCTTGGGTAGGGCTGAAGGGGAGTCCACGGGAGACAAGGCAATGTGTTGCCGTGGTGACAAAGCAATACTCTGTGCCTCTCTCCTTCCTGTCTCCCCCCACACGCACTCACATACACCCCATCTCCTCTCGTCAGGCGTTGATTCTCAAGGCGTCCCCACGGGCGAGGAGAGGGGTCAGGGTTGGCTCCATCTGTCTATGTGATGGGCATTGGTGCCAAGCGCCACGGGGGCTGGAGGGAGAGGAAAGAAGGCTCGTGTGGAGTGGGAGGGTAACGGATGTTTCTGAGCTGTCATCTGGGAAGCCGAATGGGGCGGAGGGCTGAGGTTGAAGCTAGGGCTGGGGAGAGGGAAGGGGCTGGGAGAGTGGGGTAGGGGTAAGCGGGTTGAGGATGGAGGGATAGGCCCGGGGCTCGGGGTAGTGCTGAGACTTCACTGCTGTTCTTGGGGTTGCAAGTGTGGCTGGCAAAGAGAAATAATGCTGAATAGGGCTTTATGTAGACAAGCTGGATCTTTCTTTCTTCTCCACAGTCACAATGGACAGCAGAGGCACCATGGGAGCCTCACTCTGTCCGGAAACAGTGAGGAGACAATGGCCGAGTCAGTGTCACTCTCCTCCCTCTGTCAGGGATCACAAGGGAAAACCTAAGACACGAAGAGAGAAAGAAAGACCTTTACACCAGCTGCACACACTGCACTGTACACACACCCCTATGGCTCTCCTTTGTGGTCCTCCCCTGTTCCGCCAATGAATCGCAGCTTATATCCCTCCAACAGCCCCGGCAACCCTTTGTTTAAATCATCACTTTGCATCATCTTGTTTAAGACGCTCCCTCTCTCGAGACGTGAGGTATGATCGCCGTCTTTTATCGCATCATCTGAGCTACGAGCCCAATCAGAACGAGAGCCACTTAGACTCTGAGAGAGGAGGAGACGCACAGGTGTGCCCCTTCACTGGAATCATACAGACGTTGCAGCCATAGCCACATTCGTCACAAAGCAGTGATTTCTTTTTTTTTTGGAAACACTGGCTGGCCAGTCGGTCGGCCCACCACTCTGGTCTGGAGTGAATACTCTCTACAGCGACTGGATGGGACGGATTGCCATTTTGTGCAAGCATTCATGGTCTGCAGAGGATGAATCCTTTGGTGATCCTCTCCATAGAGCACCATCATCAGGTTACAAGGATTTTCTTAATGCTTTGGTTTATGACCAAATGTGAATGAATGACATTCCCATCTGCCTCAGCTGTACTTGGTGTTTCGAGCTAATAGATGTTTATAGATAAATAGATGATGCAAGGACGCTGAACTAAACGAGATAAACATTATACCCGAATCAGCATCGTCATCGCGAGCAGGTTAGCATTCTGCACGCTAGCGCGGCTGTAGACTCTCAGTCTTAACAGCCACTGGTATTTTTGGAGACTTTAAAACAGACCCCTCCCATTTCAACTCTCCCTCTTACTCTCTGGCTCCTCTCAGATGGTTTAATTCCACCCTTTCTGAGCAAGCTCATTTCTCATCTTATGGCACAGCATCACCCCGACCGGCACGACCAGCCAAGACCTGCCCCCCTGACACCTTATCCACATTCAAACACACACACATCCCCATCTGTTTTCCCTCCTTATCTCCCCAGCCTTCCACACTTTCCTTACTTTGTTCTACCTCGCCCCTCTCCTCCCCTGTCTCACCACCAATGCTCCTCTATCTGGCTAACTTCTTATCTCTCCCGTCTGCTGTCTGCTCTGGCGTCGGAGAGAGATAGAGAGAGAGAGAGGTGTGTGCATGGGGTGGGGGATTACTTGTCTGCCACAGATTCCCCTCTGGCTCCAGGTAATGCTGCCTGACTCAAAGCCCCTCTGTCGTAACGCATGCAAGCACATACATATACACAGTGTGCCGCACCTGTTTTCATGCTGTGGTGTTTACACTGTTTTCTCAGCGAGGTTGTCGTGTCATTGCCCCCTCATCCCCTCTTGTATCTACTCCCCATCATTCCCAGCATTGCAAATCCAACTACTCATCAACCTCAGTATTGTCAACCCCCAACACAAACACACATGTGGACCCAGATAATCAAAACATGATTTGCAGAAAACATTTTCAGTCTGCTTTCTAATACGGCGTATGGCATTTCCCTCTTTTTAAATAGAGCTTCCTCCTCTCAGTGGTGGCACACACTGTTGACAAAAATGTCGCCCAGCCAAGTCTAGTTCACTTCTAGCACAGGCTGTGTGCCCCATTCAGCTCCTTTACTATGGCAGGAGCCAAATGGGGCTCTTAAATGCTGGGCCCAACGGAAAACGGCTTGAATATTTCTGCTTCCGTCAAATCTCCATTACCAAACCCGAGTAAGCCTTTGCTGAGGAAATTAACTGAATAATGTGCATGCTGTGTCACCCCCCCCCCCCCCCCCACCCCCCGCATTCGAGGAGTGACTGTTGAAAAAACAAAAAAAAACAAAAGAAAAGAAAAAGTGAAACCTCTGGGCAGCCGGTTGCTTTCCTCTGTCGTGCGCAGCTGCAATATTAAAACGCTAATCAAATCACCAATTAACATGCTGGTCCCCTTCTGCCTCACTCCTGCTGACGATGGGAAAGAGGCTGCCTTTTCTTCTTTCTTTTTTTTTTTTAACCCCCCCTTCCGTCCTCTTGTGGGTTCAGAGGTGATATTCAGCATATTCTAATTTGATATTGGCTGTCTAGCGATAATGATTGTAATGAATGAGATGGCTGGCTCGATGTCTGGCTGTCTGTCTCATTTGTTGACTACCTGACGTGACGTCTCTGCTGCCTGCAGCAGCACCTTATGATTTAGGTTGAGAAACTGGTGCTATTTTTGGATTGTCATGAAGTTTGGTTACGTACATTCATGTTCCCCAGAGAATGAAGCCTACTGACTTTGGTGATCCCCTGTTTTTATATTTTTTTTCTCTAGTGCCACCATGAGGTTGACATTTGTGGTTTTAAGTGAAATATCTCAACAACTATTGAATGGATTGTTCCCCAGAGGAAGATTTGTCATAATTCTGGTGACCTTTTGGGAAATACACTTATTTGCTTTCTTGCCAAGAATTGGATGAGAAGATTGATACCGCTCTCTTGTCAGTACGCTAAATCTAGAAGCTCCAGCAGCTGATAACATCAGTTTAGCACAAACACTGGAAATGGGGGGGGGGGCTAACCTGGCTCTGTCCAAAGGTAACAAAATCTGCCTAAAGCTCCGTAATCAACACGTTACATCTCATTTGTTTAATTGGTACAAAAACAAAAGTGTGCAAACGGCAATTTGCTATTTTGACGGGGGTTATGTGTAGCTACCTGGTTGCCTAGCAACTGGTCCTGGCCGAGAAACAGTCCGGCCGAACACCCGCAAAACCTTCCCACCAGCCTCGGCTGAACTTTGCGTTTAGTGCTAATTAGCAAATGTTAGCATGCTTGCACGCTAAACTAAGACAGCGAACATGGTAAACACTACAGCTGCTAAACATCAGCATAGCATTGCCAATGTGAGCATGTTAGCCCACCGATGCTAGCATGGCTGTAGACAAATTCTGCAGCAGAGTGGCTTGCAGCTATGATGAGCATGTTCAGAGGGTGAGGCTACAAGAGAGAAAGAACTTTCCTCAACGCAGGAACGTCTCCACAACCTTTCACCAACTCTCGCTATATTGAATTGGCTCAGCTGAATTGATTATGCTTATAGGTGAATGCGTTTCATGCCCAGGGACAGAGGCGGACGCAGGCGGTACACAGCCGCTATTGATGACACACTACATGCCTGACTCTATCTGCTGACTGTGAAACAAAACGCCTCTCGGGGATATTTAAGATTCTGGCCTCCTCCCTACTGCACTCTTTGTCTGGCATCCATGTCACACACACACACACACACACACACACACACACACACACACCTATACAGCGCTCTCATATAACAGTCGTCCACTGACACAATCACAGTCCACTTTGCGGCCCTCCTCCTGTTCTTTCATCCAGCTTCTCCGTGTTGACTTCAGGCTCTTCCTAATGAGGCCTATCACATGTTGTTCTCAGCCGGACTTGTTTTTGAGAGTCCGATGTCGCATCTTAAAAGATCTGGGGTTGCGAGAGAGCGACAGCACGTCACCTGCCTCAGATGTCATGAATTATCTTCGGCCTTTGGATTTGTTACAACAGATGCATATGAGCATGGACAGCTTATTGATCTGTTCCAATCGCAGTAACTTCAATACAGCATCGACAACACTTCCTCTCTCCGTGATTTATTCATTTTCCACAATGCAGCAGCAGCTGACCTCTGAGTATATGTGCCTATAATGTGCACTTGGAAACTGACATCCCGCCAGTGCAAAGGTTAGGGTGTGATACAGTGATACAGTGTCAACATGCTGCACTTCCTTGTTTTTAACGGAAACAAAATAGGCAATTCATTCTTTCGGGTCCAGATCGCACGATCATTGCATTGCTGCTGCTGCTCGGGGACAAGTGTCCAGATCCGTAGTCCAGATTCCTGTGATTCAGATAGCTCAATTAAATCCATTCAGAATAGGTGTGTTTGGCGCCTCTGAATCCACAGTCTCGTCTTCTCATGAGTGCTTCCATAATGGCTTAACTCATTCGGCTGCAAGATGTGGCTTTTGCACCTGAGAACTTTGGATGACTTTAAAGAGCGTGACACGTGTGACGGGGTTGGACATAGGCCTAGAGCTTCAACAACAAAAGTAACAAGAAAACAGAAATATACTACCAAGTCACCTGTCTGCACTGACACAAATAGTGGATAATAAATAAATCAAACAGAGAGGTAAGACCCCTGCACATACTGAGCTGTAGTATGACACCATTCATGTTCCTTTACTGAATATAAGCAAGTGGTATGAGTTCTAAAGTGTTAGTCTTATAATCCATTAGTCTAATAATATGAATTATTGCCACTATGATGTTATTGTTGTTTTCATTGGGGAGGGAGGGAAACGGAGATCATTTAGCGCCTACAAATGACTCGTAAATAAGTTTGAAATGGAAATAACGAGACCACACGAATAAATAAAAGGAAAAGCTGTTTGATTCTAGAGAAAAAGAAATAAATAAATTAAAAAAAGTTGCAGCGGGGCAGCTCCCGTCTGTCTTCCTGTCTCTAGTTTATCAGGAGCCTGTCTTACCTGTGCGCCCGGCTGCTCACACTCGGTCTCCTCTATCCTTCCGAGCCGTGCCGGTCTATTTCGTCTTTAATCCTGATTCCACAGCCCCAGTCTCACACACACACATCGCACGCCGTCATGCCTTCGCCCTTCCCGGATCCGAGGGTTCCCGGGGTCCGGAGTGCTGCGATGTCCGCTGCTGGAGGTGCTCCCGCTCCGCTGAAGCCGCTTCGGTCTCTCTGACTCGCCACCGGACGGACTTTCCCCGGTTTGATGCAGGTGTGGCCGCGCACGCCGATGGGAGGGGACAGAGAGTCGGTGGATCGACCTCCGCGCCGCCGTGGGTCCCCGCAGGGAACCGCAGCACATGACGCGGGGTATGACGGCTCTGGTACATAAAAGCCAGTCTGTGGTGCTGATATCCGCCGACGGGCTGAGCAGAAGTGGTTTAACCCATCCAGGCTCTAAGGAGGAGGGAGAGACGCAATTTGTCTCTGCGTAGAGCTCATCAATAACGCCTATAGTCATCACTGATTGATTGATTGATTGATTGATATAATAATAATTAATAGCGGTTAATAATGATTAGCCACGAGGTCAGCACGTGGTCACCTTTATTGCCGTTCTGCTATGATCAGGCACATCAACTTCACTCGTGATCTGAAGGTTGAAAGTTCATTTCTTGACCTTGGAAGCAGCCAAACAAGCTGAGCACAGGGTCCACTGGGTGGCTGTTCTGGAGCTTTTGATCGCATAAATTAAAGATGGTAAACTCATTTTTTTACAAGCCAACTTAATCTTACTATAATAACATGTTTGGAGTCCTAGTTTTATAGCTGTTGAGTTTCCTAAAGCACTATTCTTATATTATTTTCCCTAGAGGACACAGGGAGAATAAACCTGTCTGTTTGCATGGTAATGGTGGTGTTGTATTCATGAGCTGCAGGCTGTGACTTTCTTTTTAATTATTGATTCATCTGCTGATTATTTGCTCATTTCGTTGTCTGCAAAACGTCAGAAAAGCGGTGAGAAATACCCTTCCCAGTTTCCTTAAGCCACCGGTGATGGCAGCGAATGTCTTGTTTTGTCCGACCAACAGCCGAAACACACAGACGTGCGTTGTTTGCCATCACAGGAGAGTGAGGAAATGACTTGAAATCATTAAACCATTATCAAAATAACTGATGTTGAACCAAGCGGGTTGGCATGTGCCTCCTCATCTGTTGATTCTTGAGAATCTGGATCCTCTCTCTCAGCAGGCTTCCTCCTCCTCCTCCTCCTCCTCCTCCTCCTCCTCCTGTGCCACTTCTTCAGGTTCGATATTTTCATCCTCACCAGGGCCACGATCCAAAATTAGATCAAGAGCTTCATTCACAGTTAGTCACTTGCGCGTTGTGGTGCTACCAAAGAATGGCATGTGGAGACAGGGAAGTCTTATTTATAGACCAAAGAACAAGAGCTGATCAGTGTAGCTGTGTTGGGTACAATATTGGGCGCGTGAGAGTGTGAATGTGGGACTGTAGCTGGATGCAAGAGCTCTATATGTTTTTATATTTACAGAAAAATACCTTCACAGTTAATTGTTCCGTCTAATAAATAGCCTCCCTGTGGTATAACACATCGATCATGGCATCTCTGACACAATGGCTGTTATTGATTGATTTAGTTTGGCTGTGCCAAGAGTACCTCGCATCCCATCTGTAGCCTAGAGGCGTGCCATAACTGGGATAATGTAAAAATAACATTTCATTGCCTTTAGCGTCCCAACCTGTAGAGAAGATTCAAATATGATAGAAGGAGCAAGGCTCTTGCAATGCCAGGATGAAGAGTATCAGTCCCTCGGATGCTGATGCTCTTTTAATTTGGCCCTATACCGTCCTCAGCTTGTCCCCTACTTTAATTTCTATTTTTAGTGCCTCTCTTTGATGCAGTTGAAAATGTTTGATATGTAAAACAGATCATTTGAAAGAACAGCCACCTAGGCCGACTGTTCATCTCATCTGACAGCGCGCTGCGCCCAAATCACGCTAATCCCGATGATGGTTTTTAAGCAAAGCCGAGCAGCTTGAGACTGGAACAAAGCCTCTGTCCTTTGTGGAGCATGCGTTGAATATCAGTGGATCTCCTGGGAAATCAATGTTTCAGGTGTTTATTAGCATTTATTAGGATTTTGGATTTTCCCGCAACACTGAAAACAGGTCTCTGGTGCAGCTAAAGATTGCGTCTGTTGGACAGTAAAAGCACATGTTTAGGTGTTTTTGTGTGTGTGTGTGTGTGTGTGTGTGGACTATAGGCTGGATTGTTCGCAAAAAAAGCTTCACCTCAAGGTGCTCGTATACTCCAACGGAACTACCTGTCGGACGCTAGGTGTGTGGAGGCGAGAGAGGGAGCAGGATCTGAGCTCTTCTTTACACATTTCGTCACTGTCCTCGTATTTAAATGATTATTGTGTTTCCATGACGGCAGGCTCTTCACCCTGCCTTCGAGTGTGGCCGTTCAGAACAGCTATGAACACTTTCGCCTCCTGACTAGTTCTTTCTCTCAGTCTGCGTCTCAGATGACGGCCCGCTGCCTCTTGTGGTGATTGAATGTCTGATTTTGAGGAGGCGCTGAAGAGCAGCAAAACACGAGTCGACGTTAACTTGTGGGTTATTTGTCAGTTTTAAGACCTGCGGAGTGATGCCGAGACAAACCTACACTATTTTTGAAATGTGTTGTTCCAAAAAAAAAAACAACAAAAAAAAAAACATTTTCAAGCAGATCTTGTGTTTTGCATCTGCAGCTGCTGGTGCTGGATGATGCACTCATCCCTTTCAGCCTTGCTGAGGCACAGCGCCGTGCTTCTGTCGCTCCAGCCAGCAAACTCACTCGGGGAGGTAAGAGGGGGCTGCAGTGTGTGTGTGTGTGTGTGTGTGTGTTTGGGGGGGGGCGAACACCAATCATTTGGTTACATTAGCAGCCGACTTATTTGTTTATTTTTGTGATTTGCATTATGTGGCCCCCCCACTGAACTAAACCAAATATCAACCAAAAATGAATTCAAAGCGGCTGCCATCACACGGCCCCGAAGAGGGAGACTGAAACATCAGCGGGAGGCAAAATGTTACTGATGCATTCTCACAGCAGTGTGTTTTATCCAAAGTGAAATTAAACTGCAAAAAGGCCGTGTTTTCTTAAAAAAAAAAAGCTTCTCACACAACAACTGATCGCCGGTCAGACTCCACACACTCATCATCAGTTTGGCACGTGATATTGAGCATTGCATGTTCCTTCCAATGCTGCACAGCAGTTAGCATTTAACTTGCGGTCATTCAGAACACACGTGCTCCTTTTGATGGATAATGTAATACAATTTATTTAATTGCAACACAGTTTTAAGGTCAGACCTTGACTGTGAGCGTCGTTTGTGTGTCAAATGTGATCCGTACTTTCTTTACAGTAGAACCTTGATAATTCATAGCCCTTAGAAGTAGACACCATGCACAGCCATGACATGTCTGAGAATTAAAATGCATTGAAACACAAGGCAAGACAGGGTTTTAAATCATTAAAACTGATACGTACATATATCGAGAGGAGCTTTCCACTGTCACCTACACGGGGCCAAAAGTGCCAAGAGGTTGACATTCTGCGTGTCGCAACTTGTTTTTCATCATGTTCCTCTTCAGAGCCACCATGTTTCTCTCCAGGTGCTCCCCGTGGCAGGAAAACTCCATCTGTGTTTATTATACCTCTACCTGGGAGGAAAGGGGAGTGTTCTTGTGAGCAGATGTACCACAATCTGTTAATAGTGGTGACACTGCTGCAAGAAAACATCAATTTTCTCCCTGAAATGCGAGGGGGGGGAAAAAAGAGTTCTCATCCCCAGAAACAGTCACAGAGCAGTTGTCGATGGTGAACTTGAACTTTAAGACGGGAGGGTCATTTGGTTTATCTTGACTTTGTTTTTGGTGGTAAGATGGGAGAGGAGAGGAGAAAGTGGCAGACGACCTGGGGCATTTGTCACCAATGTATGGAAGCGGTTAGCGACTTCAATAACTCTTCATTTCACACACATGAATGCACAGACGCCCAGATTCACACCCGCACACCTGCTCGCACTTTGCAGTGTTTGGCCTGAGGAAAACTGTATTGCACATTTGCTTCCATCGCTTAGGAGGACATTGACTTACAATCATTCCCTGGTGACTTAATCTAACCTTAACCACAACCACTAAATGCCTCAACCCTAATTCTTAACCAAACCAAGTGTTGAATGAATGAATGACAATGCAGGGACTTGATTTTGGTCCCCAAAAGGGACATAAGTCCCTACAATGTGACTGTAAAAACATATTTAAGTCCCCACAACATGAGTAATACATGTAAATACCCCAAAAATACCCAAAACTTCTAGATCAAGTTCAAGGCTCTCCCTTTCCACTCCACATTTGTAAAGAAAACTCACATTCGATACCAAACATGCATCATGTAAATGTGATATCTTATTCTTTGCAGCCTTTTTATTGATTTCTTTATTGATTTCACTCCAAAAAAACACATGCATACAGTATATCCTCTGAACTGCAACCACGGTACGCCTCTTAACTCGTAAACAGCTCTTGGCCAAAATGTCCTCCAAGAATGTTCTCCAGTATTTAAAGGTCTAAAGCTCAGAAAAATAGAGAGAAGTCCAAGACCGCTAACACACTCACTCTCTCTCTCTCACACACACACACACACACACACACACACACAGAGTGAGAGGGGAGGCTGATCAAGCACTGATCAGGCACCTGATCCTCGATCTATGCGGACCAGTGTCTCATTTCCATTTAAATTAAAGTTACCCCAAGTTGGCAGGACAATACAAACTATCACCAATGATGAGGGGAGCAGAAACTTTTCTTGCCCAATAGCGGCGGCAAAATGAGCTCTTCTGATCAATAACAGTTTGGTTTTTTTTCGCTCTATCTAATGATCGCGCCGATGTTTGCCAAGAATCTACTGCCCTTCTTCAGGGAATGAAAAATTCTTCCAAGATGAACCTAAATTATTATGAATTTTAGACTTTTAAGAAAGCACGATACATCATCTCAAAGTGTTGGGGTTGTGCTACGGCTCCTGGCGTTCATATCATATCCTGAAAGAGTGCTTTTTGCGGGAGGAGTCTTCTGCGTTGTGTTGCCGGACTGTTCCTTTTCAACAGGATAAGGAGGATACGGCCTAAAGGTGAGCCCAGCCCCCCCCCCACCCCAACACACAAAGGACACTCACATCGGCTGCTTGTATTTGCAGCCTCCAGTCTTTCAGTCGTTAAACAAAGCTCATGGCCGTACTGCAGGTCAGGATCGAAACAAAGATCGACTGTAAACCAAGAGCTTCGCTTTCAGGCTCAATTCAGCTTTCGGGTAAAAATAAATAAAGACGTCGTGAGTTCATAAAGTCAGTAGGCCGTTAAGTTAGATAGTCGCAGATAGTCAAAACTCACTTCCATCACCTTAAACTGGGGATTAATGCACCTGAAAGGCTTTATTCAAATCTGTGTATGTGTTTTTATCTCTTTGATGTAATTCTCTCGGGGTTCAACGTGTTTTCTTCTTCTTCTCCTTTCCCTGTGTTTTCTTCCTCTTCTTCTTCTTCTACTCCAGTTCAACCTTGAACAACTCCTGCTCTCTTCCTATAATGAATCATAATCACACCATCACATCAGCCATAAATAATTCCCCTCGTCCCAGTGGTGTGCAGTCCCGATAAGCTCATTTGTTTTTAAATAATAATTAAAAACTGTAAATGTGCATGCATATAGCCATCTGTATTGCTCTTTTTGTACTTTGTTAATTCAATAATTTTCGAAGATGGGAAAACGTGCGTCAAATCAAGAGCTTGCCAGCGGAAAGTCTGCTCCACGTTCAATAGCTGACCTTCACTTTAACTGCCATGCAGCAAGGCTTCCACCTGTGTATCGCTTGAAAGTTCAGTTGTGTGTTTTTGGTTCTCCTCCTGCAAAGATAGTTCTTCGAAATGCCATGAGACAGAATTGACATCACTTCCATTTTACCAACACGGCTCAGCAGCACAGGTCCGAATCCAGTGATGTGATCAAATGAAACCCAATTGAAATGGAAGCGGTGATGTTCAAATGGATTATAAATAGAGAGAACCACAAACCAATCTGACAACAGAGCACGCGAACAGCAGCAGCTGCTGCACTCCAACTAAATCTTTATTCATGAATGGGCGGCGAATGTACAAACTCTCTCTCTCTCTCTCTCTCTCTCTCTCTCTCTCTCTCTCTCTCTCTCTCTCTCTCACTCTCTCTCTCTCTCTCTCTCTCTCTCTCACTCTCTCTCTCTCTCTCTCTCTCTCTCTCTCTCTCTCTCTCTCTCTTCTTCTCTCTCTCTCTCTCTCTCGGACGAGGCATGTGCCTGCCTCATCTTTGTGTTAAAAACAAATTCATTTTTTCATCCAATTAGTTTTCAGATACAGAGCCTCACTGTTGTTCTAATCTTTTCACAGTCAGAATTTGTGACATTTACACAAAAAACAGCTTATCAATGACCCCCCCCCCCCCCCCCCCACACACCCACCCCCCACATCCTCCCCCCTCCCTCCGCTCCTGGCTCACAGAGGAAACACAGAGACTCAGAGGGACCGCAGATGGGATGTAAATTTCTGTCCGTCTGCTGGACGGTAGCGTGGTGGAGGTGATGAAATATGGACTTGCTCTTTCCAGGGAGGGCAAATGCCAGACTGTCTCACACACACACACACACACACACACACATGGCTGAGACAGACAGCAGTGAGCTCTGCTGCAGAGAATCCGACTTCTACAAAGCTCGTGATGAATGGGGAAAGTTTTGGGACAATATTAATGAGCTGTATCGAGCAAGGAGTCTGCACAACACGGTTGCATTGCTTAAAGAGTTTGATTAAATGGACTTCTTGATGCCAGAATCAATTTCAACCTTTTCAGTGTTTTTTTTTTTCTTTCTCTCTTTTTTCCTCCCCCCCCACCCCCACCCCAAAGCCAGATATCCTTTCACTTTGCGCACCAAACATAAAGTTTTCATGTATATATTTGGCCACCTATGTGTACAGCATTTACACTTTTTGCCTTGCAAAGCTCAACAAATGAAGACGAAGTTTGGAATACAACTTAGTTTACCATAAATCCATAACGCATGTGGGAAGGTGCACCAAAAACACGGCACAACGTTTGTTTCCACCTCTGCCTCCACGTCTGCGTGCTGATTCAGTGTGATCATTTGTGACCCGGACTGCTGCTCAGTCACCTTGCCCGCTGTGATGTATGCGACTGTGGCTCATTGAGCACAAACAAGGAGAAGACTTCAAGGAGAATTTAGAGAGGCTCATGCTGATGGGATTGATGATGAGATGATCCGCCGAGATGAGATGAGATAGTCCTTTCCAGTCATTTCTCTTTAAATTTGCGACTTGCATCCCAAGCAACCTCGTCTGACAGAAAAGAGTGGGAAAATGCCGCCATGGCGACCATTGCACTGTCCTTTTTCGGGAAACCGTCAAACACTCCTCAACCTCCGACTGTCTCTCGGAGTGTTAGACATGCTCATCACGGTATTACATTGACCAGTGCCACAGCGCTTTGGAGGCCTGCCTGTGGTTCTGGAGGGGAGATGTCCGCAGAAATTATAAAGAATTCAGAAACTTGATGTGCCCTTTGTAATAAAAAGGTCTCAACTGTCTGAGGGACCCTTTTTCTTCAGAGTCTGGATGCTTCTCTCCAGAGACTGTCTGATGTTTTGCAGCTCAGCCTTCATCTCGTCAGTCTCCAAGTTTCATGTTCCACGTTTCATGTCCCCCTTCAGGCTGCTGAACTGTAGCACAGACAGAGCTCAGTATGATTCAGCCACCCCCCCCCCCCAGGAAGTGTGGCCTGTGACAAAAGGCCTTGCAGAAACTATTGTGATTTCAGGACAGAATAAGACCAGTGGCTCTCAAGAAGTGTTAGACTTCTGGGCCGAAAATGACATAATTTCACTATTATTTAATTAAGTATACTTTATCAGAATGAGATGGGAACCTTTTTTTTCCTCCAGTATATTATAAAATCAGGGTCATTTGTCTAAAGCAAAGCTATTTCGGGATCTTTGGAGTGCATTGATGTAAGCAGCACTTGTGGTGTCTGTGGAAAGAGATCTTCATTAGCACCACAGCTGGCACTGCAGCCTGGCATGTGCCTGAAACTGATAATTACAGATATGGATTTTCCACAAGTAGATTAATGTTCATTTACACTTTCAGCCACACATCTGATCTTTCAAGCCCCCGGGGGGCCCAGATGCACGTCACACCAAGAAAATGAGGTCCTCCTTTAAAATAGCAAGAACAGTACTTTGTTGCCGTTGTTTTGTAGCTGCATGTTTTCTACTGTATTCAGTCTATTCACAAGCCGTTTTCCTGTCGGCACAAAAGTGCAAACAGACTTATTCGGCAACTTCGCCTACGGAATTGGACAGAGCTTGTGTCATGTGACATCATTCTGACCGCTTGTTTGGCAGCAAGGTATCCCATCATATTCATTATTCTGTAAATGATTACTGAGCCCTTTCCAAAGGTGTTATAAAACCTTTTTGGGTGAAACTATGGGCTCTTACTAAAAAGGGATAACTTCCAAAGGGACTCGCATGACTCTGCGCGTCTGTCGGCGGACAGAAAAAAAAGGAAAAAAAAGAGGCAAACCCTCCATTGTTGGCCAAGTCAAGCAACAATGGGTCACTAGAGAGCTCATTTCCAGTTTAAACCGTGCCAGTTTTTTCACAACTTGGTAGAGCGGTAGGCAGCCTTAAATGCCACTGAGTAAATACAGAGCTTAATTACCACAGTGTATAATCGGCGAAAAACATATAAAAGTGGCTGAAAAGCTGAAATATTATGGAAGCCTTTCTGTCCACACACGCTAAGCTACTATGAGCGAGTAAAGTGGGAGCATCCACGCCTGCACACCCCCACAGGCGTTTTCAGTCATCCTGCCTAATTCCGCCTCAGGTTGAAGTTGGGAGGAGTGACGCGGAGGTCTCCAAACTTCATCCAAACTATTAACAACGATCGAGGTTCAGATACTCGCACACTCGAGGCGTCTTCAAGAAAGATCACCCCAAGTACTCTGTTAATATTCACAAAAATAAACACCAAATGATGTTAATAAGTAAGTAAAATAGTAAGTAATATTATTAGTGATCGATATCTCTGTTAGCTGCTCAAGTCTTGCAAGCAGGCACAGTAGTTGATACCCATCCAGCTTAGATTATGAACAGGAAATACTAATGATACTAATAATCTATGCAGAAAAGGCAAACTGGAAGTAGGGCGAGATATCAGCTGTCCAGGTATTTTACTGCATTTGTGGTACTATTTGCGCAGTTAATGTCGCCATATATTTGAAAAAGTTCCTTACAGGCCTGACCAACACAATGACATACAGTAGATCTTGTCAGAGGATATACAGTATAATCACACATAATACATAACCTTTACAGTAATATATATATATATATATAACATTAAAATATTACCTGGCAAAATGGCTAAAGGCCATACTCCACAGCACAAGGAAGGAGCAAGAGGTCGTATGGAGGCACAGAGGGGACGGAGAGACCTGATTTGCAGATCGGTAATCAGAAACGTAGGGAGACGGGAGATAAATGAGTGGACAATGACTCAGTGAGGAAGGTAATTATTTGTGGGGAGGAGCACACTGCTGGGAGGAGAGATGGGATAGAGAAGAGCGGGGCAAGGAGTGGACGACAGACAGAGACAGAGAGAGTGAAGACAAAGAAAGAAAGTGGGGGGGGGGTAATGGAGGGCAGTTAGTCCGCATGCAGTATCAGATACATATTTCTTTCTGACCTTCAGTGAACACCACACACACACACACACACACACACATATATACAGATGGTAGGAATGGCGAATGAATGAGGATGAAATGGAAGCAAAAAAGGGAAGAAACCCCCCCCCCCAAAAAAAAACCCCCACACAACCCCATGATTAGCGTTGAAATGTGGTGTCAAGTACCCATGTGTGTGTTAAATTTGCTGCCAGGACATGCATGCAAGTCATTCCCCATGAATGAAAGCGATCTATTAGTTGTTGTGAGAGAGTTAGCAGTAGCACAGAAGGCCCAAGTATGGCCAGATGGACTAACTGGCTGGCTGGCAGGAAGTAACAGGCTGCACGCTTCTTTTTGATTGGCTCTAATTATGATCTACCGCCGTGCCTCCCGGAGAATTGCTGACTGGGTGATGTGTGTTGTACGTGTGTGTGTGTGTGTGTGTGTGTGTGTGTGTGTGTGTGTGTGCGCACGCGTGCGCGCACTCGTCTGTCATGAATCCAGACTTTTTCGGAGGGAAAATAGGACAGGCTAAGATCTTGAGCAGGTAAACAAGAGTTTGTGTCGACGTGAAGAGTGGCCATATGGTAACTCAGCTATCTGAGTATCCCAGCAGTAGTTGCTGTATTTGTTACAGCGTTCCTGTTCCACAATAGAGTAGTTCCTCATTGTAAATAATCTACTTTTACAGGCGCACAATTGTCTCGAGCTGAACAACTCCAGGCACGCAAATTAAGACAGAATGAGGTCATATTCTTCCCGGCTCTGTCTCGCTGTGTTCAAGTGTTTACATGACTCAATCTACTCATGAACTACTGTGGAAAAAAAATATTCTATTAACCTGCGATGCAAGAGGTCATTCTCGACCTTGGAAACAGCAGTAAACAGTCTCCCCGCGAGGCCCATTTAGTAGCCGCCCTCTGTACAAACTCATGCCGAGCAGCCAAACATTGTACAAACTCGCAAACCTTTATTCTAAATCCTCGTGGAGATCCCAAAGTTTCAAAAGACATCAAATATGTCTGAATTGCATATTTCCACTTGATGGAATGGTGCAGCCATTAAAAATAGATGTATATGAATATGTATGATAATACATGTGGATAATAATTTTTTCCAATTTCAAAGCTACTAATGGGGAAGAAAAAACGCTATGAAAGGGGTCAGAATGGAAGCCCTTCGTTCCCCTCCCTCGCTCATTTGCCAGTGGCGCTTGCGGCCTGCAGCTGTGGGCTATCAGAGAGAGAAATGGGGTAAACACAATCACGGAGGAAAGCGGGGAAACATGCTGAGGCAAGGCGCTGACTGACTGAATTTAAGTAATGAAACACCTATTTCACTGAGGGAGCGATGTGAGACCATGGACTGTACACAGAAACACGGACATAATGTCTGTGAAGCCACCCACACAATTTTGAAGAGACGTTTTGAAGCCTATCTTGGAGAGCCGGGTTGCAGCCACCACAGCTGAGAGGCGAACAATACAGCATTAAATGCTTCTCCAAGACTTGTAATAGGGCAAGAGAAATCGTCTTGTAGGAAATGGAGCTAAAATGTCCTTTTTATGAGCACTATAAGGACTTAAGAGTTGCATTTCAAAGTTCATCTTGGAAACGGTAGTTGACCCCTGAAGTCCATTTAGTAGCTCTCAGGAGTTTCTGATGGTATCCCCACAATCTTCCTCAACTCACACAACTTTGAATTTGAATCCAACACGGCACGAAGCCCTGTGAGTGCTCATAAAAATGGAAATTTAAACATCTACCATTCCACTTCAACTAGGCTAACTCCATCCTCTGACGAAGATGGCGTGATTCAATCAAAAGCTCCAGAACAGCCACTAAATGGAGCCGCTGTCTCATTGGCTCCAACGCTTAGCTGTGGTGGCAATGAAAAGATGGAGGCCGACATTACGGACAGGCAGAACAAAACATAAAAACTCCTTCTTTCTCCTTCCTCCCTTCCGCCTAATATCTTTTTAAATTCTCATCCACTCTCTCCTCTCTTAGCCTCCATTCTCCTCATCCCCTCTGTCACCCCCCTTTACTTATGCTCGGCTTGCTCCCCCTTCCTCTCCCTCGTCCTCCTCTCCTTCTTCCTCGTCCCCGGTCCTGCTCTTCTTCTTCCTCCCTCCCTTCCCGTCCCTCCCTCCGTTTCTCTTTCCTCCTCTTTCAGAGGGAGCTGCTCTACATGCCAGGCCTCTCCTCTCGCGTTCTCCTCTCATCCAACCTCTAATCAGATCACTATTCCATTCACAGGGATATGATAAGGTGATTATGCATGGGCCTCGCACTGCTCTTACCCATACTTGGATCCACACACACACACGCACACACACACACACACACACACACACAACTTTCCCCTTAAGCATTGATGGAAGTTGACGCCGCGTTTCCCTTAAAAATTCTGTGGATGTCCTCCGTCAGAGAAAGCTGGCAACCCGGCGCCCCCCCGATTAATTTGTCTCTTCGCTTCTAATCAGCGTCAGGATAGAGGAAGGACGCAGAGATGGAGAAACGAGGAGGGGGGGGGGGGAGGAGGAGGAGGGAGCCGGGAGGGAGGGAAGCAGAGGAAGGAGGGCGCCTCTAAACGTTTGATTAGAGTCCACCAGGAGACCTCTTTAGATCAAATCCCAAAAGCTCCGCACACAGATGAATTCAAACGGGGATGGCCTCCGTTGTTGCTGCTGTTCTGCAGCCACCCAAGTCAACGCGTCTTTACCTTCGCTCTCGGGTTGATTGCTTCATGCTAGGTCATGACTGTAGGTTCAAAGTTGATTGTCCTGCAGGTAATCAACAGCTATTTTACATTGCGTGTGAAGAATAATGAATTGTAAGGATGAAATATCGTGGTCTTAGCTGATGTAGCTATACTGGGACTGGGGAGGGGGGTCACTGGTAGTTCAAAACAAAAAGTCTTCATTCAAGGTCCACTTACTGGCTTTTTTTCCCGAAGCTTTCAGCCTCATCTCACTGTCTCATCAGCAGGTGCAGTTTATGGTTGAAAGCCCTGGAAAAGGCAGTAAGGTTGGCCTCGAATGTTTTGTGCCCAGGGGCCGAAAATAAACTTTAACGCTCAATATTTTGGAGTGTTTCGTGTTGAAAGTTAACAAAGGTTAAACAGGATACACAAAAAGATTCTGCAGGTCACCCGAGGCCAGACAGGAACCAGAAATGTCTTGATCTAACAAGGACACGCTTCCAGTGCATTGCCAGTCTGTTCTGTAATACAGTGTTCGTTATTTTGTTCTTTGTTTTGTCTTTATAGTCCTACGCGGATGCGACCCTCATCCTCACGGACTTGCATAGTTCTTGTCCTTCGTGCTCTCCGTGTCGCCCTTACAACATGGAGTCATGTTTGCCCACTAGACTGTGGACACTTCTCACTTCCCACACTGTGGGCCATCGCTGGAACGTTTGTATTAAGTATTTTGGTGTTTTTTTGTGGAGTTTGTTTCTTTTCTTTTGTGTGTGTGTGTGGATAGATCTATAACATGTCCATTCATATACATGTGTTGTTAATCCGTTAGTCACCCCTCTCAGACCTCTTCTCACCTCCATTGAATTACACGATGTGTAAGCTGATGGGGGTCCTATGACTGATCTATTTGTTTTACTTTTTTTTGTACATGAAATTGATCATTTGGTGCTTCTGAAGAGCCTCTTCTATTTTAATTTTTTTTGTCAGTATGTACCTCTTTCTCTATGATGGGACTAACTGTCTTCAAGACTTTTATACAAGAATGCAGAAGAACACAAAACTGACTGAGATAATAAGACACACTAAAGCTTAACAGGGTATATGCTAAGAAGCCAGCACGGAGCATTGGGGGGTGTTATTTTGTACCGTATACAGTGTGTGTCCTAGCCCAGAGATCCACCAGGACACTGCACTGCAAGTGTGCAATTTTCACTTCATTTAAACAAGGAGAAAGCAGATGATGGTGGTGGGGGGGGGGGGGGGGTAAAGAAAGTCACAGAGAAGTGCTGATGCATAAAATGCCTCAGTTGGGCAGTAAAACATCTGGCCATATGGGGGAATAACACACTGATTGGCTGGACAGTCAAACACTCCCATGAAAGCGAACCATGCGGCCCCTCGAGAAGCCGATTATTTCTCGCTCCGTATTGGTGTATATTAAGCATTAGAAGAGGTGCTGAGTGGTGAAGACAATATGACATTGCCGCAGAACGCAAGCTGTTTTGAATCCTTCTGTACAGTATGTGCTCCTTCACGGAGGGGTGGAGAAATGAAAAGAGCTTACCTGGACACACCGATCTACTTGAAATTAGCTGGAAACTGAACTAAATATTGCCCCCAGGGTGTGCACATGTGATCCATGTATCAGCTCCCTGCAGGGGCAAGACCAACATCAGCAGCAGCAGTTTGCATTGTGGGGTGTAATAAACATTTTATCCTTTAGAGGCTGCTACTGGTCCTTGATTTGTGTCTCGATAAAGCACAGGACCCTCTGGTTTTCTTATCAAGGAAAATGTTTTTTGTATGGACATGTTGTTTGCAGCTCACTAGCAGTGGTCAGCTCGCACCGCTGTCGTCTTTTCGTTAAATTTCCATTATTGATTGAAGGGATCTCTTATCACGTCCAGCTTCAGGGGAGGAGTACACCGTGTGCATACAATGAGAAGACACCCAGGACCTTTTACAGGCCCCCCTCATACAAAAACACCACCACTCTGCCTGTTCTTCAACCAAAGTACCCTTCAAATGCAGTTTATAAATGAAGTGTGAGTGAGCAGGTCACGTCTTCTTTCTCTCACAGGACATTTTTGCTTTTCCAGTTGTCCTGGCGCTCCTTTCAAATGCAGATGCTTCATAAAGAACAACATGAGTCCTGCACAATGTTTCCACCAGTGGCACTGTTAAATGCTTCGATTAAAATATTCCCTCTCTAGAGAGGAGAGGAGAGGAGAGGGGAGGAACAGTGGCGTAGCACCGCTTCCTGTTTACAAATCTCGGGAGCTGATCACTAAGAAGGATTTTCCCATTCGAATGCAGCCAAATAATAGATTTTCTATGAAACACAAAATTTGCCAAAGAATCCGTACAAAATGCCAAAAAGGGGACCATCTGGAGAGCCTTTGATATATTAAAATGCTGTCTCTTGTGATTTGGCTGACGTCAATGCATACATTTCTTTTTTTCCAATGATAAGAATTATACAACCATACATCTATGGACTACTGACATTTCCCCCCTGCCTCCCTCCCTACAGTATGGCTAATACTGAACTTGATTATTGTTATTTTAAGTATTAAGTAACAGGAGGGCTTCCTACAGAGAATTGCTTGTGCTTTGGTAATAAAGACCTCACTTGTCTTCTTGCATCTTTTCCACCCCTGATCATTCATTGCCAGGCGGCCTCCAGGCTGGAACATATCATCTGACTGGATTCAGTTTTGAACACTGGGTCACGTAAGGGACACTGGGCTGCATGCCTGCATGCATAGCATGACAGGGCTTCCACAAAGCATTTAATGATTGGGGATCCTGCACCTGATGGTCTACATGCTGAATTATAAAGCACTTTGTCACCTGGCCAGGATATATTATGTGGTCACTATAGGGACTATTTGGAAATGGGGTTTGGTGCTCCAGTGAGTTAGTATATTTGCACAGATGCACTTTATATGTACATACCAAACGTGTCTACTGGCTTGAAGTTGGAGAATGTCACGATAGCACTTCAGATAAAGCTCAACACTGTGGTTAGAGACCTGTCCAGAATTTGCAAAAATTGCCTTCACAGCAATTTCTTTCAAGGACTCTACTGACTACATTTCTGTTCATGGACTGTTTGCAAAAACTGTCAGAGAGGCATTCCCTGATAGAAGCACAACTGAAATCTATAAAGGAGCAAATATCATGCACACTAATCACGCAAAACTGCAACCGCAGCAACATATTCATACTGTGCTTGGATGCCTCGAAGAGCAGTCCTTGGTGATGGAGCCGCAGTGGCTTCATGTCAAAGAGGAGAGCAGGAGACTCTGACGTGAACATTAACTTTCCCCTCTTGTCTCTTCCTCTCATCTTCCCTATTGTTCACTTACTGTCAGTTGCCATGGCAGTAGCATAAGAAACTCCCAGAAAAGACCACCAAAAACCATCAGGAAGGCCATGCACCCTCTCCCAACCCGAACTCCCGATCCTCCAGATCCCCCAAAGTCTCAGTGTTCAATGAGAAATCCAAACATGTTGCCCCTAAACTTAGAACAAGGAGGCTTTTGTATTCTGTTAGTTTGCAAAACATGGAAAAGGAACAGCCAGTACACAAAAACCTGGTCAGGTAGCCTGAAATGTAGCCTTGCACAGATAACATTCAAATGATTCCCACAAACAACTGGTGACAGGCCTGGTGTGAGCTTTATACTAAACCCAGTGCTTAGAGGTGATGGACACTGGATGCTTAATGGCTCTGTTTGTGGCGGCTCCATGACAGCAGCATTTGGCCATAATGGGGGACAGAGTGATGCACGGGTATTGGTCTCCTCTTCAGCAGTCATGTCAGGGATGTTTCGATGGAGGGAGGAAGAACGAACATTCACTCAAGACAGGACAGATCAGGACAAAATGACCTAAAAATGGTATTCCCATTCATTTATCAACACCATTGTTTACTTGCACATTGCCAAATCTCCTCAGGCTGATTGAGTGCCATAGGAGCTCAACCACTCAACCAACTGAGGCCCAGGCGTTCATGACTGTGTTCTTTTTTTGTCCCAAGCTCCAGCAGCCAGGAATAACTCTAAGAGAGGAGCTTGACAGAGTGAATCCAACTTATTTTCAATCTGCTGTCAGGAAGCAGCCTGTCGCTCTGAGATGAAGAGTGACAGCGAGATGTGAATTCAATGGACTGCGTTACTGTCTGGCTCAAGCGATTATACCGACAGAAATGGAAATTATTCCCTTCGAGGATGTCTCGGAGTGGGGATCTGACCACCCAGAGAATGGAGGAATTAAGGGGGGTGAAGTACAAATCGTAAATATTGGTTTCCATCAGAATAGAGATGAGTCGGTTTCTGCTTTGAGGACGAGGAGGATAAGCCACTGAAGACTGAGACTGAAACAGTGGTAGTCATCACAGGAGTCCCCAGTCTTCTGTCTGTCCCGTGTCTATCTGGTACTGGTGTTGGAGTAACGTGTCCAGCCTATCGAGCTCTAAAATGAATTACATTTGCGTGCTGTAAGTGCCAAACTGAATGTCTCTGGCATCATGTGAAACAGAGAGGTGTCTACTCTCTACCGTTAATTATTTCATTCATGCTATAACCGCTGACTGTTGATTAAAAGTAACCCATTTTAATGTTAACTGCAGGTTTTATGATTATTTAGAGGCATGCTGCTGCGAACCAAATCCAAATGTCAGTATAACCTGAAAAGGCAACTTTCCGGTGGGAAAATACACATACTTTTGGATCTCTGGTGCAGTGCAGTTACAGCAAATGAGCCTGCCGTTAGGGAGACGGTTGCGCGCCCTCTTTCAGGTCAAGGTGCTCCTGTCCGATGCTGAAAACCGCCATCAAAGAGAGGACGAGTCTCAAACTGTCAATAACAGCAGCAGAGTGTGGTGTATGGAGTAAAGAAATCCCTCTTTTTACCTGCAGTGCACAGCATCTTACTCACTAGGAAACTCTAGATGTCGTCCTGTTCTGTGCACTTAGAAATGCTGACACACAGTACAGCACAGGAAAACGTGGAACAGGGCAAGACACCAGCAGGCACACAGGTAGCGCCCTACAAACCCACATAACACAGAGTGCACTTTTCATTCCCAAGCCAGTACAATACAGATCAGATTGAAAACATCTCTTGTATTTCTTTTGTCAAACGTACATGCATTTCGACAGGGCCGAGAAAAACATAGTCAACAAGTACAACAATGCAAAAATAGTGAAGTCCTACATTTGCTTTGCCCTCTGGGACATATAGCTTTACCTCTGCCATCTGCTGGCTCGGTTTGTCCTGTCTTCTTTGTCCAATCTAAATGGTTCCTGAAGCTGCAAATTTTGCCCCCAGAAATGTTAAATTAACCTAAATGACCCCTTAGACAGGGAGTCACACATTTACACTGCTGCGCCTGCATGTTTTTGCCTCGCATTACATGACATGTCTTACAGTAAATGTCAGAACGTATTGGTCGTGCTAGCCCCAACAGTCATTGATTATGTAATGTAATATGTCTGGTGAATAAAAGTGGTTGAAAAACTTGAAAAAAGAAAAACAGTCAGGGTTGAGTTCCTTGCTTGACCCCTTGAGATGAATCCCTTTCAAGTGACATTTTGAGCGAGATCAAGTTACTTCCATGGTCACTGGCCAAAGCACACCATTAGCATTCAGCATGTGCACACTCTGGCTCTAACTGCAAAAACCCTCCACGAACGACTGCTACGTGACCACAAAAGCTGAATACAAACTGTCTTTATGCAACATAAAAGTGCAAACGATTGTGAATCCCATCCCTTGCTGCAGAGTACAGTGCTACTGCTGCAGACTGTGCGCAGTGAGGGTGACCTTCTCACTGTGCTTCCAGTTTGGACATTTGGAGCACATGGCCGTAGCGTATAACCCGTGATTTCTCTCAGAAAGACATCAGAATGTGAGAGAAGTGCAGAGAGATTTGGTTTCAGTAGATCGACATCCTCCAACTATTTTTGAGGAGAAAATCAATTTGCAGCCACTGCTTATAGACATAACCTATGGAAAATATAGCTTAGCATGGTCACCACTACTTTGTGAAACGTGTTCAGTCTGACAGTGGTCAATGACATTCAAAGGACCAGTAAGGAAAAGAGAAAGAGGGCTTGAATAGATAAACCCAAACTCATCTCGGAAGACAGGCAGACAAATACACATAACAGTGCCTGTTATGAAATGAACAAAGATAGATGAGTGCAGAAATGGCTCAAAGCAGCACTGTTCATCAGCCTCTCCTGTCTTGATCTCTCCTGCAGGACAAATCTACAGTGACACCGGGCCAACACTGCAGACATTTCTCTCAATCGTGCCGTGTCAAAGTGACAAAGAAAATCGACTTGGGGAGAGAGCTTTGGAAAAGTGATGTTGATAGTTTCTTTCTTGATGAGGTGGCAAGTGCAGCTCATGATCTATCTATCTATCTATCTATCTATCTCAAATAATCTTTATTGGCATGAATGTTGAGCTTAATTACATATTATTAGATATTACGCATATCTGTGGATAACAACTATCTATCAATACAATCTGCTCAGGTGCACGACAGCACCTCCAAGAGGAATCCTTTGGCATTACATACTCATACTCGAAGTAAAGTTATTTTCACTCATTTATATTTTACATGAGTTTTCGGGATGTAGTCTCGGTTATGTTTAATAGCCTACTTCAAGTCTGCCGTTTTTCAAGAATGGCAAAAATAGAATACATTTATGTCGAGGAGTAAAATGGGCATTTCAATCAAATAAAACGGAATACGATGGTAAATTGCAAGAACTATGTACTCACAATATGGTCGCCTACTTGTCAAGGTATTAGAGAATATAATAAACTATTAACACCACCATATTTGCTTGTATCAGATTTATTTCTTTTTTCCTATAGGAACCTTTGATCTTACACATCCTTTCCGCCGGCGGACAGTGTTGGTAGAACGTTCAACGCCGTCACTCGTCGTCACTTCCGCCCCACGTGAAACGCTCCGTACATGTGAGCAGCAGCGTCCGCAGCCACACACAGAGGTGTTTCTTCACGTTTGGAGGCCGCTCGATCACTTTTTTCTCATCTTATGATTGTGGATAGCGCGACTATGGAGTCCGCAGAGGAGGAGGCGCAGCTCGGGCAGGAGTCAGAGGAGGAAAACAGCGAATTATCAGACGATGAGGTGACCTGAACTGTTGTCATGCTAACACTGGCTAACGTTGGCTAGCCAAAGCGAACAACCGCAAAACTGCTGTGCCAGACTCAGAAAAGGCTGTTGTAGTTGATACAGAATTGCACTTGTTTACAGTAACATAACGTTATTTGAGGAGACAACGGTTGGAAGGAGCCTTAGGGGTACATTAGTGGACAGTGTGTTTGGTTGCACCACAAGACATGTAAGAGAATACACCTAACCAATATTTTGTTTCCTTTAGCTTCAAGAAGCCTTCGCAAAGGGGTTGTTGAAACCAGGGATGAACGTTCTGGTGGATAGACCCAAAAAGTTAGTCAACAATACGGTGAGTGAATTCGTCATGACAAACCTGAAATGTCAGCATTCTTGTCCAGCTATGTGTCCATTTCTGTGAGTGGCTATTTATGGCATGTAGGAAAGAAAACACGGTTAATATAATCTAAAAAAGGATATTTGAGATGCTCCTGTAAAACTGCAAAAAGTAATAGTAGAATAAATCTCACATCTGTTACACCAATAGTGTAAACATACTTGGACATTTGATGAGATGCTGTCTCCCGTGTGTGTGTTGTGATTGCAGGAGGGTTTGAAACAGTGCCTTGCTGACTTCCGTAAAGACCTTCCCTGGGTGGAGAGGTTGGACCTGACCAACCCGCCGGCCGAAGACGTTCTTTCCAAAGTTGAAGGGAAAGTTCCAAATCCGACCAATGGAAACGTCAACGCGGACGATGACTTCCAGAGGGAGATGTTCTTGTGAGTGCCCCGTAACTCGATGTGTAGTTTGTTGAAAGTGTTATGTTAACCAACTCTTTTTGATCAAACAATCTCACTTCAAGGTCCACTGAGTAGCTGTTTGGGAGCTATTGATCGTATTCCATGTTGGCTTAAAAGTTAGATTGAACGTTCTTTCCTCAAGCATGTAACAGCTTTTGAATGTCACTAGAATTGTTGTCAGCATCTCCCAAAACATATTTAAATGACTGCCAGTAGATGATTTAGTTCAATCAATTCATGTTGTGGAAGACAAACATACAAAACACTGTCACACATTTATTTTGGTTTCTGTCAGCGCAGAGAAACACTTGATTTTGGCTGAACATACATCGCATCTACTGTAATATCACAGGGTCAGCTTGCACTGTTCGATCCGTTTTCACTCTGAAAAAACATCGTGTGAGTGTACCTAAGGGTCCTTTTTAATGTTCTGCGTTTGTTAACTTACAGCTACCGTCAAGCTCAAGCTTCAGTCCTAGAGGCGCTGCCCCTCTTAAAAAAGCATGGCATAGCCACCAAGAGGCCTGACGATTACTTTGCAGAGATGGCCAAGTCAGACCAGCACATGCAGAAGGTGAGCCATTTCCTCGTTACAAGGAGCTTGTCTCTTACAAGACGACACAGCAAAACCTGGAAGAGCCTTGGTGAAAGACCTACAGCTGGTTAAAAAAAAAAACCCCAACTATTTCTTCTTCATTTGTGTATCTTAAATTGAGACTGGTGTACTGAATAGATTGACATCTGACATGTACCATAACACCTCTAGTATATATATGTTCTAACATTATTGCAAATATTATTTTGGATGATGTAGTCTTCTTTACCTTAATTAATGTCTAATCTGGTTGGGTAGCTGCCATTTCATCACACACACACACACACACACAAATTGGTTCAGGAACTCAGTCGCTCTTTCTTCCCGCCAGACATGAATTCAAATATTGGCACAAGCAAAAATGTTTTCTTTTCCTCTGTCCAGATCAGGAAAAAGCTGATCTCAAAGCAGATGATACTGGAGAAGTCGGAGAAGGCCAAGAAACTGCGCGAGCAACGGAAGTTTGGCAAAAAGGTCGGTGCCTGTTTCTGTACGGTTACTAGAAGGCTTATTGGATTCCTTTTTAAGACGCAGAAAATATGGAGTAGAATGGAAACAATGTTTGTCTTCTTTACATCACCTAAGACCACGTGTTGTTATGGGTTCCCTTCTTAAGAATACCCTTTTAACATGTATGATGTAGTTGCCCATTTGTGTGAACTTGAGGTCACCCTTTGGCTGTCAGAGGCTAATAGTATATATAGTTGGTGTGAAGTATTAACATGAACTTTGAATGTGCGCCAGGTCCAAATAGAAGTGATCCAGAAGAGACAGAAAGAGAAGAAGGCTATGATGTCTGCTGTAAAGAAATACCAGAAAGGTATTTATTTATTTTTTTATAACTTTCCCTGCACACACAAAGGTGGAAAATGTCTTACAGTGTAATTTATTGTACACCATTGTACATTGCTGTAAAATGTTGATGGTTGTTACCGGAACTTGCTCTTTACCCTCTGTTCCCCAAAAACCATGAATGGTGTGAGATTGTTTTCAAATTGAGATTGACGTTTTCTGACCGTTCCCACACCTAGGAATGACCGACAAACTGGATTTCTTGGAAGGAGACAAGAAGGCGGGTAAAGACTCTGCTCAGGGTCCCAAGAAGGCGATGAACAAGAATGGGTAAGGTGTTGACTTGCAGCTGTGCACTTTGCACTCATAAATGTCACCGTTTGCTAAAGCTAAATATTTTACTGTTATTTTGACAGCTCCAATGCCAAGAGAAAATACAAGGACCAGAAGTTTGGCTTTGGAGGCAAGAAAAGTGGAAAGAAGTGGAACACCAAGGAGAGCTTCAATGATGTTTCCAGTTTCCGCGCCAAAGTGGCTCATGCAAAGGGCGCCAAAGGAGGGAAGAAGGGCAAAGGAGGACAAAATGTGAGTCACACGCGCATAAAACACTGCTGACTGATTTAATAAATGTAGACCGTTTGCCAAAGGAAATGATGAAGTTACCAGCAAAACAGCGAGCCCTTTACTGTCGAGAAGCTCCATCATTTTCCCACCTTGCTTTTCAGAAACGCCCGGGCAAGTCTGTACGCAGGAAGATGAAGTCTCGCTCGTAAAAAGTGTCACAAGAGGGGCCGGTCAACAGGGCTGGACTCGGACCTGGCTTCTAGGCAGGAAGGTTTTCCCACACCTGCTCCCCAGTGTCTCTCCTCCATCTACACCAGGAGACATTTAGGAGAATGGGGGCTTTTCTTCCACACTTTTTGTACAACAGGCCTTCAGTAAATGTGTCTGGATTGATATGGAGGTCCCTTGAAGCCACAAAGAAAGAGAGAGAGAGAGAGAGAGACGTCCTGCTGTATTGCTAAGGAAGCCGTATGAAGGACTGGTGAAGAAAATGTCTCCCTTTGCAGAAATGGTAAACCCAAGAGTGGACTACACGGAGCCACAAAGCGGATTTGAATGTCTGTTCTTCTTTATTAGTTTTTATGTTCTCTTGACATAATCGCCTCTCTATATACCTATTTGATACGTTTTAAAGCAACTTCCTGTGACAACACCTCAACATCTACACCAAACTCCTTGTCGTCTTATTTACACGGCGTGCTCTTCAGAGTTCGGTGTGTTTTATTATTTTTTCTCAAACTGGGCTCCTTGACATGACTTGATTCTCTCCCATGTGACATGACATTTTGTAATATTGAGCAGCTGTTAGTTTTGCCCTTTTCCCCACTCATTAATATGATAAGTATGTGATGTACACGTGTGCTTTGTATAGACCTGTGCAAACCCTGCAGCGTTTTGTTTTGTTTTGTCTCCCCCCCCCCCCCCCACTTAGCTTACCAAGATGGGATTGCAAAAGGGCAGCTTCTGCCGGTGACATGTTTTTATATGACAAACAAATAAATCTGAACACAGGCGCTCACTTTTTTTGTAGACCAACATTCTTTGGGCTTCGGTCTAATTTGATGAACGCAGGGCCGATTCTTTGTGTATGGTGACATCTGTGCTGAATCGGTGGAAATGTAATCTCTTGTCGCTGCGGTTTGATGGGATCTGGGGGGCAAAAATAACGGGCAGAATTAGCATTTGAGTAAGAACTGGCGATAAAGTCGGATTCAAGTGACCATTGCATCAGACCAGAAAACACATGTTCACGCTTCTGTGGTTCCTTTTGGGTTTGATTGCAGAAATAAAAACATTTTTGCAATATTCAAAACTCTGGAAATAACTGATTTTAAATTTGAATCAAAAGCCAATAGAAGTACTGCTACTCTCTGTATGCAGATTTCTATAAATCCAATTTTGACGGCTTTATTACAGTTAAATGCTGTATCAGGTTTGGTGCTTAAAGCTACCATAGTTACAGACCTGCTGTCAAAGCTTTTTACTGGGATGTATTGTTGGTACCAAAATGAGTTACTGTGCATAAGGCTGTCACATGTCAAAGAAAACCCTTAACAATATGAAGTTAATTTGAAAATATAAACAGTCTTCTACATCTAGAAACTTGAACATCTTCTAATATGATTCATTCCTTCTTCTTAATGAGCTCAAGCAGTAAATGCACCACAATTCAGGGACAGAGGGCTGTGCTTACAACTTGTGCTACTAAATTGTGCTTTCCTCACCAGTGGAGTCGACACCCATCCTATCTCCTGACTCTCAGTCTGTGGCGTCGTGTGTTTCTTGGTGGGCTCCTGGCGGGCCTTGTGGAAGGCCTCGATGAAGTCCTCGATGAAGTCCGCTGGAGAGGAGAAAGCACGTTCGTATGATCAGTAACACGGATGCTCTCAAACGTTCATCGTCTCCAGCTGCTTCATGCTGGTTGGGATCACGGGGGGGGGGGGGTCTGGAGTAATACGATGTTGAAGTGCATTCAACTGTTACTTATGCAGAACAGAAGAGGCGTTTCAGCGGAATCGATGCAAACTTACAGTTTTCTGCAACCACTTCTGTTGGTTTCCGAGACATGGGTTTGTCTGGCAGGACATGCACTAATAGACAGTGGACACACACGCACACACACACACACACACACGTCAGGAAAAAGGCAATACAATGCAGCAATCTATACATATTTGTTTGTGTACACATACTTAATAATACAGCAGATTCTGATTCTGATGTGACAACAGATACAGCAGTGCCCCATGCTGTTGTTTTTCAATGAGATGATTTATTTATTTATGTATTTATTTTTAATTGACCCTTTATTTAGCCAGGAATGTCCCACTGAGATTAAGAATGCGTTGACTTTCGAGGGACACCTGGCCAAGACAGCCAGCAGCGTGAATAAAAACACAGGAGGAGACCCAATCCAATAAACAAGATTCACATCTGTGCTTCTTATGTCACGTCACTCTTGTCTCGTGTCATCTGCAGACTGGGGGCTCCCAGTTGTCTCTACACTGGTACCACTTTGTTCACACTTGGATCACTGGTAACGCCGTCTTTGCTTACATTTCCTGTGCGGGTTGATGCTGAACTCCGTGTGGAGGTTCTGGTGCCTTTGCTCTTTGCGGATCGTCTCGACGTGAATCGCGTTTTGATGGACCAGATCCGGCTTCTCCTTTCCTGCCATTTTGACAAGAAAAGCCAAAAAACAAACCTGAGACTGGAGAAATAAAGGGGCTCTCGACGTCGTTAGTGTCCTACCAATGTTTGTTTGTTTTTGTTTTTTTTAATGCGCGTTACCTAGCGACAGTAAACACCGCCTCGCGCTGCAGTGGCGTGACTCGGACACGCGGCGGCGCAGCGCGCTCACGTTTGGTCCCGCCGGAGGAGTTCACACACACACACACACACACACACACACAGAGACACACACACACACACACACACAGTGTATCATACAGACGTCTCGGCTGGATGCTAATACAGCGGCGGAGACGAGCCTTTAACTGATGTTCTAACACTGAATGTGGACTGATGTTGACTTTTATTGCAATTGTTAATACTCCATGTCCCCGTGGCGCAGTTCCTCCCCTCCACTGTCTTTTACAGACTCTCAAATAGATGTTATTCTTGCATTCGTGATATGAATATACGTTACACACAATATTCTGCAGGCGTTTTGGCATTTGCTGCCTTCCTCTTTGATCCTATGAAGTCTAAAGCGCTTTCATGTGAAGTCGTGAAGTTATGTTCTGTGCATGAAAAAAGTGCCCTAGTTTGGTTGAGTTCTTTTAGTTTATTTATTTTTGCACGATTACAAAAACAAGATACACACATTGACAAAGATGACAAACAACAGACAGAAAACCCAAGTTTGAGGCCTCCACCCAAAGAAGGTGAAAGTTTCACAGTTGCAAAGAACACAAAATCAAGATGCAGAATGTAATAAGGCTACATATAAGTGATGCCAAAAGTAATAACACAATTCTGTAATAATGAACAACAGTAATAACAATAGCAATATCAACATAAAAGCAGAAAATGTGCGTGCATATGTGCGTGTTTGGGGGATATTGGTTTTTGGTGGTAATACATGACACTAGGAGTGAAAAAAACAAAAAATGGAAACATGAACAACAAAACAGAAGGCAAACACAAAACAGCAGTTGAATGTTTTGTTTATTTTTAAAAAAAATCATTTGTAACATTTTATAGAGGAGCAGCTTTTGGCCGAGCGCGGGAAAAGCCATTCCATAACTTGGTACCCCTGAATCTTATCGAAAACCGACCTCCGCAAGTGAGAGGTTAAGTAAGAATGGACCCGCCGGTTTGCTTTGAAGCTAGTATTGAACAGACTGCTCCGGAATATGTTCCCTTCACTTGAATGTATCTTACAAATAAAAACACATATTGGAGAGATGTCGGCGTCAAAAATGAATCTGGCACAGAGGAGCCGATGAGACATGTAACTCTGATCGGGTTGCAATCCTAACAAAACATCTCTGGAGGACCAACATTTTGTGGAGAGTGGTAGGAAAAGTACTTGCCTGGGGGTAAATTAAACTATAATAAAGCCCTGTGATAACTTTGGCACGATATAACTGAAATGAACTGAAAATGAAAAATGTTCTCAGAAGTTAATGAATATTACAACAAGGTAAACCCACTCAATATGAGAGCCGGACTCCAGAAATATTAAAATGTTTTTTTGTTTTTTTGTTTTTAAATTGTTGCTAGCAGACAAGAACTCAACTAAAATATTTATTAATCCCTCGCCAAAATTATGGTTTTAGGCAAAATGATATCTTACTCTTAAAAATGCCAAGGTTGTGTTTCCTCTCGCTCGATATTTCGAATGGCTCGTTTGGACAATGTCACGACCGGCTCGTGGGGGCCGGGAAATGGAAAATGAAGAGCGAGACACCAAAAATGCCTTGAATTAGCTGATTTTCTCCCCCCCCCCCCGCAAAAACATAAATGAAAATGCAGAGCAGGTGAGATGTGGATGGCAGTGAAGTCAGCGGTCAGTGGAAATCAGAGAGTCTCTCGGAGAGGACCATGGTGGCAGCTCTTATAGCGACTGGGAGCTGTGACCAACCAACCACACGACCCTGCAGAGAGAAGAGCAGAGGAGGCCAGAGAGCCGTCACAACAGGGACTCAGGATGTGTTCTGGGTGCGGCTTTTTTGCCCGCAGAGACCGTGAAACCAAAAGAAAATGATTCCCAAGGAGGTGAATCATTACATCACATTAAATAATCCACCCCTTTCTTTCACTCTGCTTTCCTGTAAATGCGCTCTGGTTTACAGACATTACATTCAGCGTTAGATCTAGAAATCTGGCAACATTTTGAACTGAAGATTTTCCTTACGCTGGGAACTGTGTGACTGGGGATTACAAATGTCGGGCATATCTAGTCTTTCAGAGCATTGCAGTCTTCCCACTTCCCACAAGCCATTTGTTCGTCCCACTGCACGCCGTGTTTCCTTCAAAGCACTACTGTTTTGTTCCATGTTGAAGATGTTTGCCTGGAGCAAACAAACTCATCAGAATGTAGCGGAAGAGCGCTGAATGAATGAATATGTCCAGGCTGTGAGGAAAACGTAGCCAGCCCGAGCACAGTGTGACTTTTGTTTTTCTGCTTGCGTATGTTCTCTCTTGGGGTGACAGATGACATTTTTTTTTTCTCGGTTCACACACCAGGACTGTGTCAAGTCTGAATTCTGCACACACACACACACACACACACACACACACACGCACTTTCACTGCACAGGAGTGTACGAGTGCATGTGTGTGTCTGCGGGCTTAAGAGCTGTGAGAAAGAAACTTTAAAGAAAGTAACAACAGCTACCCAGACGACCAGTGACCTTGTGACAGTGCAGTGTGGGTAAAAACAAGCGGAGTGGCATTTCTTCACATTGTCTTGGAGCACACTTGACTTCCCCCTGCTCTCTGCGGTGTCACGAATCACGCAGAAATAACAGCTCTCTCACATCTTGTAAATAGTACTTATGGTTGGGTGGTTGCTGTGGTCGCGCCAATATACTTTCAAGGCTGCAGTGGCAATCCTTCTCACCACTTGTCCCCTCACATTTCATTTCCCTTTCATTGGGTTTTCCCTTCCTCCTCCTCCTCCTCCAGCCTTCCTCCCCCTCGCACTGTCCCGTCTGCTCCTTTCTCGGAAGTCATCATTTTGTTTTTAACGCTCTCCCATTCCTGTCCGTCTATGTACGCGCATGCCTCCTCTCTCAGTAACAGACAGCTTAATAAAGGTTGAGGTGTTCGGCTCTCGGTTTCCCGCGTCTCATAGCCTGATTCAAGCTTTATTGGCCCTGCGTGAAAGACATAATGGAAACAGGTAATAACCCAAACACTGGAGGGGCTGCAGGGGGGGAGATTTCAGTGATTTCAGTGTGGGTGGGTGACAGGTCCCCTGTGGTGTTTGTGTATGTGTGCGAGGGCGAGTGAGCAATATGTACTACGGGAGGATGGGAGGGCTTGCGGTGTCAAGCTTTGTTCCCCCGGCTCCTGTCACAGCGTCGGACTGAGTTACCATCAAGGCGGCTTTTGAGCTCCTCGGGCCGGGAATAGTAAAAGGCCAGTTTGTGAGTTTGTTCAAACTCCAGTGTCACCCACACGCCACGGAAGGTGTGTGAGTTCAAATCAAATATGACAAGGTTTCAGCTAACCCCCCCCCCCCCCCCAATATGAAACATTAGCGAGGAGCCATTTGGAATGCGTGTTAACGGAGGGGATCTAATCGGCATCATCCCCTGAGTGTTAGTGTGGAGGAAGCGTTTTGTTTTGTTTTTTAATGTGGCTGAGGAGAATTATTAATGACTGACTGGTGTGAGGTGAGGTGCGGTGAAAGCATTATCCGGTAAAGATTCGAGGACGTGATTAAATGGCATGCCATTTTCCTTGTTGTGCCACTTTATCAGCTCGCTTCGTCAACAGAAAATATGAAAATGAATGCTGTTTGGCAGCCTCTGACTGTAAAAATTTGAGTTAAGTCATGGATGCCATGTTATCTTTTTACCCTATCATTATCTTATTTTTTCTCTCTCGCTTTACTGTTCCTTATTTTATTTTTTTCCTTATCTTATACTCTTGATCTGTCACATTTTCCCCTTAGTTTTTGGCCTTCGGGCTTGTTTCTGCATTTGAACAGATGTCATTTTGCATCTATCCGTTAAGTCTATTAAACGGGACACGTTGCATTGCGGGATTGTCAGCAGACAGTTGTGTACATGCGGTGGACACTAGTCTTTTTGAGGGCACTATGTAGAGCATACATTTCAAATCAGAATTCAGACACTTCGATAAGATGGCAGACAGTAAATAGGGTGTGATATCTGGCACAGTGTGCCTTCCAGAGAAACTAACACAAAAAGTAACACAATAACTTACCCACAATTCAAGAGTTTGCGCCTCTCTCTGCACCTGCATGGATATATACACACACACACATATATATATATACACATTAACCTGCTGTCAAACACTACTCATCCTCTGAGGAAGGTGTTTGGCTGAAATGTGTCAGAAATTGTATTTCAATTGGACATGAATCTGCAGAAATTGAATGCTTCTGTGGTCTGCCAACGTTTTCTTCTTTTAAGTGTAAGTGTAAAGCATGATGTGGCCTTTAAGATTTGTTCATTAGTCCCCCCCCCCCCCCCCCCCATTACTACTTTTCTTGTCTAATATCGTCTAAATTCTTTCACTAACTGCGATTACAATGCAGGAGAGGCACACCCCCTTGAACTCTTCTGTGTATGTGGCTTGGATAACAATACAATGGGAAAATGAGAGGGCAGTGGGCCTGAACAGCTTCACACCATCGAGAGAAAAATCAATCCCAAGAGCAAAGGTAACCGTAATGAGGTCAGTTTTGAGAATCAAAGCATTTTTTTTTTCATGAAAAACAACAAAAAAAAAACAACTTTTAATTTGAAAAATATTTCCACACATTCCAAGATGAGGAGAAGGCCTTACGTGCCTCTCCTCAGCGTCCTGTGCTCCCCTCACAGATCACTTGCTGCCCCCCAGCAACAGCCTCTGACCTTTCCCCACAAGGCTCCGTTTTAATTACCAGTGCCCTCCTTTGCCTGCTAATTAAAGCGCTATGTCATGTATTATTCAGCCATTCTCACCACCATTGCCCTGACATAAAACAAATGAGAGGTGCACCCCCCCCCCGTCACACTCCATCTGATCCACTCTAACATATGTTTGATGACTAATGAAAGCAGCTGATATGTTTCGAAGGGGAGGAAATGTTTGCTGAGGTTTTTAACCTTAATGAAATCCCTCTGTAGCCCCCCCCCCCCCCCCAATCCCATTCTGCTAGCTGCTGACCTTTGCTTGGAGTGTCTGTGACTGAGATTCAAAGGACGCTGCATCAATTTTCAATCAAGCACCACTTAATAAAAATGTAAATTGATTTTTCTGTTGCACAAATGCAGTCTGGAATGGAATTTTAAAGAGCTGCTTTCGTTGAAAATGCACCAGTGTGACCAGTGATAAGCAAATAATGGAGTATAAGATAAGCACGTGACGTATGTTTGGTATACATTTAGAGTAAATCAGAGGGTAAACTCCCCATACATTGCCCTGTAGGAAGGTGGGTTAAGGTGAGGCCATGAACACCAGTGCCCCTGGTTCATATCCGACCGGGGACCTTTGCTGCATGTCATTCCCCGTCTCACTCTCTCTCCCCTCATTTCCTATCATCTCTTTACTGTCGACCCTATAATAAAGACATAAAATGCCTCAAAAATACTCAATAAATAACCTCTATTCTTGCAGAGTGAGTTTTTGTCGGATTTTCTTTCCTTACACCTTACGGAGAAAAAAAAAAGTGTTTTTCTCTGCCTTCCAAAACAACCCATTCGAGCGTTACGAGAAGGATTCATATGAGCATTTCCCGATCTGACAACAGTTAAAGTATAATTATGTTTATGTAACTACTGTCTGCTAGAAATTTGATTCATATGCTTTTGATTTGCTGCAGTAAATATGTTTTGTCCCAAATTAGTTGTAAAATGTTCACCCAGAATGCAGAATCTGCTCCGTGACAAAACGTATCGCCTTTGTTTTCCTACAATATCCGCTCATAGTAAAGCATGATTACTGTTATAATGGTTCTGTTGGGGCACTCACAGCGCTTGGTTGAGGTTAGGAGAGATTGTGGTCGTGGTTAAAAATGTAAATAGTTACTTACTTAACATTTAACCGAAGCCGTGATCTTTCCCTAGCTTTAAGTGCCTTTGCTGCCTAAACCTAAACACATGCAGGACTCAAGGTGCAAACGCTGGTCTCTCTGGTGCCAGAGGCCTGTGCTTCGTATGCCCACCAACCACCCCCCCTACGACCTGCGTGCAGTGCCAGCGAATTCAGGCAGGAATTACTTTTATTTTTTTCTGCCAAACTTATTTGGCTAAATGAACGAGTATCCAAATGTAATTAAGGTTAAAGAAAGATCACGGTTTGAAAATACATGCCGTGGCCTCGGGTGTCAGAGTAACACTTTGCAAGGCCAACAAGACCTCCTCTCTGGGCAGCCCTGTCTCCTCCACCGAATGATGCCACGGTGCCAACATGAACCTTCACTGAATGAACAAGAACCAAATGTCCACACTTGCAAAATGTGGAGTCAAAGCTCAAGTTTCTCAGCCGACAGTAAAGATTTGAAGAATTTTGTTTGGAGGCACACTAAGCCGCACTGTGATCTCCAGCGAAGACCGTGAGAAGGTGGTTTTGTGGTTTTGGCTCTGGACCCCCCGCGTCTGCTCTGTCTGTGGCTGCCAGTCAACCAGAACACTAATCTAACAGCAGATACAATCCCACCCATCCCAGGCCCTTTGTCTCCTCACGTACTGCGATAGTAATTTATCTCAGGCTTTTATCCTGTCTTTTTTTTTTGGTTATTGTTGTTGTTGACCCCAGTAGAGAGACTGTGGGTGTTTACTTATCTGATTATGGATTTTTATTCTCCTCTCTTTTAAAACAACTCATGTTTGGAGAAGCAGAGACACACATACACACACATACACACAAACACACACCTCTGCTGTGTGACTGTGCTCTATCTATTCACCTTGCGCTGGAGACAACAGGTGATAGCAGACCATGTACAAACACACACACACACACACACACACACACACACACACACTTCCCAGTTTGTTTTGATAGGGTCGTGGGTGTCTGGGGCTCACTGGAGACATCGTGGTCGTGGGAAAGCTGTCTTCCCATCAGATGGTAGCTCTGTGTCACCATTGCTCTTGTCTGTGATCTCCTGTTTTGTCTCAGGGAGACAGGAGACTTTCTCAGGTAGGACAGAGCACAGCCGAGATTACTGCAGTGTAGATTAGGGCAGACCTCTCGCTGCAGATATAGCTACACCACAATGTCATTACTCAAACATAGAAAATACGGAGTACGCCATTTGATATATAGGTGTAATGGAAATGAATTTTCTTTTTTTTTCTTTTTACCTTTTATGCTGTTGTTAGCTTGTTGACTGCTGCTCAGTGCCAGTGGCTGTTGACAGTGGCAGAGCCGAACCCTTGATTGTTGAAGTGTTTCATGGCTGTGAGGCTTAACGTTCACTTTTTCTCCGTTTTTGAAAAATGTTTACTGCAATTTCCCGACAGGAAAAAAATAACCCATGTTTTTAGCACTGAATAAAAAAAGCGATTGGGTGAAAGTTAAAATAATGATCTTTTTTCATCACTTTTCAGCAGGAGCCCAGGTGGCGTTACATTTGTTCCTCATTATGAGCAAAGAAAAGGGCTCTTTGCCAGCACAAAAATTATATTTTGAATGGAAAGTATCACACAAAGAACGAGTTCATTTGAGCAAACAAAACTCCACTCTGTGCTGAATCAATGTGCTGAGTGTTTGCTATTATCCACATAAACACACAATAACCCCTCTCACTCGGTTTTATTCTTTTGCGCTCACCCTCAACCTGGCAGAGTTACAGTGTGCCACAGTTTGAACGTGCCAATCGGAGGATTGGATTGTCTCAATGTCTGAAGTAGGGAAGCGCTGGGAGAAATGGTGAGCAGACACACCGAAGCCACACACACGGTTTGGTTACATACCTAGTTTTGCACAGGATTGAGGCATAATGCCACACCCAGGCAACGCTGCACAACACTTTCCTTGTGCTGCATTTAAGCCGCTCCGTAATCAAATTCGGCCTCATATTTGCCTCCTGACTGCAAGCAGCTCGCCTTCATTAGCAGCGAGGGCCTGGAGTGGGTGTGTCAGGTTGATGTGTTTTCTCCGCCTTGCCTGCTTAGCACGAGCAAGTGATTAGCTCATCGTTTGCTGGGTAAGTGGTGGCAAGACAAGACAGGACACCCCTGGGTTTGTGTGCGAGAGGTGGCGCGCGCGGATGTATATATGAGATGAAACATGAATGTGAGCGAGATTGTTTGCGCGCTCTCACTCGCACCCCGTTGATTTGCAGAAGAAATGGCGTTTTTTTTCGCTCTACGCCCCGGTGCCTCACTTATCACCCGCCTCAGTAATGCGTGTGTTTGGCCTTCTGGCGAAGACAACACCACGCAGCGTTCGTATAACACATGCATACACATGCAGAGCACACTCGCACATTAGCAAACTCATAACAGTTCCTCTGTTTTTATTACAGCTCCAGATGTGGCCTCTCGTGTATGTGGGCCGGTACTGCGCTCTGAGCAAACATGTTCTCAAACACTCACTCACTCAGCTCATACAAACATCTTAGACACTTAGCTTAGGTATGCACACTCGCTCTGTCGCAGCCTCTTCCCGTTTCTCCTCCAGAGTCAGCGGGGGTTATTCCGGTGTGACGGAATTGACAGCACACTCTTGTATCACATCTGTTTCACTTGCTTTTTGAAAGACAAGCGTCAGATTCAACCTTGAATTTGCACACGGCACCTGCTGGCGATCTATAACCGGCGGCATCATCAACAAGTTAGAAGTGAGTGAGTGAGTTCTTTGCAAACAAGATGAAAAAGAAAACACATCAACATCAATATAAATTATGAGGGTATGGGTCATTCATTTCCAAATAGGTTTTTTTTTAAAGAGAGAACTATGTAATATGGTGCTAATTATAAGGGGAAAAACAACATTCTGAGAGTTAAGTTAATTGTGTTGATTTCCAGGAGAATTAACTTGAAGGAAGCCGCTAAAATCTTAATATGCTTATATATCTTAATATATAACATTATATAACAAATTGATATAAACCCAATTAAATATTCATTTATTGTTGGAAACTCTCTTTTTTGTTATGTTGAATTATGCGCTTGCCTGAAGACAAATTTTAAAGGTGCGCGGGGGAGTTCTCTTGTAAACAACGCGCATTGTGTGTATCCTCGATGTCCAACAAATGTACTTGATGCATTTCCTTCCTCGTAAACATTTGTAAAGCCTTGCTGTTTCTTCCTGTCACGTTCACCTGCCGATCAGTGGAATAATGTGAAACCATTGGCAGCATGGTGTATGTTACCTAACCTGCAATTGTCATCTTGCCTGAGAAATGGAAAATGGGAACCCACTCAAAAAAACTGCTCCATAGCGCTACTTCTGGTCAAAAACTCCACAGGGTACCATTATTATTTTTGCATGTTTAGCTGACCCGCTATGCACTGACTAAATTGCGTGCACCACTTCAGCTCTTTCTCCATTTTCCCTAAAACTAGTAATAAATGACAGTTTTTCCAGGAATCTTTCTAGGGATTTATTGTCCATAGTTAAGTGTTATGCATCATAACATGTCTCAATAATCCAACCTAAAGAAAGCCATCTGAAAGTAAGGGCTACAAAGAGATGGACAAATGGGCCTCTACTCATGTAGCCGTACAGTGTACAGTTAGGGGGCTCTGTGTCACCTGGCCCTGAGTCCCGTCTCCCAGCGTCCAGCCTCTCCAAGCCAGTCATCCGCTGTCAGGCTTCTTCCACGGCATTGATGCACGTGTGTGTGTGTGTGTGTGTGTGTGTGTGTGTGTGTGTGTGTGTTTGGCGCTCCCTAATTCCCTCATCTGACTTGTAATCAGTTTTCTGCCTCACTACCTGTTGCTACCATGCTGCCGCCTGTCTGATTACCTGCTTTCCTGCCTCGCTTCCTTTTGGTTGGTTGTCCTTGTTTGACTGTTGTTTCTTTTAAAGTACGGAAACTGCTTTTCACTATAATTACTATGTCAATGTCTGCCTGCATTTCTGCCGTACTGGTTGCCAACCTCTAGACGCCCTGTCTGTCTGACTCTGTTTTTCACACCAATACCCGCAGGTATCTAAAAGAATAATTAACATGCATATCACTCTGTCAGCTGTGCCTGTTTTCTTCTATACAATGTTGTTTTTGAGGTTATAAGTTGGAGAGTGGGAGAAGAGCAGGAGACGAGAAAAGTCGTGCAGCTTAATATCACCAGCAGTGGAAATCCCATTTCAGTAAGTTCAAAAGAGTTTGCAGGCATATCCAACCTTTTAATTTGTTTGGGAGAATTCTATCCAAATTAATTCATATCAGGAGAAAAGACTCGCATTAGGGAAAGTGAAAAACAATTTCAAGGATTTATATTGTTCTCACTGGTTGTCTGTGCAGCACCGAGGTCTGACAGCTCACTAAAGCCTTATCGCAACATGAAGCCTCTTTATTTTTTTTATGATTTCACATTATTTTTTAATGCGCTGATTTTGATTGCCACTGTGAAATAACAGAATAGATCACATCGTGACTTTAATGGCAGTTCTCCCCTCCTCTCCCTGTGCATGCATTTTGCTCATACAGTCATCTGGTTTGCAGCCCAATGCTTCAGTGTTTTGCCATTCAAAGAGACATTTTTTCGTATTCACATTACGGCTCAGATATGGCCTTCTATTAACGATCTAAGAAGAAAGCTGCTGGTGGGCTGGTGCCAAAGTTGGCAGTAAAATCACCATTTATCAGTGTTGGGGGGTAATGCGTTAAAAGTAATATATTACTTTTAGCTGTAACGAAGTAATATATGAAATATGTGAAATTGGTCAAATCTGAAATATCTCCAAAGTGAATCTGTTGTGTTAAACTTGCATTCTCTAACCTTCCGATAAGCAGCGCTCTCTCCGCCTGTGTGATGTTTACTGCCTCACTGGTTTGCATCATTAGCCCTCTGTGGCTGCGGGGCTAATAACACAAACCCGAGTGTCCATGGCTCAGATCTCATGAATAGGAAGATTGTTGGGAGAGAGCGATGGGGTTATCACTCATGTCAAATTCCTGGCCAAAGTGGCCACTTTGTTTGGGAAAGAGATCTGGCTTTGTCACGGCTTGGCAGTCACTCATGCCCCTCCAGTGAAAGGAGCTCAAGACAGCGGAACAAGACCTCAAAAGATAGCGTCGCTGCAGTGTGGACATCTTGTAATTCCACGCTAACACTTTATTTTTTCATTACTGTTGAAATTTTACATGGCTCTCTGTGTGTTCAGTGCATGCCATGGCTCTCATGCCCATTCATGATACACCACATGGATTCTCCTGTCATCAACCAGAAAACAACCTATTTTGTATGAGTCCTGGAGAGCTGGCCGCAGGAGATATGAGAATTTCATCTGGCAGTGATTTGAGACACTGAAAGTGAAGAGGGCCACTTCATCACTCCCGATACTGACGTAGTCAAAGACTCCGAACCAGCCATGACATGCAGGGATGATAAATATGTCAAGCCATCAATTAGGAAACCTAAAACGGGCCGTATATAACTTGGCAGGGAGTTTAAGGTTCAAGGTGTAGTTGGCCATGACTGAGTGTGTCTCAGCACAGATATAATAAGGTGTGATGGCGGTCACACGACAGATTATGTTCCCAAGTGTTAACTTTTGCAAGAAAGAGTGACTCACACAAGAGTTAATGTAACAGCATTGAAATAAAGGAAGTCTCAAATGGACCGGACTCGCGAGACGTCGTCGATGCATGTTGCAAAAAACAGAAGGTCTGATCTGCATTCGTCAGTAAGAGTCCTCATCATCTCCCGAAAGAAAATCCCTTCACTGCAACTTTACTGGAAATCTTGGCCGAGCTCTGCTTAGGAAACTGCTGGGTGTGTTACGACTGAAAATATTTCCTCCCCTGATGATTACTACACATCTGCGCTTGGAACAGTGTCATTTTTGAGGGTTGAGAAATCAGAACTAAATTGCCGCTCCAGCCCTCTCCCTCTTACCCCCGTTGACAGTCCAGCTAAATGTCAAATCTGTCAACGGCTACCACTTTACCCCGAGCGACAAAAGAGGGGTCGGGTTGCTGCTGTGGTTCAGTGTTTGCTAGGAACCCGGAGAGGCCTGACACATGAGAGGCTGCACTCTGAAGTTAAAGATATTTCACTCAAGTACAACATTTGTGTTTAATCTTAACACACATTTAACTCGGAATGACTTTGTCGAGTGTAAAGCTCTCACTAATGTGCGTCTTTACCGTCTACATTTTCTTCTCGGTTGTTTTTTTTTTTTTTAAAGCTGGCATTCCAAAAAATGAAAGCTTACCAGTAAAGGGAAAGCTGCAAGGCTTTTAATAGGAAAAAAACGTGTGTTGGAAGTTTTGAGTTTTATTCAACTTAACTTTAAGGTAAGGAGTTATTCTTTAGATTCAGTTTCTCACCAAAATGCATAATATATCTTTGAGGCCTAACAAACTCGTTGGATGCATTTCCGTCCTCATAAAGCATTTGTAAAGCCAATTTTTGGATATATCTTGAAACCTGTAGAATTTACGTCGACGTTGATACATTGGCTAGCAGTGTTCTTCCTCCACGCCTTCTCTGGTGCGTTGGTATGTTTGTCGACACGTCACCAAATGTTGATCAGTGGTATGATGTGATACCATGTGTATTGCGCTGCCCACATGACGACCATGTGCGTCCTTGTGTGCAGGCACGAAATACAAACACGACAGGGTCCCCGCTCAAAACATTGCTATATAGCGCTACTAGTGGTCAGAACCTCCACACTTTAATATCGATCGAGAAAGACGGCAAATTGGATCGACTGGAATGGATCAGTAAATCAGAACAATATTTCTGTTTTTGTACTGGCGGATATTACTGTTGTAAAAGGAAGCTTTATACCTAATTTATCTAGAAATTAGGTAAACATGGAGTAAGTTAAGAATTAAAGTCTGTCTCTATTGTAGGCCTGATCCAAATGCTTGCATTGCCAGTGAGGTAAATATTTGCTAACTATTGACCACCACTTGAGAATTCAGCTGCAAAAAGTTTGTTGAAAGTTGGTTGAGAGCTGAAGCAGAAACGTAAAATGAGGGTTTGAAGTGAAGAAGTACACGTGAAATCAAAATGGAAAAGATTTTCACATGCTTGCCTCATCGGAGCTTCAGTGTTATTTTTTGGTGCTATTACACGATACGTCAGGGCTGGAGACATTTTTCAGTGGCTGCTGGTGAAATACTTGAGTGACGTCTGCAGCTTACAGAGAAGATGGCCCATCAGACGTCCGCTGAGAGACATTAAGGTATGGTGTCACCACCTCCAGTTTTCAGCCATTACATCAGCCAGTAAAGCCGCCTGTGACTCTCATTTTCTCCATTTTCTACTCCTCTTCAACTCCCAGCATCACCCTCCATCTCCATCATCATTTCTTTCATACTCCACCATTCAGACATTACTTGTCTCAAAAGCATTTCAACCACAAAAAACCTCGAGGCTGAATGAGAGACGAGAGACGAGAAGTAAACAGTTTCTTCTCTGGACTTCAATTACACTATTCATCAATAGGAGTGTCTGGCTGTAAGCTGAAAGATGGGAACCACATTCGCTTTTTGATTTTGGTCGTGCCTGGAGGAGAGCAGATAGAGATTAATGAGCTTGTTAAACCCAAACGGACTCCCAGACAGACAGCACATTAACTGCAGTGTTTGGAGCCCCTCACAACGCAGGTCAGCGGTGTGGCGGCCTATCGAAATCGAGCTTGTCCATCATAAAGAAACTAAGGACATTCAAAAAGAAGATTCCAGTTGTTTTTCCAGCTGTCAGCTTAAGTACTTGAACGAAGGCTTTAATGGAGGTATTTGTCAAATGCTTTACTGTACTGTCAAGGTAACGCTGCATCAATAACTGTGAAACATGCCCCAATAACTTCTCACTTGTTCACAAAGAGACGTTGGACTGCTTTTTGAAGCACCGGATACAAATAAATGAACAGTCAGTTTGACACATGAACAAAACACACGAAACATTTAGGTCTAACAGGCCAGACTTGAAATGTCGTTGATTTGTGTTCACGTTTGCTTTTTTTTTGGTCTCCTGAAATGCTTTTGTTTTTTATTTGCACCTCAGGGCCGTGAGAGCTTGCAGATTGATTGACTGGTGCTCCACTTCTATCGTCTTCACACGCCCTCCCGGATTGATGCAGCAGCCCCGTCCACACGACTCCTGGCTCAACTGCAGAGAGAGGACAAACTGTCTCATCTGCATCCAGAGCCCAACTTTAGGAGAAAAATAGTTTAGCTGACATTTGAGGCCTAGTTGTGTTGTGTGTGGCAACAGCATGTTGGATGGCATGTGTTTGTGTGTCTGTGTTAAAGTGTGTGAAGTGAGAGGAGAGGTGGGGCGCCATTCTGTTGGTTAAGCGTTCCCCTGTGCTCTCCCACGGCGGCTAAACTGCTGACTGGCACTTTCCAGTACAGAGATGGAGAGCATGTACAATATATAGCTTCACACACACACACACACACACACACACACACTTACAGAATACACACACCTGGAAGGCTTACATGGCTTTACATGGAGTGCTGGTCCTCAGCCAGCAGCAGCTGCCAACAACCCATCATCACACTTTTCACCTGGCAGTGTCTCGACAGTCCATCCTTTTCCAGCTCTCCTGTTAAAATGTGCCAGCATTGTGTGTGTGTGTGTGTGTGTGTGTGTGTGTGTGTGTGTGTGTGTGTGTGCACGCGCAAGTGTTAATGTGCATGTCTCTAACATGGTAATGTGTCGGAAAATAAAGTGCTGGCAATGTTGAGTTGTATGCACGGAGCCTCAGTCAAGGCTGTTTGCGTGCAGCCGGCCTCATTCCAGCCACATCATGTCTCGTAACAGGCTTCATCTTAAACTGATTACATTTGTTCCCGCCACAGCACATCTCGCCAGTGATGTATTTACTTCCCTATATGCACTTGTATCGTGAAGCTTCGAAATACAGAGATGATACAAATGTAGGCTGACACACGAAGAGTACATAGTTCTGAAAATATTAGCGTTTAAATGACACCTATGTTGAGAAAGCAAAAAAACAAACAAAATGTGAGGATTTGCTGCTTTTCCTCTATGTTATATTATTTTAAATGTAATATTCTGGGGGGTTTAGATAACTGAGATAAAACAAGCAATGTTAAAATGCCACCATAGGGCACGTTGTTATTACCGAGACATGAGTCCAAATTCCTTCAACCTTAACCCCCTCAGAAACTATGTGTTCTAGGTTTTGCTTGGAAACAGTCCTATTAAAAGATATTGACAATATCAACATGGATTGAAAAACGCCAATTGTGTGTGGTTTTTTTATTTTATAGAATATTAACTCTTCCTCAGGTCATTAAAACCTTCACACTCCTAGTTAGTTGCAGCCCATGTTGCTTGTCTTTTCCCTTCCTCCTCCCTCTTTCTTTTCTGGGATCACTGTGAGAGAGAGAGAGAAGTCCTGCCAGCTCATCCTGCTGTCCGTCACTCCTCACCAGCCAAACACAGAGATCTGGTTACAGCCCGACACCAGCAACCTCCACTTCACAACACACACACAGAGGATGGAGAGGCCTCCTTTGTCCAGGCATGTGTTCGGCCACGACTGGCCTCTTAACACAGCAAAGGCCCACCGAGAGAGAATGCGTAGAGTGTGTGTGTGTGTGTGTGTGGGCTGCTGAGGTGCAGTAGCTGGTGTGACTTGCAAAAAAGTTGTTTTGGGGGCTGGCTTTTGTATGGTGTAAGGATAATGAATTACAGCTGGAGGGGTAGTAAAGTACAACAAAGGGCTTTGAGGTGATGCCACACAGTCTCTGAAGGCCATGTTGGGGGGGGTCACGATTCTTAGGCAGCAGATGAACAGTTCATGTTCTGATTTTATGAGGTTTGGCTGTGTTTCCCCACCCTTTGTCTCTCACGTCTGTTACTTACACATGCAGCCGCAGCCCTAAAGATCATTATGCTCATATAACTAATTAGAAACTAATCACTTTGATTATTTAATCAAAACCACAATCTTTCCCCACCCAAGTGCAGGTTTGGGCTACTAAAGCAATGGTGCAAGTCCTGTGCTTGGTGCACCCAACCGTCCACCTCAACCCCCCCCCCCCCCCCCCCCCCTGCCCGATGACTCCTCCGGGCTCTGGGAGCGCCACACTCCCCGGATTGAGTACAAAGTAAAAAGCTGCCAAAGAATATAACCCAGGCAGCCATTATGTTTCCTCCAAAACATCTCCAGCAAACCAAACTGGTAATGCACGTTGTTGCAGGCAGGGTTGAACGAGCGCCGTCAGCAACACACTGAGATGATTCATCCCTCCAGAAAACAGGTTTGAAAGTCAAGGTGCACCAAAGGCTTCTGCTCCTCAAATACTGGAAATGTACTCAGCTGCACTTAGCCAGAGCGGGTGGGTTGTGTGTCTAATTTTAGAATCAAGCTCATTACACTTTTGTCTGATTCATCTCAGGGCAGCTAAATTAGCATTTTTTAAAACATTTTCTGACACCAGCAGAGGCGTAAAACACTGGCTGATGCCCACACACTCTTTGAAAGTCAGTCTGCAGCGTTTCTGCAGTTTGTTACTGAAACTCGGAGGCTTGTCTGCAGCCCCCCCGGCATAAAAATCAGCTGATATCATCCGCCAGTTGTTAGTTTGAGCAGATTTTTAAATCTTGATAGCACAGTTTGGCTCTCAGATGACAGCTTTGAAGTTTGAGCTTTTTTTATTTTTTTATTTTTTATTTTTAATTTAATGCACGTTTTCCTCAGTAATGCAAACATTTTATTTTAAATTCTTATCTGCCAAGTAGCAGCTTGAAGCCAGCTATGTGACAGCTTGCTGGGTTTGTGTCCTCAGAGAATACATCCCGGTGTGAATCTCTCTGGAGACACATTCATCACATCTTCCTTGGATCTGCGTGTGCGCAAGTTTGTGCTTGCAGAGATGCTGAATGGGAGACCTGGAGTCTATCAGGACTAAATATATAGAGTCTATATGCACGTAAACAACCACACACACACATGTGCATTTACATTCAGACTAACACTCCCATCTCTCTACTTTCAAGCTGCTTTCTGGGTGGCTGTGAACCAGAAATCACAAAAACCCAGCATCGCTTGGCCGTGAATAAAATGTGGCTACGGCGTGCACCTCGACTACTAAATGGGCCTTGTGTGTTATAACAAACAAGGCAATCTCATTGGTTCAAATATACAGCGCTATATAGTGTAGTATAATATAATAATATATTGTGGTGGAGTTTCACACCTCTAACCAAAACAACCCAAAACACGAGAGCGTTTGTTTGCACTGGAGTGAAAAAGCGAAATCTCACACAAGGGCATAAATTACTGCCCAATAATTTACCCACAAAAAGCCAAAACCCATAATTTAAAATGTGTGTCACCGGTGGTCTGTATTGTATTACATTGTATTATTTACATTGTGTTGTGCTATTTTGTGGCTGCATTGATTACAAGCAGCAGTAATGTGTCCAGAGCTAACTTCTCCCCGGGGAACAACAAAGCAAATGTATCGCGTCCCACAAGAACTCCCAGGCATCACAAATTAGAACAACAAAACCCTATTTATTAGCACGGCTCGCTGGCACATTTCAGCAAAAGAAAAACAAAAAAAACCCGGCACCATCGGGGAGCTGTTGTCTCCGTCCTCCGTGTGTGTTTTTTCATTTTCGGCTGCCCTAATTTGCCCCACATGGATTATCATCCATTCCCTCCTGGTTGCCGTGACGCTCTCCAAAATGACAGATGTCTAGAGTTTAGTCCCAGATCTATGTTTATGTACGCACACGCGCGCACACACACACACACACACACACACACACAATTAAAACGCTTATTTTGACATTAATTTACACATAGACCGGCTTCTGTTCTGTATCTCTTGTTCACACACACACACACACACACACACACACACACCACTCTGTGTGCTGATGAGCATGCTTACCTACTGAAGTGTGATTAGTTATATGGGTTGTATTTGGACGATATGGCAGTAGGTGGTGACACAACATGATGCATTGCCAAGGGAGCCGGATCATTAATTACAGTCATTATACGCCAAAAGCACACGTTTACACACAAACACGCACACATACAGTCACTGTGTAACTGCCACCCCCCCACCCCCCCGCCTCACAGTCTAATACAACTAAATAAATGTGCACCTGTTGACACAGCTGGACACACGCAGCGTGTGTGTGTGCGCGGAACACTAACTTCACTCTACGTAGACGTTACTGAGGGGAATTTGCCTGTGTGCATACATATCTGTGTTTTTCTGAATATTGGGTGCTGGCGGCGCATTCACTTTGCAGGTCGCAGCAAACAAACAAACTCACATTCATGCATCACTGCGGAGTAGTAGCTTGTGGCTGCGGCGCTTTCCTGCTGACAAATGTCGTTTGTCATTAGGCTCAAAGACATCCCCTGTCTCCCACGTCCCTGCACTTGATGCTCCCCTCACAAAAAAAAGTTTCAATACTCAAGATTGAACTTTTAGTCTTATTTTGACCATATATATATGTATATACATGTATATACATATATATATGTGTGTGTATATATATATGGTGATTTAAGGTACTTGCTGCCACTATTTATCTGTACCTCATCTCCCTCGCCAGCTTTGAACAAATCACCATCCAGCTGTGAGCCGGGAGACAGATATAGCACAGATTGGAGCACAGAGGCTGGATAGTATCAGCCTCATATAAACAAAACAAACAGGCACCAGGCAACAAACGCCGCGCATTTCTCTGAATCGGAGAGACTTACATTGTGCGGAGATTTAAGATTATCTAATCTCATACACAGTATGTCTCTTTTACTTCTCGACCGAAACCATAACCTTTTCCCTCTGAAACATATCTTTACGGTCCTTTTGCTTCACGCTCTTCAACACAGTGCACAAGTCAGACTTTCAGCAAGTTTCCAAAGAAAGAAAGTGTTTAAAATGGTAAAATGACTGATAACAAATAATATTCCAGCACAAAAAAAAAGAGAATTTTGGTTATTGGTTATTACTTCGTATGTCTCAAACTGAATATACATCGGCGTTCCGCAAAAAGCAGTATCAGTACGCACAAAGCGGTGACGTGTCTGGGGAGTGATGGGCAGATTGTGGGATGACGGCGGGGATGGAGCGGGAGGAGAGGTGGAGGCGTCAGGTCTGACACGCAGTCTGACAATCAGTAGCCGTGCTGTCTCCATTCTCTTTATTTCTATCTGTCTGTCGGCCAGGTCGTTTTGTGTAAGGAAAAGCAAACGTGAGAGACGGATGGAGACAGACACTTTCTAAAACGCCTGACAAGTTACGGCTTTGTTTCTGGCCTATTTTGAAGACAGATTATTGGCCCGTTATGTCTGTGACAAATGCAATGGTGGAAACAAATGTGATCACACCAAAGATCAGGTCCCTCTGCAAATAACCTTTACAGCTTATTCACATCCTGTTTGTCAAAGGAAAAGTAGAGCCAGTGCTACAACATTTACTCAACGTGTCCTTTCAAACCTACATTTTAGTGCAATATAATCTCAAACGGTGCTGGTCTCCCCCCTCTGAAAGTTAAGTTAAGCAGGACGTGTTAACGTCACTCCTATTTTTGCCGCTCATCCATCCACAAACTATAATACTCCCTCATTTTTCTGAGAGGAAAGTAGCCCCATTTGTCAGCACCGTCACCACCGTGTTTTCTCATTTGTCTGTCAGTGATTCGGCTCAGTGAGTTAACGGCAACCTAATTCCCGCCGTTCATTCACTCGCCGCTTCTCTCACTCGGGTGTCGGAGAGACTCGCCACAGGGCTGTGATTTAGTGCTCGGAAACGTAACTACTCCAAGTGGAAACTCACAGAGGGAAGGAAAGGCTTTCCCTCCTCGTATGATGATTGATAAATGATAGTCGGGGGGGTGGGGGGCGGCCTCCAAGCCTTCACTGCCCCGCTGTAATAGCCGGTTACGTAGCGGAGGAGAGACACGCGGCTAAATCCTTCCATCCTTCTCAGGTCTGCTGTCTTTCTTTTTTTTTGTTTCCTTCCTCTTGCCTGTAACAGTGTGGCCACTGTCTACGAATATGCTGCTAATGCGCGACGACTGAAGCTTTTCTGTTCGACATCGGGTCTCTTTCTGGCCGACACATTAGTTTGATGGATTGTTCGAAAATAGTGGTGACCACACGCTGCAATTTCAGGCCAATTTAGGCCACCTTAAATTTACATCAGTTTCAATTGGACATAGACTGAATCCATTCTGAACTGCACTTAAAGCAACAGTTCACTTTCTCATTTTTGGAACGTGCATACCCAACTGGACTTTTTTTTTTGACAGCTCTAGTTACAGGTTTTTTTCAAGTGTGTGCTATAATGTCGCTCAATCTATCTACATGTAGATTTTCTTCAGATAAATCTGCCAGTTTGGAGGCAACAACCAAGAGGAACTCGTGGTGAACACAACAGTCCTGAGTCACAATACTGCACGCTTGTAATTGTAAAGATAAATACACTGTACAATGCATCATCAATACTTATGGGTACTTGCTGGGGGAGGGGGAGGTGCTTCTCCTCCTCCTCCTCCTAACTTCCACAACTCCGGTTTTCCTGTGTCGCTCTCCTTGGGATCAAAAACCGACCAATGACTTAAAGTAAAGTCTGCAATATTAAATATGTGACTACAAGCAACGATTGAAATTAAAGTTAGTGAATATTAGTCACTTTTCATTCAAGAGTTTAACGTTCAAAAGTACGCCCCCCCCCCCTCCATGTCTCACTGCACAGATCACAGATCTAAATCCGGACTTGATCAACCCCTTTCTTGTACACATATATAACCATCGTATTTCTACTTCCAGACTGTCAGAGCCAAATAATAATGATAATATAAAAAAAAAAAAGAAGATAACATTAGATAAGCCGTTATTGATTCCCAGAGGGAGAATTCGGCTGTAATGCAGAATAATGTGCGGTGTCAGTCTTTCGATGCGCACACCTTGATGCGTCTTGACATCCGATTAGATTTGGTTGGATTGAAATGTCAGGATGTGCATCCCACTCACCAGTCAGAGCATTAATGTTGGATGATTTTGACAAAACCCTGAATTATGTTCAGTGATGATGTTTTTAAAAGCTTTGTGTGTTCCTGTTCGCACATGCGACTACTGTATGGTTAAGGTTAAGGCAACTAAAAGCACTTGGCGAAGGTCAGGTCATGGTTTAAAAAGCCAATTGTTTTTTTCAGCGGTCTTCGAACTTAAGGGACACTCTTCTCCCCGAATTGGCGATGAGCGTTGAGCGATGAACTGCACGTAAATCTAATATCCCCAAATAGCGGGGAATGATCCTGTAACCTTTGCAAATTCATGCTCAACTTGTGAAGGTGTTACTTGTACTTTTGCTGTTCCCGTCCTTTATTAAAAACTGTTGATGTCTCCCTGGATCACGTCTCAAGTCTAACTGTGGTCTGTGCAGCTCCCAAAAGTGCCATAAACATGCTTGGTCAGTGGCCAGAGGTCAGGGAGAAGCTCATGTTCAACACGTAATGACTATATCAGTGTAATACAATCGTGTTCAATTCAATACAATGTTCTTAAGTTGTTGCTAATTATCTATTCTATAATCTCTAAGAGTTCTTGTCGCCTTCTCCGCCGCCCATTTATAACATTCTTTGTCCTCGGCTGAATTTGATCTTGAGCCATAACTGCCGCAGCACGATAAGACCCGGCAACTCATCCACCCGTTTCTTTTTTTTAATTCCCCTTCTGTGTTTGACAAAGAAAGACAACACCATATGATGTAGATATGACCCAGTGAGTGCTACAGGTGGGTCTGATTAAATCTGCACTTGTCCTCCTCGCTGTCAACAAGCACGGTTGGCATCATCTGCTGTGATCCAGCTCATGCGAGGCTATAACGGAGGAAGAGCCACGGGCTGTGTTCAAAGGAACATACCTCCATCTTGGATATCAAACATTTGGCAGGAGACCCAGTGCGAGTAACCCAATGAGCGATCGGCAGTGCAAGGATAAAAGCCGACCCCACTAGTAACATTGCTGAAGATATCCTGAGCTCCTTTGCCGCGCAAATTGATCTATTAATGGGCAGACATTTCGATTGTCGTTGCTTTTGGTGTGAGAAAATTCTCATTCAATGATATTAACTGCATGTTTTTCCATTTTCCTTTTTCAAAAGGGGATATGTTTGTCCAGTGTTCAAGCCTCTGGGTGGGCGTTTCCCATGGCAACAGCTGACTGACATCTGAGAGCTGCTGTTGCTAGGGGCATGCGCTGTGAACTTCTGCGATGTGTTGCTGTCTGGAGCACGTCAGAGGCCCCCCCGCCCCCCCCCTCGGAGCCTTCAAATGTTGACACAAGATGTTCTCCCCCTTTTTTAATCGAGCACGCGAAACGCGATTTAAAACGTCTTTACGGGAGGATTGTATTCCGCTGTCAGTTCTGCTCAAAAAATAGCTGGAAACAAAAATTGGTTTCAGAAAGCAAAATTCACATTGGCAAATCGTTTCCATCCTCTGTTTGAGAGTCTGATGTCCTCCCTTCTGGTTAGAGATTCAGGTTTTTGAAAATTCGGTGCAACAGGTGCAATTAACGCACTTGATTCAAATACACCGTGAACTGCAACTCAGTTACCTGCGCTTTATCTTATTCGTACCACTCTTACTTGTTGGAGTTTCTTGTTTTTCTTCTTGTGGGACAGTAAGTAGATCGCAACTAAACTGCCTTAACTGCTTAAGAATTTGGAAAGTGTTCTTCCACCTTTAGTGCAACGCTCTTGAGCGCTTTGTGTCTCTGTGCTCCGGGGGTTCCCTTGTCTCCCGCACACAGTGAGCAGATATGAAACAGGTCTTGTGCATGTGCACACTCACACAGCTCTGGGGCGCACGCTTATGCACTTTTTGTAGCGGCGATCTCCAGTGGCCTCCCCGTGGCTGCTTCCACATCGTTTCCCTCCGGCTAATGTTTTGTCAACTGAAGCTGTGATGCTATGTCAATTAGCCTGTGGCGGAGATTGCCCTGTGGTAGCAATTCATCACCTGTTTGGCAGAGGTGACTGCTTGAGCGACTGAGCGAGCGGTTACTGGTATGACGTGCGGAGCGAGCATCTGGTGTAGGGGGTTAATTGAGGGCGATTAAGGTGATTAATAGCTTTGTTTGAAGTGAAAACACAAGACAGACTAGCTTGTGTTACAGAGCAAATATTTTGGGGAGGAAAAAATCCATCAGTGGCATGAGTGGCTGGAGAGGGTACCAGGTCAGGTGTATGAGAGTGTGTGTGTGTGTGTGTAGCACCAGGAATATTTAGGCTCTCAGCTTAATGGCAATATGAAAAAAAGACATAGTGTGCATTTGTGTGTGTGTTTTGGGTTAGGGAACAGGCTGTGTGTGTGTGTGTGTGTGTGTGTAGAAGGAAATAGAGACACAGACTTGTGTGTGATCATTGAGGGGGAAAGAGTAATATTGACATGGAGCTGGCTAGTTAGAAAGAGCTTCTGTTTCCACGCTGTTCCACTCCTATTATTGTCTTAGAGAGAAGCTTTCCGTGGTTGTAAGAGTGTGTGTGTGTGTGTGTGTGTGTGTGTGTGTGTGTGTGTGTGTGCGTCTAAGAGAGCCTGAGAAAGAAGATGGCCAAAGTCTCGCTCACATGGCCGTGCTCCATACAAACATGCTCAAACACAGTTGAACGTGGGCCGTGGAAATCCACGATGTCTCCTCCACACATGCTGCTCTCCCGCGCTCCCGGCCCCCACCACCCTGAAAACCTTGTTACTCCCAAACACAGGGAGCAATTTTAGTGGATGGAGAATGTTTTCAGGCTTTTTCCTCAGGCATCACAGGCAGGGCTCTAGCATCGAAACAGACCTTGTGAACAACAACATTCATTTTGTTTCCTGAACTAATTATTAGCAAATTGTTCTTGTAAGAACAATAATAATAATAATTGTAGTTGTTGTTTTTAATTTGTTTAATTTGTGCTAGCATGCTTTGGTTGTAAAGCACTTTGTAATTTATATTTTGAAGCCATGAAAATCGATCTTTACTTACTTACCTGACTGTTTTACAAATTATTGCCATTTATTAAAAAAAAAACTTTCCCTGCCCTTTTCCCCCATCATATTTGATAAATAATGTAGTTTCAAATCTGAAAATCCACACCCAAACCTTAAATCAAATACAGCGCCTATAAAATTAAAAAGTAGTCATCCTGTTGCAGGTTCATCTTTTATTATTTGTCTTTATTTTGAAATTCATAATGATCAACAGAAGAAAAAAAAGCCTTTTGTTTTAGTAAGTCTTGCTGTGAGCCAGTTGGTTTTAGAGGTCACCTAACTGGTTAAATGGGTATCACCTGTGTGCAATCAGTTGATTGTAGTGAATACACCTGTATCTGGAAGGTCATGGCAAAACCTACACCATGTCCAAGTCTCGGAACATCCTTTGGAGTAAAGACCTTAACAGAGAAATGAAAAAAAAAGAAAAAGAGAAACAACACACGATAAAGAAATTATGGATTTCAAAATAAAGGCAAGTAAATGAAGTCAAAATAGGTCAAAGTTGAAAGCACATCAGATGAACGCAGTCTGACGATTAAATTCTAAATTACTGTCAGCTTAATGTAGCCCAAACCCTGCCTCTGTCTTTTTGTTCTGGCCTTATGAACAGTCACACTAATCTGACAATCTAAAGGACCTAGCAGGCACTTATCTACATATAAGATGACATTCTTTAATAGCTTAAAAGCCAATAGGAACATCTTAGCGCAGCAACCAGCGCAAACATTTTAGAATTAGCTGACAAATGAATGATTTATTATGTATTTCGGCGCCGAGCACCTCGCCAGTTTACTTCTTCGGACTGCTTCTCCTCACACTGAGCCCTATTTAGAGGGGCTGTTCATGAAGCGTCATTAAACTTAGATTCATGATTCATAGCATCACGAAAAGTTGAAAGTGGGTGGCCTACTGGAGCGCAGAGAGATTCAAATTGGATAGCCTTAGACTGTAGTTGAGTGCAGCCATGCGGTCGAGAGTATAAGGAACAATCCCTCCCTGCCCCTCCGTCAGCCCCGTCGCCATATGTTATGTGTACAGCGGGTTCACAGTTTGACCACCTCCAGCACTCACTCAGCTCATATCCCCAGTCCAGAGCTCAGGAGTCATAATGTCATGTACATTTAATGAGGCCAGTCACCTGCAGCATGGAGCAGCACATACATTTTCAACATAACAACAGTGTTTGCAGTTAAGTCGGCAAATCCAATTTAGCACTAAAACTCTTTGACTTCTTTGAAAACTCGTGAAACGAGCGAAGTCTCCCAGTATTCAGGCCATCAGGTCAGCTCCCTGCCCGTATCACTCATCGTGTTGCATTAAAGTAGAAGGAGATGTTTTATATGAATGCCCCCCCCCCCCCCAGAGAATTTGTAAAATGAGCCATATTCGGCTCGGAGGGGGCAAAGGGAGACGGAGCTTGGGATCTGCCAAGGTCGTCTATCAAGCACAGGACACATGTCTGAATTTGGGGGGGGGGGGGTCATTTCAAAACAGAAAAACACTTCATAAGTAGTGAGGGAGTTGAGCAGGAAGACACGGTGACAGGCTTTGCCTCATCCCACATCTATTCCCCCGCCAGTCGAAACACCAACCTGAAATAGACACTTTGTTCCCCATAAATGGCTTCAACACGTGCTCCTCTGAAACCCGAGATGTATAATAACACATTTTTATTGACACTACTTATATTGTAAAAGCTATTAGACTAAATTTTATGCCATCCCTTCTCCCTTCTGTGTTTTTAATCTCTTAGTTTTGGCACCGGCGTGGTCAGGGGGGGGGGGTTTGTCTGTGAGCATAATCTCTCTTGACTAAAAGGGAAAGTAAAACACTTTAAAACATGTTGCTGATCTTGGCAGGTTGTATCACAGTTATGGGTTATAGCGAGCTATCACGCCATCTCGACGTGCCCACACTTTTCCTTGAACGCTCGCGCCCCCCCCCCCGCCAGCACTCTGCCTGTCCCAGCTGTTATTCTTAAAGGTCTGTGAACCTGACATCAAAACACGGTTTTATATGTCATTAAACTCCACTATCCTCTCCTTTTAGGCCTCAGAGATAATCAATCACTTGTAAGAGGGTGCCAATATGTTAGCATACGGGGGGGGGTGTACAGATCAGGACATGAATAACATCAGGGTGGATCGGATTACCGGGAGTCAGAATGTGGTCGAGGGGATTGTTTGAGTTTGGGTTTGCAGAATTTTCTATAGAATCAAATCTGACCCAAGCTGGGTAAATACTGCTTTAATGGTCGTGCAGTGTGAGTTGTTTTTGCATTGGTGTTTTCACTGCCACCCTTGGTCTATAAAGTTCCTGAACTCGCCTGGCATGTGCTGGTTTTAGCCTATAAAGGTGAGCGCTCTGAGGCCGGGGTCCAAAGCTGCGAGCGTTGCGCTAAAGCTGCGTGGAGCCGATCACAGCGAGGAGCTTTTGAAAGTTCTGACGTTTACAACCTGTGTCAAAATGTATTTGTATTCGAAGTAATCATATCTGATGAAAGAGATTACCGCACCATTCCCCTCTTCCCCCTTCGCTCTGTTTGCTCATCCTCAGCGGGGTGGGGGGGTAAGGGAAGGATGGGTACTGATGAGAGAGGGAGAAGTATTGAGAAAGCATGTTAATGAGAAGTAAGGTTGTAAAAAAACAAAGTCCAGCAAGTGTTTAACAGATGGCAACCTGCAGGAGGCCAACCCACAACAAACGTTTTTGACATACTGTAGTGTTGTGGCACAATAAGGGTTTTGTTTTGACCTGATATCAGAAATATACAGACGTCCCCATTTCTCGAACTTATACAGCTAAAGAGGGTGTCATTTTAACTGTAATACGGATGTTATGGTTACTCAGGATTTCAAGGTTGCTGTGAGCCGTTGTATCAACATCTCTTCAACGCTATAATGTTTTCTGGAGGGAGGGACATCTAGCGAGAGAGAGAGAGGTGAGAGAAAGTGCAGTCCTGTGGTCTGCTTTGGTTTCTAATATTGCAGAGGTAGTTCTTCGGCGGCCAAGCGGCACCATGTGACGGTAACTGGATCGGCACACAGCTGCAGCCGCGGGCACCGCCGGCCGTCCCCAAGGCCGCTGGAATAGCGACAGGACAGCCCCGCACACATGCAGGCACCCAAAATGCTGTGCACGCACACACCGGCGTATGGAAAAACCCAAATAGTACAGGATGGGGGTAAGTGGGGAGGTGCGGGGGAGAACTCTACCCTGCCTGTTTCAAAGATGTTTTTAAAGCTGTGAAATTTCTTGTCCAACCACGGCAGGCTCGGTTACACACAGGGCTGTCTTTGAAAGCGAGAGCTGGTGTGTTTGTTCTTCTGTTAAATGAAGGGTGGCGGTGGTCAGACTGGAACCCAACTACAGTCAATTAGGAATGTCTCTGTCAGAGGGCAGACCAGGCGCTTGTTCTCTATTAAAAGCCTTGTTGTTTCTATTAGCTCTGACGGCCACTGCTGTGAATTTATGGAACAAGTGGGACACATTTATCCTCTGACAAATAGAGGAAACAAGTCAAACTTTAGCTGATTGTATCGAGTAAAAACTGATATTTGTTTGGTACAAAGCAAAACATAGGTTTGAGTGCCTGAGTAGCTTTGAACACTCCAACCTGTGTTTGAGCGTCCTAACTACTGAGGCCAAGAGGAACGGCAGCATCAGTCGTTTCCGCAAGTGCCCCAAGGTGACGCACGGTGTGTTTACATTGACGTGACAGAGCACTCGCGGCAAATATGACGGAAGCAAAGGAGGAAGTCGGGCGACGTTGTTGTGGCGCGACAAAGTCTGTGGAGGGAGGAGGTCAGGATGGACGGATGGGTCAAAACATGGGACCGCAAAGCATGACCACAATTGCTCCATAACCTTAACCAAGTGGTTTTTGTTGGAACCATGGCGACAAAGGTCCCCTAAACATAACGAAGCAGTAATTTGAACCCAAACCACAACATTTCCTTGAACACGACCAAGTTGTTTTTGCGCCTAAACCTAGGCTACAGAGGCTAAAGTTCATTAACATACATGTATACACGTCACACCACAGAGCCCTTATGTCCAAATCAACGATATAGTCCTTCTCTATAGACGGCACTTTGCAGCCTGCGCAGACAAGTGATTATCAGTTATCAATATACAACCGTCTTCCTCAGTGTAGCCTTACTGAAGAGAGGATAAAACTCAAATGGCCGAAAATAAACACAAAGTGGACGACAAGGTGGGTGCAACAAGCATTATTAAGCTACACAAATTAGATAACCCGCCACTTCTTATAGAATCAACAGCAGAATAAAACTTCAGCGAGGCAGACAACATGGACACGTATAAACAATATAAACTCCACGGCGGCTGCAGCCACAGACGCACACATGGAAGCAAAAAACGGAAATACACAGGAGTTCACGCACACACACACACACACACACACACACACACACACGCTACGTAGCCACGTAGCTGAAAGTCGATCTGCAGACACAACTGTGACAGAGATCAGCAGTTAATAACAGCAGAAAGGCCTCACTCACCTCACAGATTGGAGAAGTTCCTAAGTAAAGGCAGAACTCATACTGTTTGGCGTGACTTTTTCATGATTATTCTCACTGTGTAACAGATGCAAAACATGACTTAGTTACAGTAACGAGACTGAATGTAATGTGTTACTTCCACCCCTGCTTGTTAGTTTAATCTGTAAAAACACTGAAATGATTGCATGAAGACTGGAAGCTAAGCGAAGCCAAGCGGCAGCTGGCTGTAGCTTCATATTTACCGTGCGAACATGAGAGTGGTATCAGTCTTCTCGTCTAACTTCTGGCATAAGAGAGCAAAGAAGCGTATTCCCCAAGATGTATACGTACTCATCCTGTAAGTATCATGAAGACTCACAACCATAAACAAACGTATGTTGGGTTTACTTCCATCTTCATCCAGGGAAGATACTTTTGTGATTGTGTTTGCAGTGCTTTTGTTTTGTCTGTTTTGTCTGTGAAATCTTCATCCTCGACTTTAGACCCTGCCTGGGCTGCACTGCACGAAATCCATCTGCTGCACTGTGCAGACAGATCTAACCAGGTTGTCTGGTTATATGACCTATTGATCGTGTCTTGTTTGTCTGAGTCTGTCCATCCATCGCTCATATAAGTTATTCCCAGGCGATACCTTTAACACCGCTGGCCTGACACTTGCATATACGGCCATACATCCTCGCACTGCAGCCCGGACTTTCAAAACGCGCACGGATTTGATCACTGAAGGTCAAAATTTACAACACAAACATCTCTCAGATATCACTGTCAGATTTGGACAAAACTCGATGAATGATTCTTGGCGCTGTTGTCTGGTGTCTAAATAAATTACATCATTGGCTGGAGGGGGTCAGCGTGATTAAAGGCTGGCATTTCAAACTCTGACAGGCTGTACGACGGCAGGCTAATTTTTGCTTATATTTTCTATTTCTTATTGTTATATTTTGTACATACTTTTAGTTCTATATTTTTTGCTACTTTCTATACTTGAATGGGAGCACCAGTACTGTACAATTTCCCCCCCGGGGATCAATAAAGTATTTTTGATTCTGATCAGATTCTGAAGAGGTGAAGGCACTTTCTTTTTTTCTTTTTTTTTTGTTCACCGTTTGGCTCGAGCTGTGCCTTAGTCATGCCTGAGAGACAATGTTTACTTTTATACACTTGACCTTTGTTTCATTTTGAGAGGTCATCGTATGGCACCGGAATGATTGTGCGCTCGCCGAGGCAATGCCGCACAGCTGTAGCGTAACCCTACGCCAGTATCTCTGAGTCAGGCTTGGCAACCAAACACCACAGAGCATACAGGGCTGTTGCAGGGCAGGGCGGGACAGGGGAGAATCCAAAGTGCGTGGCAAGTTGGCAGACGGATCAAACACTCAGCCCTGACCCCCTCATGCTCAATGTTGCTGATACGTCTTTGAAATAAATAGAAGGAATACTGCCTGGAGTGTAATGATGACACCCATCCGCACACCAAAGATTATTCCGAATCCTAACAAACAAAACCATGCAGGAAATTCAAGTATTTGTCTGTAGGGAAAGTGACTTCACAGTTGTCTTGACTGTAGACAACTTAATGTTGCCCAGGTAGTTTATTACGACACTGACACAACTCACACTGAGCAATTTATTTTGTGTGCGTATGCAAGCAAAATATAAAGAATTTATGCCAGTATTTTCCTCTGAGTAAGTGTGTCTATATTTCCACCAGTACCTGTAGAATGTCTTTATTACTGTTAATTACTTATCAGCCAAAACAGTGCTGAAGTTGTCTCAACATTTATAAGAACTGTGTTAAATTTGAATGCTTAATAAATAAAGGATTTTGTTGTTTGATGAGATGGATTTAGGGTTTGAATACAACCAAAAGGTATTAAAACAGTGATGCTAAATCAATCCAGGCAACAAACTAAATAATAAACCAGCTCCTAACATAAGAAAACAAACAAAACAAAACTGTATAAACTAAAGAAGCTGCCCACTCTCTCGGTGCAGAAAAAGGTTGGCACCGTATCATTTGCAATTAAGTAGAGCTTAAATGTCACACAAGAGTATGCTGGCTCGTTGGAAGTCATCAAAGGAGAGCCCTCAAAATCTGATGATGAGCAAAACAGGTGGGAATTGTATTCACCGTTGCACGCCATTTTATTCAATGCAAAGCTGTTGGAGATGGTAAATAAATGAATCGCTTCAATTTCGTGAAATGAATGAGCATTGTTCACTCTGAAGGAAAAACATGACTTGTTCCATCTTTAGTCGCGCTAATAAACCAGGTTTGAGACACGGAACAACTCGTCTTCATACAAGTTCAAATGCAGCCATTTTGAGTCGAGCGGACCCACCGGATAATCATTAAAAAAAAAACAATTTGAGCAGGCATGCTGTCTACTCAAGAACAGGGTCCTCGTCAACCTGGAGAGTTCTCCACACTGTCCAGACATCCCATTACAACACTGTTAAATTCAGATGGCAGCTCTCTTAGAAGTGCCAAGGGAAATGACCTTGCCGCAGACAAGACATATGCTTTTAGTCAGCTCTCAGTCTGTAATGAGGAGGGCTGGCAGGACGATCAAAGGCTTTCCACTGAGCCCTGATACTAAATGTTGCTGATGATCTGTCCGAGGGGAGAGCTACGAGCGACTGATATGTAGATCATACCAAACAACCAGAGGGGCCTGGCCGCCTCAGTCAGGTCTTGAAGGGAGGCCAGTGAAAAACTCTACTTGAATGAGGATGTACCTTCCCTGCACGTCTGCCTTTGCACACAGCTAGTGTAAACACAGCAAGGTGGTAAAGGAAATGAAGGCGATGGGAAAACAAAGATCATTTTTGATAGTCCTGCACTGTGCAGCTGCAGTGCGATGGCTCCATGCTAGGCCAGGAACAGGCCTATGGCGGCGTAGGCAAAGACTGCAGTGCTTGGTTATCGATGGGAGGAGGGAGAGGAAAGACCCTCCCAGTCTGAAATAACAGGGCGTAGGTGAACGGAGAGCTGGAGCTGTGTGGGCTAGCTCTTTGTTATGTCTCCCCCCACCCACCAGCTCTCGTCCCTTTATTTTCTCCTGTCTTTCCAGTCACCGCTGCTGCTGCTGCTGCTGCTGCTGCTGATAGAGTCGGCATGATGAAAATATGAAGATGAGAGTTAGAGGGAAATGCCAAAGCAAAGCTTTTCTACCCTGAACAGAGTGAAATCAATCCCGCTGAAATGGAAATGAGGCACAACGAGAGAATGAACAGCAGGAGCGCCAGGGGTGGGCGACAAAAGGCAGAGGAGCGAGGGGGGAGAACGGTCGGGCTGTTGCGAATCCAAAAACGTGTTTCAACCTGTTGAAACTGCTTTGTCAGCAAACTGGCCTGAATCCAAAAACCCCTTCCTACACACACACACACACACACACACACACACACACGTCTTCTCTCTCCTTTCCTCTCTGACCCACAAAGGAAAATGTTAATAAAGTGACGATTGCAGATCGAAGCAAACCTTTCCAAAGAGCACAGAACAATAAAGCTAATCTGTCTGTCCCTGGCACAATCCTAACAGGAACAGTGGAACGTGAACGGCATTTCAGAGCGGGGTCGCTGTCTATTAAGCCGCCACACACCTCGTCTAAGGGCACTCCAGAATGAAACATGGGGGAACTGGATAAATTAGCTTTTCCCCTAGCATTGCTGAGGGGGGGGGGGGGCATTGATTTATATCTCCTGTGTTATTCTTCACAGAAGTCATTATCACCCCTTTGTGACTGATGCTTATCTTTTTTTTATCATCGTAGCGAAAATGGCAATTTGCACTCTCTGCAAGGAAGAGGTTTTAATATTGTAAAATCGGCGCAGATAGTGCACAATGAAAAAAAAACCCCAAAACAATGGCACATTCAGAGCTTTCAGGCTCGCAACCTCATCGTCCTTTGTGCCAATCTCCCCTCTCCGTTCGTCTGTGGAAAGACGAGGAGAAAGGCGTTCTGATATGCTGCTGGATACAAGCAAACAAAGGCACGGAGCGGCGCGCTATCGCCTCTGTGTTGACGCCACGAGGTCCAGAGTTGTCAAAAGTATCTGACCTCCATCTGTGCCAGATTACAGTTGCAGAGCAAAAACACAGAGGAGAGGGAAAAAAAGTGGAAAGTGGATATAGATCAAATGCGTGTTCAAACAAAACTCGGCCGGCGTCAGGCTCAGCATACAACGAAGAACAATGTCGCCTAGGCAACGCTGGCACCCTCCCAGTCACCCTTTGGTGGATATTTCCCATCTTCCCTCATTCTGTTCTGATGAAATGATACTCTATGAAATATTAAACAGCGTGCCATTGATCAGGACGTTTTTAAGCTTGTACAATCATAACGATAGATAGCATTTGGAGAACAATAGAGATCCAAAAAAAAAGGCAACAAATAATGAACACATGAAGGACAGGATATGCAGAAATATTATTTATGCCTCCGTACAGAATTCTTTTGGGAAATTATTTTGCTCCTTTAGCTGTCACCACCTGCTTCACCTCATGTTCCTCCTGTCATTGTTACTTATTGCGCGATTAAAGAGAGATTTCTAAGCAGCACCTGGCTTGTTTTGACACTGCAATGCCTGAGAGCAGCGCAGAGATCAGCCAGCCACGTCCACGCTTTGATTTAAAAAAAATCCAAGCATGAAGTGAGAAATGGGCACGAGTTCAAAGACTACTTGACTTTTTTTTTTTTTTCATCAACTTTGTCTTTTGGATGTAGCGTGTATTTCTTCTGCAGGAAAAGAGAATAAAATAAGATTAATGTGTGAGGGTCAAAGCAGAGCGGCTCAGTATATTTCCACCGCATATACGGAGGAGTATAAAAAGGATTACGTTTTTAAAGTGTACATTTGCACAAAATAGGCTCAATGTAGGCTCATAAAAATTTAAATGTAGTAATCAAGCATCATGCATATGTTTCATTGTTATATTTTTTTAATCATAGTTGAAATATAGCTAAATACATTTTCATGAAAAATAAGAAGAAAAAATACAAAGACTTTTATTCACGTTCTGGACATTTTTCATAAATATTTCGCTTATTGCGACTTCATAGCAGCCAGCCCCTTGTCAAGAAGAGTGTTCCAAAATCTGTAATACAATTAGCCATTTTTATATTTATGACTGAACATCAATTCTTAGTTCGCACATAAACAGAGTGCACTCCGCCTCTTTCCATTTGCCTGTCAGGCCCTCAGCAGAGCCTCTACAGAGAAAGGTAATGGCCTCACAGTGGGAGTCCTGACTGAGCTGCCATGAGGGCTCTTGACAGAGTGGTCGGCAGGAGCGTCTGCACACCAGCCCTTATCTGTCAGAGGTCGGGGATCAAAAGTCCTGCTGGGTGCACTGACGTCTGACCCACCCAGGATACGCTGATCTGATCCAAAAATAGAGCGTGTCATGGCTGAAGAGCCATTTGAGTCCATTATTTCTGTTGGTTTTGAAGGGGTTTTGACAAGGTCTAGACCGGATAAGGTGCTGCTATGATGTTTGAGTTTTTGTTGTGATGGTAGAGGTATCTGCTCTGTTCGGCCTTTCTTCTCACAGCCTTTCCAGCTATTCTGCACCTCCTCCTCCTCCTTCTCCCCGGTTTGCTCCGAGCTTTGGCATAAGAAGTCACCGTAGTCACCCTCTGTGACTGAAGACCTGCTCTTTAGGTGGAAGAACTGATACAACTGGAAGTCACACTCATAAACAGGCTTGTATTTATACACAGGCACATAACTGGACGCCCCTGCAGCGGCGGGGTCCTTGAGAAGACAGCAGTGCAGGCTAGGGGAGACAGGCAGGGGCGGAGGGTGAAGCACGGGGACGAGGCCAGAGGAGGAGAAGGGAAGGTCGCTCTGCAGCTCTCTCTGCCTCAGCTCCCGCTCCAGCATCACGTTCTCCAGCTCCTTGTCTGCGAAGGCTCTCCTCTTCCTCATCCGGGCGCTGATGGGCGGACACGCGAAGGGCGTTTGGTCGCGCTGTGCCTGCTTTGACCAGCGGGAGGCGTCGTCCTCCAGCGGCTCCACTGGTTTGAGCCCTGCATAGGGAGCAAAGCGGCATGCTGCTGTTATGTATTCACATATCTAATTTATTTATGAATAATGAAGTTGCTCCAACCAATTAACTGTTATGTTTATGTTTGAGCACTTTGTTCTTTATTATGTTAATTTTGCAGTTGGTTAGCGGTGTCATTTTTACTTTGCTGAGAGCACAGAGAGGCTGAGAGGGCTGTAAACAAGACAAAGCCTCCAGCAGGATTTGACTGCCAGCCAGCAGGTATTAATACACACTATGTATTACAGTAATGGCCTGTTGTTGTGAAATAGTGATCAGGTCTGTTCAGATAAATTCGGTGCGTGTAATGCTGGCTAATGACAACCCGAGAAGAAGCACTGGCAGTGTGGGCCCAGAGCAGGCCTTGAAAACGCAGTCTCAGTTACAGTGTGAGCATTTGTGAAAAATGTGTGTTGAAGAGGAAGCACTTGTGTGAAGGCATGTGTGACTAGTTGTGGGGACAAATATGTGTTTATTTACTGACATTGTGGGGACTGTATATATATAATATGCTGTATAAGGTCAAAAAAGCTGATCCCCATAAAGTATTTATTTTGGTTTTTGGTGAAGATTATCATCAGGCTTAAGCTCAGGCGAGGATCAGGGTTGGGGTTAGGACATGGACTGGTTATGCATGGTTAATTGTAAGGCAAACCTCCAGGGGATCAGTGTCCTAACAAATCATTCAATTAGTTGTTGATCATTTTATGTAGTAGTTAAATGTAGTTGAACGAATTATACTACACGTCTACTCCGAGAGAGGTTACCTGTAAATTTGTAAATGGTTTTTGTAGCAAAGTACAAAGAATTTATTTTGACAGGTCAGCAAGCGGTGAATCTCCTTCCTCCACTAACAGATGGCAAAAATACTTTATGGTCTTGCCTGAATTCTGACGAACTCAATAAATTAAAAGTTGACTTTAAGGGTTTCATCTCATCTGCTGGAAAAGAAGAAGAAGACGAAGAAAAAAACCTCTGCGCTTTCCATTGCAGTTTCGGAGAGAAGAAGTATGTTAATGAGAGGGGAGGTGTTAATTAAACTATACCCTGCAGGATGCTCTTAGCCAGGATGCCCGGCTCGGCTGCTCGGGCGTAACGCTGATACGCCGTCCTCCGCAGCGGAGTTGCACACCTGACCCCCCTCTTACCCTGGGAGAAACATGGGAACAGGAATTAGACATTTGGACATAATCATATTATACTGAGACCGTGCCCCTGGGGTAATTAAAGGGGAATTAATACATTATGTAAGAGGCAAGAGGAGCTCTTCAAGATTTAAAAAAGGAGAGATATTTGGCTGTTTACCCTGTTGGCACTAGAGGAATGTAGCTACTAAGAATAAATGTAAGTCATTTTGTACAGAGGAGCATCTAAATGCCCGGTTCTATATACTTGCTATTTTAGTTAGTATATTATATGAATATATTTTAATAAAATATGTTAAATCAACAATATATATATATATATATATACTTACTGATATTTTAATATTTGATAATCTTTTAATTAGTGTGTCTATGTCTTGTTTATTCTATTTTACATAAATGCTGGAAACACACTGTGCTTCAGTCTATAGTCCTTCCCCTTAATTCAGGTCAAATAAAGTGAGCTCACTTCTGTGTGTACTGTCTGGGCCATGATGGTCACACACACGAGTTGAAAATATGGATAATAGTAATACTTGTGCAAATTCAGCCTTCCAGCTTCATCTCTGAGAAATCCCTATGGTGTGAAACACTTGGCTGGGATTTCTGTTCAGAAAATCAAGTGGTGTTGAATAAAAACAGCTCCACCAGCCCTCTGACCTCCAGTCTACCATCATTTATTTATTTACTTATCTATCTATTCATTTATTTCCTCCTGCACGCACAGTTTAACCCCTCATTTGGATATTAGCCTTTGTGGTTTGTCTGTTAATAATCATCCGCTGCAGCTGGTGATGAACCCGTCTGCGGACTCCCCATCACTGACCTGGCCTTGCGCTCTCCTCACCTCCGCAGCTTGCTGCCGCCTCAGCGCGACCTGCGCCGCCATGACGCGCTGCCGCTCCACCACCAGCAGGCAGCAGGCACAGCGGCAGTCCCTCCAGCGGCAGAAGCGTTTGTGGCCTTTCAAACACGAGACGACGCCGTGGTTCCGACAGCGAGCGCATTTGGGGCTCCGGGTCATCTTGCGCGGTTTCTGCGGATGACGCTCTGGAGACAGGGTCACTTTATTCTCCCCTCCGTCCCCGCGGCAGCCGCGCTGCCCAGCGCATCCGTCAAGACTTGTCACGTCAACAACTTCTTCGGATTTCAGTGCATCAACTTTTTCTGTGGTCTCCAGCTGCAGGCCTCCTTCCAGCTGAGAGGACATCTATGACTAATGGCACCGGAGTCCCACTTCTAGTCCGCGGAGCACTATGTTGCTGCTCCCGCTGACGAGATGGAAATGACTTTAACTCAAAGGTACAACTAATCAAACCTGATTATTATACTTATTAAAGTATAATTGCTAGAATTAAAATAATTACTGGTACGCACACAGAAACACAGAGATAGACTTCCAACACTGCCGCACCTGCAACACAACAGACTGCAACAGGCTCCCCTGATCGAAGTGAGCCCGCTTCCATCAGACAGAAACTAAAACGACGCGTTAAGAGTGTGGTTCCGGGTTTAGAGAGGCTGCGCGCTAGTGAAGAGCAAGCCGTGAGGTGTGGTGTCCTGCTCCAGCCTGCTGCTGCTGCTGCTGCTGCTGCATCACTGCGCCTTCCAGGGTGGAAACTTTGCAGCCTACCGCCAGACTGTTTGAAATGTTAAGCCTCTCTCAGCTGCTCTCTGACGCTGTTTCCAGGAACGCGCGGATAGCAGACCGGGCCACAATGCCGAACTCCTGGCGCGGGACACCGTGAGCAGAGAGTTGGGGGAAGCCCGAATGCGGCGGCTACGGCAGCTCCCACGCCCCTATATACCCCCATGTACCTGCCCTGCCCTGCCCACCTTCGAGGTTGTTCTCATGTTTCAGCAGAGGTGTGGGATCTTGCCAGACCCGCGCCTCCAAATGATCCTCATGGGCCGCGGATCAGCATTCACATCAAGAAGAGTCAAAACGCATTCAGTGAAATTCATCGACGGCTGAATTCGTGTATTCATTTCAACAATTTACAAATGATAACAAGGGGAGTACAACCACCACTGCTGCAAGCCCTCATAATAGTCATTATCATAATCATATTAATAATATATAGCTAAAGAGACTTGCTTTAAAACATACAGTTATGTGCCCGTGAGGGTGCACATATGTGTGTTTTACCAGACTGATCCAATATGGACTGATTACGCACGCGCCTTTGGGAGAGTAGGCTGGAGGGGGGGGGGGCAGAGAGAGAGAATTACATTTTCATATTACCTAGGAGTCATCTTCACACTCATATTTATTCATAATGCTAAATAATTCAATGGTTTAATGGCTCTCTTGATGTTTCCAGTGTCACCATTTCTGCCCCTAAAACAGAGTAATTAAAACCATTGAAATACATAAATATGCCCACTCACTAAAGCTTGTTTAGGTAAGTGTTTTGACATCGGTTTGCTGTGAGTGAATTATTCTAATTCTCACCTTTTTGATAAGATGTAATTATGTAATGTAATTATTATATGCTGATGTTAGGTAATTGATTATGTGACGCAAAAAAAAAAAATATGGTAGTAATCTTTACTAATGCTAATTATGTTTATTATTAACATAGGCCTCTTTGCTTGCCCTTGGGCTGTCATGTGTAGAGTAGATTATGCATACAGTGGATTTCATTGGAGGTTGGTGATACGCTGCACTCACCTCCTCAGCAGCGCACACTTAATGCTAATGCAGCTCGACGTAGTGTTGTGTATAAAAAGAGCTGTTTCCTTGACCCATCGCCATGAAAACCTCCAACATACACTACCATACCACTGAGATGGTATGAGAAGTGTGCTCCCTACTGGTTCAGTTCTGTAATTACACCCAGGGTAGAACCAGCCAAGGCCACAGGAACTCATTTGTCTCATCTCCGTCGTATCGCCATCCAACGCTGCACAGAGAGAGAGAGAGAGGTCACTCCAGCAATGTCCGCCTCAGCACCGAGCAAACTGCACAAACACATCATCTTGCTCTGCCCCACAAGAGGCTTCAGGGCTTTCTGTAACCAGACCAGTTATCACTGCACGTCCTGACGGGGACCGACTCCGGTGGTTCTCCACCACAGCACCTACAAGTTTAGCTCATGATAACTAATTATCCCCACGTCATGCTTCAGGCTAGCAACGAGCCACTCGTTGTGCCAAAACAGTTAAAAAGACCTTTAAATTGCACATGCCTGCTGCACAATGTATTACTCCAGAGAGAAAACCTCTCTAAAGGCCTGAGATTTAATGTAAAACATGCGACCTTTGGATTTGAATATGCAAATGTCTGAATCATTCAAAAAATAATCAAATTCCTGTTGCCTTTAATATTTTCAGAATTCAGATTCTGTTCTTATGAGGCTCATTTACTGTGTGTTTACATCACTATACTGTATGTGTAAAGGTCATGTCCTACCAATATTCATTCCATGTGCAAATGTACAACAAGGATAGAGTAACTAAAAGGCCATATATTTGTCTCTCTCTCTAAAAATAGCATGAGCTCTCTGAAAAAGGGTTTTTATTATTATTATTATTTTCATAGCATCTCAGGCTCAGGGGCTCAGGTGGTCTTGATGCTAGACTTAGCCATGGGCAGAAGTGCCCTGCAGGATGTTGTCAGCTCATAAAAGGTTAAAAGGCCCGATATCAAAGATGTAGGTAAGAGCCAGAGCCAGCTGAGCCTCGACATGTAATCACCAGTGATGCAACCAACTCTACAACTAACAGACCACCAGCGATGATCTGCCACTTTTTGTCCTTTCCAACAATCCGGCGACAGAATTATCTATGTAATCTGGAGCTCAGCCACAGTTTGGTATTGCTGACAGGAGAAAACGGTATTATATATCTGCAGTGTGTAAACAGAGCAATGGCCGGGTAAGAGGAGAACTTGCCCACCACCAGGTTCAACTGGCGGCGGCACCTCCAGTTTTCCGGAGTGCCCCAGCTGACACTCAAAGGGATTCTGCAGGAGATACAGTGAGCATGTGTGCACATTATATTCGTGGAGGAAATCCGCCCTGTCGGGTGAAAAGCAGCAGCCACTGTGACCCCATATGCATCAAAGGACGCACTCAAAGGAAGCAAGGAAGGCCTCATCAAAGGAAGCTCTCCCCAGGGACTTCAGTGGCCAGGGGAATGGGCAACAAACCTTTCACACCAAGTCCAGAATCTCCTCAGCAAAACAAACAAACCCAAAGAAAACACACATGCTGTCTTGCACACAGTAAACATTGTTCATAGTGAGTGACTAATTTAAAGGAACATTTATATCCATTTATGTAGCTGCTGTTTGTGTAGTGACGTGATTGGAATGAAGCCAACTTCGATAGGTAGAAGTTGTACAACCAATCATTTGTACAAACCCCCTCCTCCTTCTGGCTTTTTTTTGTAAGGGGGGGGGGGGGGGGTAATAACAAAGTCATGCTACTGTCAGACAGGGAACATTATTTGCATGACTACAAGATGTCACTTGTCAGGAAAAAAACATAAACACAGGTTGTTTAAGTCATTTAAGCGGACCATAAACGCTCTTCGTTTTCTGTTGAGAGTCAGTCTACAGATGGATGGATGGGTGAACTGTTGCGTGGTACATAATGGGTGTGTTACGCAGGGTGTTGTACAGTATGTCCATGAAAACCAGGTAAGTGCCCCCCTCCTTATTAATGCCATCAGCTCCACTGCTGCCTGCAGTGGAGTGCATCTCTCAAAGTCCCTTGACTCGCAGACAAATTGACTGTCATCAGCAGTGACACGGCGCTCTGGCATTCCCGCCACACGCCCTCCTCTTCCCCGCTCCCTCCTCCACGTCCTGCGGTTGTACTGAGAGTTGTGCCCATCTACTTCCATTTTCGTAGCAGAGATGGAGTTTGACAGACTCCGTGGCTCCCACCATTCGGCCCGCCAGCGTGTCCTCCTCCATCTGCCTCTCCCTGTATGACTGACTGCCCTCAATCGACTTGCGGAGGAACTCAAACAAAACACAAAAGGCAAACAACCTGTAAGTTACGCTCAAGGACAAGAGAGCTGGTCCAACTTTATGTTATGTGCTGAAGTTTTGAGAAGAAAAACAGGAGGCGTTTCGGGGGGGGGGGGGGGGGGGGGGGCAGGGTGCGCTTTCAAACAAAACCCTGAGCTGAATGTCAATTCAACTTCAAAGACAGAAATAAAAAGACACTGGGCTATGTTTCACGGCGCCTTTACACAAAGGCTTTAGCACCTTTATCCACCTACTTCCAACGAGCAGGAGACACCTTGGCAGTTATCAGCGTAAGGCAGGGGCCATTAAGCTGGCAGTTTTTTCAAAGGTTTAACCTGCACCTTAGAGAGTGTTTGAGTTTGTCAAGCCTGTTAAGACGGAACAAACGCTTGCTCAAATAAATGCACTTCTAACCCCATCATATTAGACACAATCAGGTTCTTTTTGGGAATCTTTTTAATATGCCGTGCACAGCATTAAAAGTGCTGCTGAATGCAACAACACTAACAGTCTGAGGAGCGGGAACCACAGTCGGGAGCTGGAACAGTAAAATCACCAACTTTTTACTTGTTCCATTAAGGTTTGTAGACAAATATTAAACTTTGGCAACAGATGAAACGGCTGTAATCTGTGCCTCAGGCTTCACTCGCCATGCTAAATGCCGGGCCTGGCCGGCAGCACTGAGGGAAGATCTGTGTGTGTGTGTTGGGGGGGGGGGGGTTCCCCTCAAAGAGGTCGACTTGAGGTCAAGGAGGGGCGTCTCTGAGAGGCAACACTGTTCAGGTAGACCATGATGCACCAGTGAGACCTGACATCACCATCAGACTCGTCTTTGGTCAAATTACGGGACATTTCCCAAGCCTGTTGAGCTTTGGTGAACTGTTTTCACCGTCTCAGTGCTGCTCATTAGGCATTATGTTGCATACTCTTTTTCCCTCCTCTTGTTCTCTCTCCATTTCACCTACTTCTGCTACTACTTTCTTCCGATTTTCCGTCTTCATTCCTCCTTTCCTCCTCTCCATCTTCTTCTTATTGTAGAAGATGCTGGCGGTGATGCTATGGTCACCATAACAAGTGCCTGTACTTCCACACTGGACTTTGAAACCAGCAGTAGGTCTGCACTGCAACTCACAACCTGTGAAGTCTGGGCCTCTGAAGGGAAAAGCAGTGCCTAGCTGGTGACAGCACGGTGAAGAGAGGTGAGATAGTGATAGTGAGGCAGAAAACATGTCAAGGCAGAGATATTGCGAAATTATAAACAAGCTGACAAAGATTTGATGTTTTAATGGGAGTATAAATGGGCTGCCGCACGTAATGGGAATGCTGAGGCCTTGTTGAGGAAGTGCGGTATTCTGGCAACCCGGCCAAACAGAGAAAGGGAAAGAGAGAGAGAAGGGTGGGTGAGGATGAAGATGAAGAGTGCATGAGGGAAGAACAGAGGAGGGTTAGGGCTGCGTCTGCGTCTGTGGGCTGTGGCCATAGTTACATTTGCGTCTCCATGATGTGATGCTTGATGACCTGAAGAAAATCCTCCAGGAGCCAGAAGTTGCCCCCTCACGGTCCATTTGAGCTGACACTTTGTGCTGTTGGCTTCAACATCTCCTTCTGCCTTTCAGCCCGTCCTGTCCTTTATTCTTTCCTTTGTTCCCTCCTTGCATCCTCCTGCTCCTCTTTTTACTTCATCACTTTCCCTTGCAATCTTTCTGTCTTTCTTTCTTTACCAACTCTTTTCAGTGACCACCTTTTTATCTGTCATGCTTCCTGTTGTATTGAATACATTTCATCGGCGCAGTCATGCTCAATTGTGAACATTTAGATGTACTGTTTGGTGGATACAATTTTGGCAGCTCTTATTTCATCAGCCACCAAGCCAGACTGCAATAGTAAAAAAAATAAAATAAACTAATAATAAGTAAACAAAATGATCCCGATATAGAGTGCACAGAGAGGGTTTACTCTTTTAAAGTGCACAGAATGGGCAATCGTTTTCACTTAAGGTCAAAATACATTTAAAATACCAGTTGATGTATTTTTTTTTCAGCTTTAACAATGAGTTTGACAAAGCAAAGCCCACAGCAACAAATTTAGGGTCCAAGGATAGAGGGGCTGGTACGTTGTACAGATTGTGAAGGCACATTTGCGACTTCGGGCTATAAAATGTTCAGTTCGTCCTCCTGCTATCATTTGATTTAATTTTGTTCAATCCAAATGAATCACAGCGCACTGCCGCTGTCATAGTTTATGTACACGGGACTGCAGGTGTTGGTTAAACACCTTTAATAAAATTGAATTAATGAAACGTGACGAGTTTGTCATGATCTCACGAACATAAATGAAGACCAATGAAGATAAAGTGACGTAGAGGAAATGATTTGGTTTGAAACTGGTAATATAAGCCGTCCACTCATGCATTTGTGGCTCACCGACAGAGCTCTCTGAGCCCTTCTCCTTTAAGGTCACTTTCCCAACACAAACAAAGCTCCCCCAGGACAATGGATGATCAGAGGACGAGCCGCATCACACAAACTCCCCGACCATGATCAATGTTCTATTTAACACGTCTGGTTTCAGGCCAAATCAATGCGAGACAGGTGATCCCTGACCCCCACACGGCAGTTTGTTATCTCTTCTGAATGAATTTAACCCCCCTTTTGCAATTATATCTCGCCATGATCCTGAAGTCTGCACAGGGAGCACTTATATCGTTCTGAAATGCTTCGTGCCTCTGCGTTGACTATTGATTCGGTCGGTTCCAGGCTCAGGTTAATGAGAGCTTTTAAATAATGCAGACACAGCAGCGCCATGCACACAGAGCATCTCGTGCCCGCCCCCTTTCTATGGACGCCCCTTACTTCTTACTTCTTTCTCTTTTCTTCTGTCCTCACCTCCCCCCCTTTCTCGTTATCATTCCCTCCTTTTGCCATCATCGCTTACTCCTGTACACAACACCCAAGGTCGGTTGAGGAAGGGTACCCCTGCCACACTCCTCTTCCTTCCAGTCTCACCACCTCTGATCTGTTGTCTGTGAGATTCAAAGGCACGCTTTACTCCCAGAGATGAGATACCCGTGCTGCAATAACATCAGAACAAGAGCCTCCCAATTTAGTCGCTCCTTCTGCCTCCCGTATCAGATTGGATCTGTTTCTACAGGTTTATTGGCTCTTTTGTCTTGCAGGCTGTCTCGGGCAATCTCACTGAAGGTGTGGTTTTATGAATGCTAAGCAATATCCCTTCAGACACAAAGCAAAGCACTCTGTATTATGTAATATCTGTAGTGTAATGAGCCTCCAGATGAAAAAGCTCTCCGTTAAACAGCATTTTTTTTTATAAAACACACTTCTGTGAAGCGTAAGCAAAAAATGCAGCTGAATACGTTTCGACTAATTAAAAATAACGACAAGTGTTCCATTTCTCTTGCTTACCTTGCACTTTTCCCGCAAGAGATGTGCCCACTTTCGAGGCCTGCGAGATAAATATTCCAAATATTCAAATGTTCAAAATATTACTCAAATACATTTATGCCAAAGCCTGAAAAGTGGAAAGAAATACACTCTTTTCTTTTGCTTAAAATAGCAAGAAGCAGATCTGAATTCCTCAGTATTTGTTATAAGTTAGTCAGGAACTGGATTTTGCTTACGGTGGAGGTGATGGGGTCCCCGGCAGATTCAGCCGAGGCCTCTGACAGATGCTTTGCAATGCAAATCACGTCATTATGACAAAATGGGAGATTATTCTTGGATGTCTGTTGACACCGGGGAGCTGTATTAAATGGCTTCTAATGTCATTTTATTCTGGCGGGATGCACAAACAAACACAAGCACACAAAATCTAATGAAGATAATCATGGCTCTGCAGGCTTTAAAACAACGCCCTGAAAAACATCAAAGTAATTCACAAACAGATGGCCTTGACGTATCTCTTTCCTGAGAGTGTCCTCAGATACTAATTAGAGAACATTAATTGACATTTGCCTTTAAATTGCTTTTGACGAGGAAGAAAGCAGGAAGTGGGAAGGGAGAAGCTGTGCCGGTGAGTGCTTGCTAATTGTGAGAGTACTCATACAACATTCATGTGTTTGATCATGATTTGTGCGTTGGAGGCAGGCAGAGGTTGGGTTTCTCTGCACAAGCGGCACTACTATAGCTTCTTTCAGCTTGAAAAAGTATCTTCTCTTCTCTTCTCTGCTCTCTGCTGACTGCATGTGACAGCTGGGGGAGAATGTATGGAGAGCAGTTGCTGGGGGTACGTTATGGATGCTCTCACGCTTCACTGTTTCTTCCATTAAATCTACTCATGAATCAAATTAGCTTTCTTTCCTCGTCTGTCACATTTTTCAAAGCCCACCAAAGGCACTGCTGGCCCCTTATTGTGGTCCTGATAAATGCTACGACAGAATGAATAAATGGAGTTTTACATTAATGGAATAAATAATAACAATAGTAATATTTGGGGGGGGGGGGGGGGGGGGGGCGCAGCCTAATCAGCATCTACTGTGGCTGCTGGAAAACTCGTTAGCATACAGAAATATGCTTTTCCACTTTATTGGGTCCTAATTGTTGATTTCTCTGACTGGATGGGTGCCTCCCCCAGGATAATGATGCCATACCATCCTCCATATGGAAGAGTCAGTAAGAGATGGAGGGCATAGAGAGAAGGCTCTGAAGAAATGAAAATATAGTTTTCCCTTCGTTTACATCGCCCCCCCCCCCAACACCACCACCACATTTCTTTTGATAGTTGAAAAAAAAAAGTGTATCCTGCCTCCAGTACGTGAGCAGGAAGAGGGAGAGGAGACATTGAATAAATACGGTGTAAGACAGAGAGGATTGGACATCACAGGTCTTTACTTTGAAGACAGCTACAGAGGGGACTCATCCGTAGCAGCTTGGATTCTTCCAACTTCAAAAGAAATGAAGTAATAAATATATGATAGGTGTCAACTGAGCCGAAACAACAACACTGTATGCTATAAAGCCAGCCACTGGGGCTTTAATGTGTCTGTTATACATTTCAGTCTAAAGATGCTCGAGTCCTTTTTTTCAGTCATGCCAACAACATAGTAGTCTTGCTAATCTTTTCTCTCTGTAAGTTGCCTCAGTAGCTCACACATCAAACCAGCAAAATATCTCATTTGCAACTGTTCTGCATTCATAATTTACATGCAGGGAGTAGTGTGTACACTGCAGTGAAAACAAGGGATGTGGAGGTTTGCGAGGTGAATGGGAATACAAATAATTTGCCTTCAACTGCATCCCGGGTTTGGTTACTGTCTCATTTCGTTATTTAAAGGCACATGACCCAAATGTCAACATTTGTCGGGGTTTACGGGGGTTTCTGCGAGGAACATGGGGCCTGGAGTCGAGAGAGGGCGGCTTCACTGGCAGGGGGTAACTCCTGCAGAGGTTCATGCTACACCACATGCGATTCTCCTCCGCAACGGCAACCTGACCTACCTGCAGAAGTCCGCAACAAGGCCGTCATTCCCACGCAGCCTCTCATCTACAAACACTGGCAAGTCGTCAAAAGGAAGCGGCAAAATACGTCATTCAGCCCTGGAATGGCACATGGAGCTGACGTGATTTGTTTGTGCCTTCCCAAACTGTTAGAAATGATTTAACAGTTTAAGTTTGATTTCGGGAAAGATCATGGTTTAGGTTAAAGTAAGTGTTTCGTTAAGGTTAGGGGACCTTTGTCGACATGCTTACAATAATAACCACTCGGTTAAGGTTCGGGAACGATCATGGTCATGGGCTGTTGGCTGGAAGTAGGAAATGAATAGTGGTTTCCCATGTAAAGTCCAGCATCATAATTACTATGACGGCTACAGGGCTTTGTCTCTTGAATTATAACACATGTAACTGAAGAGAGTGCAGTACAGTAAAACTCAAAAGTGAGAAAAATAAGAAAACCTTACATTTGATTCATGAGACGTGTGTTGAGAAGACATTTGTTCTAAGTCAGGTAATAGTTCATTTGCCTAATTACAAATAAATCCTACAGAGGGGCGGGGGCCTGTCTAACCCATGTGGCTTCGGCTCTTGAGACATCTGCTAAAGTTAACTTTGGCAGATAGATTTGGATAACAGCTAAAACAGGAACCAGGAAGCAATTGCGTAAAAGCAGCGCATATAACATCATCAGATGAAGGCTCTGATGCAGGAATTCGTAACGCATCTGCTAACTGCCACTGAACCACTGCTTTCACTCCCCTCACTTCTGCCCTGCTCTCCTGGCCGCAGCTTGCCCCACCTCGGCAGCTGGGGGCCTTTGATGGATCCTGGTTTAAAGATATGAAAATCTCTTGCTGAGGGTGGGATAACGTGGGATGATCCAGATTTTGGCAAATAAAGAGAAAATAATAATTTCATCACCATTTCATAATGTTTGAAGTAGTTGAGGTGAGCTTTATTGATCTTTCAAGACTCTTAAACTTAAAAAGTGAATACTTCAATCGTAAGTAGAGATCAAACACTCTTTATTTGCCATATTAATATTCCACACTTGCTCAACAGCTAAATCACAGACACTGAGATCATTAGGATGCCCTTAGTACACATACATGTCCCTGACGAGGAGAGACAGAGTCGTCACTTATTCATCTCGTAATTCTGCATTTATTCATAATAAAGAATACTGTGGCGATAATGCTGGCTCGCAGTTTAGGGCCTTTAATAATTAAGATGCTTGTCGTTTTGACATGCAGCCATGCAGGTGCATTTATGCAGATAAGAGACTTGAATACATGCTGTGAACCAGACCCTGAATTCTTGCAATTTTGTATCTGCACCTGACTTTTGACCTCCTCAGAGGTGGGATGTGTCCAATGAAATGCTCCCACCAGCAGTAACTGATCCTCACACAACCAATTTAAAGTCGTTTTATTCAAATGAAGTCACAGACGGCCGAGCTGCTGCTGTCGAGTGGATCTTTACTGATTGAAATATCCCTGCTGTGAGCCAAGTCAAACAGTAGGGAATATATTGCACCTGTGCATGTCTGCTAATGTGTCAAACAGACATTCGCATTTAAATAAAGTTTTACAGCTCTGTTGAGGGAGATACTATAGTTGATAGATGTGGCTTATTTTATCAGGAACGCAGCAGGAAGGGTGGGCCACTCCTCATCAGGGGAGACATGGCTGGCTATTATTAGTGACAGGGCACGTCAGTTTGTGTGTATGTGTGTGCGCGCCAGAGTGTGACCCATCACGTTGCATGGTAATGCTGACTGTTGCTGGTGGACAAAGCTGCCAGGGAAGGTACAATGTTTTGTCCAAACTGCTCTGGGTGACGCTTTACTTAACCCCCCCCCCCCCCCCCCCCAACACACTATGATGTAGCTGTAAGTAGATGTAAGGGCATTTGTACGTGTTTATTCATGTATTTATTAACAATTATAACTTATCTTCTTTAAGCAGCCATTCGGGTGTAATGAATGACTGTAATCATATTTAATGATGTATGAACACACATGGACAAATCATTCACGAGCAGGTTTATAAACGTGTTCAAAATACATGAAGACATATGACGACATTCATTCTTGACCTCAGAAATAATAGTATTCTTTACTCAAGGTTCACCTACTACGATTCTCCCAGAGCTTTCAGTTGCATCTTGTGGCCTTCATCGGTTGATGGTTAATTAAATAAATAAACAATGCCATTCATGAATATTACTTATAAATATAATTAACAAACACTTAAATTCATATAAAATGTAATCTTGTATGATTACAGCTGTGTTATATAATATAGTATTATATAATAGCAATTCATTCATTGACTGCTTAACTGTTATAGAGTTATAGTTGTTGACTAATACATTCACACTTATAACAATGTCCTAATATGTCCTTATATCTGCTTACAACTTGCCTATAATATGATACAAACCATGTATGAATAGTTTATATACAGCTTATACAGTAAATGCTAAATGGGGAGGGTTAAAGTAGAGGAATACATGAAATCTAAATTCCAGCAGGTGGAATGCATGAGTGTACTTTTGCATGTTGTTTTGTACATTTTACATAGTGTTTGTGTGGGGAACTGTGCATACATTGACAAGCCAACAGTCTGTTAGTGTTACGTGTGTATGTAATAAAGTACTTATGTGCTAATGTTGAGATTGGACCAACTGATATTTCAGTCTTCATCCCATTGCAGGCTTTCTGTTTCATCTTTAAAGTGCGGAGGGGAAAAAAAAGAAAGAACAAAAGAACAAAAAGCAATGAAAATAAGGCAAGGGCTATAAACTAGAGAGAGTAGCAGAGCAGGGGTAACCCACAGGGACAGAAAATGATATGAACCGAGAGATGAAGGGGGTTTGAGGCCGAGGCTGCTGGTTAAACTGCTCGACGAGGAGGCTGTAATGGCCTGCTAATAACTTGGACAGGTTGGTGCTGCTGAAATATGGAGGAGACAAGAACTGAAGCCCACTCATAAATACCATTAGGAAGACTGAGGAAGAAGGGATCAACAGGATAGGGATGAAATGAGGAATGGCGAAGAATGGACTGGAGGGTAATTACCGTGAATGGATGGTGAGAGCAAAGGGAAGAAGGGAGCAAAACAGATGCATGGAGTAGAAATGTTAGAGGAACTGGAGCCAGGGAATGTGGGAGGAAGAAGAGGCATAGATGAGTATAAGAGTATGGTAATACAGCAGCTGCTGGTGTGGATCAAGTAACACTGTAACCGGTAAAAAGTCATTATGGATCCCTCTAAATGGACTGAGACTGCACAGCATCAAGTATTGCTACATCAGTTAATGGAGAATCTCATATTGATGGGAAATCTTACACATCAAGATCAGTTTACCAATCATGGAGAACTACTCCGCCTGTGAAAACAGTGGCGTAATCTATGGAGGAAGCTTTCTAAAGCCTGAGAAAACTAACCACAGTGATTGGTGTTTTTTTCTGCTCTTAGAGAATTTTAAAGGGCCTGAAAACTTTCTCGATCATATCCTTACTACGAGTGGAGCACTATACAAACACTGGGTTTTCTGCCAAAGTGAGAACAGCCTTGGTTATTTCACAAGAGATATTTCGGTGTTTGTGTTGTTGTCTGCGCGGGGCTCAGTTGGAAAAAGGTGATGTCACATCCTCCCATGCACCACTCAGGATTTGGCGGAATTTAAATCAAAATGGGATGGCAATTAGTGGACTATTTGGCCAGTGTGAATGAAATCCAATCAAACCACTCCGACGCCCACACAGTCCCCATGACGTTTTTGAGAGTTAAACAATAAATAATGTTAATAATGTCTTTTATAAACATTATCTTTAGTTGTACCTTGCGTAGTCGTACATATTAACTGTAAGTTGAAATGTGTACGATTTGAAGCTTTCAGGGGCTTTAAGAGAACATTTTTATAAGACGGGGGACAGAGATGCTATAGCGTTGCATTATGGTCTGTATTGGTCAATCTGCAAACTTAGTGCCCCTTTAACTCATAAGCATTAGAACACCTTTTGATCTACTGATGAAATAATATTAATAATGCAAAAAGGAATATAGTGACTAATATTGTGGCTTATTGGTCCATTGCTATGAGTTACCAAATTGAAATGAAAGTATATGTTCCAATTCAAATGTGCCTTGACTTGTTGTTTTATAAATTACACATATTTGTCATATTATACATAATAAAACACTGAGAAGATATTCCATCATTAGCTGTCGCACGGGACAGACGATTGATGGTTTGCGGGAGAAGGTGTCAGGAAGCAGAAAAAGGAGAGAGGGGTGGCAAATAGGGACAAAAGGGAGGGAGGAGGGAAAAGAGTGAGGAGGGGAAACTTGTTTGTATTTGTGCGTCTGTGTTTGTGTTTGTCTGAAAAAGAGGGAGAGGGAAAGCAATGCATAAAAGACTCAATCATGCAAGTTGCAGGGACATCCATGACTCTGTGTACTGGGCCGCATGCTTGGACACTGTGACTCATTTTCCACTTCGGCGGTAGGTCATATTCAGCGCGGCACCCCTACAGGCATGATCTAACACACACACACACACACACACACACACACACACACACAAACAAAGGCCAAACACACACAGAATACGCTACTAAAAGTCTCAAACAAGCTCCCAGACAAATAAAAAAAAAAAAAGAGAGATTGCCTCTGACTGTGATCTGTGACATTTATGACACCCGGGACATTTATGACCAGCGTGCCGTCACTCGTACATTAAATCAGTTGTTGCCTTGCAGTGGCTGTAGTTCATATTTTTATCTACATATTTGAAACACTTCTTTACTTTTGGTGGTGAAGACTTGCGACTTTCTCCCACTCCCACAAAATGATTGTATGAACACATATCCAATCAAACTGGCGTATACACAAAGAGGCCAATAGTTGGGCAGCCTTAGCAAGTAATGGTGAATCAATAACCTGCAACAGCGCATTAGAGGCTGAATTGGGCCATGGATATGTCTAAAGGTATAATACGGAGCCTAAAAGCAAAATGTGTATCTACGAGTAGATCTGTCAGGGTTTTTCAACCAATGCGTGGCTGTGCTGGAAGGAAATATTAGACCATTTAAAGCAGTTCCTCTGCTAATAGACTCTTTCATAGGCGTAAATATTGACTCTGTTCCAGCTTCTTAGCCTTGCTGGTTGTGACAGCAAGAAACCTGTGACATCAGAGGCAGGGTAATGTCATCACTGTGTCAGCCAAACCTTGTTGCTCCGCAACCAGAAGTGTTTTGAGCGACTAGAAGAGTTTTGAGGCTTGACTTAGAAAGAGAGAAATACTGCCATGCAAAAACTGCCATATAGCCACAATCTGGTCCCTTGGCTCGGCACTTGTGTCAGCATCTGGCATCTGTGTCTGAAAGCCTTGAATGTGTTATTGCCTCTTCCCCTGTTTGGCTAATGACTTCGGGTATATAACTTTTCCTGGGTGTAGTGTGTGTGTGTGTACCACCATCACCAGTGGCGAGCTGGATTGTGAGAATGACGGTGAGGCTAGTCGTCACAGGAGACAGAGCACCCAAAGAAGCAGCAGAACTGGAGGGAAGCACGAATAAACCAACAGATTTTTTTGCCCTGAATATTATAAGGTTTAAAAAAAAAAACAGAGTAAGGGGTGTAACTACTAGTGTCATCTGAAGCAGAGGAGAAAAGTGAAGAGAAGACATGATCTGGCCTGCTCTTCTTCTCAGATGTGTTTGTGTGTGTTCATCCCTGCTGCTGCTGCTGCTGCTGCGTTCCCATTGCCCACACTTGAGTCCTGAATCTGCCCCTGGGCACTTAAAGCACTCATGTTGCACCAGGATAGGCATCATCACTCTCCTATTTAAAAATTCCAACTCTGCTCTTTCCAAACAGAAAATGTAGCTGGGCCACAACATCTGAGACACTGTTGTAAGGCCACAAGCCAAGCCAGGCCAAGCCCATGCATTCAGCAAAAAAACAAAACAAAAAAAACAACAGGAATAACAAAACTATATGGACTGCTTTTTATACAAGCACACACACACACACACACACACACACACACACACACACACACACACACACACACACACACACACATTGCCTTAACCATCAGGAGCAGTTGGGGTTTGTTGGAGGCGTCAGGAATTGAACTGCCAACCCTGCGCTCACCACAGTCACCCCCACATGGCAACTGTAAAAGTATAAGCTAATTCTACTAACTATTGAGGAAACCATGACACTGGTGACACAAATAACCAACATTTCTCTCCCTCGCTCGCTCCTCCTCCTCTGTGTTTGTATGTTAATTTGACTGGAGACCCCCCCCCCACACACACACACACACATCAAAGTCCATTCAGCAGTTTTAAATTGGTTCATTCTACTTGATGTTGTGAGAGTACACCCATCACAGTTAACCATTGTTAGATGTCGAAATAAACATTTGTTATGGTGGGGGTGACAGTGATTTTGCAGTTTGGAGGTCACGCAGGAAGAATGAGGTGACATTATCTCACAGGCAGACAGGGGTCCATGGGGACCCATGCTTTTGTTGCAGTTGTCAAATCAAAAAAAATTGCATAGGGCACATTTGCATCTGTTGGCATCTGCCACACACTCCGTCAACAGCAGACTCATAATTCAAAAACATATGCACACAGTCACACACACACACACACACACACACACAACATGCCCAGAGTCAATTTGCTCACTCAGTTTGTTCACTTCCTCCTCTGCTTCCTCCACCATCCTCCTTTCATCTTTCCCTCACTACCTTCTACAACAACAACAGGCTAGCCTGGGATGTGTACGAGGGTGTGTGTGTGTGTGTGTGTGTGTGTGTGTGTGTGTGTGTGTGTGTGTATAACACAGCATTTAGCCAGTGTAACAAGGCACTAATAATGAGTCCACTCAGGCCTATCTGACAGCATTGTTATTAGCCCCCTCCTCTCAATTACCAGCCAAAAGTCAATGGGGTATATACACTTTGACACACACTGGCACACACACACACACACACAGACACACACACACACACACACACACACACACACACGCATATTCACTCATGTGGGCACAAATGCAAACGAGACACAAGAAGATGAGAATATTTCAAACAGGGAAATTGAAGTCAAATGTGACAACAAAGACTCCTCCTCGGCTTCGGCCGTTGAGTGTTATCCAGAGCTGGCTGGCAGGGTATATGAGAAATTATGCAAATTAGGTTCAGGCGGCATTTCCAGATGACTGACAGGATCCCTAACTGGCAATTAGCATGTTGGTTTCTCATTGGCCAGAACTGTGTGACTGTCTGGTATCAAGTGAAGTGGATATACCCCCCCCCCCCCCCCCCCCCGGATCTGGCATTTAATCGCACGTCTCTATTGTCTCTGTCCCTTTCTCCCTCTGTGTTTGCCTCCCCGCTCAGTGTCTTTCAGTCTTCTGTTGGGAGGAGTTGGGAGATTCACCGGACACCGTTTAAATCAAGAATTGTCAAACTTGACACCTGACCTCTTGTCCCAAATATAGGTTGTTTTTTGTTTTTTTCCCCCATGATGCAACCAATAGCATCTTTCCTTAAATCTTCCTGCCTGCCATGTCTTTCAAATTCCATGCTTCCCAGTTTGTATCGCTGGCCTTCTGTTAAAAATGTGTGGTGTTCAAACCCAAGACAACATAATCAGGGTTATTTTCCTAGACTTGACAAAGCTCCTCCAGAGTCACGGAGGACATTATAATAGTTCTCTTTTTGTGGATGGAAAAGTGTCAGCAAACCTTAATTTGTAGTACTCTGGTTCCTCCTTAAAGGTCTGTGTTAGGGAAGAAGGCAAAGAAATGTTTTTCTCCATCATATTAATAATCATCAACTACATGTTTACCAGTCACTTGCAAAAAAACAGTCTTCAGCAACATACATAAAGTCATGCGGTCTAATACAACAGCCCTGCAATAAATCCCCCTCTTCATGAAGGTTATAATGTTCAGTTTGTTTGAGAGATGTTGATTCAACTGTATTTTTTTGCATTGTAGGGACTGTCGTTTGTGGTGTGGTGGAATTGCATTGCGTTAATCCCCGACAATGTCACCCCTATAGGCTTAAATCAGAATAATTTAGCATTTCCAGCTGAAGTTTGTGTTTTATCCTATGAACTGCAATAGCACGTAAATGCAGGCTTCTGCAGGCCTAAACATTCACTCAGAGCTTTGGATGTTAAGCATGCATAAGTAATGTTTCCTTATAGCATGTCATGGCTTAATATACATATATATTTATACATGAATAAATTATTCATCACAACGTGGACAAGTGCAGCTGACTTATCTGCTTCTACAAATTGTCAGGGGAAAGGGGGGGGGGGGGGTAGAGAGAGGCCATAAGGGAAGGAGCAGGAGAAAAGTGTGTGAAGAGCAGAGAGCACAAGTCGTGTTTCCACAAACATATGTTTTTGTGCGCTTTGAAGGTTCGCATGGAAACGACAAAAATTCAATAAAAAATCCTCAATTGCGTAAAATGCCTTTGTGCTTGCTTGAGGTGTTTTTTTTTGTCTTAGCCCAAAGATAGAGATGATGCACTAAGTGGGACACGCCTTTGCCGACTATGTCGTGACGTAGCGAACATTTCACTTTGAACATGACTGATCAGCTCTGATCCACGCTGCAGTCCAGAGGGTTTCGTCTCCGGACGGCATGAAACATGGCTAATGCTAGCTGACATGAAAGAACAATTAGAACTTGTCCAACAGAAAGTAATTCCTGACGACCTCGCTCCATTTCTCTCTGAGATGGGTTAGATGGCCGAGGCAACTTGTTTTGTTTCCGGTCCGCAGCCTCGAGATTACAGCTGTGCGTGAAGCGCAGCCTATAACGCCAGCTTGTGACGAAACTACACTTTGCAACAGGCCTAGTTTATTCGTTTCAAACCAGTTGACGGAAACGCGCCTAATTCACGTTTCTTTTTTGCGACATTTAAAACGTCTGCTTAAAATGCGCTTGGCAAATGAACGGAAAACACAACTGCAGGGAGGACAATGTCTTGCTTTAAGACCCCTCATGTGTTGCCTTCTCAGCAATGAACACATTATCAAGGATTAGCCCTGCCTACGGAACACTGGATTTTATCAATGCCATCTAACGAGCCCAAATCCTGTTTTTAGCAAACAAGCCTATTAATTCACTAGCGTGAGTAATCAGTGGTTGTTATAGCTGTGCTCGCAGTAGCGGCGTGTGCTGCTGTGAGCAAACATCTTAATCAGAGGAACAACACGGTGTGCTCCGTGGCCACAGTCCTCCTCCTCCGCCTTTATGACAATGGAGCAGATTCCATACAGCCGCAGCCCCGGGGTGGATTGCAACACTCTGGATCTGCACTGCTTTCATGTAGAAAATCAGAATGAACATAATTAGTAATAATCTGGATGAAAGTCACATCCAGTGAAAGCAAAGCACATGTATGTGAGTCAGTAGCTACAGAAAGAGCCCAGTGCATGGTTATTAGGTCACTAACCTGTGTGTTTGACATGTAAATTGTCTCATAATATTACTGAGCATGCAGGTTATCTGCATGATCAAGTGTTCACTTTACATACCAGCATAAATATTAGCTGGTAAATGCCTTTCATGGATGTGAAAGGCATCCCTACTGCAGCATAAACCCTTTTCACTCTTTGATTCTCTTTAAAACATCTTCATTTCTCTCCTCTCTCTCTAGCCCTCTGCCCCCCCAACCCCCAACCTCCATGTTTCTCTCTGTTGCACAACCACACTGCGTATCACTTTTGCAGTGGAAGATGTAATTTTTGTTTTCCATCTGCCTTCTTGGTGGTGGGGGGGGGGATAAGAAGCATGAATTTCACACCAAAGTCTGTGTGCTTAAACTCCCTCTTCTATCGAATCTGCTGAATCTCCTCAAGCGTTTCAATCAAATCCCCCCACAGCAAGAGCAAACATTTGGGTTGATATGCAGTTCCAGGCCCAATGCCCTATGTCTGAGCTCGCACCCTGCCATATCATTTCAGTGTCACACTCACTGGGAGGAAAAGTCTGACACTCTGTCTCCGTGGAAAGGATCATGTCATGGTGGTAAGTTGTGGGTTTAGTTTCGTTATGCAGAGAAGTCGATGCAAAAACAAGTCAAGTTCCCAACTTTAGCACAACTGGTCAGGTTTCTGTATAACAGTCCTCTCAGAGAAACAGAACTATGAGCACACCGTGAATAAAAAGCGTGAAAAACATTTTTATGGTCAGCGGCACCATAACAAAGGCAAATGTTTAAACTGACCACTTGTGTTATGTGGATGTGTGTAGTAGGTCTGTAGTTGTGTGCACTGGGAGACCAGCTGATGATCAGCTGAGCTGGGTGGTGCTGATGATTTCAATGCCCTGCCTGAATCTACACTATGAGCTCCAAGTGGAGTAGGGACTATAGTATCTTGAGAAAGAGAAATATTATAACATTATGCAGATGTTATTACAGAGAAACACTTTTTCCTCATTCCTTCGACATCATCGTGAGCGGTTTCCATTAAATAGTCCGCACGAAAACTATTCACAGCAAAGTCTGTGGGAATCCAGAGTAACACGGACACGGTTCAACGTCGTTAAATGTCATTTTTCAATACTGCAAGCACCACAAATGAAATAATTTCTTTCCACCATAGACTTTCTGGTGGAGGGAGAATTATTAGACACCTCCAAATCTGGGAAAATGGAAACAAAACTAGTATGGATACTGCTAAGGGTAAGTGAGAAAATGTTTTTTTTTTTGTGATTTGGGTTAACTGGCCCTTTAAGCATGATTTAGTAATGCATTGGATATATACATTTTCAATATTTGCAGCACATACAGTATATTCCTTACAAATGCTATGGCAAATATATTGTTTTTAGTCCTGCCAGAAAGTTGTGTTTGAGTATGTGAGATAAAGGATGGAAATGAGAGAGAGAGTGACCGTCGAGTCAGAGAAGCAGAGGATTGTGAGCTGCGCTGCACAGATTGTCCATAAGCCGATTTAGGACTTGTTGAGGTTAGAGATGGACCCGTAGCATATCTGAGAGGGCAGTACCAGCACAGATGGAGAAATAAAATGAAATAGAGAAAATCAATCCTATCAGACAGTGGTGGAGGCCATGTCATTTCAAATAAGGATCATATAGGGTGCTCTGCAGCTCCGCTCTGAGCCTCTTTTGTTTCTTTGTGTCTGGTTGGTGATGTGCCTTACTCCCTCTCTCCTTCATATTCATACAGATGTATTAAATATGTGGCAAAACCCTTCTCTTACGCGCTCGAAAGACAGATCCCGATAGATGATTTCTTGGTATTTCTATTACATAGAAACGAGAACGGGGTTGTCAAAAGCGTGATCTCTAATCACTTCAAGATTACATCGTTGTCGTTTATCTTTTACCACTTTTTTTGTGCCACTACACTGTCCACGTTTATATATTACTCCTCTAAAAAGTGTGGCAATAGGTTTTCCGGTAACTTTAAAAGGGGAAAAATAAACCGTGCAGCCGCATTTGTTGGTCTCCCACATACAGTGCACTGACTGTAAACACTGCTGTATGTCCCACCTTTCCTGCTGTATGCTGGCGGGGGGGGGCTATTGACTAATATCTCTCTTTATTCAAATGCTAATCTGTGTTTGACAGATTAACACTGTGCGTGCAGTGTGCCCTACGCTGTTTGACTTGCGAGCAGCAACATGGCCTTCTGTGACTTGATTGCTTAGAGATGCCTCACCATTAGGGTTGTTTATGTCTTTGGCGCAGCTGGTACACATTGAGAGATAAATGGGCGTTCTGTTTATGACACTGAATTTCACTGCATCATATTGACGACGGGGTTCTCCTCTCACATACTGCACACTGCACCTTGGATGTGTTGGAGGGAGAAAAATAAATACAAATTTGAAAGAAAGACACAGAAAGGAATAGTCTGAAATCATGATGATCATTTGATATATACCCCACTGTCGTGTATTTTGCGGCACTCAGCAACATCCAAACAAAATAACACTCACAGTAAGTTGTCCAACCAAAAAATTCTTGACATGGGTGATGAATGGATGTCAGTTTTGATCAGATCTGTCAGTAGAGCCCCTCAAAGTAAATTTGATCCTCTCTAACAGCACAAACAGCATCAGATCTCTTATCCAGTGTGGGAGGGTGGCCTTCCTTCTTCCCACTTTAACACAATCAGCCTTCTGGCAGTCAGAGAAGCAAAGGCAACAGTGTTTAATTCATACTGTGGAGCACTGGTTTCAGTCAGTGGAGATGCATGTAGAGGGGTCCGAAAAAAATATCTCTTCTCGGTACTCATAGAGAAGATGACAAGTTCAAATCATGTGGATAAGTCCCCCTGTTGGGTTTTTGCAACTGTAACCTACAGAGCTCAAGTCGAGCTATATATGAGCAAGGTCTTCCTTGGCAAATTGGAGCTAAATTTCTAACCTGTAAACATCTGAAAAGCTGCATGTAGACAGGGTTATATTTCTGTTCTAAATAGGGGGATGAAGTGAAAACACCATCAATAAAAGATTCTATCTTTCTAAATTTCACAGTCTTGCTGTAATTGCGTGAAAATATGGTTTTGATCTATCAAAGGAACATTTTCTCTCCCTAAACTGTACCCAGAATTTGAGGGGCTAAAACGTTTGACTAAAAAGTCAACATCTCCACACATCAGCGAGAGAGAAAGCTTTTTCAATCGTAAAGGTTTTTCTTTGTCTGCTGGAGTCAGCTGATGGTCACTATGTGAATACTGGCTGCCCAAAAATAATGTCGAAAGTTAGAAAAGGCCATTCCTTTGAATAGCGTTGCATTTATTTAGCTTAATAAAACCCAGTGAAGTAGATAAAGAAAGTTGGGAACATGGAGCGCAAAGGATCCACCACATTAAGTGGGCTGTTGTCTGCATATAAGGGCAGTTTGTGCACATCTCCAGCTCTGCACATCTCTATAAACTGAGCTTCAGGGGGATTTCAATTGCAAGGGGATTTGATGGAGTGCAGGAAATAATTTGTTTTGTCATTAATGGTTTGCACTAGGGTGATGAGGAAATGAATCTGAGAAATACTGTTGTCACTTTTCCTAATTTAGCAAGCGTATAAGGGTATAGTATAAGTAGTCACAACCACCTGGATCAATACTATAATATGGAAAGGTTTTCAACGATGGGAAGATGATGCTTGCCAACAACACAAATGTCCATGAGTAGGAGTGGTGAGTCTGTGTGTGTGTGTGTGTGTGCTTGGGTTGTATATTTAGAAGACAGATATGATATATATGTGTTTGAATGTACAGACTAAAATAAGTGGCAACCCCACAGTTTCTTCATCTTACAGTAACATCCGGACTGAGACTCTGTGAGTGCAGGTGAACTCTGGTATCACATCTCTCTGGTTCTGAGGCAGGAAATTTCAGTGTTCGGGTATTTTTAGATGAAATATGTATTTCATCCTGCTACACAGTAGAGCACAAACGAACTTGGAATTTGGCAAGGCTACTTGTGCGCCACCCACGCAGGGAATTACTGTTATACCACAAAGACAGATGTGATGGGATGAATAGGAAGCGAAATAAAAGGACGCAGCCTGTCCTGAGAGGTGAGAGTTGGGCACCAGAAAAAAAAAATGGTATAGAGGTGGAAGCGACTGAGGAAGAGAAGAGTGGAAGTGTCTTGTGAAAAGAGGCTTTGGAGGACAGTGGACGTGTGCACGCGCGTGCATGTATGTATATCTAATTGGTTGCAAAAGGTATGTGCACGTGAAGGTAGGGGTCATCCCAGTCTGTCCGCGACTCAGTTAAATGACGCTGGCTGACGAGTGCGGACCCTGCTGACGCGTCCTTTGTGGCTGTCACTCTGATGTGACATGCAGAGATCGCAATCGTGTTTACTCATCGACCTACACCGGCCCAGCACTGTGTATGTGTGTGAGCGAACAGTCTTCTTTTTCCCCACAAGCCCCCCCACATCGCTGTGAAGTCAGCTGAGAAAATATATGGAAAACCAGAAAAAGAGAATATATATATATATATATATATATATATATATATACACTGCCATTATAATTCTGCCTGCTGTCAAAGCATGCAGGCAGTGTCTCCGAACACACTGTGCAGATTCTGCGAAGTCGTATTCCCAGCCGTATACAGAATGACACATGGGGCATTTCATATATGCGAACAAACAGCATGCTGCAGGGGACGACAAAGACGTGACGAGGGACGAGGTCATAATGCTAACCTCAGGGCCCAACTACATATGTCAGTCACACACTCATGCTGTCAGGTTCAACACCATCATTTACTGGGAAAAAGGGGGTCACACAACCAAAATGATGCAAATACGTCAGGATAGACACACTTGTCAGGGTCCTCCCTGTGGGTCATCGATGTATATTTATGTGTGGATAAACACCCAGTGTTTTTGTGTGTATGATTATTGTGAGCTATTTTCACATAATGTGAGTGTGGTTTTCTACCAGAAAACTCCCTCTGCAAGACAAGACCCCAGCTACATCTGTCCTTCATAACGGCCACAATGATTTTAATGGGAGAGACTGTCCACAGGAGCAGCAGTCGTCTCAGCAAACGCCCCAGAATTATATGACACACTACGGCCTCCTTCGCTCCCGACCAGAGTCATTGTCCGAAGTAGTGTGACATTTTTATAGAGCAAAATAATCAGCAGACGGAGGAGGCCGGGGTGGACAAAACATCAGACTTTAACACGGGAGACTGCTGTTCGTGTCCTGTCAGTCAGTGTTTACGGTCACAATGACCACGATAGTTCCTTGACCATAACCAAGTGGTTATTATTGTATCCATGACATCGTCCTGTGGAGTCAGATCAGAACATTCATGGTTCTACGACTAACAGCTAGACAGGTGGCTAACTAGATATTACCGTCTAGACATTCTATAATTTTTTTTACACATTTTGCAGAAAATCATGAGATTTTTCAGGCACCGGCTGACAGAAAGAGCATTATTATAAAAGCAAGTCATGTTTCGACTCGTTGAAGTAAACCAAGACGCGTAAGCACCAATAAACGCTGCCAGGTCCTTTACACACGGCACAACGTCATCCTATAAAAGACCCTGCAAAACCCTTACGGGTGTTTTCATATCTCGGTGCTGATTCGCCCTCTGCTCAGGCTCGCAACTGAGGAAGGGGCAGAGAAGAGGTCTAATCAGACAAAACGAGCGGAATGGCCTCAAACTTGATGATTTGTTGAATAATTTGGAGCTCTGCAGAGACTGCCTTGCATTCATCCCCGGGTAGCTGCAATAAAAAAAAACAAGATGTTAACATTGCATGTGAAAATAAAAATGATCTCAGACTGTCAGCTGGTGCAGTATACTATTTTCCAGAGAATAATGCAGCACCCATTATATTTGCACTACATCCTCTGCCATGGTAAGACATCGGTCCTGCACATAAGCCCTCTCTTTCCGTATGGAGTCAAAACACGGTTGGTTTTACTGGAGAGCTTGCTGGCCCCATCATGTGCTGCTCCAAGCTGGCCTGTTGGGATTGAGTGGCCTTTCCGGTTGCATCTTTCATGATGACCTAGCCACCCACCCCCCACCCCCGCCCCTTGTTGACTGATCATGAGGAGCCTGATTTAAAATTCACACGTTATTTCAAGCAAGAGCTGCTGCTGTGTGCAAGAGCCCACTGTCCCTCTTTGAAATGATAATAAGGCCATGTGGAATAACAGATACAGGTGAGGAGGGATGGAGGGTAGGATGGGTGGATGCAGAACGATGTGGGGATACAGGAGATGGGCTGATGGATGCAGAAGAGGAGGATCAATGTATTATAGACACATTTTAGGGAGTGATCGAGAGAGAGAAGAAGGACAAAAAGAAAGGTGGGGTGGCCTGAGTGAAGAGATGGACAAATTATTGGATGGAGGAAAGGAGGGAAAAGTCATTGTGGATGGAGGTAAGAGAATAAAGATGGGGACAGGAAAGGAATAATATATGAAAGGAGGAGGAAGGGTGAATGAGTGAAGGAATGAAAGGGGATGTGATGAGGCAGAGTGGCCTGGAGTTATTGGGTTGGGTGAACTGTGGACTTCTTTATCTGCCCTCTCCTCTCTCTTGCTTTTGGAGATAGTGACCTGTCTGTGTACCCAAACCTTGAAGGAGGAATAACAATTCGCTTGAATTAGCATATATTATCATTTAATGCATGGAAGTACACTCAATATTTATGAATAAAAACAGTTTTCTACCAAAGTTAGACACGCAACATCCAGTGCTTTCATCTGATAGCCCGGAGCTATGCCATTGACTAACAAATAAGGGACTGACTCTGTGACTCATGCTAACTTTATTTGGGCTGTTTCTTATCCGGTTTTGGTTTGTAAGTCAGTAATGCTATTAAATGAGACCAGGGAATTTAACTTTTATCCACGCGATAAGATAATTGTGGTCACCATGTTATTTTAAACTAACAGCCTTACATTCAACTAATGTTCAATCAATGAGGACACAGAAAGGTCAACGGGGATTTCTATATTCTGTAAAAGCAGTCTCGCCCCGACCTTGACTAAGTGGTTTTAGTTGACTAAACTCAACAATAAACTTACTGTAACCTGAGGGTCAACAGAAAACATAAGAGCCTGTTTTGCAACAGTCATAGGGGATTTTGTTTAAGTAAATGACAGAAGAACTATTTTGTTATTCAAGCATGACGACTGTAAGAGCTGAATCAGCTTGGACATGTACAGTAGATGAACAATTAACAAGATTTGTTTTATTTGTTGTTGATTTTAACATGTTTTTTGCTTAATGCTGTGCATCCCTACAATACAGGACTCCTTCACAAGTTGGACTCTTTATATATCTGAGGGACTTTCTTTTTGTAAGGGACACATTCCCAACAAAATGTGTAGGATCAGACTTAAACTTGGCTGTGTATCGAAATGTGTTATTGAATAATAACTGGAATAATAATGTTTGCGAGCGAATATTATATATTCATAAAAGAAAAAAAGAAAAAAAAAAGAAGAACCCTGGCCACCTTGTTTACATATCGGAGCTCTCCACTGATGAGTTCTCCATGTCTTTGAAAGTGTGCTAACGTGAAGTCCGTACGGGTTGCATTGTATTTCAAAACTGAAATTCACTTTTCAGAGATTCACAGATATTTCTCCCCAAAGGCTCTCCTCTCTGGCAGAAGTGGAAGGCTGGCATAAAGGAAAAAAAAAATATATATATATATATATTAAAATGCAGTTTAGGAGTTCTTGAGATACCACTCCAAACCACTGTGATGCATGTTCTAAAATAAACATCCCTGTTGAACTGGGGTGAACTCGGTATGCTATTTTCTGAACGCTACTGTGCTATGCAGTCTGATCTGGGTGATGAAAAAGGTCACGAGTACCTTGATGGGCTCCCCAACATGTTGCCATCTCAGATGAGAGTTTAGAGTGTCTGGGAGAGATGACAGCAGTACATTTATAGTATTTATCTCTGTTTGGGCACTTGGGTACAACCTCATATCGCTCTCTGCGCAGCACTGCATCCCGTTCTTCAGGATTTTGAAAAGGAGAGTTGTACCCCTAACAAACTGGTGTTAAAGCCACCGAGTGGGCCACATTCAACTGACAAAGTTAAAAAATCATGTCAGTTTGCTGCTGAAACCTAGTATCTCCCGTGTTGCTGAAAACTCCCATGTTTTCACCCAGCAATGAAGCCAAACCATTACATAAGAAACAGGAAATATCATCAAAATTAGGGCTGCATCTCATTATACATTCTGCTACTCATCCACTACGTGTGTGTATATGTAATTCTGAAAAACATCCATTGCTTATTTTGACCAACAAACAGCACAAAGGGTACACAATCTATAGTGATGTAAACAAGAGAAAAGCAGAAAACGTTGCAAACTGTTCGATCGATTCATTAATTAGAATAAGAAACCAAATGGCTGTCTAATTCCTGAGCAGCACACTCACTTACGGTTTGGTGTTATGAGGTTTCTACAAAGCAAAAAGCAAAAATGAGGTAGGTTGAATTGTGACTTCATCTATGTGAAGCAGGCACTCAGGCACCCATACATTCCTTTCCCCTCCACACTCATGCCTACTTCCACTGCTGATTTGCATCGACAACATATTCCTCGCTGCTCTGCATCCCCCCCCCCCCAAAAGAAAACTCTCTCTGCACTCGGAGTAAAGGGACTTTTTGCCCTCTAGTTGTGTGTCAGCCCTCCGAACGTGTCTGTGCGATGCAGTCTTAATTATATCGCATTAGCCGCCATATCACGCGGAAAGGCGTCTGAGTAAAAGGAGTCACTAAACACATTTGGCCTGTAGCGTTAGTCCTATGGGTGTTCGGAGTCTGCCTCCTTTGCATGAGTGTGTCAGTGAGTCAGTGTGTGACCACATGGAGTTGCATGTGGGCGAGTGAGGGCTTGCGTGTATATGAGTATAGGTGTGTGTGTGTGGGTGTATGTGGAGCTTCCTTTTTTTATGAACTGAACTATATGAACTGCATATGCAAGAGTATGCGGACAGTCATATAAATGCATATGACTTGGCTTGAGGGTCTATGTATTTGTGTGTGTTTCTGTCTGTGTTGCATATCTCCAAGCAAGTGCATGCATATTGTCAGTCTGTTGGCCCATGATGCATACCACTTGAGCTGCATTTCTCCAGTCAAATTCATGGAGGCAGTGTCATACAGATGTGTATTGCCCAGGGGTTTCTATCCGTCTCTTCCAATCCCCTGCTGCTGTGCAGCTCTGCGCGCAGATGTAAACCAAACAGGTCATCTGAAATTAATTTTCCCTCTGTCCTTTGAGATTTAGCCAGCAGTTTACAATGCTAACTGTTAGGGTTTGTTTCAACATATAATCCCCTCTCCTGTTAAAATTATCTATCAAACTGCTGTGTAATCTTCTAGGGGGATTATTCTTGCAAAAACAGCATGGCTATCCTGCTGCCAAACTGACCCCTCTCACACAGAGAGATGATGAGACATAAATCTTATTAAAGCAGTGATGCAGGACTACTTGCTCTGACTTTCTTTTGACGTCAGGGAGATTAAAAAGAAATACACTTGTGACCTACCTACACATCTATAGTGGTTGGTTCATTTGGTTTATTTCCTAGTGTGACGACACAGTACCTGTCAAAGTATCCCTGGAGGATAACGCCCAGTGATCTGCCATTTCACCCAGTGTGTCGATGCACAAGCAGAGCCTTTCACACGTGGCTATTTTCTCCTCTATGAAAATGTTTTTGCATTTAATAATAATTTACTTTAATATTTTAATATTCAATGAGTAAAAAAAAACAAAAAACAGGAAGCATCTGTTACCACATCTCAATTAGTTTAAAATAGTTTTCAATATGCTTGTAAAACACGAAAAATATATGCGAAACCCCTCAAACTATATTGGAAATGTGAACAGACAGCTTTAGACGCTCTGCTTCCAGGAGACAGTGGAAGCATGACGGAGACATGATGGACCTGGGGCACAGCCGTAGCACAGCTGCAGCCAGTGGACATCCAGGGTAACATACTGTCACAATGTCAGTGATAATAGTGTGTGGAAATTAAGCTCTTGCATTTTTTTCCTAGGAAATGGGACACCACTCGTTACATCATCAGCAGGTAGAAGATGGCACATGCGTAACGCACCGGTGACGAGACTGCCGGCATTCCCATTCCGGACAGAGGTTGTGGCGCCAGGTGTGGTGTTACAGATGAGTTGGGAAATTGCTTCATACATGGGACACGGAAATAACTGTACTGTCACTCACAAATCGACGTTTACATGAAGTTCGACTGACATTTTGAATAGCAATTACGTATTCCTTTTGCATCTACATTAAACTAAGATATTCCAACAGATTAAAAAATATATATATTTGCAAAGATATGGGCTTCTTTCCCCTCACCGCTGTCCATGTTCCATGTTACACAGCCTCAGTTTGCAAAGCATTCTGGGAAGTTTCTTCTACCACTCCGTTTGAAGCTAGATGGCCGCTACCCCTCGATCCCCAAAAGGAGCGGGACGCTACCCCACATGGCAGCACACAAAACGGAGGGGTAGGGCCAACGGTGGGGGAATTGGGATTGGGCCAGTGTGTGCACAGAGCCGTCATAATTTGTAAAATGACTGTGTAATCTTATTTAACATGAAGTGAAATGATGCTTTAATAAGATGGCCACTAGAGTCACAGGGTCAGTCATCTCCCCTGCAGGCGCTGCAAATGAGTCTAGCCTGAAAATTGAGCATGATAATCCCCATTTTATTCCAATTTTTCTATTGCTAGTCAGTTCTTCCCAGCAACCCCTAGTGTTTCCTTGTGTTTTTTCCCTTCCCTGTTGCTAGTGTTTGTCTGTGGTGTGTGTGTGTGTGTGTGTGTGTGTGTGTTGGCGTGGGCGTGGCTCCCTTCCTCACTCTCCTGGCTCCCTGGTCACCGGCGCACCTGTCTCCCATCAGCTCGTCACCTCTCCCAGCCATCACACCTGCCATCCATCAACTCATCAGCTCTGCAGTATATCTACCCCAGTTCTTCCGCCACTCATCGCCTGATTGTCGTGTAACCTTAGCGGTAGCTGCTTCTCGAGGCCTACGCCGATTATCTACCAGCTGTTCAGTATCTCTGTACTATTTTGTTACTAATACCTGCCTCTCTGTGTCCAGGATCATCTTCAGCCTGCCCGTCTTCCTGATCTGTCTCCCTGCCTGCCTGCCACCACCCTGCCTCCCAGCTATCCTCATCTGCCCCGCTTCCCTTCACCCCATGCTCACGCCAGCTTCATTACCTTCACTCTTCCCTGCTGCCTTTGGATTCCATTTCCCCTGCCATCAGCTCCGCATCCAGATTCCATTTAATAATAAAACCTCACCTTATCCAAACACGACTCTGTCCGTGTCCTGCACTTGGGTCCCTCCAGTGCTGCAAAGTTCAAAAGTACAATACGTCTGCAGTCCCCTGAATCATCTCATTTAGTAGCTAATGCTCTTGTCAGTGGTGGGAATCACATGGCAGCTCACAATACAATAACACCATGATACACTGTCTACAGAACAAGTACATGTCGTTTGTCCATGCCCTCTGGAATGACACATGGCCTGTTAAAGCACTTTATTTAGTAGCCCAAATATGTTCTTTCATCTAAATACATCCAGCATGTAACATCTTCTCTAACACACATCTTCATCAAACACTCGGCAAGAAAGTGATAGCGTATTTCCACCAAATGCCTGACTATCTAAACATACAGTGGTTCAACAAGTCCTCCAAATCAAATGACAAAGTAGCTCGTTTGTCCGTGCCCTCTAGGACGACACGTAGAGGCCTTTTCTGACCTGACGCCTCTGTCTGAGCCACATCACTGTAGACAAATAAATCAGTTTTATGACGTGACAACGCTATGGCTGTGGCTTGGTTAGGTTTAGGCCCAAAAACAACTCGGTTACGTTTCAGTAAACATCGTGGTTTGGGTTAAAATGATTACTTCACTAAGGTTTCAGGGAGATTTGTCGCCAGCGTTTTGTGGACCCATTCATCCACTCCAACCTCCTTTATAATGGAGTTACAATAACGCGCTGTAACAACGCCCCCTGACTTCCTCCTTCAATCCCGTCATAATTACTGCGGCCGCTAGAGTGTGTCAATAGAGTGAAAGTAAACATATGCCGTTTTGGGGAACTGAAGCGACTGATGCTGTCGTCCTTCTTGATGGGACAGCCTCGCACTGTACAGTCTATAGTGCACTTTTGTATATTGTTTTGTAAATGTTGAATAGTGTGTGTGTGTGTGTGTGTGTGAAGCTGTGCAGTCCTTTTCAAGCTAGCAATAAAGATGATATCACAACAACAACAAAAAGAAAAAGTGAATAAGGCCGGGGCAAAGAAAGGACACCTGAACGCTCCTCTGCAACCCCTGAAATCTTTTCAATCAATGCAAATTAAGCTGAAAAAAAACAAAACCAAAACGGCTAACTGGAAAAGACCTGTGATCCATCCTGGAAACCCTATTCTAGTCTATAAATAAGGTTTTGGTGTGTGGTAACTGCAGCTTCAGCACAAACTGATCCAGTCACGGTGCCACAACCTTTTCCACCAGCCAGCCCTTCTTTAGGGCCCGGGGAGAGATTTGTTAAAAATCCGAATGGATGGCTATTCTCAGGGGTTTTCTGCGGATAATCATCTATTGTGACCGGGTAGACACATTAACGCTGAGGGGGGAGAAGTATGAATCACTCCTGCTGCACTGAAATAAACTCTATTCCGGTCTTTCACATTGTCTCCGTGCTGCTTTTCTCTGCTTCATTGCCCATGTATCATGAGTCTCAGTTTTAGCTCTTTCTGTTTGCACACAGAGCCCCCTGACTAACTCAAAGTTGAAATTGAACGCATTTCCATTCATGAATGTTCCCTCATTAGTACAAAGCCATGTACAGTTGTGAATGAGCTGCTGTAATACTCTGGCAGCTGTTTACTTGGATTTCTGCAGTTTATGTTGATTAGTCTCTACTGAGAGACAGACAACACTCTGGAGGATGTCAATTTAGGCTTTTTTCTCCAACAGCCTCCTTAATTAAGCACAGTCAGCCTCTTCAGTGTTGATTTACTATAATAAGAATTAAGATCTTTATTCCATGAATCCAGGGTGCTCCTCAGAAATCACTTGGGTTGCCACCTGCTTTTCTTCTTGTCAAGCATGGGGTGTGATTAAAACCGAAATTTGCGATTGTCAAGTGCCTTGATGGAGGGGATGGAGCTCTGGATAGTTTCAATTAGAGAGCTCCCATTGAGAAATCAAAATATCGACTTCTACATTTAAAAAGAGGACAGATATTTTCATTTTCTTACAAACTCACTTGCCACCTATGATCCCAAAGAAACACGGTTTCATCTTAGATCTATTTCTATGGTTAACATTAACTTCAATTTGTCATTAATTCTGCCCATATATGTATATATAACTATATATCTATATATATATATATATATATATATAACTATATATATATATATATATATATATATATATATATATATATATATATAGTTATATAGTTTTATCCTTTCTTTGCATGCTAAAATAAAAGTACATATCATTTCTTAAAACTGCTGTGTCAATGTTTCTACAGAACAGATGACTGTGGAATGTTCGAGCATCTTTAAGCTAATTATTATTATTAATTTTTTTTTAAAGGCCCCCTGTTCGGGTTCAGTCTCACAGCACCCATTAGCATAATTTCTACACACAGCACGCCGTTTTAAGCTTAGGAGACAGATATTACCATCGGGAGTTGGTGGAGACAAAATACGGAGCTAAAAGCCGAGCGAATATTGGACAAAACTCCAAATGAATGCAAATGTTGCTTCATGTCTGCTGGATGTGTGAACAAGTGACCGTCTGCCATGTCAACTTTATGAGCTGTATAAGTGTTTACGACTTATTTTTGACCCTAATTGGCCAAATGGAACACGAGTCAATGCAAGGCCGTAACTCACAGCCTATGTGGCCTTTGATCGATCATCTATCTATCTATCTATCCATCTATCTATTTTCCTCTCGTCCGCCTCGACCTCTCTTCCTGCTGCTCTGTCATTCCGCTATCATTCATCTCCAAGAGGCGTCAACATCTCCACATTATCTCAGCACATCGGCTGAGTGATGGATGGAGGGAGTGTTTGCGCTGGCGGATGAGTGGAGGGCTAAGGTCTTCTTTATCTACCTGCCACCTGTCGTTCCTTCACATCATGCCTTTCATATGTTGTTTCTTTCATGTCGCTCTCCCTCCTCCCCCTCCCCTCCTTTCATTATGCTGTGGCAGGGTTAAAAGGTGAGAGCGCTCAGCCCCCTCCATACTGCCCACACTGCTACGGCGTGACTAGTCATCGTTCTGGCTTTCAAACTAACTCGCAGCCCACCCGTGGGTCCGCAACACTGACACTGAGGAGTCACATGGGGGCTGAGAGATATGGCCGGTGTCCGCAAACTGATGGGCTGTCTGACTACTGTGGCAGCGGCCGTCTATGGGGAGTAAAGCAAGTGTAGCACAGTCACGTCAACTCCTCTGACATGCCCCTTGACAGATGCTACTGTAGGGAGCTAGTGAAATCATTCTTATTATATTTCATTTGCTAAGTATCTTCACTGTCAGAATTGTTTTGTACTATAGCCTTCAGTTTCTGGGATTCTGGGAAGATAGTCGGACAAATGTAGTGAGGGACATCTGATTATTCATTTTTAGCATCTACATGACATACAAGATTGATTACCCACCCCCTCCAACTCCTCACTGAGTCCCCTTTTCGGACCCGTTGGCAATTCATTATGTGTTACAGTAGAAAGAGAATTCCAAATCACTCCAGTGCCGTGAATGCATAAGATCGATATTTTTAGTAAGAAGCGAAACAGTTCCGTAAAACCAAGCCAGCAGCCACGCATTCTCCCCTTCAAGGTGACTATTGATCAAGTTGTTTCTGTAATGTTAGTCAAGCGGTTTTCAGCACCGAGTGCAGTGACTCTCCCTGCGGCCCGTTGCAACACACCATGCAGCTGGCCTGTCCATCCGCCCACTCTGCCCTTAACCTTGTTGCTTCTCCTCCATGTATATGGATGAGCCGTGAGGACAAAGGAGACTCAAACAGAATTTAAATCGCCAGCATCCAACAGGAATCTGGTGTCTTGCAAAATTCACTGAGTCGAGAAATCAGAGACATCTAAATCAGCAAACGTATCACAATCCAAGCTCAGTGTTTTGACCGCTCTCCTGAATCAGTGTGTAAACTTGGGTTACAATCATAGACTGCATATAAAGATGGACGACGCTGGTGACGTCACTTGGGGCCAGAGTCTGCGCAGGTGGTGATCAGGGGGGGTTGGAGTTGCGGTATCGAGGGCCATCATTTTAAGAAAACATATTTTAGTAAAGAGGGCATTTGCGTACATTTGTGAGCCTTTTAAAGTATTACCCATCACGAGGAAGAATGCCAAACATTGTCATTGTTTTAAAGGTTTGAGGGGAGTTTGGACTCCCGGCTTCATTCAGAGACACTTTTCAACAGTAGCATTAACCACACATGTATTACATCAGGTCAGACAAGGTGATACTGACATTGGTTGTTGGTAACGTCAAAAGAGACGTCAAACGCCTGGTGACCTCTAAAACCAGTGTTTCCATGGCATACAGGTCAAACAAAAGGTCACTCTATTCTCAGATTTGTAGTATTAGAATATATAGAGCCAAACTATAAATTCTAATGGAGTAAATAGAGGAGAAGAAATAATTTCGCATCACTACAGATAATCATTTTCCTAAAATCTGAGATATCTTCTTTTGTGCCAGCCGTCTACATTACTGTGATGTGAGGTTCATGGGCCGCAAGACAAAAATGTTATCGGACTGCACTCTAATAATGTCTTTACACATTTCAGCTACACACTTTGAGTACTTTGCTTTTGTGTTAATGCCCTTCCCTAGATGTTCTGCCCCTTCCCTCCAGCTTCAGCATGGGACCTTTATCACCTTTGGGTCTTCTTAAATCAACAATTCCTCTTTTGTAGGCACTGAAATATGAATGTCTTTTGCAACTTCCTTTTTAGCTATTAATTTATCTAATAAATAAGAGCCAAAAGTTAAACCCAGCCATGTTGCAAGTCCCATGACAAACTGAGGTCTAAAACATTATTCACATTATCTTCTTATGATGTTTAAGAAATGAATTTAGGATAACAAATAATAATAATAATAATAACACATCATTATTTTCACAATAATGACCAGTTACATTAGGATCATTAGTTAATTATTTGATCTTTAACTAATGGTTTCTTAATTACTTACCACATGTTTGAGATGTATCAACACATCATGTATTTAGTGGTCATTTACAAATGTATATTTGTGCTTTTTGAATGATTAGTTCATTAATACGTAAAACGTTACCAAAGCAGCTCAGCAGTTAACGGCTAGCCAACCTTTTTAGCATATTCACTGTGAGAAGGCTACTTTTACGGGGGTGTTGTCATATTATTGCGTCACACCTCAGTGCTCAGAGAAGACGCACATTTCAGTGACATGAGCCACCGACGATTATGAGTTTGCAGATTTACCCCTGACTCTAATTTATAGCGTTTGAAGATAGTTGTGCACAATATTAGCACAAGTATCGATAATATGGGGGGAAAAAAGTTTTTACATTTAATTTTGCCTTGTGATTAAGCTCAAATGAGCATGTGCACTTTCTTTCAAGCTTCTGGACATTGTGGGCAGACAGGCGGCGGATTATTTATAGCAGAGTCAAAGCAGCTGGTTTTGCAGCATGCCTGTACTGCTAATGAGGCCTCCAGCGGGTGTGTGTCTATGTATGGTTGTGTAGGTTTTCTAATAGCCTATGTGTTTAGGCGTGTCAGCAGGTGTGTGTGTGTGCACGTGAGAGACAATGGTGCCAGAGAAACTCTCTCAGAGGACAGTAAAGGTGGTACATTGTACCTATCTTCTTCCAGGGTGAATTGTAAGATGACATAAAGGTCAGAAAATAAGATAAATCGAAAGGAAATGTATCAGAGGACGTCAGTGTGTTACATGTACGAGTCCAGGTCTGTGTGATTTGAAGGCGGTGGAGCCAGTGTGCACATTTAAGAAGTCACTATCAGTCTGTAAAGCTCTTTACTTTGTGGCTTCTAGGACATTTTGGTCACACTAGAAATGATGACACTGGACACTCATATAGTCAAGACACACATCAAAGCTTTGCAGAATTTGCAGAGAGTTTTATGCAAATGGTTTTTCCCAAAAAGCAAATGACAAACCAACGAAACAGAGTGTGAAGCAGGAAAAAAAAAAAAACTCGAGGTCTGTACGAAATTCTAAACACAGTGATTATATGCAGATGACAGCTCAGTTTAAGTGCAAAATGAAAGCCGTAACTGGTGCACAACAAGTTCCTGCCAGGTGAAACCATGACTCAGACTGGCACAGGGTATTTTGCAGCTTCTGTTTGGAGAAAGCTCTCTTTACAATAGCCGCCACGCGTCAAAGTCCTGCATCCCCCGTATCCTCTGTGATGTGTTTGTCGGAGCACCTGTGTGTGTGTGTGTGTGTGAGCACACCTGCGCTTTCGCGTGTCTGTCAGGGAACTCCTGTGCCTGCTTGTCATTATGTCAGTATGGTTCTCCCTGTTCTTCTCTCTGACCAGCGCCATGTCCAATTACAGCATCTATCAGGCTTGTCTTCTCCAAGCCCCATATTCGCTTCCCTGTGGTGTGTCATCTTATTTCTGCCCTAGATCCACCTTTGTTCTCCACTCTACTTTATTCGTCTCTCGGTCACACTCAGTGCTCTCTTTTTTTTCTCTCTGTCACTCGGCCCCCTTCCTATCTCCACTTACATATATATTACATGTATTATTCTGCTGTATATACATTATATGTTTGTTGTATATTTATTCTATGACCTCCCAAGTCTAGAATCTATATTTAGATATTCATCTTATATCTATCTGATTATTTGGGAAATTTGCTTTTTTGCTTCCTTGCCTTTAGTTAGATCATTAGGTGGAATTTGTTAGAATACAACTGTCATATCTGTATGCTAAATATGAAGCTGCAGCCACCAGTTTAGCTTAGCCTAAAGACTGAAAGCAGGGGGAAACAGCTACCCTGGCTCTGTTCAAAGGTTAAAAAAAAATATCCACCGACAGATTTCTTTTAAACTTTAGGGCAGAGGCAGGCTAGCTGTCTCCCCCAGCCTTAAGCTTCGCTAAACTAAGCTAATCGGCTGCTGGCTGTAGCTTCATATTTAGCATATAGACCGACGGGTATGTGTACATCCCAAACTGTCAAACTATCTTTTTTTTATTTTTACATATACATATTTGTGAATGTGGCATTATATTGTTAGATCTTTTGTCTTGCCCAATCCAGATGGTTGTAGAAGGTTTCATCCCTTGATATGATGATGACGTATCAGATGGCTCATTGGGACCTCATGTCTACAAATATCAATTCAACTGCCCGAGAAAAACAGGAACGCTGCAAGTGAATTCTGTTCAACAACAGACTTTTACATGCAGGCTTGTCATCTTAATTTTGTGCATTTTATTCTCCACTGAGATTTTGACCCATGGATTATATCTGTGATTCCGCCTGCACTGAAATACAAGGGAAGGAAGGATAAGACATGAACAGATGGTTGGTGTAGGAAGGCGTGTGTATGTGCAAAGGCACGTTTGCAGTGTGCCCATGTGTGATGAAATGTCTGGGGAAACTGCCACATATGCGCCACCGTTTGTGTTTATTTTGCATTCTCATCCTGGCATTTTGAACTCTTTTTCTGCATTGCTTTTCTTATAACTCTGGCTAAGATCACTCTGATCAGGTGATAAAACACACAACAGAGGAAAAGACGACTGCAAGTCATGTCCTAAACCAGGATTATTGCTTATAGAATAAGATTAAGAAGCTCATTATGCCCTCACACCCTCTGTGTACAACACCTCAACATGCACTGTATTTCTGCAATCAGCTAAATACATGAACCCTGTGTGTACCGAGAGTTCTGGACTGTTGATGTAAGAACATGCCTGCTTTCAAGGCATGTTTTTTTTTGGGGTTAGTGGCAATGCATTGATTACCATAAAAGGACAGTTTTGATACATCTGTGGACAGGTTTGGTTTGCAGCGTTACATTTATAGACTCGCATGAGGTACAGCACATGTCAGCCAAGAAACCAGTCTCAGCGTTGTGCAAAAACTCAACATAGCTGTGTTTCATATCCCTGAAAACAAACCAAATTCTTCAAAATGCTATGCCAAATTGTAAAGAAATCGTGGACTATCATCAAAAAAATTTAAAATAAATAAAAATTGAAAAAGGCTGAAAAAGCTGACATTTGAATGATGCCCGTTTTTGGCGAGGCCTGGGCGATCTGGCAGTGGTTGTGGTTTAATTTCCTCTGAGCCCTTATTTTCATATGAAGATTGGATATCATCAAAAGTCATCGCCTTTGAGAAATTTCCTCCTGGCAATTTCTCAGTCCATCCTCTTTTCATCTTGCCATCAAATGGGATGGACAGAGACGGAGTGAAAAGGGAGGAAAAGAAGCTAATTTGCGCTCCTCTGTGGAACTTAGCAGGCAGGGGAAAAGAGAGAATTCAATCACTATGAGAAGATAACCTTTCGACTGCAGCTGTTTGCTTGCAGAGTAATTGTTTCCTTGAAAACTTGTTTCTCTGCTGACGCATCCCCTCTTTGGGTTTTGCAGAATGCCGACTTATCAGCTCCATCTCTCTGTCCTCCTATCCATCTGTGTCCTTCTTCAATTTATTTATCCCGCTCTTCCCATTCCTCTCACTTTCTCTGTCTCACACGCCCACATGGTCCCCCTGTCTGCTGTTCAAACATAATTGGGAGTTTTACAGCATTTTGGTCACGATAATGACTGCACATATCTACTCATCTTTATCTTCTTCCTCCCTTCTCTGACAACTTTTTACTGTTAATCCCCCCATTCTTTCTTTCTCTAGTCTCACTCTAAACATTACAACCTCTTTTCCTGCCTTTGCTCTCTCTCTATCTCAGTGCCAGTCTTTCTTACATCACCCCCCCACCCCCCGCCCCATCCTCACCCTTCTGTCCCCTGTCTTGTTTGATGATGCTTTTGATGGAAGAGGAGTTGGAGGAATGGCTGACGGCTTCCTCTTTCCTTTGAATGCAAATAGTTTCATCTGTTATGATGAAAGAAACACAGTGATACTCTGCCACCCAACATATTACTATTTTTACACTTATTTGACACACACTGAGGTCTGCTGGCAGTCATCTCACGGGAAAGATATATACAGCATAAAATGGTGCAAGACTGGGGTTTCAGTTTAAGTTTATTTTTGTGATTCGGAAATTTGATAATTTAAGGCTTCACAGAAAACTGTGAAGAGGAAGCAGACATTCAGTTCCTTGCTTTGAGACCCACTCCTGCCCCCTAAAATGTACATTTCTATACTACTTATTGGTTTTACCAAAAACGTATAGGAGGAAACAAAATTGCTGGATGGATTATGTTTACTGCCAATGCTTTTTTTTTCCTGTTTAGGAAGTATTACATTCTTCTACTTGTACTTTCGACATCTAGAGACAGAGGTTTGTGTCCTACTGAAGTATACTTTCATATTGCAGAGACTACAAGGCTGCTTTCACCTTCATCTGCTGAAGGGGGAAAGTTTGTCTGTGCTCGACTTAAGACGTGCATCATCACAGCCAGTTTGGAGGCCAATCCTGGTCTCATATGCAACTTACACAAGTGTGAAACTTGAAACCTCCAGTACACTAACACTGAGAATAGAGACATCTTGTGTCCAGGTAGTTTTTTTTTTTTTTTTTCTTTTTCTTTTAACTTTTCAAATATTCTGTATTTTTCAGTGACGGAGAATGAGTCGATGTAATTTCAACAATTTCTAACTCAGTATTGGAACTTCCTTTGTGGAAAAACCTTATCAGACACAAATAATTATTCAAAGCTGTGTATTTTCATGGTTTGGAGGGGATCTTTAAACTGCTTTAATTACCACCACCATATATGGTCGTTAAAAACCTTCCCTCATTATGCTGATGAAAAACGTAATCCAATTGAAAGTGTATCGTTCATGACATTGTTGTTGACGCAAATTAGTAGATGGCTACATGAGTGTAATTATCAGTATTGCAAGAGCACACCATCAGGAGGCATGATTGAGATGTTCTGTGATAAACGAAACTGATTTGACTCCGATAACTCTTCGCTGTATGTTTCCTCATACAACGTGACATCCATAACATACCATAAACCTTTAAAGACAATCCCGATGAGTCATTTGCGGTGTGAGGCTCATAATTCCAGCTCCATAGCAACACCTCAACAGGCAGCAAATGCAAGATTCAAAGGCAGATTGTCTCCGCAAAGCAAGATTAGTTTCCAGTCAATTTGCCATGAGAAGAAAATACAGAAAACAATCAGCCGAACCAGAGGAACTGCACTGTGGGTAATTAATCACTGCTATTTCCTTTTCCTCCACACTTGTGGTTATTATGTCCTGCCACCCTAAATCCCCCCCCAGCAATATTATCTTGGTGCAATTTTTCTTTGTTGTCAACGTTTCAGTCAATAATTCCACCACCTGTGGCAAGTGGTAAAAAGTGGAGACACAAACACCCCTGTCACGTATGCGATTAGTTAAACTATCACGGGGGGGGGGCCTCCATTCTTCTCCATTCATCTCCATCAAACATAGCATAAACTTGATTTTTTGAAATTGATTTAGGCGACTTTCTCGTTTAAAAAAGGAAGTGCTTGGCAGATCATATCACTACTCTTGAGAGCACTAACCCCAGCCATGTTTAGAGATCCACCACAGCACAGGGGAGATACCGAGGCCAAAATAGATTGAATCCGATGTCACATTATTAAGCTCCAATTCTGGGGCTGATGTTACGGTTGTGTAGCGGTGGGATTGGGGCTAGGAGATGGGCATGAGGGTGGATGCCTGGATCAGTGCCCTGGCCCGGTGCTAAATCCCATCGCTCATCCCTATCAGTATGGAAGAGATGAGAGCTGGTCTTTAGCCCCCCCCCCCTCCCCACAGAGAGAAAGACACAGAGGGAGAGTAAGAATTAAATGTTTAAATGTGGAATGGGCTCTTAGTGAACCACTAAAATACAAATGGTTTAAGATGCATGCAGATTGAGAATGTCTTCCACAGACGGGGCTGGTTGCATAGCAATGGCACAGCTACATGCTATAAGGGTGAATTCAAGCACCAGCTTGATCTCTGACACCAATCCACACTTCACAGCTTCCTTTTTCCCACCGTTGGAGGGCTGAGATGGCTTAGTGAGGAGCCCACGGAGTCAAGCCCCAAAATGCTGCTCGGGTTTTAAATAGGTGGCTTCGGCTACGGACAGCTGTCTGTCATTCTCTCTACCTCCTCCGGCTTGATTCTCCCACCATTTCTTTCTCGGCTTTTTCCTCTCTTGCAGCATTTATCTCAGACTCACTCGTCTCTTCCTGTTTGCCCACCCTTCCCTTTCGCTCTCTTTTGTCACTATCTTCTCATAAGTCCCATTAGCCGATGTGCCCGGCTTGCCCATGGCAACTTGATGCCATCCTGTGACCCTGTATCTCAGCAGGCCTCCAGGCCTCAGGTAGCAGAATACAGGGCCATCCCTTTCTTTCACCCCACCCTCAATTTGTTCCCCCTCCCTATGCCAGTGTACCTTCCTTTTCTACTCTTTCCTTTCCCTTTTTGCGCCACCCATCCCTCTCTTCTTCCTTCCCTTTCCTCCTCCCTGTCCATTTGCACCATCAGGGGCTGATATTACCTTTCCACTCGTGTGCCACTTTTTAAGTATTTGTAGAATTACAGTACGTGTACACCTCACCTGTTATCACAATCAAATTAGTGAGACACTGACAAGATGTAGGTTTTATATACAACACTGATAATAAAATGTGAAGGAATGTGTAGCTCCTAATAGGTAATACTGCTTAAATTGAATAGAAACTCTACCTACTGTGTGTGGCACTTCCACACATGTTCCCAACATGCAAAAAGAAAAAAAGAAAACAGCAGGTTTTCATGCAACAGCCGCATAATGAAAATGTCAAAGCAGAAATTACAGTCATATGGAGCTGGAGCAATATCTGGGCCATATACAATATCTGTTAAAGCAGCTTTATTGGGCTCGGTTCAGGCCAAGTTGAGGCCAAAACAAAAGTGTGACAGAGACAGATTAAATGCTGCTTTATCAGCCATGTGGAGCAGAGGACTGTGGGAAATCCCATGATATTATTTCTCATCTGACACCGGATCCCTGTTTTCTTTTCATTTCCTTTAAGGTCTCATTACAGGGTGCAGATGCATCAAGGTATAAACAAATAAAGCAGACAGAAGAAGTTTAGAGCCACTGATAGGGGGAGATATTATAGGTCACGCTGTGCTACAGGTGCCATGTTGTCCCCCCCCCTCTGGAACATAAACAGGCCTCGCTTTTAAAAAATTTGCCATAAAAAGAGACTAAAATGACGACTCAACGAAACTTTTTTTGTTCGCCTCAGAGTAAGAGACTCCAAAGTTAGGAAAAATACACAAAAACAAGTTAGCACAACGATACACCTGTGCTTACTAGCCTGCTGTCTAGACATTTCGTCATTTCACTCTATTGTGAGGCGATACTGTATGTGTTTGGTGTTAATGCATTAGGTTTGGTGGAGGAATCGAACTCCCTGAGCTCTGCAGAATATTGCGGTGTTTTCTAACATTCTTTCCTCCATAAATGCAAATAAGGTGGACCAAATATTAGAAACATCTTTACGCAATTTGGATAGTTAAGTGAAGCCACTACAACGTACAACCTCAAACGACGCCGTATAAGGGACACAAAAACATTTAAGTAGCAGTCCCTGCACATTTTTATGAAGGCCGCATTTATTGCTGGGATATTGCATTGCGTAACATCATAACACAACGCAATATGTATCAATACATAATTTCTGGATTTTTTGGGGGGTACTGAGTGTATGAATTCATAGCGATCAAGAAAATGCTCTTTCTCTGAAGAAGGGTGACATTACACTAATCAAAAGAGACCCATCAAGGACACTTCAGAGTCCAGAGGTGGCATTTAGTGTGCCCCCAGTCACAGATCGTTCCTTGTTGTATGAAAGCACTGTTTACTGAACCAAGTCGCCTCCGGCCCGTCCAATCATTCAGCATGCACACATACACCAGTACAGTAACTACAGTTGTTTGAACCAGCGGAAACATTGCCCCACTTCAATCATTTGCATAACATTGAGCAGAGGTACACGTGCAGGCACATCTGACATCTGCGCTGTAGAGCACAGCATTGACACTTCCAGGTGATGCTGCTATTTATAGGTGTTTCTCTGCACTGACTCTTCTTTCTCTAATAAGGCTGCATGACCCAAATGTCAAGACTGAAGCTCTATGTCATGGTCGGTCTCTGCAGCATCCTGTGTGACACTCATGTCTTGACTTGTGAGAGGTCTGTGGATTCGGGCTGCCTGAGCGTTGTGCAAAGGATTTTACTGGCTGTACGATCATGTCTTGATCGAAGCCCCAAAATACTGGTTCTATCAACATTCGCTCTTGTGAGGCTTGTTTAAGATCAATTGAGGAGGAGAAGGACTCTACATCCATAGTTCTAAGAGTAGGTTATGTTGGCTGGCTTATTATTTACTTTTGGGAAAGAGAAAAACTCAATTTGAAGCAAAGCAAGTTGTCCGAAATGTTTTCAGAAACTATCTTTGTGCACCCATTAAACTTTCTCCATCTTTCTTTCTCCATTGCTGTCTCTCTCTCTCTCTCTCTCTCTCTCACACACACACACACACACACACACACTGCTATTTACTTGGGAGCTCCAAACTACAGACAAAGCCTCTGTCAAGTGGGATTTAGCAGCGACATGGGCAGAGTTGGCTGGGACTGTGAGTGACATCATTTGGAAGCAGCGCCTCTTCTGCATGAACAGGAGGGTTATAAAAGGAGCTGGAGGAGGACAGGGAGCAGTGTGATGTGTTACACATTTTGAGTGTGTGTGTGTGTGTGTGTGTGTGTGTGTGTGAGAGAGAGAGAGAGAGAGAGAGAGAGAGAGAGAGAGAGAGGAGTCTGTGTGTGTTTATATGCCTCGCTGTGCATGATTCTTGTCTGTCTGCGAGACATTCAACATGAGATAAGCCTGATGGATGTCGTTACAGTTGTCTGGAAGGTTTGTAATCATAGTCATTACTGAGAGTGAGAGATACACAGAGACTGAGAGAGAGAGAGAGAGAGAGAGAGAGAGAGAGAGAGAGAGAGAGAGAGAGAGAGAGAGAGACAAAGACACCCCGCACATTCCAGGTTGTGCACGATATAAACAGACATCCTTGTCAGAGATCTCACTGTTTTCTGTGTACCCATTATACCCTCCATTCATGCTCACACCAGGGTCATGCTTGATCTGTCATTCAGTTGCTGTGCTGAGTATTGTGAGAAGAGGGTCATGGAAGGATCCCATGATTCAAATACACTTAGATTAAACTATTCAGGCAAGGTAATTAATTGCAATATCCCACATAGCTTGCAAGAAATGGGACAAGACAGCAGTTGCTGAAGTTTATGCGTGCGCTTCCAGCGTTTACGTAAACTAAATTGATTCTTCTCCGCTTGAACTTTGCAGCAACAGGCTGCAGAGATGAACGAGCGTCCCAACGAGGAACAGGAAGAGGCCAACTTGCACGTGCCAGTCGTGCGTCAAAGCGTGCTGCACAGAACCTGCCTTTGCTCTGCCCTGTCTGTCATTTGCAATTCCACGGAGCCCTGAAATTGTCACTGTCTTCCCATTAATCTCGGTAAACACTTCCTGGATGCTCACTGAGCTGGTCAATTATGATGACAGAATCAACACAGCCCAGTGCTGCAGTCCGTCAGTCAATATGCATCGGGGCAAATCTGATGGTAATGCAAACAGCTGCAGTGTGATAACGAGTCACCGGGCTTCCCCCAAAGAACAACGTGTCTCAAACTGAGAGGGGTCTTGTAAACACTTTGCTGAACATCCTTTCACCTTTGGATGATATTTCTTTCTTGTGCAACCATTTCCATAAATGCACACCAGTTTCTTGTATTGATCACGCTCCCAGCACGAGCACATGTCAATCCTAATGTTGTCAGTCCAATGTTTCTGGGTTTTTTGCTGCTTTCAGATGCAAATTCCGCTGCACTCACGAAGATGAACTCCGCCGTATTGGCTGATTGATTCATTGGATGAATGATGGATCGGCTGATGAGTGGACGACTCACCCTAAGGTCATAAAGGACGACCAGTGGCAGTTTATGTTTCTCAGCCGCTCCATGTGGCACTTTTCTTTCCACCGTAACCCACATTCAAGTGCACGGCAGCACAGCCAAGTATTGATTGCCCAGAATAGAGCTCACAAAACTATTGATTGCCTGGAAATGTTCCACAATAAAGAGACTGCATAATCATGACAGAGTAACGGAACACACAATGAGCCGCTGGGCTTGACCAAACATTTTTTGTCTTGAGGAAAATCGCAGTTAATAAGCGTCCTCAAGTGGAATTTTGATCAAATAATATCGATTTTCCTCAAGTTAAAGTAAGCATTTTCAAGGCACAGCTAAGGTTCAGTGCCCTGCAGGCACACTTGTTGGGAGTACCTGTTCCACAGCACCTGGCGAGAACTTAAGAGGATAATGGAGGTTAGGAGGGTAAAGCCTCTCACATAGAGCGGAACTACCAATTCCAACAGTGTCAAGATCCTGAGATAAACTGGCTAAACATCACTGCAAGTGTGGGTTGAGGATCACAAGGTTAAGTTGTAACAATGGTTGTCTTTACACTATTTTAAGACTGAGCAAAATTGTTTCTGGATTCTTGTCTGTATTGTTTCACCCAGCTCGTTCCTGCTCATTACTATATTGCTATTAGATTAAGATGAAATATTTATGCGTCTCCCCTGCCGTTATGAAGTGCTGCTACTGGGGACGAGCACTGTGTTGTCTTTGTAAATGCAATTAATATTACAAAACCTGTTCACGATGGGAAGCACAAGCGGGTACGGCAGCAGCTCATCCTACACCTTGCCATACTTTGTGTGTTTTTGGATTCTCTGCGCTGCGCAAACACCATATGGTCGGGATTTCTCAAACCAAAAGAAATTTAGTCGGTCGTCCTGGGAGCCAACCTAATGAAAGAAATGGCTCTGCTGTCATGTGGGCGACCCAGGAGGAACACGCCTCTGACCCATTTTTTTTGCTCCAGGCCATTAGTTTAAGAAACCGGGGCATATGGTGTCGGTTGTAGGACGCAGTTTGTGTTTGGGCTGGGAAAAAGGGAGCTTGAGTTAAACAGTTTTGTTAAGAGGCAGATGTGTGTTGTGCTACTGTGTAGCCTGGAGCAACGGCTCTGTGAGTAAAATCAGCCAACCACGATTTTCTCTCCTATTTCCTATCCAAATCACTGTTAATGCGAGGACAAGCCAGCATGTGTGATTGCTGCTATTAGCGCCACAAAACAGACACTTCTGCTGCAAAAACAAAATCTGATAAATTGGACACCTGTTTTGTTTTCACATTGCGTAAGGTTTGTCACGTGCACAGTTCTGGTATCCTCAAATATGTCCAAGAAAATCAAGAGAAAACCTTTTTGGCTGCAGCAAACAAGTGGATGTCTGCTATGTTCCTTTCCCACCAATCCCCTTTCTTTAAGGTATTCAGACTGGGTTTAAGGGTTGACAAAGGCCATCCTGCCAAAGCTTCACTTGACCTATTTTAATCGCCTCTTGTTGGGCTTAGGCACCATGGTGCCAGCACGTGGTGATTTAAACTGACCCCTATCATAGAGCACAGGAGGGACTCAGCTCAAGAACAGACCAGAGCCCCATTCGCGCTGTCTAAGTCCTTACACTTAATCCCCCAGGGAGGTTGTTTGTGAGCGATATCACGACAAGAGTATAGCAAAAAAAAACCTGGGGAGAAAACCAACTGCAGAGCTTCACGGCTCTCTCCCTCTTCCTTTTTTCTCAGTTTATCTCTCTCTCAACTGAAACTCCAATCTAATCTTCCTCTTCTCACCTACACACACACACACACACACACACCTCACTTTCCATATCACATGGCTTGAACATATGTCACACATTTTACACAATCTCCATCAATCTACCTCTGTGTCCCTCCATGTACCCTTCATGTCTGGCTTATGCCCCCACCCCCAACCCCGGAACAAACCACACACACACATGCATGCACACATACCTGCCAACCCTGGTAGGTGACATCATTCACTTTTATATGGTCAGCTGAGTCAGCAGCTCTCTCCTTCACCCTGGTGAGTGTTCGACCAGAGACCGTCTGTGATTTCCTTTTTCGGTCCAGCTCCACATGAATCATTCTTCTTCTCTCTCTCATTCTCTTCTAGGCTGATGATTCAAACTGCTCTATCATAATTCAGCCCAAACACTGAGGGCAACAACGCCAGGTCTGGAAATGTCAACTTAACTAACGTATACGGTCTGCAGAAAAAAGCAGTCCTCTACACTGCAAATATTCAGCTGCAGTTCAGAGGTTAGGGCTAAACATAGAACAACGCCCCATAGGGTTCAGCGTTTTGTTTAAGGACCCTTCAGGAGGGCAGCAGAGCATCGAGAAGTAAGGAATCCTCACAGACCATTATAAACAATTAAGCGGGTTTCAAGAGTCCAGAGCTCATATAGGAAACTTTTCAGCTCCGGCAAGAGATAGAAAAATACTCGGATTGCAATTACATGCAAGACAGCGAGGATTAATTTCTAGTACCACTTTTTCTGTGCTTAGCTTGCTATAGAGAGAAAAGAGACTATTATACTTCCTGTTTATTGCTCTCCTCCTGATGTTGTTTACTGCTTGGACAGAAGGATTAGGCCGGATCTCAATTTTCCGTCTTCATCCCCTTGTTCTTAATTCCATTTAAATGCTTGTCTGAACACAAGCCAGGTCGTCCCTATAGCCTACTTTCCATCTCACTTCATTAACATTGTTGCTGCTCTCCAGCTAAATCCCTGCTGAATAGCAAATAATTGGACGTCCCTCCTGGTGTTTTAGTGGGCGAAGACACATTGCACGCGCATTGGTGTCACGACTTCTGACCTCTGCTGCATGTTCGCCTCCTCTGCCCTCTTGTAGCGAACACACGAAGGCACCAGGATGTGCACTGGAAAGAATCAACATGTGACAGAGTTTCGTTGTTGTGATGTTGTGCATTAACATGCAGAAAGTCTTACTATTACTTAACCACATGAAAAAAAAGGAAAAAAAAGAATGAGCTCTTTTTCAGCATTCACTGTATTGGTTAATCTAAAGACACATTTAGAGTGACATTATCAAAGAGTTACACTTCAGACTTTTTGTGTTGTTGGATGTTTTGTGTGTCGTTGAAGTTCTGCCAGCCGAGGTTGAAAAGGTTGAGATGTTTCACAGGAATATGTTGACATTTTGGATTTTTCAAAATGTTAAAAGTGCTAACAAGTATTCCTGAGCAACTGAAGTATTGACAGAAACTGTTTTCCCCTAATGTGAGAAAAGCCTGGGGTACAAACTGAAATTACAGTGTGAAATTACACATCAACACACCTCCTATTTGGATGGAAAGCAACAAAGTTTCAAATTAGACACAGTGTGTTAGGGAAATAATTGGAAATGCCATTTACGATTTGCATTTAGATGAGCAGATTTTCATTTTATACTGATATTATGGTGATCAGGCTTGTGGGAAATAATAGTGCAGGTGAGAGAGAGTCAGCAGTGCGGACCGAGTAAGGCTCAGTGCAACAGAAAAAAGACCTTGCTCATTTATATACATGCAGTCATTGCTTATCGACGGCAAGCTAATAATAGCTTTATTTGCTGGTGTCATTGTTAGTTAAAATGGTTGGAAGTGAATAAGTTCATAAGTGAATACACGGCTTGTAGCAAAAGCTAAATTATTTTAAGTTCTGTAATTCTGATGTGTGTTGGTGAAGTTGCGAGTGAAATATTGGGAGAAATGTGCTACCTATTTGGACATACCATTGAGTGGAAGACACTAATACAATAACAACAATAAGTAGTTAGTTGATAGGTAGCAAAAGAGAGCAATTGAGCATGAAAGAATTTTGCATTTTAAAAACTCCCCTCATTGCACTCCTCAACCACATAAAAGAAAGGAAGGTAATACATTCTCGTCAAAAGTCAAAGTCACGGAGTTCTACTGAGCACCAAAAGAAACAAGTCGGTCACAAGGTAAGCGTGGGAGACGCCTGTGGGTTGTGTACTCCAGTAAAACTTGAGTCATCCAAGCAGTCAGCTGGAGTTCTTCCTCTGAATACATGTCTACTAATCGTGCTGTTGTACGTCTAAGATTAAGCGTTTCTAAGTCCTGTTAGACATGACACGAGGATTTGCAAATCAATATTTGGTGAGCCAGCTCAAGCTGTGAGAACTTGTGACTCGTCACTGACTCCTCCTCTCTTCTCCTCTCAGGTTCACTGCTTCCGGACTGCCCTCTGCTGTGGCCTTTCACCTCTGCCTGCCTAATGATCTGACCCCTCCTTTTACCTCCCTCCACTCCGCCTCTCCATCCCTCGATCTCTCGTCTCCCAGGGGATCGTGGGATTGAGGACTCGGAGGGAAGAGAGCAGATTCGGTCTGCCCTTTCCTGCTGCTTTGTCCCCTTTCACCTTCACCCCCGTCTGCCTTCTCCAGCCACTCTGCCTCTATCTTCCCTCTGTCTCTCTCCTTTTTACCTCCCTCTATCTCCATCCACCAAAGAGTGCAATCTGAATAAGCAATGCTGCTCACTCTTTACCCTAATGTGTAGGTTGGGACCCGATGGAGCAGGTTATGTTGGAGGAATACTGATGGCAGTGGGGGGTGAGAACTAAACTAGTCACATAGAGGCATCTGGCAGTCGGACAATAGGGAAAAGGGAAGCCGTCCGTATTTAATTCAAACAGTCAAGAGCCAGAGTGTGAAATTGGCTCAGATGCTCCAAAGATAGAGGAGAATAAGGCTTTTTCCTCTGTTATTCTAACAACAATTTTAACATTCATGAGGCTTATTCAATACGCCTTATAAATAAGGCTCATAAATGTGAAATTTGTTGTTTACTCCTATTTGGCATCATTTTTGAAGCTGCAAATTAAAAAGAATTTACAGGCTTCTCCTTCAACAACCAACCTATGTTTGCAACGCAGCGTGATTGCTCCTGATTAAATTGTCTGCGTCAAAGTCACAGCTCAGCCGGGGTGGGGGGGTTGGGGGTGGAGTAAACAGCCCTATTAGCTGTTAACAAAGCCTCCCAGATATGAAACCCTGCCTGCGTTGGGTGCTAAAGCCAATGGGAGATTATCCAGACTGCAAATACATGGCCGACTGAGATGCCCTTTGTGGCGCACAACAGAGGGCATTTCATGGGCAGAGCGCTGATCCCCTTACTGGTGTGTGGTTGAGGCAATGTAATCCCAAATTATTTAACCAGATTACTAGAGCATGAGAGAAAAAAATTCTGCCTTGGAATTAAGTATGGGGGGGGGGGGGGTTATGTGGTAAGATATGAGTTCCAGTGTGGTTATGTCCCTCTAAAGCCAGACACTGTTCTGCAATGGGAGGTGGTCTGCAAATGTTATCTGGACGAGGAAGCGCACATACAAGATAAGAAGTTTTCATTTCTGTCTGCATGGGCTCTTGTTGCAGAGCGCGGGTCTGTCAAACAGCATTGCAACCCTTCTCAAAACCTCAACCCCAATTCTGAGCAGCCACTTTATTAATAAAGATGTAGCGTGACATTAAGCATGGCAAAAACACTGGGGGATACTGAGAGACTATACGAATATGATCGTTACTTACTTGGCAGATACCAAGCTCACAAACGAAGAATATTCTGGTAATTTTACACACACTGCCAGAAAAATGAAGGCTTTTTGGCGGCAAGGTTCATTCAACCCCGCTTATGTATAAACCATTATAGGCTGTTTGGCAAGAAAAGGCACTACTGGGTTCGACCCAGACTGAATCTATCGGCCTGCCAAATGAATGCTTCTACATCCTGAAGAATACAAGCGAAGAACGCAGCTTTACTTGAAAGAAAGAAATAAAGACAAAAATCTACTCAAAAGACGACGCAGCACAATTGTGCTTTCCCCTGATTCTCGCTCTGAGATTCTGTTTGTTATATTATTCTTTGTTTACCACTTAGTTGCGTCTCTTTTCTCCCCCCAGTGACTAGATATGGCCGCGGGCCCCTCGGCATTTGATGGAGACACCAGTTTTGACAGCTCCAGCTGTGGCCTGGCCGCTCTCACTGCAGTGGACGTACTCATCCTGGCAGCTCCACCCATACTTTTTCACTGCCTTGCCATCCAAATCCGGTGTGAAGAATTAGTGTGTGTCCATATCGCGTTATTTCTCTCTGGCAGAAAAGAACTGACAGGGCGCTGGGGTGAAGAACAGTGAGAGAAAAAAACACAGCGGCGCCGGTTTTGTTTCTATGACAACAATATATTAGCGCTACGTTAAATGGGTTGACTACACAGCTAACAACAAGCTTACAGCGCGCAGGGTGATGAAGGCACAACACTCTCCAGCAACATTCAGTGTCCGGCCGATCTGCCCCCCCCCCCCCCCATCCGCAAATGAGCTTTTCTGTCTCTGTCTCTCCAGCGCCTTTTTGAAAAGTTCAGAGAAGACGCTGGGTGCAGTGCTATATATGGACACAGGGCCTGGTTAGGAGATGACAGTGATCTGGTTCAGAACAAAACAGAGGGTGAAGACCCATAGGATCATGGGAAATTTTTTATACCAGCACAGTCATGCTGCTTTTTTCGAGGGAGGGGCTAAATCCATCAGCTGAGGTCAAGAATGAAGCTTCAATCTCACCCTTAGTTGGGGTTAGGGTTAGGTTAGGGGACTGCGAACGTTAGAGCGTCATTTCTGAAGAAGTTAAGAAAGAGTCGGGCATAACCGTATCCCCAATGTTTAAGTGCTGAACCTCTGCACAACTGACATCTTTTTGAAGACTCTGGCAAAAGAACAACGGTAACTTAAATGTAATCGGATCGAACATGTTGACTGTGACCCAAACTGAAATATTGGTTTGGGTAATTATTGTGAGACCATGATCATGTATTATTATTAAAAAAAAAAAATAGATATAAATTGTATTATTACTGCATTAATGATTAATATCATACTAATCAAGTTTTTTTACAATCTTGAAATAATAAAGCTTAGACATTTTGACAGGGTATTAGGATAATAACGTTATTCAAATTAAAGCTCATTGAAAGGTATAGCTTTTAAATTCATTAAATTGAAAGCAATCCAAAACTTAATCAGGTAATCAAGCCACATTTAACTAAGTTATGAAAGATTTGCATTAAAATTGAAGTTGCTCTAATCAGTAATCAATCATCTGTAATGGAGTACATTTGACAGTAAGCTTCCCGGCCCTGCCCTGCCTCTGCTGCCATGCTGTCTGGTGATGCAACGATGTCGAGACCTCATCCATCGCCTCTCTCCCTGCAGCAGGCACCTGGCCAGCTATCGACTGGACCTCGCTCATGGTTTTTGGGTCACAAGCTGTGACAGGAAAGCGGATGACTCTCCTGTCCTGTATCCAGCCCTGTGCCACACACACACACACACACACACACACACACACACACACACACACACACATACAGCGATGCTCCGCGGGAAAGACAGAAGATTTGCTGACCACCGGCTCTGTTGCCTTCTTTCGGCAGCACTATCTGTCTCAGGACAGAGGGAGGGATAAGAAGGGTGAGAGAGGCAGAGAGACAGGGAGAGAGAGAGAGAGAGAGAGAGAGAGAGAGAGAGAGAGAGGGGATGGGAAAAAAAGGGGATGTTGAGGGTAGAAGAGAATGAGAGGAGAAAACAAATCCCGGTCAGGGCGGGCACAGACAAAGAGAGTCAGACAGAGAGATAAAGAGACAGAAGAGGAAAGTAATCATCTGAAAGGTCTGAAGGTCTCAGTCAGACTCACTCACTGTCCTGCGGCAAAGATGAATGCAAGAGTTAGCTCCAGCTGTGTGTGCAGGGATGAAAGATGAACACAATTTCAGCATTGACCTCAAGGGGTGAAAATCAGAAACAGTCTGAGTGTGAGTGCAGGAACGCGATGGCAGTGCGGTGCCCTGCCGCTCGGCCTCACCTCAGGCTGTTACGGCGATGTCGCGTTCAAGTATTTCATTACGATCATCTCACCAGCAAACAAACAGTTTTCAGGATTGCCACGACAAGACACACAATGGCAGAGCGTGCGTACCACCGTAAATGAAACGAAAAAGCTTTCTTTCAATGATTTCCACAGTCTTCCTCAACACAGAAACACTGGAGCGTAAGTCAAACGTTCACTCCCCTCTTAGCTCTGTTTAGGGCATGACTAACTCCTGACGGAAATATCTGGCTCTTTGGCTGCCGAATTCTCCACAGCGTTCACCAGCCGCATGACACACGAGAGCCGATCTTCGGACTCGGCCTTCAACTTGAGCTCAACTACACACCTTTAAGAGCTTTGTGACTGCATCTCGCGCAGTTGTGACGCTGTGGCGTTGACAAAATCTGTCCACAGACAGACAGACATATAAACACCACACACTGACTCACAAAGTGAAAACAATACCAGCCAAACGCTGTCGCGGCGGGTAAAAAATAATAGGTAACAATTTACATTCAGGAAGCCAGTCATTTTAGGCATCTGGACTTTTTATCTAATGACATACATTTGGGATTTCTTCTGTTTTTAGCGCATTTTCAGCACGTTGCTGCTGGCAGCTGTCTAGCGAGTCTGGACAGAAAACTTGCTCTCACTCTTCTGCTCTAATTCATGCCCATCCCAGAGCTCATTCCTACTGCAGGGCTGCAGCCTAGGTGCAACACACACACACGGTGTAATTCTCTGGGCTTGATGGATGAGAGATGACATAACATACATGTGTAGCAGTTGTGCATACATGAAACATATTGTGCACAACTCCGAGGTGTACGAGAAAAAAAACCCCGCAAGAGGATGAAACACCAGCTGTGCACATGTTATTTATTCTGGTTCATGTCACAGACCATATGACAGCAGACTGAAGGCAGTTACTGAGCATATAAATATGTCAACGTAACTACTGCATTCACAAGTAGACTTCACGTACAAACAGTTTGATACCGATAAAACACAGCTTTTTTTAGTAACTTAAAGACCGTAGCCATAACGCAGGACTTTCCTTTTGTGGTGTATTTCTCCCTCGAGGGACAAACTTTGCAACAACAAACACGGGTAGCAGTTCATGTGAACGTGACGCCAAGCCATATTTTGACCATTTTCTGCACCTGTGCCAGCTTTTTAATGTTTCATTCACACTCTTTTTATTGAATAATGTATAAAAAGGCAAGAATGGAGTCTCTCCCCCCCCCACCCCCTCTATTTATACAGTAGTTTTATTCATTATTCATGTGTTGATTCATGTGTTAAAGTCATTTCATGCACATGAGCTATGCTGAACTGCAGCAAATCAAAACTGAACTCTGCCTGCATAGTACAGCAGTGGCGACCTGTCTGTTCCCTTTCATTGCACCCACTTTTCATTCAATTCAAATTCTAGTCTTCGTACTCTGAATATGTTTGGTCACCTCACTGCCTTTAGGTGTCTCTGCAGATATGACTGCACGTGCCCCCTACCTGGTTTCATTAAATGATGGTCACTGGCTCCCTCGGTAATTCTGATTATTGTAGCCAACTGAAAATCTTTCAGCCCCATATGGCAGAGAACGAATGACACATGTGGAGCTTATGGATTCCTTTCATCAGGAGAAATGCTATTGCAGTTACTCAACTGTTTAATAAGGCTCGCTTAGAAGACGTGAACTGAAAATAACCCTTGCTAAATGCCTTTGAAAGTAAGAAGAAACAGCTTCAGCTTGAGGCAATTGCGAAGCAAAAGTGGATAAAATATTATATAGCCAATGGTGCCCACTCTCTCTGACAGTTGATGTTGTTTCCCATGGCAACAGATACAAAGGATGCTGGAGCATGATAGCAGCAGTGCTAGTGTTATTGTTTACACATATGATCGGATTAGGGATGGCAATTTCTAATGTTCTGACATTTGAATCAAATTTACGTAGGCTAACATATTACGTGACGAGTCTAAAAAGAGACAGCAAGAAAAGGATAGAGAGGAAACTTTGTTTGGTACCATCTACCACCACACGAAGAGGATGCGTGTCAGCTCTTTCACAGACAGAAGATCAGGAAGGCACCAGGACCAGACTGCGTGTCATCCTCCTGCCTGAAAGTCTGTGCTGACCAGCTGGCCCCCATCTTTACACAGATCTTCAATAGATCACTGGGGCTGTGTGAAGTTCCCTCCTGCTTCCAACGCTCCACAATCATCCCGGGCCCCCAAAAGAAACTCCATGACAGGATTAAATTAAGTCCTTCGAAAGACTGGTGTTGGCCCACCTGAGGGACATCACAGGCCCCCTTCTGGACCGGGCAAACAGGTCAGTGGATGATGCCGTCAACATGGGTCTGCACAACTTTCTCCGTCTCTCCAGGTACATATGCAAGGATCCCGTTCATGGACACATCCTGCACCCGAGTCTGCATACAGACGGGAGGTTAAACAGCTGGCCCTCTCACTCTGATTTGGATGCACATGTACGATAATGCATTTGCAAGTCATAGCAACAGTTGTTCATATCTTCATAAGAGAAATAAGAGAAGAAATTTCATCTGGGATCATCTGATCTGGGACCAGGGGAAATAGCCAGCCTGGCTGTGTCCAAAGGTCCGCCCACTGCCATGTCGAAAGCTCAATAATTAATGTTAAATCTCGTTTGATTAATAAATACATAAATCAAAGGGGGAAAAATGACATGTTGTGGATTTATGGGGGGGGGGGGGGGGGTATGTGCTGGACTACTTCCTGGCGCAGTGATATTCTGGAGTCTTGTTGTCATCGTTAGGTTGCCAGGTAACCACCAAAGACCACAAGATGACCACTTTTTGGATTTTGTAGGGACTAAACAAATGAGATGTGACCGGCAGCTTTGAGGCCGGGGGGAGCGCTATTAGTAATAGCAGGTAACACCCCAGCAGGGACAAAAATGCACACTGCACTGCGCTGAACTGATGCTAGCTGCAAGACCGGGACAAGCCGCACTAACAGCCGGCACGGCATATTATCATGACCAACGGTCAGGCGCGCGCACTTACAAATTATTGTCCAAACAATAACACCGAGGTCCTTAACTGGACAGCTGATAGCTGATTAAAAGAAATGTGTTCTCACTGGTCGCACAGGAACTGTCCGCCCGCGAAGCCGCCAATCACCCTCCATGTCCACCGCTTTCGGCTAGCTCTCGCGGAGCTGATCGCCAGCGTGAATGAGTCTGCACGCAGCGCTTATTCATATTTGAACATGAATAAAATCTTGTTAGATTCACTTTAGCGCAAACGTTTGATTGAACGCAATAAAAAAATTAAGTTTGAAACGTTGCGTGCATTTTTGACCTTCGGACGGAGCCAGGAGCTAGCTGTTACCCTTGCTGCTAAGCTATCTACTTTCTGGCTGTAGCTTAGCTTAACGTTACCTTCTTGTCTACGCTACCTTTCAGTGAGAAACGCTGAACGTAATTAGCTTCATTTCTGACTGTTTCTAACAACCCTCTGCAGGTCCCGGGTTCTGTACAATCTAAAAAGTTTGTGAGGGTGTCGCTTGTCGGCTCCACGTGACTCAGCAACTTCCACGGTTAACGACCGTTTTCTGATGTAGTTCCTGTAGCTTATTGCATTAACCGCAGGCACCGTCCCCTGCCAGCCCGCCCATAAGCGTCACCGACTCAGACTGCAGCCGAGGCAGAGGCAGAGAGAGAGAGCCGGGCTGGTCACACACACTCTCTCTCTCTCTCTCTCTCACACACACGCTCGGCAGCCGAGGCAGAGAGAGGATCGTACAGAGCGAGCGAGAGGCTGGGGATCCTTCAGTGGGGTTGTTTTTCCCCCCACTTGCACGAACACGAACCGTAGACCCCCCCCCCCCCCCTCCTTCGCCTTCCCGACAAGGATCTAAAGATGTGGACGGAAGTCGGAAAGCTTGTGCTATTACATTTGTTACTCATGGAGCTCCACTGCGCTAAAGGTAAGACACTTGTCTCTGCTAGGAGGCGAGTCGGCGGCGCTCGGGGGGGGGGGGGGGGGGCTGCGTGTCCCTCAGTGTAGCCCGAGCCGACGCGTGCTACGGCTCGCACCTGGACCCGCGGATGCTCTTTAACGCCGTGAGGTGACAATACGCGGAAGGAAAGATCCGCACAACCCAACACGTGTCTAAATGCAGCGGGGCTGATGTTACAGCGAGGGAAGGCTGTGTGTGTGTTGCCGGCTGCAGCGGGGTGCTGCGTGTGGTGGTCTTTATTTGATTTTATTTTATATCTGTAGCCATACAGCCGAACCCCCCCCCCCCCCCGCTTAGATTATAACAGCTGTCAGCCCTAACAGATCATCTTTGTGAGGCAGCCACGGTCGCACCAAAGCCTATTGATACATATTCACGAACAGGCGGACACATCGCGAGCTTGTTGTGACAGCAAAAGTGTAAATCGTGTTGTGGGAATGTTGGATCCGAGAAAAAAACGAAAAGAAAAGCCTACCTAGAGTATAGTACTGGGCGATTTTAGAGCAACGATAGCTATCTACCGCTTTACAACCCTCAGCACCCAGGACATGATTAATAACCTGCTTTATTCCAGTAAATACGTGCCTGTAATCCATTTGAGGCTATTGCGACAAGTAAAGATTGTTGCAATACGTCAGTTAACCTCCAAAACTGGAGCAAACAGCCATGTGAACAGTTGGTGGTGGAGGACCTCCTGTGCCATCAGCTGGTCTTGATAAAGTACTCACCCAGCCTCTTCCCTGTAAATGCCTGTAATCACCCCACCGTGTGCCTGTGGTTCTGAACTGACTGATTTTGAACACACTTTATGCTACCCTTAAATCTCACATTCTGTTCTGATAACCGGATGAACCAGAGTAGTGACTGACAACCTGCGTCTGGTTTTTTTTTTTTCTCTTCCTGACAACACAGGAACTCATACAGAGTCGGAGTGTGAAGCCGGGCAGTTTCAGTGCAAGAACGGACGGTGCATCCCCACCCTCTGGAGATGTGATGACGACGATGACTGCTCAGACAGCAGCGACGAGGAGAACTGTCGTAAGTAGCCCACAGTCTGTTATGTTGGCGGAGTAAGCCTTTTGCTTGCTGCCCCGTGGCCCTCGAATGTACCTGCCTGAGTGTATGTTAAAAGTCTGCAGAGAAGGACTCCCACCAAACATTTTCACCTGAAGGATCTAGAAGTTGACACACACACACACACACACACACACACACACTCGTCGCCTGACCATGCTGGCACATAACTGGATAACAGTACATGCTGCAGATAGCTGAAGTTACAATCCACGTTGTAACTTTTGAACGATCGAATGAAGTTACGCTGAGAATAAGCTCCTCATCATTTTGCCCGGGGCCCCTCTGGAATCCTCAGTTGTTAGTCTGCGGGCGTCACTGCAGGAACGTCTGATCCTGGATCATTGTTCAGGTCACATGGCCACAGGAATTTGACTTATTTCTTACCAGTATCGCTTCCTAAGCAAACCTCTGACGCAAGGAGAGCCGTGGCCCTACTGGGTCGGAGCAGGGCCGTTTCATAATGTTGTTATTATCTTGCTGTGAGTATGTAGAGATAATGCCAGCCCTGTTATCAGTGAGGCAGTTGGCCGAACCCCGCTATGCTGTCTCTTAATGCTGTGGATATATAGTGGCTTCACAGATTGTGTCATATCTGAAATAGTGTGGTACAATTGCGGCGTCATGTGTCATGACATCTCACTGCTGCGTAATGCCGCATGCTCTAATGCAAATACTGTATCTCCTCGATGTGGATGATCACAAATTGGCTGCTTCTCTGTCCTCAAGGGCGCCTCCGCTTCTGTGGGCAGGTGATTTTGTAACTGGAGTATCGAATGCAGAATTGCACGTATAATGTCGGGCAGTCAAATATTGCTTGATGTCCTCCAGGAATGTGTGAAAAATAGCCGTAGTGGGCGACTCCGCTTTAATTGGCTCCGTCCCGTTAAGGAAATTGCACGGACAACCGTCCGAGTAATCATCGCTTATAAATTCATCATGGTGCTAATTGCTTGAATGGTTATATTAGCGGCCAATTGATTCACCGCTTATCTTGGGGACGGGCCCGCCAAGCCCATGATTCGCTCATCTCTTGCACGCCCACCCCGGTGGTGGCCACTGAATGTCTTGGGAGTCCCCTGGATGAATGCCGTGACATTTACAAGCCATTGACTGCATAGACTGATTGGGATTATTGGACATTTAGTGGGCAGTATGTGATGGAAGCGGAATTAGATTTTAATGAGCTCTCCTTCCCTCTAACAGGTGTGGTTTACCATGTTGTTTGGTGTGAGCGCTGCGCCAAGAGAATGTGGAACTGGTGCTTTAGCCACAAGGTGACAGACTGTTCTTTTAACTGAGCCACTTTGTCTGTGGCAGAATTGTGCTCTGCCTCATTCTCCTCTCTTCACTCGTTTTGCTACCTATCCTGTAAGCCTCAGATGCAGTTACGCTTTCCTCTCGGGCTCTTCTGTCACTCTCTCCATCTCTTCCCCTGCTCAGTCTCTACCTTTATCTTCCCTTTCCCCCCCTTGCTGTGCCTGACACTCTCTTTTGCTACATCCATGCCTTATTCTCTGTCTCCCTTCCTACCTGCCGTGCACTCTGTATTCTTTGAGTGCTTCAACCCTCATCCTATGTTGGAAGATGGGTGCTTCTTTCTAAAAAGCAGTCTCACTTCCTCAGCATTGTAGCACCCAGTAAGGGGCTCTCCCCCCCCCCCCCCCATTTTTAAATCTCCTGTGGGCACCTTAGCCAAAGAGGCTATGCCCACTCGTCTTACGCCCACAAAGAGCATCAGCTGACAGGTTGGTTGGAGATAAATCCAACAGCGTGACTCTGGTTGCCGGAGTGATGCTCAGTGGCTGGCAGCGTGCCAGCCCTTTTTCGAACAGATGCCAGCACTGCCACTGTGCCCCCTCCCCAAAACCCAATATCACCAGCAGAGCTCAGAGAGCGAGAGGAGGAGAGGAGGAGGAGGAGGAGGAGGAGGAGGAGAAAAGATCGGACAGATTTGATTGAGAGGAACAGGACAGTGTAGAGCAGAGCTCATGAAGAAAATGGGTGGGGGGGGGGGCAAAGGAGACAGGAGAGGAGATATTGCTTAATAATGAATAAAATGATGGTTTTGCTTCACTCATGGTGGTGTGGCAAAGCTGAACAGGCTCGGAACAGGTGTCATTTAAAGTAGGCTGTACATCAAATGGATGACATTGCTCTCATTCCCTAAGCATCCTTCCAGCGCCTGATTGGATGACTGTAACACTGCCTTGGCTGTCATTGCTCTTTGCTTCTGGCTTTCAAGATGAATGCACACAACGTCTATTATGGAAAAGCAGTCAAATGTGTGTGAGTGGGGCTGGACAGTAACACCTATGTCATGACAAATTGTCATATTTATCTTTTAATAGTGATACATTTCAGGATAACGTTTTTAAATCCATGGATTATATTCCGTTTCTTGTGCTGGCTAACGTCTGATGTTTGCCCTAACTGATGACGGATAGTAATGCTGAATGATTGGCTAAGCTCGCGGGTGGACGACGCCGGTTGTTGTCGCCGTTCTCGCTTCAAATGTGCAGGATTCAGGCAATGTGGGCCCATTTATTGGAAGTTACGGTATTCGTCAATGTGGGTCGTTCAGAGATCCACAATGTTGGCAATACGATAAAAACTAATTCCGAACAAATTTGAAGCGGGAAATACCCCATGCAGCTCAATCCCGTGTCTGCATTTTGAATACTTGTTGAGGAAACAGCGACTGTCATTGTTTCATTGACTCCTGACACACCCCAGGCCAGGTACAACTGTTTGCATGTGTGTGTATGAGCTACGGTATTGGTGCGGGCGCTTATCAGTCAGTTGTCGCGCATGCCGTCTCTCTCTCTGGGAACACACACGTGTCTCTCAGGGGTCGCCCCTCCAGCAGCTGTGTGTAGAACAAGTCTTAGTAGATTGGTTTGCCTTTTGTGCCTTGTCTCTCCTTTCTTTCATTCCCCCTTTCTCCTGTTTTCTTCCTCCTCCTGCTCCTCTCCTCCCCTCTCCTCTGCGTCATTCTCAACATGCCTCTTGGTAGATTTCGCTCTTGTTGCCCTGGGAGACGGCAAAGTGGTGGTGGTGGTGGCGGGGATTTCGTGCACGCCTGTGCTTTCTTTGTAGTGAACACAAGACTCGCCGGCACACGTGTATGCGTACACACGGCAACTCTCCACCTCTGCACGGCTCTGTATGTTTGACCTATATTTCGGCTGTGGAATATACAGAAAAAAAGGCCTTATCATTTTTACAGCGGATTTAAGTGGATTTAAACATGCCTAATCTAAAGTGCCACTGTAAAATCATCTCATATCTGAACCTCGTGTTAGCTGTCAGTTGTTCTCCCTCTCTCACATCGCTGTACGGACTCTTCTCCAAACGGCCTTGGTCACACTGTGCACTGTAAAAACACCGTCTGTGAGAATTTATGAAGGAACGTGGAAATCAGTCGCGATGATTAGCGGTGCAAAATGAATTGCCATCAATTTTGATAGCAGTTTAGGACATTTTCCAAGCAGAAAGGGCCAATATTTGCTGGTTGCAGCTTCTCAAATGTGAGGTTTTGATGCGTTTCTTTGTTTGATGTCATTGTTTTTTGAATATCTTTGAGTGTTGGCTGGATAAAACAAGCAATATGAAGATGTCACCTGGGAAATTGTGAGGGTGTGAAACGTTATACGCTAAAGAAGTAATCAATTAGCCAGTAATAGAAATAAGTGTTGGTTGGAGTAATGATAACAAAACATTGCTAACAAAAACAAAAACATGAGAGGTTATAAGGGGCTGGAAAGAGAATACATAAGGGTGGGAAGAAAGTTCTTGTTGAGCTTAGTGTGTGCATGTGTGTATCTGTGTGTGTGTGTGTGTGTTTGTGTGTCAGGACAATGAGCCTGAGCAGGTCTGAGAAGGGGAGCGTCTCCTCTGCAGTCTGAGACCAGCTTCCCATAGAGGACACATCACAACACATTTCACGCCACTGCTCTGTGTGTGTGTGTAAGGCCAGGCTCACACACACACACACACACTCTTTCTATCACACACAGACACACCAAACACACACACACACAACACTGTAATAAGAGACTGCAAGTGCTTCAGGCATAAAAGGCATTATACTGAACGGCTCACAAAAACACATTTTGGTCACCTGCTGACACACACACACACACACACACACACACACCCTGCTCACTGTAGCACAGCTGGGGTCAGACTTTTAATGGGAGTATGAGGTCAAAGGGACCAGCGGCTTAATCAATTACACACAAACACACACATACAGACACACAATGAGTGTGTAGTAGCAGGACTGAGTGGCGAGACCCGCATAGAATATAAAACAAGAGACACTGCTTCTGAAAGGACAAAACGCACACACACACACACACACACACACACACACACACACACACACACACACACACACACACACAGTTGAACAATTGAGGGGTTCAACACTACCACTTGATCATATCAATACTCAATACTGATTTTTTGAAGCCGGTGTACACATAAGCATATACACACTTTCGTCCATTAACAAACACACACTCCCCCCTTTGCTTTCCTGTATGCCTGTGCATGTATGGATGTGTGTGTGTGTGTGCATACATGTGAGTGAGTGTACGCAGCTGCAGTGCTCTAGTCTCCAGAGAAAGAAACCCACTGCTGTGCTCTGTGACTACTGAGGCACTGTGGGACTCTATTTGTGTGTGTGTGTGTGTGTGTGTGTGTGTGTCTGTGTGTTTCATGTGGTTGGCTTTGTGTGCGGGAAGAAAGCATTTCACAAACGGATGACAACACACAAGACTCACATGTCCCTGGAAAGAACCAGTTTTTTTGGGGGGAATTGGCGAGTTGGTAAACTTGACAAGATACTTCTCATTTTCATTTTTATTAAATCATTTCTGTCGCGTTCCAGTTTCCCTGTGCAATGAGGAGTCCATACCAATATTTCACATGTGCGTTTTGACTTTTTTTTTATGCTTCCAATGGGGGCGTAAAGAAAACGTTTACGAACTGCTTTAAATGATGAGGACACAGACACAAACACCACGCGTCCCTGATAGCTCATTTAATTCAGCGCCCCCACGCTAACACTTTAACTTGCACTACCGTATGTTGGACGGCAGTTGGGGACTAAATATCAAAAGAAACGAGAACTTCTGGCAGCCCTGGAGCCAAACTCCGTGGCTGCGCGAGGCTACGTATGACAGATCTGACAGCTCTGTGTCGGAAGTTTTGAAAAACAAACAACCAAAAACTGTCACATGAAATGCGCAAAAAGCACCTCTAACGATGGACTATTTTCTCCGCTCTCTAAGTTTTGTGAAGCGCTTCCGAAAACAGTATCAAAAAGAAAACTGGCTCAATTTCATCAGCCATACTGAGGCTTTCTTGATGTTTCACGCTTAATTCACATTCACACCAGTTAAAACCAACTACCCTTTATTAATAAAACATCGGGCTTCTTATTTTAGGCTGATGCTGGTCTCCTCTGTCCCTCTGTCGCTCTGTTGACACGTTAAAGGGTCAGTCCTCCCTCAAGCCTGGCGCATTCCTTGAAGATTGAATATTAAACATAATCGAGACGACACACGCAGCATTGCGAGCCTGACAGGTGACAAGCCCAAAATGTGCCGGGTCACCACCTTTGTCAGACACTGTATCATGCTCTACAAGCTAACAATACCTGGTGTGCTGAATAGGTGTTGGGTGCAGCGGTGCAAAACAGCAGCAGGGTAATTTTAGCTGAGGTCAGTGCTGCCCTGAGGCGTTTGCTCTCTCTCTCTCTCTCTCTCTCTCTCTCTCTCTCTCTCTCTCTCTCTCTCTCTGGCCATTTATGGGTGTATCTCTCTCGCTCATTTTTGCCAACTTTCAACCTCTCGCTACCTTTCTATCGTCCTCTTTCTGCATCTGTTAGCCCTCTCCGGTCCTTCTTCAGACCTTTGGAGTAATGGCTTTGTGTCGACATGAAGGGCAGGGGTATGAAATGCAGCAAGCAGGAAGGAGACGCTGTGTGTGTGTGTGTGTGTGTGTGTGTGTGTGTGTGTGTGTTTGTGTGTGAGAGAGAGAGAAAGTGAGACTGCACTGTCCATCTACACGCTTCTAATCCAATTAGTGAGTGTCTCAGTGGGGGAGAATCTGCACCGTGAGAAGTGTGTGTGTGTGTGTGTGTGTGTGTGTGTCTGTGTGTGAGAAGGCAAAGATAAGAAGAACGAGTGAGCTTGCCTCTGCCTGAGGACTAATTTCTCTTTCTCTTTGTGTAGGTTGATACACAAACAAACAAACAAACAAACAATAACAAAAAACAGCTGCACTGTCCTCCTCCTCGTCTTTGTCCGTCTCCTCACGTTGCTTCTTTCAAAATAAGGGCATCTTTGTCAGCAGAACAAATTTTAAAAGGCGCTTGATTACATTTCTCGATCATCGAGTTCAGTTTTAATGCGTCGGGTTCGGATGGTTTACCTCGAGGGACGGCTCAAACTCATTGCACAACAGTTCAAAAGTGCCTTAGAAAAGTTCTAATATTCAAATGTGGCAAGTATTAGTTTGCACGCTGGAGTAATGCCAAGTTCATTTTTTTTTTCTTCTTTTTTTCCGACTTTTGCTGATAGCAGAAATTACAGCTCACGCCAGCCGAGAGTACCAGCTCAAACAATCTCAATCAGGTCTTGTGTGAACGTGTAATGTGAGCGGTAACCCACCGGTGCAGCCCCTTCAGCTTGAAGAAGGAGGCATGCTTCATCTGTCCCTCTAGGGGAATTAAAATCTTGTTCGCTCGGTTGTTATTATTTTATACGCGCGTGCACAAACCTATGCACGAGGGGAGTGAGGGAGGTTCAGGTGGCCAGAAACACGACTCCGTCAATTAATGCCGGTTTTCTTGCTGAAGATATCGATTTTGTGTGAAAAATGTTTCTTTATGTCAAACGCTTTTGTGATTGCCGGTGACATTCAGGAAGCCTGCTTATTTGCCGCTGACCGACCCTCAATACTACGTATGTGGAAAGGCAACCGTGGAAGCTTACATGGAGTGGTTGCGTTGTGGAATCGGTTGTTCTTTATCATGACAGTAGCTGTGCATTGAGGTGAAATGAGAGACTTTTAAACTGTTGGAGAAGCTTAATATCACACCCACACTCACGTCCTCTTTCGCCGCAAACACAGCAGCAAGAGTGCGGCTGAGAGACGTTCGGGGGGGCCTGCAGCATAGTCCTGGTGTCAAAAAAACCCCAAAACATGTCCATGCGTCTGCTTTCACCTGAGCAACAATGTGGCTGACCCTGAACATACCATGACTGCCTCTGGCCCGATGATCGATGCAGAAAAGTGAGTTGGCTGGAGGAAGTTTGAGTCAGTAGACTGGAAGAAACTTTGTTCTGCTAAATAGAATAGGGTCCTGGCAGCCTCTTTATTTCAGCTTGTTCTATCTCTCCTGCTCTCCCTTTATCCCTCTGCCTTCCTGTATACAGTACCCCCACTCCCTTCTGCCGCCTCTGTCAGAATTAGCTCTTCCCTCTTCGACAGATTACCTTGTGTTGCTTGTCTGCCCTGCTTTGCCGCAAAGTCATTTATTGTTCAAAGTCAAACTCCGACAACTCTACAATCCTGTTTCCCCACCGTGCGCATGCACATGTTCGGCTATGTCTCGTTCTCGCGTGTGTCTTTGTGCCCGTGTTGTTGTGTTGTGCTGTTGTTACCCCCCCCCCCCCCCCCCCCCCCAACCCAGCCGTGTCTGACAGGGTATCATGGCATTAATCCCCAGCTCAGATTAACTGAATATCTTCATGTGCCTCCATTTTATTATTTACATTTGCTGTAATCCTGTTTTTCACCTTGCGCTCTGTCGCCTGGTATATGCAGCCAGGGAGCGGCGTATGAAACGACAACTAAGCATGCTGATGAATAAAACATGGCCGCTAATACCAGTCTGCCGGGCTGACACCAAGATAGGGCCCTTGAGTGCTGCATGTACAAAAGTTTTCATGAGAAGCTTTACGTGGAAGTCACAAAGTGGAGGAAAGGGGAGTTTAGTCTGACTCCCTTTGCTGATGATGTTGCCTCAATTTCTCTAACTCCGGGTGCTGTCTCTCGCTCTCCCTCTGTTCTGCCTCATTTCTTTCCCTACACTTTACTTTTCCTCTTCATTTGTCTTCGCCCTGTTGCTCTAAATTCTACTCCTTTTGTATTGTCTACCATTTTTCTTCCCTCTCCTCTCAGTCTTCGTCCTTTGACTGGAGAACCAGCAGTTTGTTTGTTCAGTTTGATTCATTGCATCCGCCTCTTCTCCTGCGTCTCCTATAAAACAGCCGCCACGGCGGTGGAGCAGGATATTGGTTTGGCAACAAGTAGGAGTTTTGGTGTGTGCACTTTGGTAAGAATTTGTTTGTTCTCAGATGGATGAAACTGGATTTCTGAGAGAAAGCCGATGGAAACAGGCTTTGAATGTGTCAGAAAGTGTAAATGTAAACTCCGATCTCACCCTGATATTGTCTGCACCATTAGGCAGCAGAAAACACTAACTGATGCAGATGCTAAAATGACATCCTAATAATACAGACTGAGCTGTCGTTGTTGAGTTTACACAAATCTGATGACCCAAAGCTGAAATGCAGAGCTTTTGTTATTAATAATTACAGCCAGTTAAATAGTGAATTAAGGCCATGATAGTAATAATGGAGCACTTGCTCCTAATCATGGTGTGTTTCACAGTGAGAGGCCAGTGCGTTTTCCCGTCACCCCTTTGCTGTCAATTGTGGAAGTTAATGCGTGCGTCGTTACAGAGCTCGCTTCTAAATCCGTTTTGCCAGTCACTCCGCTATTCAGTTTCAAAAACGAAACCCGGACACAACGCATTTGGGAATGTTAGTCTGCCTCTCCATGACGTGTTGGCATACCAGTTGTTGCTGCAATTTTGCGTCAACGGGTTATAGCAAGCCAATGTCAGCCACATCAGACATTTGTACCTGCACAGCAAACACCAAATCTAACCTGTCAAATGCTGCCCCAGCGTTTTGAGTTTTGAAGGAACTAAATCATTGCAGACACGACACGGTGGGTAGTTCAAAGTGCCCGGGAGATTGGGACATTCTCAGCGTATCTGAACAGAGCTGACCTGCCTCCAGCACATGCATTAGTTGAGGTCTGTGCTGAAACAATCAGTCGAATTAGTCATTGACTATAACTGACCAGTGATCAGTGACCAGCGATAAAGAAGTCAACTTGATTAAGGATGTAATCAGCAAAAAAAGGAACTTGAGGATAGTGGAGTTGAGATCCTCAGCGTATTCAACTCATACTTTTTCCCTTCCATGTTTCTTCCAGCCTTAGCCTACACCTTTCTCACTCTAGTCCTTGTTGTGCCCTCTTCATCTCTTTGTCCCCTTCCCTCCCTCTGGCCTTTGAATGAAGCTGTTTACGTCTTAGATTACACACACACACACACACACACACACACACACAACATATCTCCTCCATACACAGGCCTTGCCAGCTTCTAAGCCTGGGAACGGGTCTTTTTCTTACCTTGAGGGGATTTTGTCATTCGTTGCAGGATGGGGGGGGTATTCTTTGATGATATAGCTAGTACTCGGTAATACCGATTATCTGAAAGAAGGCTGGTGTGACACAAAATCTCACACGCACACACACAGAGCCTATGTTTGCAGCAAGCGTGCTTTATTATCAGAATGCACTGACACTGTGTCAACATGAAGGGGTGGTGGTGGGGGGGTGGTGTGTAAGGGTGAGGAATTAGTGAAGGAATCAATGGTCACCACCTCTGCTGATTGAGGAGATAACAATAAAACCCCTTCTGTGCTGATTGTCCTCTGAAACTTCCTCTTGGATTTACAGCCTGGGGGATTATTGGAAGTGTGTTGGAAGTAGAAAAATAAAAAGCTGATGCCCTGTAGCGGCGTCAGGAGTCTCTCAGCAGAACGTACTGACACGCAAAACGTCCAGCCGTTTGCGATGTCGGCTGCCTTGCGAAGCGTCGCTGAGCCAAATGTAGAGGCGGAGAGCAGATTCTGGCGGCAGAAGTGATTCGCTAGCTGCCGCGCTTGTTACGGAGTGAACAATGCTTTTCATCAGGCCTCATCTTCCTGCTCGGCCCGCTCCCTCCATCCTCGCCTTCTGCAAGGTCTCTGTCTGTCTGTCTTCTTTTCTGGCATGTGTTCACAGCGCGTTTAACCAATGACGACTCTCTGTCTCTCTCTCTGTCTCTCTCTCTCTCTGTGCCCTCCACCCTCCGCCCCCACACCCTATTATGTGTCATTGGAAGCAGCGCTTGAATGTTTGGAAGCAGGGTGACACATTCTCACTGGGGCCAGAGAGGCCCCCTCTCTCTCTCGCATACACACACACACACACACACACACAAAATCACACACATAAAAAGATGCATTGACAATTGTTTTTTTTGTGTGTGTGTGTGTGTGTGAGAGCATGATGAATAGTGCTGTGACCTTGCATGCAACATCTGCATTATCCTGTTTGGTTCAATACTCTCTGCAGGAATTTACATTCACATTTTCTTTCTTATTTTCACAGAGCTCCTTTCAAATCTGTGTCTGCGTGTGTTTTCATATGGTTTCCTTAGTGGAAAAAAAGTGTATCCTGAAGCCTGTTTGTCTGCTCCTGTTGTTGTTGTTGTTGATGATGATGTTGTTGATGTTGTTGATGTTTGTTTGCATTGGACAGGTCTCAGAGGTTTACTGTGATTAAATGAAGCAGCAAGATGATCGGCTTAAACATTTTACACTGGGCGTCAGTAGGAAGAAGAGCCATACACACACCCACACATAGATGCACACACACACACACACACACACACACACCTGCACTTTAGCATCAGCTTCTTGGCTGCTGTGGCAGGTTGAAGAATGAATACTGTGACCTTTTCTCTGACATACTCATAACAGAATAACCGCCTTCGCACGAAAGTGACTTTCCCCTTTTGTTTGGTTTCTCCGCGTTGCTTGATGATGTCGGCTGCGCGTCCCGAGCTCACTAATGCTGTGCTCTTGCTAGCGATATTGATTCAACCTGGCCTGTGCATTTCATGCCTTTTCGATGTACGAACTCTCTTTTCAGGTGCAGGGTCACTTTTCAAAAGGTTTTCTCAGTGGAGTTTTAGCGCTGCCACTGACGAGCAGCTCCGTCTCTCTCTACACGCCCCGTCTGTACCGGGGTCCATTATTCTTTTCATATTTCCCTCTGTGTCTCCCACCCAGTTGCACCCACCCAAAATAACATTTTATTTGAAAGCATTGTACACTGGGCACAGAAACACAGGAACGACCCTGAAAGGGCTTTCGAATGGAAATTCGGGTGCATTCGATAATATGACCAGCGCTGTCGGTCAGGCTGAAGAGGGAAGCGCTGACTATCACACCGTAAACACAACCAGGATAGTGAAATAAGTCTGTTTAGCCAGAAAAGCCAGTGAGGGGGAGAATCCCCGGCTGCCGTGGCCCATCTGCAAGTTTTCATGCCTTGTTGCCCATGAATTTCCACTTTGCAACGCCTGCTGCGCTCAGGTGCAACCACCACTGAATCCCACAAACTATATTTAAGAAGCCAACATTTAATACCCAGTATACACCAAGTAAACACCCGAAAGAAATCACCCAAGCTAAATTCCAAGTACCTTCCAAAGTAAAAAACCAGGGAGCCAAATGTCTGTGATGTGTGTCTCTAAGGTGACCCCTCACAGAGATTTGAGACTGTGGGTACACAGTACTTTGATACTTTGGTTTCAACAGACTGCTTAACTGCTGCCTTTAGTTACAAAGAAGAAAAAAAATGATGCACAGTTTCCCATTGAGGAAAAGCAGGAAATAGATATTTTAAGCTTTGAAACACACAGGTTGGTTTTGAGATATTTTCTGTCCAGCAGTGCCTTCCCAGCTGTGGAAACCATTCCATCTGTCGAATATTTAACCTCTGACTTTCCTCAAAGATAAGCTCAATGAAATCAACAAATGACTTTCTCTGCTGTAACCCAGAGCTCACGAAACAAATGTGTCTCGAACTAGAAACGCACAGAAAACGCTGCTTCTAGGATGATCTTATTTAATAATCACACATGCAACACACACACACACACACACACTCAACTCTGCGTGGAGAAGACCCAGTGACCCAGTTGTGACAGAACGCAGTAGTTAAGTATAATTGGCCCGTGCTTACTGTGATGTTCTTCCTGTTTTCATTGGCTTTGTTCCATTCCTTTTGGCCCAGACTCGGCGGCTTTGGTCCAGCTTTGTGTGTTGTGTGGTGGTGCTTTCATGAACGATCCGACAGCTTAACTGAACCCTGACACTATCTGGTCGACGTTCTTTTTGATTTGTAACAGCACTCACCTGGCGCCTGCCGATAAGCCAGTTATTGGAGCATCGCGTTTAAAGTAGATAAGACCACATGTCCGTATGTCTAAAGACTTCAGCTCCTGACTTTAACTTTAGACTTTAGATTCAGTCACACAGGTGATGATGTGCTGTGTCAGGGTGGCCCACACCGACTCCCCAACAAAAGCGAACGTGAAAGGCCATTTTGTGGGCAAAGACAACGTTGTATTTCTTCGAGAAGAGGTATTGATCCCCCCCCGTCTGTGAAAGGAAGAGGTGAGCGAGGGTGAGCCTCAATCAAAGCAGGCGGGCCGATCTTTTCTAAGATGCCCTTAAGCCTTACTTACTTTTTCCAAAAACACATCTCTCCTCCACCCGGCTCGAAGCCGCTCTTTCACTCGAGGCCGCTTGAGCAGGTGGCGTAACTTTTTGACACCGAACAGCACAGGCGGAGCATGAGGGCAGACAGAGGAGACGAGCTATGACATCACACAAGAAGGAAAAAGAAGGGGAAAAAAAGAATGAATACATTTAGATTTCCAACAAAGTCTTAGTCCATTTGAAACCTTCCTCCCAAATTTCTGTGTGTCATGACATAACTCTGCGTGAGTTCATAACTGTACTGTAGTGCTGAATAATTGTCATTCTGTTGCCATTTGCCATTTTGTTCTGCCAGCGATGGGCTGAGGGAGGGACACACAGTCTCAGGTGGCCTTCTGTAATTAAGACCCCTCACAGTTTGCCTGATTCATGCTGTTCACTTCTAGCTTCTTCTGAAAGTCATGAATATTGAAATGGCACAATCCTGTCCTCCTGTCGAAAGACCTGCCCAGACCTCATTTACCCATAATCCAATTTGTTTAGATGCCATAAAACGATGCTCCCGCCCTTAAGGATGTTTTTTTGCGATGTGATTGTGTTTGTGTATCTGTGCATGTGAGCGCGAGTGTGTTTTCCCAAACTTCAAAGAAGAGCCTCCAATGTTTTCATCTGAGCGCACTCGAGACGCATTGATCCGTTTCTAATCAAGAGACTCTTGCACGCGTTAAAGAATCCAAAGGGAAGACAAACACCTTCTTTTTTTTTTTTTTTTTTTTTTTTTTTGCCCGTGCTCCAAACTTGAAAGGTTGAGTTGAGGAGAAATAATGTTGGACGAGGTAAGTATAACTGTGGCTGAAATAGAGGGAGCAAGGAGGGGGGAGAAAGGCAGGTAGTTTTGCTGGTGATGGAAGGATAAAATAGACTCTGTCTCCTTTCATATGTGCTTGGGGGAATTGATAAAGGGATGGGAAAATGAGTGTGGAAGGAGGAGACACCTTTAGGGATAAGATGAAACGATGGACTTGTCCATCAAAATGTATGTGTCTGATTGTTACTGGTAAATCTTTTTTACGAGGTTTTCTTACTCTCTATACGTGCAATCAATACTAGTAGTAGCAGTAGTATAATAGTACTTCTCTACTGTCCTTTTTTTGGGGGGGTGATCCTGTGTGTGGGTGCAGCTAAAAATGATTTTGTGTCATCAGTTCTTCTACTGATTACATTTTTATGATTAATCGGTTAGTCTGTAAAAAAAATAAAAATAAAAATAAAAATCAACATTTCTGAATGATCATGGTGACCATCTTAAAAATGCTTGTTTTATTTCACTCCAGAATTCAAAGATATTCAATATGCAATGCGAATAGCAGAAGATTTTCACATGTGAGAAGGGGGAACCAATAACTTTTGGTAATTTTTTGAATTAAATTCTTTCTTAAATTTTCAGTTGATCATCAAAATTGTTTGCAAACCACTTTCACCTCAAATGACTAACTGATAAACCGACTTTTTTCTTCAGCGCTAGTTTCGTGCCTCCACATATGTACATGCTGTATGTTCTATGTGTGAGATGTTGTTCTTCATTTGGCAGAGCGAAATCTGGCACTTGGCAGTTAGCTAGGATTTTAATTGGCTGAAGCTGTTGTTGGCCAGTGGCTGTCACGGCTGATCTCGGGTCAGCTGGCCCAATCACAACGTGCTGCTATACTAACAGCCACTTTTATTTGTTTTGATTTGTCTGTGGGATTTTTATTCGTATAGCGATAAATAATGCAAAAAATGTTTGAGATCTATACGTTGCTAATGCAAAAAGCAATAGTAACAAACCCTGTGGTGTACGTGTGTGCGCGCATGTGTGTGTGTTTCCACGCGCATGCTTTGTAAGTCTGCGCTGTTGACCTTAATTCATCACATTAGCACCAAGTCTCCAGAGGGTCTGTGGAGATGTGTTCAAAGTTAAATTCAATGAATCTGCCTCACATTTGTAGTTCACTTAGTAAATTACACCAACATGCAGTTGGGGGTGTTGGGTGTGTGTGTGTGTGTTTATCTGTGTGTGTGTGGAGTGGGGGGGAGGGATTGGAATGGCAATCTGTACAGTCAGAGTTTTTTAATGAGATCAATGCTTTCCTTCCTCCATCCCCAGATGGTCACGGTAGTAGAAGGTGTGTATGTGTGTTTGTGTGTGTGAGTGTGTGTGAACGCATGTGTGTGTGTGTGTGTGTGTGTGGGTGGGTGAAAAGGGAAGGGGCTGCAGGGACCTTGGGCAGATAAATCTTTAATCATGTGCTTGCTCTCATGTTTCATTTAATTGCCCCCCCAAATCCATAAAAGGATGACGGCATTGTGGTTTAGAAACACGTGGTGTGTGTGTGTGTGTGTGTGTGTGTGTGTGTGTGTGTGTGTGAGTTCCGTAAGTAGCAGGAAAGATATTTGTTTTATAGTACTTATAGCACTTAATGTGTGTTCTAGTACATATGGTAGCAAGCATTACATCCATTTTACCATGCTCTAAATGTTTCTGTGTGTGTGTGTGTGTGTGTGTGTGTGTGTGTGTGTGTTAGGGGTGGGGGAAAAAATCGTGAGATGAAGTGACTGAAAACTTTATCTTATTATAAAACATCATTTGCAGTTGAAAATCTGTGATAAATTGCAATATATCGCAATACTCAGCATATCACAAAATGTTTAAAATGGCAATATCAACGTAATCGTGACTTACGTATCGCAGTAATATCGTATCGTGGGGCATTAGTCTGTGTGTGTGTGTGTGTGTGTGTGTGTGTGTGTGTGTGTGTGTGTGTGTGTGTGTGTGTCATGGTTCTGCTCTCTGTCGTGGTGTACAATTGTATTGTACATTTATTATACATATTCTGTACATAGCGTACATCTCTTCAGAGATCTCTGTCATGCTTTTACAACTTGATCTACTTTTCCACATTGTGTGTGTGTGTGTGTGTGTGTGTGTGTCTGTGTGTGTGTGTGTGTGTGTGTGTGTGTACATATCCCTGTTCTGTATGTATGTCAGTATTTCAGGGAGAGCTTCTGTTTTCATGACCTGCTCTATTTTCTATTCCATTGTTTGTGTGTGTTACATCATTTTAAGAAGACATCTGCCAATTCAGGCAAAATATTCCTGTGTGCATGTTTGTGGATGTATATGCACGTGTGTGTGTGTGTGTGTGTGTTTGTGTCCGGGGGGTGGACTAACCTCCTGGCTGCAGTTAGCTCCTCGGTTGTTTTCCCCACATCTTTAATCTCAGACCAGTGAGACACAAGGCTAGCCTCCCAAAACTTTTTTTTCTTTCTCTCCCCTTTCTATCTTTCTTTCCCTTTTCCTTCATTTTAAATCCTTCTCTCCGTCTCATCCCTCTCTCTCCCTGGTGCACGCTTTTTAATCAACGGCAAGAGCCGCGTGGAGGAGGCAAAGCTGCTCGGGTGTGGAAGCGCCGTGACTGTGTTGTTTCTTTTGGGGTAAGGAGTGAGAGAGAGAGAGAGAGAGAGAGAGAGAGAGAGAGGGAGCAAGAGAGAGAGAGGGAGAGAGAGAGAGAGAGAGAGAGCTGGAGTGTGTTTGTATAGGTGGGCCTGCGTGCGTGCGGGTGCTTTCGGTTCCTGCAGCGCTCAAACAGAGATACCTAAAATCAATCTTAACATTTGTGTGCGGCGACAGAAATAGATCCGCTGATTGGTTCAACCGATAAATGGGGCTGTTTGCCTCGCCCAGTGGTGACATAAACTCGCCAAAGGTGTGCGAGAGAGAGAGAGGCCGTCTCTGTCTGCCTCTCTCTCTCTCTCTGTCCGCCTGTCTGTCTGCTGTGGTTAAAACCAACTTGTCATGGCAGATGTATGAATTCTGGCAAAGCTTGCATCTTAAGTTTTCATTCTGTGGCACAGATGTTCACGCTCACCGCAAGGGACTCTCTCGAAGGGGCATGAGGCGTTTTAAAGACGCATGAAGTGGCATTTAGAGAGCTTTATGCGCCTCTAATTTGATGTATATCTTAACAAAATGAGCTGAGCAGAAGTTCATTTTCCTTTGGACAGGACCATTGACCTTTGATTAAAAACCCCGTCACCAGTGTTACTACAGCAGGTAGTAGATGACGCCTTCTGTGTGCAGGAAGCAGAGGAAAGTGTGGTCTCTCTTTGTCACTTGCGTAGTTCTGAATATAAACGTCTTGTATGACAGGAGGAGGAATGGATGGGCAGGATATCTACAACCAAACCATAACATGTTGTTTTCCGTGAAGTAAAATGAGTAGCAGTTTTGAAATGAAATAATGACATCTTTTTTGGCAGGTTTTTCAAATAGGTGTGAAAGATTTGCATGGGCCTGTCCTGTCATATGTGTGTTCCCGTTGCTGGTGCTCCCAAAGGATTCATTTGCATTGTGTACAGAAAGCAGGTTTAACAGCTTTGACCAGGTTATAAACCTCATTATTAAAAGTCATGTTAGCTCCTGTTATCAAATACTGTGCGCCAGAATGCATCAGGACATGGACTAACGTCAGTGAGATAGTTCATCTCTTCGTAAAGTCACCATGCTGCCAACGCGACGCGCTGGATTTACCGACACAAAAGGCTTAAACTGCAAAATGCTCTGAAGTTATGTGCATGAAGCCAAGGGCTAATTCTATGTGTTTGCATTCCTCGTGAGCCCCTTCACTCTGAGAATCTTGGGTCCTCTATATCTGTGTGTTTCATGTGTGTGACTCTGGTGTGAGTGTGTAGGTGCGGCTGCTTCCTACTGTTAGTGTCACCATGATGAAGAGACTATAGATTGGTGTGCGGGTTAATGAGTCTCTCTCCGTGTGTATGTGCCTGCGTGTGCTTCCGAGGTGTCCCAGTGATGAAGAGTTTCCTGCCTTCTGTGAGTGTGAATGTGTGTGTGAGAGTACATTAACAGTGTGTGTTCCCAGAGACGGTCATTAGCTGTGAAGGACTGTAAAGCCGGTGACCCCGCGGTCGGAAATGGAAGAGCCCGCGACCATTCCCCGTTCACCCCGTAGACCCCAGACCTCCGTACTAATGGACTATAGCAGCCATTGATGAGGGAGAGAGAGACACATGGGGCAAGAAACACACACACACACACACACACACACACAACCTCCTGTTTCAGCTCCGCCCTGATCCAGGAAGCTGTCTTTGGCTCTGGATGATACATGGCGTGCGTGTGTGAGAGAGGTTTGACGAGCTGGGTGTACTTACCTGACTCTTAAAGGTGAGAAAACAAAGATCTAATAGATAGAAACCTTGTGCACACACACTTAGACACACATACACATGTAACTTGCTTCACAACGTGATCAGAAACATCTTCTTTTTTTTTTTGTGCATCCATGGTGAAATATTTATATCGACAAACTGTCCTCATTTCCCCCCCAGCCTGCGCAGGGCGATCGCTATTCAACTTCCCGACTGAGCGATGGTTGCGTTCCGGTGATTGCGAGAACACTGGCCCTTTGCCACTCGGCTCGTAATACGCAGAGCGCTCACGCGCGGGTAGCACCAGGTTTAATCCAAAACATTCCACCGGACGGAGTGCGCTTCGATGAAAGTTGACCGGGACTCGCGGGGAGCGATCGAAGAACATAATCCGATTTCTCCAAATCAGCCCAACTAACCGAGGAAGCATAGTAATGAGAAAATGATTAGATTTTCTTTTCTGCTGCATGACTGCTGAGCCCCCCCACCATCTCTCTCTCTCTCTCCCATGGCCACCGTGGATTTGTTAAGCAGTTTGTTTACCTCTTGGACTTCTTGAATTCTAATTCTCGTTGCTACTCCTCTCGTTGCTACTCCTCATCACTCCTAACCCCCCCCCCCTTTCTGAGAAGTGCACAAATGTATTTGAGGACAGAATCAGAAGATATCACCAGCTGTTTCACATAAATCACGGTGCAACTTCAACTTCTCTTCCTAACTTCTGGTCCCAGCTTCTCGAATGTGAGGATTTTCAGCTTTTCTCTGGTTTGTATCATTGTTAATTTAAAACCTCCGGGTTATGGACTGTCGGTCAGACAAATGAAGCAATTTGAGGGCCTCACCTTTGGCTCCGAGAGCTTATGATGGGGATTTTGCACTATTTCCTAACATTTTCATTGCAGCCCAAGTTTTCTTTATCTTGCGGTTTTTCTGGCAACTGATGATAATGATCTGAGTTCATACGCGGTGCCTACCTGTGTATTACTGGGTTGTATTTGGACACATGCACATTACAGATGCAGAGAAGGTGAGAGACAGAGTAGACAGACAGAGAGGCAAACAGAATTTTAAAGGATGTTTACTATCTCAAATGTCGAATGTCGTTTAAATTCTCTAGTAAATTGCTGTCATACCACTGCAGGGTTTTGAATTGAGAAAGAGAATTACACAGTCCAACATAAACCCGTGCACGCAGGGTGGTGGGGGTGTAGAGAGGGAAGAGACCCAGTGTGTGTCTGCATGATGCTGCATTGGTGTGCTCTCAGTGTGAGTGCACCTGCTGCTGCTTTGGAAAAAGGATGATGGATCCAAGAGGCGGACGAACGCCGTTTCCATGGACCGACTCAGCTGTGTTTGCGTGTGTGCGTCTGTCTGTCTGTCTCGAGGCTAAAGCGAATGCGAGAGCAGGCGAGCCACAGATCAATTTCCTTTTTTTTTTATTGTGGCGGAGTGGAGACTTGAGATGCATGGCCTCCTGTGACCCAGATTCACTCCTCCTTTCTCCTTCTGCTCCTCCTCGTTGGCACAGTGGCATAACATCAGAAGGGGGGAGAGACGGATGAAAGAGGGTGAGAGAAGCAGAAAGAGAATGGGTGAGGGAGGGGGAGTGTGTTGAACCGGAGCTGATAATGAGAGCGGAGAAGAATGGCAGTACAGGGGTTATTGTAAGGACAATTTGAGAATGGGAGAGTTACACATGAAAGCATCGCCTGAGATGTCCTACGCATGAAGAGTGTGTCAGTGAAGGAAGTGAGGGACGGAGTAGACAAATGCGGGGATATGGCGATTTAAGATAGATGAAATAACTCCAAAGTGAATGACAGAGAGGGGGGGGGGGGGGGGGGGGGGGGGGGGGGCAAATAAAGAAAGGAAGTAGGGGGTGACGAAGCAGAGAAAGATGAATTGAAGCCCATAATAAAGAGATGGAGACAGAGCTACAGCACCCAGGAGAGAGGGTCTTTAGCAAGCACGCAGCTATTATGTAATGCTAATTATCATTATAAACAACCTCGATCTGCTTTGCTTCCTCTCCTGCTGCTTCAAAGAGTCGGTTCCCGGCTCCCATGTTCCAGGTGGTGATCCAACATGACGCTCCGTGCTGTGTTGGCGTTTCATACTTTTCTGGCCTTCTCTTTGATGTCATAAAGTGCCCTCGGGTCTGTGAGTATTTTATCTTCGCGGCGCTTTTTAAATACCGGAGAGCCCGGTCTGTTCAACCTGCCCGCGTTGGCTGTGCTGAGGCGCTGCACATCGTAGCACATGTGGATTATGCCTTGTTGTGTTTCGCTGCTCAATCAGCTTAGCACTTTTACTATGATGGATGTTAATATGACTAAAAGGGCAGATTGATAAAGATAAAAGATAAAAATACCAAATCACCAAGCACCTCTACAGGTCTTTGGCATAGCCGCCTGCGGTGTGTGATGAAGAGAAACACCAACACATTTTGACAACGTAGCTCATAAGATAGCTAATTGGAGTGGAGATGTAACTGACACTGATTGTTAATAATAAGTACCATTCTCCATCTGGGCTACTCGTGGTTTGTGTTAAGGGGCAGTAAAAACCTCACTCAAAGCTGAAATCTGTAATAGCTGTTCAATTATATATTCTGTAATTGTATCCATCTGTGTCGCAGAGTGCAGTAAAACTGGTTGGAGACTCTCTCTCCATGCTCTGCTTTTGAGAAACGCTCATTGGATTTTGTGTGAAACCTGTCCGTGCTGTTGCTCTCTATTTCGTCACTTTTGTAAATGTAATATATTCATGTTCGGGTCACCTGGTCAGTCAAAAGACGTTTTCGCTCCATGCCAGCAACAATGTGAAGGTGAAACAGCCTCATAGAAGAGTCGTTGGCGTTCCCAAAATTTGACAAAGACAACTGCCTGGTAGCAGAGCTGCGAGCAGAAGCAGCACAGACGAGGGCGTCCATTTGCTCTGTCCTTACCTTCTGTGGCTGCCATCTGTTTCCCCTTCCTTCACCTCACAATTTACAATTCAATTTATAATTTACATTAATTGTTAATTCGGCTGCTTTGTAGGTCTGGCAGTTGCGTTTGAAGCCGTATTTACCAAAGCAATTTACATAACATTAAAAACCAATTCTCTGCACAGGCTTTTGGTCTGAAGCTTGGTGTGCTTTGGCCCGCTTTGGCCTTATTTGGCACAGTTTGGGGTTCTAACACCCAGACACATCTTGCCAATGCACTTGTGCAGATCTTGAGTCTGTCCAGTTCAACAGGAACCCCCCCCCCCCCCCCCCCCTGCAATCCACAAAATTCTTGGGAGGTGTGAAGGTTGTCGCATCCAAAAAGTGACTTTCTGCCACCCCCATGTGAACTGCCACTATGGGAGCCCATCTGTCACAAGGAGAGGAGGCGCCATTTACACACACAGACGCCGGTGCACATACACACTATGTCATGCTGAGGTAGGGGAAATGGCTGATTATCCCCTGTGTGAGCGTGAGTGTGTATGCAGTGAAGCAATGCAAGGGCATAGCATGCAGCTGACACTCCAGCTTTGTCTGAATTGAGAAAAAGTAGCGTAGCAACTGTCATCAGATACACACACACACACACACATATACTATACATAGAGTATATAGAAACACATAGAAACATACCAATTTGCGCACCTAAGCTGTATTTTTCTCACAAAGAAAATGGACAGTAATGGGCACACTAGCAGATTTTATCCACACACTGACACACACCCTTCGTCCGGTTCTTTCTTTCTTTTGTCTGTCGAAATCTGAGGGGTTTGCTGCTGCTTGGTCTTGCAGTTTCGCTGTAATTGTGTGCTCTTGTTTCAGATTGGAAACGATTTCACTGAGCCTTCTAGGATTTGTCTTCCTAATCAGTCTTACACAGCCCATACATCTTTATGTGTGTGTGTGTGTGTGTGTGTGTGTGTGTGTGTGTGTGTGTGTGTGTGTGAGATATGAGAGGACCAAATATAGTATGTCATTTAGGGTCCTCACAAGTACAGTAAACGTGTGTGTGAGTGTGAGGAGGGGTGAGTTGGTATAATACCGCTAAATATATTAATCAGTAAAGATATCAAGATTAACTATTCCAGGCATCCCCTCGCCCCCGTGTCTCTGTCACACACATGCACACACACACACACACACACACACAGCTCCCGTCCTCCCCCTCAACACACACACAGACACACACATACACACACTAAAGCCAGCAGACCATGTAGCCCATTATTAAAAGCCCAGTGACCTCCATCTAAACAAGCCTAAATCTGAATTGTACTGCTGATGAGAAAACACTCATCCTTCACTATGTGGTTGTCACCTCATTAAACAAGGAGAGATCCCAATCAGCTCCTCTCCCCCCCCCCCCCCCCCCCCCCCCCCCGTTGAATACTGTGTAGTGAAATGTCATGATACAAAAGAAAAGGATACGGGCGGTGGCTTATTCTTTATATTTGCGGATAGCAAATGTTTTTCTTTTTAATTTGGAAATCTGTGTATTGTTTTAACATGAAATGACTTTGTTACGAGGCGTTGTGTATTCACAGCCTCAAGCTACCTTTAGATATAAGAATGATCGGCACAGCTGAAGCTGCACAACAATTTGTATATTTTGAGTGGAATGACAGTTGAGTTCCTCTCAGCTCATTGTTGTGGTTTCACGGCCTTCAACGTGAGTGTTTTGGTTCACTCTTACAGCTCTCACCAACGTCGTTTCCAGCTGCAGCAGGCAGCTGCCGTACACCCACTCTATCTTACCTGCCCAGCTGCGGACAGACAACGTTAGCGGCTAGCTGGTGAACGTAGTGGAGCGTTTAACAGCTCAAGAGAGCTAAAAGGAGAGTGAATGTTTTGACTTAGATTCATCAGGTGGCAGGGCTCCAAATGAATGCTAATGTTTCTCGTTGAATGCTCGCTGTGTAAATTGACAACTGCTTGCTAACAAGTTTGCCATATTAAGGTGAAGGCAAGGTGATATTGTGTCAATGTCGCCCAAGAAAAATAATAAAATAAAATAAACATGACATGGGATCACATTTTCCACAAAGTTAAAGTGCTCAAAAGAAAAAAACCCTGCGGGTAATTGAAGGGAAAAATTATGCTGTAGTGGTGGCACACACACACACACACACACACGCGCCTGGTACACTGCATGTTAACAAGGGGTGTCTGGCTCGCCACTGAGTCACCCTTTTCCTCCACATCTTCACATTCTTGCTATTCACACTCACCCACCAACCATCATCACCTAACCGTCCTCCTCTCCCGCACCTCTGAGCTTGTTATATTCCACCTTGGCAGCAGGTACGCACATATTCAGGTTGTGTTGGTGCTACATGTGGGCACAATTCAGCCCCGCAGCTCATTAAATACTGGCGGCGTCCATCATGCTCAGCAGACAATGTCCACGTTCTCCCCAATATGCTCAAACTGAGGTTCTCAAAGTCAAAAAACGCCCACCAGCACCTCTAAAGCTTACGAATGATCCCATTTGTCACATTTGTGCACAAAGTTAAATACGAAAATGCCAATGTTCTGATTTTTATGGCCAGTTACGTGCTGGAACTATCTCACAGTGACTTCCTGTACAGATTAAACAAACAAGATGCAGCACGGTAGTTTTTAGTTGTGCTCTAGGCACACTTCGAAACTTCGGTAAGAGCCAGGCTCACTGTTCCCCCCTGCTTCAGCCTTTATGCTAAGCTAGGCTAATCGTGTCATATTGGCTGTATAGACACGAGGCTGGTATTGATCTTCCCATCTAACTATTGGCGATAAAGCAAATAAGCGTACTTTCCAAAATGTTCAAAAATGTTCAACTGTTCCTTTAAAGCTCGCCACACACCTGTTTGAAGGATGTTTTGTCCTCTTCCTTTGCATAACTTTTCCAGCCTTTTTCTTTGACTTCTCTTTGGGTTTTGTTCTCTCTTCTTCGTTCGCTTCACCCCTATTCCTTTCACACACACATACACACATGAAAAAACTATATATCTAGTGCCCTCCACCCACAAGGTTCTGCTTATCCCGTCTAACTTTGTCTCTCCTGCAGTTGGGAGTCTCTCTATGACTGTCCGCCCTATCCTTCCCTTGTTATCTCTGTTGCTCTGCCTCTCTCTCCGTCTCTCCCTCTGCCGCTCTCCCTCCTCCTCGTCTGATTTGGTTTTCATTAAGTCTTAATCTACGTCAGGGCTCCAGGGTGTCACGCGGTGCTCATTGTGTAGGATTGATGTGCCGCTCGCCACCTCCCTGGCTGGACCCTTATCAGCCCCGACAAACCACAGGGCCCCTAATGAAGGCCGCCCTTCTTTCCATCCTAATTCAACACCGGCTACAGCATATTGGAATTCGACTCATGGTCTGCCATCCAACTCAATGAGGAGCTCGGACCGAGAGAGGAATAGGTGTGTAAGGTTGCAGTGTGGTTTTGCTCATATATCGCTAACGAGACATAACTTTAGATAGCTCAAGAAAAGCTCAATGTGGTGTAATCTGACAGGCCAACACTGAAAATGTCGGTGCGCACCCTGAAGGCATCCTCCTGTGTTCTTGAGATGCTCTGGGCAATATTTGATTGCCCATAACTGTCATGCATTCATGTTAAAGAGCAGATTACTTCTAAGGGTATTTGCTCTAATGCGTTCTGATACATACATTCAGCGTATCAGGGTTAATGTTGCTGTAATCATGTAAAACTGTATGTATATTCTCAGTCGCGCATCCTCCCGTGAAATTGTGCGCCGACCGTGTGCAGCTCTAGGTCGCATGCTTTCAGTGGGCACTGGGAGTTACGCGAGGATGGATGAGAGGCGAGGGACGTGAGGACAGTAGGATGGGGGGGGGGGGGGGTGACCGTGGACGAGATCAGAATATGAGAGAGGAGAGGAGAAGACAAGACAAAGGGGAAGAGCAACATATTAGACGGGAGAATATAGTGGAGGTGGAGAAGCGATTGTGGCAGAGTGAAGGGCACTGACCGGATTACAGACTTTATATTCAGTCTATGTGCACATGGCTGCCAATATATACCACTGGACTTTTTGTGAATATGAATTATTTCAGATACACTCAGGCTGAATTTACAGCCTCATATACGGTTAGTTTTTCTAGTTCTAAGTTGAATCTTGTGTTATATCAGGACATCAAATTATATAATGAATCCACTGAAGTTGGAGGACTGTGCTTTAAATCAAACATTTGGCCCACTTAGCCACTCTGCTTTTTTTTTTTGCACTGCTTTTTGCTGGATTTGTAAGATAAAGTGTGTTTTGAGTGTTAGTCATATCCTTACTTGATGAGCGAGAAGTGCGCTTTATAGAAAACCAGATTCATCTAAATGATGTTTTTGCCAGAGGATAAGGAAAGGATAAGGAAAGGACTTGATATGTATTTATTACAAAAAGGATGATTCAAAGTGACAAGGCCCAAACATATCTGGACCCTACTACTAATCATTATTATTGATTGTTTTTTTTTGCTTCTCAATAAGATGGTTTAATCTTAAAAGCTGCACTATCAACGGCCCAAATTACAATGTGTAACGTGAAACCCTAACCTCTATGGAGCTCAGCCCATTGTTCTAGTTTTTTTCGGCCCACAAAATTTAAATGTTTTAGTTCCCTCTCACAGCTATCATGAGCATCGCTTTTTAGCTGAAGCAGACGGCTGTTTTCAGTCAAAAAGCTCTGATCAACCAGCACCATATGGCAGACAAACAAAATTAGAAGAAGAGCAAAAAAAAAACTAGCTGGTGAACATAATGGAACATTTAGCAAGAAAAGAGTCAGCTGTTTCTCTCAGGAGTTGGTGGAGACCCAAACAGAGATAATAGGAGTGTGCCTGGTGGACTTGTATTCATCAGGTGGCCAGAAATCCAACTCCAAATGAATGCCAGTGTTGCAAATAGACGTTTGCTAGAACGTTCCCCTCAACTTTGTAAACTAACAATGCTGTTCCAAAAATTATGGCTTTAAAATCCGAATACGTTGAAAAACGGCCATGATAAGTTCCCAAAGCCCAGGGTGATATCTTAAAACTTCTTTCCTCATCCAACCAAGAATCCAAAACACCAAAGGTATTCAATTTACAACGATCTAAAAGCAGCAAATGCTCACATTGAAGAGGCTGGAACCAGAATGTTTGGCATGTGTGCTTTATAAATGGCTTAAACGATTAATGGATCCTCTTTCTTTGGACTGACTAATGATTTCAGAGCTAGACTGTTCTTTGTGTCACCTGAATTGGTGTTGGTATATAGCCATTAATCATGCGCTAATGCGTTTTCAGTGATCTTTTAGATTGATCATGTGTCTCACGGCAGCACAGCCACATAGAAATGACATTACATGACGTTGTTTTCTGTTTGAGTACTGTGCACTTTACATGAAGCTACCAAGTGACTCAACATTGCAGTGTTGAAGGTCTCAGCTCAATCAGTCTCATGTAGCCCTTTGAATGACAGTGAACTGAATGAGACTCAAAGGGCCGCGTGAGTTATTTTGCTTTGGACCCATATCTAATGTGCATCAATCTCGCCGTTAAAATTTATATGCACAACACGATGCGTTTTCCTGCAGTGTGGGAGGAGTGCGGTACAGCTCAGGCACTGACGGCAACAACTTTTCAGTGCAATAATAGCAGGCTTTATGATGAGGATTAATGGACATGTGTTGTGTTAATGATGATTGTTAATCTTCACCCCGCTGCCCCATCCCCAACACATACACACACAGGCACTCAGCCCCCCCGCCCGTGTCTAATCACGGGGTATCAGTCTGTAGAGATTGGGTCGCACACACACACTAATCATGGGGTGTCAGATGGTCTACACGGGGTCTCTCCTGCTCTCTCTCTCTCTCTCTGTCTTCCTCTCTCTCCCTCTGTCTATCGCTCACACTCAGTAATCCTGGGGTGTCAGTCCCTGAATGAGTCGGTGGATTTGGGTTCAGCGATTCTCAAATATCCAGGCAACTGTTGATTAAATCTGTAAAATGAGGGGGTACTTTGTTGGAGGATGGCCTCTTTTCCTACAAGATTTTTGTCTCTTTCCTGAGGGACCCAGTGTTGGACGTCTGTGGGAATATTAAAGGTGAGATTGTTCTGAGGGTTCTGACCTCTATTACAACGACTAACACACCACTCAGCGACTTTTTTTTTTTTATCCTTTCACCCCAAGGTGGGTGCCACCTTCTTCTCTGTTTCTCTTCCTCTCTACTTTTACTGCTGTGGACCCATCGCTTTATACGCTCCATTGTAGTACGATAGTTGTCGATTTATGATGCTTCGTACCACAGAAACCCCTGCAGGCCTCTGCAGAAAGGTTACACGCACATGCCTGGCCCTTTCTATCTGCAATCCCAGGACACTGTGGAGTAATGATGATGGATTTTGAGGCTGAAGTCTGCATATATGTGTGTGTGTGTGTGTGTGTGTGTGTGTGTGTGTGTGTGTGTGTTTGTAAGTTAACGGCTAATAGAAAGAGCACGCCGATGACGCTCTGTCGATCGTTACACTTCATATATACAAAATATCGCACTTTCCATGACATGAATTGATGAGGTGAACGGATAAAAGTGATCATCTCCTATTGGTTCCCCTTATGAAATCTATTACGAGTTATGAGACAATTAACATGTGAGTAGGACAAATCAGAGGCTACAGCTCAATAGCAGAGAGATTCTCCTAACGTGTTGTACGTTCATTGTACATTTGCTGGCTTTCCCCTTTTTATGTGTGCCTCATTGCCGTTATGGACCTCGTATTCTTGCTTCTCTCTGTTCTGTGTTGCCACTGGTTTGTAGTGCTGACCCCCACCCCCCCTGAATCAGGGGATGTGATCAGTCACGAACAGACTGTGCTGAGCATCCCTAAAAAGTGAACAATGTTATAAAAGTTTCACCAATAAGCAGCTAATACAAATGTTCCTCCTGAGAATGTTCTCTAAAGACTCGCACCTGCGTGGTCTGCAGTGCTGACTCCTGCAGAACCAGCCTGTGCTGTGACCCGCCAAGGTCAGGGTGTGAGCCCCTCTACCTCCCCTGCATGGCTAAACACCCGGGCCCTCTCTGGTCGGCCCTTATTTGTCCCCTGCCTGCCCAAAATCCAATTATTCTTATCCTTGATGAATGGAGGGAGGCCTTGGGATCCGCCCCAAATTCATATTCAATAATTTAATAGGTCTACACGCATGACAGTGAAAGAAAATCACCATTAAAACATGTCATCATCATCATGGAGAATTGCATTAAAACACATTTGTAAGTAAACAGCTTAATCAAATGTTTCTCATTATAAAGTGAGCTGTCAAAATCCTCTCTGTGGATGTATTTACTTTGCCTTTGAGCTTGACTTGAATATGAAACAGCTATTACTTCCCACTGAAACCAACAGCGTATATTTCTCCTTTGCCAATAGGAAAGCAGCAGCCTGGGAACCAATCGAATCTGAGAGCTCATGTTTTATTTGCTGAGAGATTCCGGACTAATTCGCGTTTGAGAATTGGTCTGCCGATGTCAGGCTAGGAAAACAGACACCAGCGGCTAAAATGGTGGAGAGACGCTGGGAGAAAGAACGCAGACAGACACACGGCATGAGACACAGGTGGCGATACACGCAGAGTGTATCCTCAGAGGCTGCTAATGATGCTACGGGGACATGTTGATGGAGCTCTCCCAAAGGAGAGAGGGAGAGGGAAGGAGCGAGTCGGTGTCTTTAAATGTTAGATGTGTGACAGAGACAGACAGAGAGAGAGAAAGAGAGAGACAGAGAGAGAGAGAGAGGAAGCCTTTGTGTGTCAAGTGAAAATGTCAGCATCCTTGTGTGTAGCTCGCTGTTGAACCACCGTTCTACAGCTTAGTGAGAGACAGAGAGAGAGAGAGAGAGAGAGAGAGAAAGAGAGGAAGTGTCTCTCTCTCTCTCTCTTAAGCTCTTTATTTTCCCACTTCCTTCCTCTCCTTCTAGGGTCAGGGCTGTTATGACTTGGCCTTGGAGCCTTCAAAATACTTCAAACGTCTGCAGTGGAGAGAATGAAAAAGCAAAAATCAACAAAAAATTGATTTCATAACATGGAAGTCACTCCAAAGAAAGTAGACGGATGCTGATGTGAAGTTGCTCTTTTTATTTATTTATTTATTTTTTCCTCCTTCCAAAGTTTCTTGAGATGAAAAAGTTATTTTTAAAACACTTTTGGCCTAGAAAGCAGCATCTTGGAAAAATATGCAGTTGCATTTCTGAGTTTTAGAATAAGTGCATGAATCCTGAAATTCCTTTTTAAATGAGAAGCCATCCGAAGTCTAAATCTGTTCTTTATCTTCAGCTCTTAACGCCTGAACAAACTGGTAGTGGACGTGGTTCGGACTTGTTTGTGTGTGTGGTGGAGCCGAGAGGAAACCATTTTAGCCGGTGCTTCAATGTTGACCAAATGTGTGATTTGCATAGCATATGTGCTATATGTGCTTTTCTGTTTCTTTTTTCTTCTTTTAACCTGCTCGTGTCAGTGAAGTGAGGAGTATACTTTTTTTGACTGAGCTCCCACAAAGGTTTCGGAGTAGCAGAGTAGTAGATGCCCATGTAGCTTAAACACAAAGGAACAAGGAACATGTTTTAGCTTTTCAGAGAGACGAATGAAAGAAACCATGTATGAGAGAGCCCACTGAGTTACAGATGGGCAGCAAGTGGAACAGAAGACCAGACTTCAGCTCTCTATTAAAGTTACCTGGAACATCACAGGAAGACTGCACTTCTGTGATTCCCCTCCCTGGAGCTGGTTCATGGATAACTGATCAAAACACAGGCGGCACAATAGAAATATATCTTTTTTTTTTTCTTTTTATCCTTTGCTGTACTCAAGTGTGCCTGTTTTCTTTTACTGTGACCAGTTTTTCATCTGAAAGAGCACCGTCAGACCCTCCGATTGATCGTCCTTCATGTGAATTTACATTAACACTTGGCTTTTGGCTATATACAAACATTGTTGGAATATTATAGTGTATGTGCTATTCAGGTAGATAATAATGAATACAACATATTAAGCTGCTATTCTGTCTGCGGAGTCTGGTGGAAGGTCCCCTGAAGACCATTCACACGAATTTAACAAGAGCTAGACGAGTGGCAGTAAAACAATTATTTTGTTCAAGTGGAATCATAAAGTTTTACTCTTCAAAGACAACAATAATCCACATTGATTTCTCTCAGCTCCATGCGCAGCAGCAGCAGTAGCAGCAGCAGCAGCGAAAACCAAGAAAATGCAAGAAGAAACTGCAAAACATTCGGCAGCGCAAAAGGTGCTTCTGTAAATACAGCGTGAATGAGCTCGAATGAACTGTGGATTCACTGATTCTTTTTAGAAAAGAGGTTTTGATAATGCCGCAGGTTAAGTACAATTACAGACCATTATGTACATGGATTTTCTAATGTGAAGACGTAGTTGCTTTTCCCTCCTTTACACATTGGCTTTTGGTCGCTGGTCAATCAAAACAAGCCAACTGAATCACTGTGGACTCACTTTGGGCCATTATTTTGTTTTAATTGCTAGATTAATCAGTAATGTATTTGATGGCTTCCAGTGAACACTGACTGCTGCAGAGCTGTGATAAGCCATTGCACTGCTGGGCCAGTTGCAAGCGAATGCAGATATTTTGTGGTAATTTGGCTGACACATGTTCTGTGGCTGTTTGTCGAAGCTTCGATCGATAGTATTATCATATAAATGACTGTATTTTGAAAAGACCTGCCCCTCCTGTCTATCTATATATATATCTATATCTATTTGCACGTATAATTGATGTGATGATCCCAGAATGAGTGAATGCAAAGGTCACAAGCAGGACTCAAATTCAAGGTGCTGCATATCCATAATACCGAAATCCATCCATCCTCTCTGATCCAGTGAGCGCCGTTGATGCGACACATTGTTATGAATTTAGCCTGATGGTTATTTTATTTTCCTCACTCTGCTCGTCTCAGGCATGAAACCAATCTATACAGAAAGAAGGACAGCAGCTGCCTTTTTCTTATTTAGCACCTATTGGTCAGTCATGCCCCCTCATCTTCTCCGGCAGTGGTTTTTATATTCTTTTAAACATGTGAATGTGTTACCTGGGCTTGCATCAGACTGGACCTAATTTAGCGGCTTTTGCGAGTCTGAAACGTGACCCAGGTGCAGCCAAAACACACATGTGATGGAGAGGTGAGGTGGAGACAGAGAGAGAGAGAGAGAGAGAGAGAGAGACGGCGGGATACTAAATCTCGGGGCGCTCATCCGTGGCAACAACACTACAGGAGCTGCATGTGCGACCATCACGAGGGCCAAAAATGGGCAGCGACGGCTCTTCCTGGTGGGGTTTGCATCTGCTGTATGGAGCCTTTGAAGTCAGTGCTGTAGCCCGTTATCTTCCAAATATTACTGGAAATGAGACTGTTTGTCCAGAGCATGAGTAAGCTGATGCGTTTTAGCCCGGATTCCCGCGGCAGGGTCAAGGAAATGAAATGAAGTGAAATGGAACTCTTCCTCTGTATCACATTAAACAGAAGTCCCAAACACTTTGCTGATTTACGACACACTGATAATCCTCTCGTTCCCTCCATCTCATTTCGAGTGCGCCGGCCAAATGACCTCTGTGGAGAACGTTGATCTGAATGGGAGTGCCTGTTCGAGGCTCTCTGAATCGGTGGTGCTCACCGGCCGTGGAAGAAAATAACACGCTGTTCTGTCGCTTGCTGTGAAAATGTCATTACACCAGCTGTCTCAGGCCCAGTGCCCACCGCAGCCGCTCAGCTGGCTGCTGAAACTCGCAGAGACACACTCCGGCACTCGCGCACACACAGAATGACACAGAGCTGCATCGTGGGAGGATTTCTAATAAGATGTTTTGCTGATATTCCTATCATCTACAGTAAGTGGAGTCATAATGATAAATAATGTGTAATACTGTAATAATATGTATTTAGGTTTCAGTTTTGGTTGGGGAACTCAACATCTGCTGCTCGTAGATAGAGATGTCTGGTTCATATAAACTACCACATCCGCTTAATATGACTAATGGATTAGATTAAACCGGGATGATATGCATGTAATGTATTGTGTGTGTGTGTGTGTGTGTGTGTGTGTTGGAATGGGATGGGGTGGAGTAGAGAAAGAGATTGTGTTTGTAAGCATTTTTATTCCCCAGAGTGTGTGTATGTGTATGTGTGTGTGTGTGAGAGAGAGTTTGCATGCATGTGCAATAAATCTGCATTGATTAAATGTAAGAAAAAAACAACAACTCAGCAGCCCAAAATTTGGCAGAGAAAATGTGATGTATGCATCACGAAGGTGGGAAATGGCTCAAGTGATTCAGGGCACCTTTTTCCTTGTTAGACTTCCAGCAACTTCATGAGTGAATTTATAACATAATGTTCTTTTTGTCCAACAAGGCGTAAACATCTGAGGACAGAATCACTATTTAAGCTTTTTTTTTTTGAAACGGACCAAAAACAAGGAGGATGTTATTCTGGCTTTAAAACAAATTAGGTGGCAGTATCTCTTTGGCTGTGATGCCATTATGAAAATACGCGGTGAACCCACATTATGTCCATCACTCTGAGAGTGCCACACCTTCTGTTCTGCTAATAATCCCAGTCATAAAACAAAATGGTTCTCCTGAGACTGCAGTCAATCTAATCCAATTCACCCTGACGGGTCGAAAAGTACCAATATAGCTGTTTGCCCTCTGACCTCCAGCCAAATGAGAAGATCAAATACCAATTTGCTCTATAGACGAAACCGTACGTGTTTAGTCTAACGGACACGGAAAATACAGAGAAATACAACTTCAAGACTATCTTCTAAAACAACAAACAAGCACATTTCCCCAAAACTGTCTTCCTCGAGCACATGAGTTTGTGCCGTTTAGGATAAAACCAAATATGAGTAGCGCACTTTCCATCCACTCCCCCTCAGCGCTGTTCTGATCTGATGATGTCTGATGTTCAAAGTGCAGTCTAGATTTTAGATCAGTTTTCACTTAACTTCAGTCACATCACGGGCGGTCGCGGAGTGTAACAGAAAACGAGGAGAGAAATGGAAGTAGATGAGAGCATAATGGACCATGAACACGACTCACAGCGACATGAGCAGATGTAGTGTATATCCATCTGGTCTGCTGCTTTTCAAACTTCCCTTTCTGTGTTTTTTTTTTTTTTTTTTGTTACTTGAGGCAAAGATTCCTCAGGTGATTTAGAAATGACAGCATCTACAATCCTCAGATGCCGGGGGGGCCAGCGGCTTTATGCATGATAGCCTTTGTTAGCCAGTGTTACAGTAGGTGTGTGTGTGTGTGTGTGTAAGGGGAAGCCCTGGAGTTGTCACTTGCTCTGCGGGCTTATCTGCTCTCAGCCTCTTTCTCCTTCATCGCTCCTCTCCCGGTCATTGCTTGTTCCGTCACTCTCGGCTACTTGATCAATGTGGTGTGATCTGAGAAATATCCGAGAGCTGTATTTCAAAGACTCGTTTTTGTATGTCATTTTCATAGTTTGAGCCGTCGTTGCTACTGGTAATAACAGGATCACAGTGAGCAAGTTAGTTGCCGGAATTACAGGAACGCGGCAGCGTCGCTAAAAAGGGCGAGACATGAGCTGTCAGATGATCGTACGGGTTCTGAACACCCCCTGAACTTTAGCCAGACTTATATGCAGGGATGCAGTGAGCCTACGTTTTCCTCCACTGCTTCCGATACCTCAACCCAGAGCATCTGAGTTACCGAGTACTGATTTGGTACCTCTCTGTTACCCTAATTTAAAACCTGCGCGCCTTGCTGCGTAGAACTCATTTGAATGAATTTAACGTAAGGCTAGAGATCGCTGAGGCAGTGGAAAAAAAAAAAAGAGTCAGCGCTGCGCCATGACTGAACGAACGCGACTAATGGCAGAAAAACTGCATTTTGTTTTCAGTGACACTTCCCAAAGGCATTGTGATTACAGTGGATCGAACATTTCCACCCAAACAGTTAACTGACAGACTTCCTGGTTCACATTTTGCCGGCTATGGTTATAGTTGTGGCATATTTAAGTACAGAAATGAACACAGATTTAATAATATTTCAGGGACATCCCACGACGGCACACATTTGTATGCTGTTTGCTCTCATAGTGTACAAACTGAGAATCCAAGCCCCTGAGGAGGCCTCGCTGGCAGGACGACAGTGATTATGTTATGAAATATCTGCATTTATGAAAATCTAAATATAAGTGTAGCAAATACGGCTGCTTACTGTGGCTAATGGGTTTCAAGAGATGGAGAGAAATGGAGGTCACAGTGCCACCCCTCCCTTCGCGCAGATTCCTCTCCTTTCCTTGCCCCAATTACCCAAGTGTAGTCTGCCATAATGACTTATCACCAAGCCTGTGGCGAGGGAGGGTGTATGAAGAAGAGGGGGAGTGACAGAGAGAGAAAGAGAGAGAGAGAGGATGAGAGGGTGTGGAGGTGTAAATTATCTCAATCTCACTGCCGTGTTGCTTGTTACCCATCCTCTAGCCCGCTTTCTTCATCCTAGATGCCTGTAGAGTCGGGGGGGGGGCTGCTTGAGGCCTGTATCGCATCCACAGACTCGGTATCAGTTGAATCCTTGTTTGATCCCAGCTTCCCCCTCTGCTCCCTAGGCTTTGGATACACACCAGACCCCAGTTCAGCTCAAGTCTCCCTCATCTTTGTCCTCCACCTCGTTCCCCTTCACTTTTCATCGCCCCAAAGTGTCTCTGATTTGTCCTATTTCCCCTGATTGTCTATGCCCTCCTCTCCACCTGCTCTGTATTCACCTGCCTAAATCTGAAAACCACGTTAGAGTTTTCCCCGTTTTAAGATGCTATCAGTGACAGTGTTCAGCGGGGTTCTCTCTAACGGAGACGGTAGAAGTGATCTTTTCGGTGTTTAATCGGCTGAGCAAAGAGGAGGTCATCACTCTGGTGAATGAAGTCATCGGTGTGTAAATAACGTCTCACTACCACGTTAAGACGTATGCTTCAAGCCCACACAGACGGGCACTCACATACCTTTAGCCCATGCTTTAACTCCTTGTCTCCTGTGGATTACTGCCATTTGTTGGCTAAGTGCTCCTTTGTTCGGCAGCAGTTAATTATGAAAAGGGATCAATTGGATTGTTCGGCTCCCCAGTGCAGGCGGAGTGAAGGCATGCCTCTTAACTGCCACCACTGTCCAAAAGCTCTGCAGGGAAAATTCAACTTATATTGTTGTCGTGTTTCATCGTGCAGTGGCTCAAAGTAGGATTTGTTTTGGCTGTTGATTTGTGTCTTACATATATATACGTACAGTATGTTTTCGGCCATAGAGGCACGTTTAATGGCCGTACAGTAGTGCATTTGTTCAGTTCACTGTGAGGTGGTTATATCAGGAGCATTACATTACAGATGCATAATTTCAGAGGCTGTGAAGTGGCACGGTTTGCCAAACCCGGCTTCTACCTTTCCACCGGCAGTCTGGGAACATTTGGGGAGTAATATCAGTGTGTTTATAGATGTGACAAGAGGGCTCCTGGCCGCTTAATAGCAGCACTTGTTGGGTGTCTGCACATTACCACCTTGGAAGAATAGCTCTTTAGAAACGCGTTAAAGAGAGCTGTCACTCTGAGATGGAGGTGGACGAGACGTATCTGGACGAGGCGCTGCAGTAATAATGACGAACGATGCACCCAAACTGGCCTCTCAGTCTCTTATTATTGCACACAGCCAACAGCGTCTGGGCATTTCAACATGGAGGATGTCACTTAGCCCATGCTATCTGATGTGATGACATTCAGGGTGTCAGCCTGCACTCATCCATGCATGGATTCATTCATTCGCTGGGCGGCCGTGTTAAAAATATTGTCATATTTTTGCTCCAGCTGTGTGGCCATGAAGAAGAGGCTTTAGTCGTGGTCCAGACACAGTGACGGCCCGTGCCTGAAAGTGTTTGGAGGGTGGAAAGGACTGAGCGACAAATCCCTTGCCTCTCCTACTGCTTCTGATGCATTTTTTTTAGATGAATTGAAGCATTGCTTTACTCCACAGTAACAAGTAAGTTTGAAAACCATTGGAGTAAAAATATTTTTATGTGTAGATTTCTTACCTGTGAAGGGTGAATTGTTTTCTTTTAATATGAAGATTATGACTATGAAAGATTTCAGACAGTAATCTGTGCATTGCACTGTGTATTTGTAATATCTATAATAAATCTGAATTTAAAACAATTTCTCTCACAGGTAGCTTACATAGGATATCATTTTTAGTTTAATGCCATCACCATTATCATCAGTGCAGAAGCACAAGGATGGTAATAGTGGGTAGGAGATTGTTTTTCCGCTTCCTTTCGATATCCAGATAATAAGGGTGGATGAATTTCTTTTTTTAGTGCCTATTCAGAGGCACTGTATCCCTTAACATCCTGTCTCTAATCCCACCCCTGATTATCATACCGGCCATTATCATGGTTTGCTCAGTGTCACCTCACACAGACTGGGCCTGGGGTTCAAACCTGCCGTTGCCTGTCTGTTTGATGTTCGCATGTTGTCCCCAGTAATCTCATTTTCCTTCATGCGTGAGTGTTGGTGTGCTTGTCGGTCAGCCCATGTGGTTTACCGTCTGCCTGTCCAGGGTGCACCATGTCCCTTGCCCTGTGCATGCTGGGATAGGCTCCAGTCGCCTGCAACCCCAAACAGGATGAGTGGGTGCAGAAAATGGACGGAATGCTCCGGTTTTACTACTTCCTCATGTCGTCTGGTGAGAGAGAGAGAGAGAGAGATCCATCCAACATTACTTATATATTTCTGTCACACGATGGCTCTGAGTCAAATGAAATGGCAAACTTGTGTTGAGCCAGCTGGTTCTCAAACTTTGTACTTATTAAAAAGAATACACCATTTTGGGAAATTGGCTTATTTGCTTTCTTGCGGAGAGTTAGAAGAAATACAGGAAGAAGCTACCACCACCGGCCCGTTAGCTTAGCTTAGCTTAGCTCAAAGACTGGAAGCTAGGGGACACAGCTAGCTTGGCTCTGTCCACCTACCTGCACCTCTACATTTCACTAAGTGTCAAAATCGGCATTTGTTATGGTTTTACAGGGGTTATGTGCCGGATTACGTCTTGACGGGGCGCAGTCACTGCGTGTACTTACCCTTCAAAATGCTTATTTTCTTGTCTAAATTATGACCGGACATGAGGAAAACAATCAATCCCTGAGCGTTTATGCTCAACATACTTGCTGGTGGGAGTTTTCTCATTCCCCTTTAACAGCCTGTACTGTATGTGCCTGTGACCTTTGACAGCAAAAACCCAAAACCCAAATTAGCCCTGCTAAGCGGCCATCATGGCTCCTATAATTTACCCCTGACATGTCAAATTGCAGATTTCTGACTGTCAGGGTCGCTTCTGCTTGAAATAACCATTCCTTTTTCCACCCACATGCACCTGAACCTGATCCTCTTTTCTGGTGACAGTGTTGGTTCGTGGCTCTTCTCCTCTCTTAGTCACGGCAGCTTTTTTTTGGGGGGGGTGCGCTATTTCAGGCTGAATTTTGAATCTTCCAGCCCATCCAGCTGAATGTTTGGAATCCTCATCCCACCTTCATCATATTGATGCACTGACTTCTTCCTCCTCCGCCTAAAATGCTACATAACCCTGTCACCTGTGAAACCCACAACTCGTTGGGTAAAAATGAGCCGAACTTTTGTTATCTATTATTATTATGTTATTTCTGAAGTCGACTTTTTTTGGGAAGAGGCTTCTACTAGAAATTCTTCCTGGCTGGTGGCTTTTCCCAGGCCTTACAAGACAAGGATCTGTAAACAGCGCAAGAGCAGCTGAAGTGGTGGGCAGTCCTGCTGGTCAATGGGCAGACCACAATGACTCTGGCACACAGGACGGTGGAGGGTTTCTTTCTTTCTCTCTTCCCTGAATGTCTTTCTTGCTCTCTCATTATATTCTGCCTCTCTCTACTTTTTTTTTTTACTCCTCTCTCCTCCTCCTCCTCCTCCTCCTTCCTCCTTTTTAACTGGGAACGAAGGCTTATGAAGGCAATGACCCCAATACCAGTTCGCCAGGGATGAGGAGATGAATGGCAGCAAATGAAACACAAAGACCTCGCTGCCCTGCTGAAACCGCACACTGTAGCGCACAGGATGGACGTCCAGAAAAGAAGCGCTTGCGTCTCAAAGCGCACCTGCGGTCCTCTTGCAAAGCATGTATGTTTGTGTGCACAGCGCTTTCTGCTTTCAACGTCCAGTAGGAGTTTTTAAACTACGTTCATTGCCCAGTTCATTGTGAGATGCAAACCAAATCGAAATCCAGCCGGTACTGTTCAGTGGTCATCAATGTGCAGCGTAACAGTGTTAATTAACCTAAATGACCTGAAACTTTTTCACGTACTAACTTGTACATGAACACCAGAAGCCACAGTCCCACACTGAGGCTTTAATCTCACTCCCACTTGCACACTTTGAGAATGCGTGTGGGTGGTGGTGTGATTCCTGAAAAGATCAAAGTACGCTCTGCTAAGTTCCGGGAAATAAAGACAAACGTGTAATGCTCAATTTAGCTACAAAAGGCCAGTGGATAGCTGCAAAGAGCACTTGTTGTGACCTTCGACTTTGTGCTTGGCAGAGTGATTAGAAACAGCCTCTTATTTTTAGCGAAGGTGAAAATTTAAAAAGCTAAAATAGCTGACAGACCTGGAAGGTTTAAAAAAAAAAAAAAAAAAAAAAAAAAAAAGTTTAGCTGGTTAAAAATGACTTTTGCACATTAGAGGCAACTTAAAGTATTATTTGTAATCCACAGTATGTGTGACTGCTGTCTCCTTCACTCAAACACATATGCACACACACACACACACACACACACACACACACACACACACACACACACACCATGAGCTGCAGTAATGAAATCCTTTGCTGTCACAAGGGCTTAGACCTGTTTCAGACGGTTTCCTTTTATATTCCCCTTTAATAAAAACAGGATTACCATGTCCCAGCCGCAGCATAGAGCTATGATAAAGAGGCATGGCACTGACAGACAGTTGCATATGGAGCTGATCCCCACTCTGTGGGACAAGCCCCCAGAACAAGAGAAAAGCTCCCCAGTATTGATTTGACCATTTGGAATCAGTCTTCAATGGAGCTGCCTTCTATCCTTAACTTCTATTCTCTGTAAGTACAAAGACTTTTCTGCTTCAGGGTGGACCAAGAAGCTTCAAATGAGTGTTTAATGGTCACCTACAGGCAAAACATGACCCGATACAGTGCATGTTGATACTAGCTAAAAAGGTAGAGCTTGTCCCCAATGCGTGGAGTTTCTGAAAATTTGATTGCAGGCTATTTAAAGGAGCGCTCTGCCCATTTTACATGTCTGCGTCAATTTACTAGTCAAGGGGAAATGCTACTTAGCATGTGAAAGGTTGTGTATTTTGTGGCTGGAATGTTCCAGTGAAAGCTACAGCTGTACCGAGTTGCATAATGGGAGCTTTAGCTTGCCCCAATCTAGGGACTAGATGTCAAGATATTTAGGCTTTAAATATTAAGTTTTCCAGCCTCATTGCAATGCAGTACTAAATGTCTCAGAGTACCTCATTAATGCTGTGTTAAATGTTTCTACAGGAAAGGTACTGTGAAGTCATGGTTACTATGGATGCAGGATCTTTCAACTGAACTTGATAAATGTTCGATATCTTTTTTTTTTTTTTTTTACACAGCATAATGTACAGCAAGGCAGTCATGATAGCAGCAAAAACTGTATTAGAAACATATTCAGGATGAATCATTAATATAGACATCCTGAATGAGAACTGCATGTATGTACATGTAAATGTTTTTTTTTGGTTTGTTTTTTTTTTGTCTTGTACATAAAATGGCGGTCCCTGTAGCCCAATTTGCAAATGCAATTTTCCTTGTGTCACCACAATGGTGAATTAAGGATGTTTCCGTGGAGATTTGTGTCATTATACATACATGTGTATCATGCTGTGAAAACATTACCATTATTGGAAACAAAACAACCAGAGAATAATGTGTTTTGTTTTACAAAATTGTGAGAAATAACTTTGAGGTTACTCCCGACTCAGTGTCATTTTAATGTCGTTACCAATAAAAGGCCACAGCAGCCCATCATGCGCATGCAATATTCATCCCTACTATACACAGCAGTTATGAAATTCATTGTAATACCAACTCCAGGTAAATGCATTATTGATGACATTTAATGACGCTGAATTAGCATACAGGAACGACTCGTGCCGTGCCTTGAGCGCTCTCCCTTGCATAACATTGGAATATTTTTTGCCAGACGTCCCCTGTGTTGTAATGTGGGAACGTGTTTGTGCACTTTCATTTCCACTAGAGTAAAGTAAAGTGCCCTTAGGCAGAGGCAAAGCAGCGCTCTCTTGGATATGCAGGGACTGTCATTGTGTGTGTGTGTGTGTGTATGTGCATGTGTTTGCATTGTTTCAGTTCAGATGTGTGTGTCCATGTAAGAGTTTGTAGCTATTAGAATCTCCAGTATGTCCACGCACTTGGTGAGCTGAATTTGTACACTTTACGCATAAAAGTATATCACATATTTCATGGTATTATTGCATTTTATGACCACCTTTGTTGTGTCAGTAGGCTTCACTGTGGTACAGTGTCAACGCTGTTGGTTCTATATGTTTATACTTTATTTTGTTCATTATTGTTTTAAGATACGGCGGATGTGTGTTTTTTTAAGTCATCCTGCTTTTGTTTTTCACGTGCGAGCATGCATGCATGCAAGCTTGCATTTTTACACCCGACGTCGTTCCTTGATGCTGGTACGTTTCCATCATTTGTTTTTGATACAGTGATTTTTATTCGCCGACCTCGCCGCCGCTATTCCTGCCTCCCAAGTCTGACATGTTTTCCTGTTATTAGCTGTAATCTTGCCAGAGGAATCAGAGGATGGGAGATCAGAGCCATCGTCGTGTTTGCCTCTCCTCTTTCCGCTCGTCTTTTGTTCTGTATTCAGGGCTTTGTAGAGGAAGGAAGGGAGACAGTGAGGTGTACAGTAAAAATCTGGCAGGAGGGAAATGAGGAGACGTTATCACCTACTGATCTTGATACAATACAAATTGGTTTTGCTAGGATACCTGCAATATACCACCTGTCTACCCCCCCTCCCCCCATTCCCATGGTTCTCTCCCTTTTGTATTGTATCTCTAATCGTCTCTCTTCCCCCATGTCATCCCTTTCCCTCTCCTTTCCCCCATAGTCCACCCACTTCTCTTCTTCTCCCTTCTCCTCTGAGACACCCATAAACAGAGAGCATATATCGCTGTCACTGCTCATTTCTTCACCCCCCCATAAAGCGCGCTGACGGGTCATCTGTTTCCCTGCCAGATAATGTTGTCTGTGTTCATTTCTACCTGCGAGAGAGACGAGTATATTATCGGCGGACTTATTTTCTGCATACTTGGTTGTTAAACAATGTCACATTATCATTATAAATGAGGTGAGAGATACAGGTAGCCTAGGAATTAAGATGGATGAAGAGCCAGCACCAAGGAAAAGAGGGTTGGAATGAAAAATGCTTTGGATGTTTGCTCTACATACATCTGAACACACCCTGCAAACATTTTGAATAGAACATACGACTTGCAGCTTGCACCAAAGTTGAAAAAACACACAAGCAGAAATTTATGGCAGCCAAATGACAAGCACAGCATCCAAAGTTGTTTTTGTCTGTGCTAAAACATCTCAAATGTCTCACTCAACTGAAGCGTTTTCTTCCAAATTTTGGTAAAAGTAAAAAGAAAAAAAACAACAACCCTCAGACGCGGCTTACAGTACTGTGAAGGATCACCAATCATTGCAGTGCATTTTGTTTTCAATATAAAATCAAAGTGGTGCTGGGCGCCGCTGAGGGTGGTGAGAGTACATCAAAACAGAGAAGTCGCTGGCCATAAAACCTGAGCAGTGTGCTGAAGCACGCCGAAATGCTCCGTGAAGCCGAGGGGGAGCCGTCGGGTGAGGAAGGCGATCATTTTCTGCGGGTATGTCACTACGGGCGACCCCTTTCACATTTGAAATGGTTATTTTATCCATTGTTGATATAGAGGAATATTGAGATACGTGGCTTTAATGGAGCCTTTGGACGTGTTAATGATAGTGGGCTCCCGGTAGCTCATTATTTATTATTACTACGTAGGCTGAGTCCACTGCAGCAGCCTGGGTTGGATTTCGGCCTGGGCCCTTTGCTGCATGTCCCCCCCCACCTTCTCTCTCTCCCGCATTTCCTGTCAATCTTCACTGTCACTATCCACTAAAGGTAAAAAAGTATATATATAGATTTTTTTAAAAAGAAGCCATTGCCACTGGGTACGTTTCTGTGCGGCGGGTTTTGTGGCGACTGTAGGTAGACACAGACACACACACTGACACTGATCTCTGCCGACGGACACCACAATGCCAATGCAAGGTCACGGCAGTTGTCCAGTGTCCTGCCGTCAGCCTCCCGGGCATGCAGAGTTCAAAGGCTTCTCCGCCTGTCTGTCTCTCTCTTTCGGCTCCACCCCCCCCCCCCCCCCCCGGGCCTGTGTCGCTTTCTGGTGCAAATCTGGTGCAAAGCTTAGACGGTACATCGGGAACACTGTGTTTGATAATTTTGCCGTGGCGCTGGATGAGCTGGTGCTGAAATGCTGACTAGCTCAGTAAGAGCCTGTAGCAGAAAGCGGGCTAATGACTAAGCTCTGAACGGCCTGATTTAGCCACACAGTTGAAATCAGGCTATTGTAAATGCTTCAGTCTGAATCTATTCCAGGTTGTGTTTTTATTAAAAGAGGGATGACGATAACGATGACTCCAACAAGTCCTGAGGGACCTAGTGGCCTACTAACGGCTGCCTACGCACGCACACGTTTAGATGCTTGTATATGCAAACACACTCACTTTCTCTTACACTAATATATCACACAGCTGTTCTGACCTTAATCTGGGTTGCAGCTGTTTTTTCAAGTATTTGAATTTGTGACGATGAACCCATGAAGCCCTTTTTGTATCAGCATGTGAAACAGTGTACATTTCCTTGTGCATATATGCATCTGTGTTGTTGGCATGGTGTGACATGTTCAGAGCCCCAGGGATCCTTTCAGTCTCACTCAAAAAATGCCCTCAAACTAAGACCTCCAGCCATATCCAGAGTGCTGTCACTCTCAAGAACCGTCTCAATATCGTATTAAGGGAAGTAATAGAGGAATTATCCCATAATGTACCTTGTCACAAGGATGGAAAAGGGATTTGCATTACACATCTAATCTCTTCACCTCTGAAATAATTGGACTTCCACTTTGAGATCATCCCATCAGAGATGCAGGGAGATTACCATGCGCTGTAGACATGGATGGGAAGTGAACGAGAGATTGTAAGGAACACTGGGAATCTTCTAACAAGACACATGGATGGACGGAGAGATTAGTTCCTGACTACAGAGAAATAAACCCTTTACTTTAACTCCTGTTAAAGCGGGAAGCTGCAGAAATATAGTTTTTAAAATGGTATTCCTTAGGAGAGCTTGCCATGTCAGGAAATGAAATGCATTGAGATGTTTTTTTTGCATTCTTGAAAGCAATTTTCAAAACACAATGTGAATAATATCCCTATTGTACATCAGAGCTGGCAATTATTTCACTCTGGTGCTAATATTCTCGAGGAAACACTGTAGACAAACGGAGACACTGTTCTTTAAAGCCACACATGGATTGCAGAAAGAGTTTCTTGAGTGCCCTAGACTCTGATGAAATTTGATTGTGCGCAGGTATATAGGAGTGATGTATCTCACTTCTGACTGATCTGAGATTGCCTCTTGATTCCCTCAGTGCCTGTCTGCAAAAGCAGGTAGAGGGACCTATGGGCATCTTTTTAAAAGTGTGCTTTTAAATTGTATTTACGCCTCCATTGCAGTGTGGTTTAAGCGGTTTGAGAAAGGCAATTTTCTAAAAGAGGCTCTGGTGTATTTAATCCTGGTGAAGTGCAGTATTTTCTCTCCGCTCTGGGATGTTAGAGTCAAGTGACAACGAGGCCTGTGTAATTTGGGAAAATTGTCACCATCTCTCCCTTTAGTAGGCACGGTTGCCACTCTTTCACCGACAGCTCTGCATGCTAAATCGTGTCTGCCAATAAGCAAGCACCCGTCTCATCCATGCATGAATGAAATATTAGCTTGAAGAATCACATCTACATGTAAGTGCAGCTACTTTCTTGGCACATACTGTTAAGATTTGTGTCTTTGCATTCCTGCCCCATATGTCCTGATCTACAGTATGACTGTACTGCCAGTTGTAAATGAGGTTGAAATGGCTGATCAGAGATGATCTCTGTAGCCTAGACGGAGACAGTCATCAGACAGCAGAATGCTGCTTATTAAATGGTGAGAGGAACACAGCATTGGAGAAGGAGAGGGGAAAGAGACAGTGGAAGCTAATACATACCCCCCAAACACACACACACACACACACACACACACACACACACAGGAGGGAGGAGAAGCTGTTATGGTGGGCTTCCATCCATCCCCCGCCCGATACTGGCAAGAACAGAAGGCATCACACACTTGCATGCACACACACACATGCACGCACGCACGCACGCACACACACACACACACACACACACACACACACACACACACACACACACACACACACACACATGGTCATGCCCCCTAATAACCTCTCCTCTCTGTAAATCTGCTCACACGCAGATTGGACTCCTGAGTCTGGTTCCTGGCTTCACTCACTGTGCAAATTGAAGCCTTCAGGAATCCCGTTGTAACTGGCCGAAATGACTTAGACACAAAGTGTGTGTGTGTGTGTGTGTGATGCTACTTCATGTGCAATATGTGGTTTGTGTAGGAGGAAGGCAGGGAATGCTAACTTCCTGTTGCCCCAGCGGACTTCCATACTCTGAGCATATGGAGGTTTTTTTTTGCCCCTCATACACAAACTCTGTGTGCACATGACACACAGCTGTGAGTCTGAACTGCTGCAGCAGCAAATCTCGTTTGCTGATTGAGACAAAAACCAAAGGGAATCTCTTCTATTGTTCAAGGATGATGCTCACCGTTTCATTACATGTCAGTTTGATGTGAAGCGGCTTGAATTTTTTTTTTTTCTGCCCAACACTCAGCGGAGATATGTGGCACGGACGTGGTGGCACACTGTGAGATATGATCCATCCTCACTCAGTCATGAGTATCGGCACAGTTTAGTCCTCTGGCAAAGCGCTTCTCAGGGACGATTTCTCCTCTGGTGAGCTCACGCTAATCTCACTCAACGCGCGAGCAAAGCACACAGACCAACCAAGGACGGGACACTTAACATTAGCTATTAAATCACTACAGAGGACGGGTATTACCACAGGGTACTGTGTAACTGCTGCTGGAGTGTCCTGGGGTCTGAGCAGGTTAAGCCCCATACTGTGTTCTCATTATAACATGGGTTTAAATGATAATGAGATCTGACTCGAGTTTTTCCACCAATACAGACCAACACTGCTTTTGAGGGAGGAAACTGAAGCTGACATTGGCTGCGAATACTCTTGTGTCTTTAAATTCAGTTCAGGATATTACTGAAATGCGAGTAGCTTTTTTGTTCAGACCTTGGGGAAGCAACTGAAACAAGTCCCATTTCACCCAGTCCATTGCAATAAGCCGGCAGCGCTTCGTGGGCAGGGGCACCCACCACACGTACTAATTCTACTATAATGATTGAATTATTGAACAGTTAAATGTTTTGAAACACATATTTTGGCCTCAAAAACAAGAAGAACCTTCCTGAAGTTAGGAATCACTGCCTGACTGTTGCATTAGACTGCATTTGAGCTCGGTGTTCCTAATAAACTAGAGGCAGTGGTTTCGGGCCGGCTTTGTGGCCTGGAGAAGGCCTTCTGTTTTGTTTTTGTTTTTTTGTTTTTTTATTTATTGGCTTGAGGGGAGCCGTTGCACACACCCATTGGCGCTTAAGAACGGAATCTGTGTGAGCATCTTCACTCGCTTTGCATTAACTTGCTCAAGAAAGCTTAAAAAGGAGAGAGAGAGAGAGAGAGAGAGAGAAAAAGACTAGAACAAGTGGCTAAGGGGAACTGTTATTGGTCCTTGTCCTGCAGGATTGAGCGGAAAGAACAACCGCTTCTCAGGCTGACTGATCTGATCTCACTTCGCTTCACCCATGTGGGATGGGGACTATTTTCGCGAAGGAAAGCTGGATGCATTGCCACTTCAATCAATAAGCCATTAGCAACCCGTAGAAGCAGGTGCTGTCGACGCTCGTCCCGGAGGCCTCACCCTCACCCCGGACCGTCAGCTCCTCACTTTGCTAACTCTCTCACCTCTTTTGTGGATTTGTCCCGTGTGCCAGACCGGTTGAACTTAGCGCCAGACCCTCCTCGGAGCCGTGTTCGGGATGTGCCTTCACCGATGCGATTTTGCAAACATGGCAGTGAGTCGTGAAATGAGATTTCTCTGCTATCATTACCGGGCCGAGAGAGAAAGCCACGTCTCACTCTGAGTGAATGCCTCGCTGCTTTTCCCCTTTGCCTCCTCTCAGCACAGACGTGTCTAACCATCACTAAGACGGATCGATAGAGCTGAGCTCCGTAAGCTGCCTGCCGCCAACACAGGAAATACTGTACGCTGTAATGAGATGGGGATATTAAGCAGTTAAAGGAGGATGGTTTTAGCTAAGCAGTAGTAGGGCGTGATTAGCGGGATGAAAAAAAAGCTTTGTTTGCATACGTTTTACAACAAGAGAGCCTCTGATCTCCTTGAGGGGCTGGTAGGCAGAATAAAGGCATGAGAGGCTGTATCTCTCCCTCCTCCAGCGGACGCTGCGAGAGATTTCTGCTGATCTGACAGCGTAGCCGGCGAGATATTGAGCTCCATTGTTTCCACACGGTGTGATTGATTCTTTCTTTCTTTCAAAAACAAACAAACAAAAAAAAAAGCAAGTGAAATAAAATCACAGGGTTTATTTGTACGAAGAAATCCATTAATAGCGTTGTTTTCGAACCGCGCTGGTTTGAACTATTCTGCGATTTTATTGTCTTTTCCCTCGTTGTCAAATACGAGCGCAGGGCGATGTCAAGGGGAATGTTTGCTTGACATTCTGTATTGAAATGTTATAAATGATTCCGTTGGATCCCCACATGAAACAGTAAACCCCCCCCAAAAAAACAATGTTTTTGCTAAAGGTAGAAATTCTTTTGAAGCCAAATCTCAATCAATTGAACATCACATCAGAGAATCAGCAAAGATCTTTGAACGCATCACCCTCACCTTTCTTGTCTTTTTTGAGGAGGATGAAAGTGCATAAAAAATGTTTTTTTTTTTTTTTTTTTTTGGATAATTTAGCAGTGTTCCCCATATACCCATATATTTGCCAAAGGGCATGTTTTGACATCAAACGGCCAGCTGTCAGCCTTGAAGGGTTTATAGTGATGGCAGATGACTGTGAATTGAATGACTTCCAAGACCTGATCAAAGATTGACTCCCACATTTGGAGACAGTTTGGCACTTTTCTGACTATCCGGGGTCTGTGAAGGCCGTGCAGTCTGCTTGTTAGGGAGAAGAGTCGTTGTTTTTAACAGTTAGAACCGTTTTTTTTTTTTCTTTTACGAATGACAAGAATTGAAATAAGCATCTGTAGTAATCTCCAGTATTTGATATGCACTTCTAATGAAAGCCATATTTTGGGCTCATTGTTCATCTTTTCTTCTATTTGCTAAATTTGCATAGCGGTCAAAAAGAAAAACTGTTTTCCTCTTTCCTGTTCAAATCCGTCCAACCCCTCAAGGCGTTTGCATTTCGACAGGATTGATACTGTCTTGGCTGCTGTAGAGGTTGGTGTAGCCACCGTCCATGTGGTGCCAGACGCCTCCTGTTGCTCCTGCAGAATAATACGCTGTGGTGCCATGCCAAGCTATGCCACGCTGTTCCCTCTGACCTGGTAAACTCCCCTGGGTTCCCGGTCTTTTTTTCCTGAGGATGATCATCCATGGTGGATCAGTCTTTGTGTAATTAACAGCAGCTTTGGAGCTTTTTGGAGAGGCTGATTCATTTAGGCTTCACAGGGGTTTTATATGAATTTGGCTTTCAAAGGGTTAGCAGTGGGGAAAAAAAAATAAACAGCTTTTGATGGAGCTAAACGTCGGAGTCATTTTGCCGTAAACTGTGTCATTTGACTCCAACAAGCTTTAGATTTAGATGTTGGACGTGGCTTGTTTACAAGATTATCAGAGCTCGCGTCGGGCTTTTGAAAGTCACGTTTCAAATGACTTATGTACTCAGAATAAATTGCACTTGTTTGCGTAATGGAAGTGATAATGTTGATGATACATTACATCACTTTGCATTCATTTGGCAGATGCCTTTGCCCAGAGCAACTTGCAATAAGTGCATTCAAACTGCATCGGAACAAGAGCTCGATATCAAAAATTCAAAGTGCATCCCTCCCGAACAAACAACTGAAAGCGCGTTCACTGCCACAGTGCAACTGCTTAGAGTTGATATGAACTGTTTACATGGTAACACAATCCTTATTACCAGTAAAGTGGCACTTTAGAGGCTTAACAAATCCTCGTTGAATCCTTATTGTTATTCATACTTCTCTATCATGTAATTGTATAGCCAGACAATTTGTCTGAAATCACTTTAGACGCCTGTGCAAAGCTCCCGTCGAGGTAATATTCTGTAATACGTTCACTTGTATTCAAGGAGCAAGGCAGGAAATTGTACCAAAAGTACCTTTTGTCCAGGAGGCAGCTATACTGATTGTGCTGGGGAATTACACCAAAGCCTGAATTAACCCCATTTTTCTTTGTTATAACTCTATGTTACAGAAATACTCACATGTCTAACTCACCGAAGAAAGCATGCTTTCAGCCCTCCGTTGTGTTGCTGAAGAAGTGGTTCACACGCCAGCTACAATATGAAAGATTCATGGTGGACTTCAAAACATTTGGAAACTGTGTAGAATCTTCTCATCCAGCAGTATAAACGGTGGCTGATAATGATGTGCTGGTAAAGGCAACTCTGTTCAACCAAAAGTTCTTTCAGTTTGTGTTTGTTCTTATTATCAAACCTCATGTATACAATAAAAAACACTCATTTGACAAGCGATACCAACTGGCAGTTTTCAGGCCAATTGTAATGTCATGTATATGCAATTGTAATGTTGGTCAAACAGTGGTCACCCTGGCCTGAAGTGACAATCAGGTGGTTACATTAAATGCCAAGCATAGTGTAACAGTAAAGAGTCAGTAAATCGGTACACTGACTCAGTCACACAGCACTGTCTAACTAACATGCGCTAGCATTAGCCACAATAAGCTACTGGTCACACCAGACCAAGTAAGCATTTAGATTGGGAAGCCCTAAATGTATTGGATTGAGCAAGGGCGCTTTTCATTGCTTAGATAAAAAGGTGTTGACTCTTTCTTTTGAATTAAAAATGATTTTCGCTTTTCTGACAACTGTTTTCCTAACTTAAACTTGACACGAAGTGATTTGCTGCAGCCCAGGAAACAGAGGGATTGGAGGTGTTGTGGCACCACAACAACGTAATCTGTCTGTCTGCCTCTCTCTCTCTCTCTCTCTCTCTCTCTCTCTCTCTCCAAACCGCCCAAACTCTCCGACTGATGAGACACTGTGTCAGCAGCCTCCTCTGTCACTCTGAGGAATGTTGCAGCCCCGTTGACAGGAGTTTAACTCCTCACTAATTTTTAGGGCGGCTTGAATTGAAACAATCCCGTCTCAGATCGGCTCATGTTTAAGCTGCATTTGTCTCTTCTTATTTTGCATGTGTCAAAATGTCAGTGTCGCACAATATTTCCGCCTCTTTTAATATTGCTGCCAACAAGGGGGCATTTACTATGCGCAGCATGGATGGACCATGCGTCGGTGCTCATGTTTTCAGGTGACATCTGATTGGTCTAAATTAAGACCACATATATTTACGCGATCACATTGAGATAGCAAACTGTCCTATCTTTCTCTTTTATAAACCAATTTTCCACATGAATGTCTGCATATCCACAGCGCTAAGTATGTGTTTATCTCTTGAGTGTTTGCAGAGGGGTTAGCGTGTTTGCCTTCGTCTCTCAGCTTTTGTGTGCTGTGCGCCTTCTGTTTGTGCACTGTACGTGCACACACTTCCTGCTACGCCATCGTGCATTCACACTTCTTCAGTTCGCTCCCAGATCGATTTAATTGCCGCAGTATATTTACAAAGCAAAACAAGCGATTCAAGCAGCTATACCAAAACATCTAAAGCACTCAGCTCGCAGCCAGTATTCCCTCCAAAAGTGCTCCTATGTTAACATTCACATGCACGCAAGGGCTGCGAGTCTATTTGAAGAGCAACATCGGGAAATACAAGACTTCTTAAATCGTTATAATCCGGAAAGGACAACAGCAACTGCGAGTCTGCAGTGAATTAGAATTGTATCGTAATGCCGCTGCTTTTTGTTTTTTTTCTCAGTGGGGTGTATCATGAAGTGGCTTTTCTAAAGCGTTTCCTCCCTTTCCTCTTCAGTTGAATCTTCTCACTCGCTGTGGCTCATGCAGTCTCTTCGTTTTTCTCCCGTTTTATTCAAAAGGTGAAAGGCGAGAGAGAGAGAGAAAGATTTTTCTTTTTGTTTTTTTTTCGTTTTTTTTGCCCGACAGGATAGTTCTCGCTGGCTTCTCTGGATAAACTACTCTCTCCCTCGTTTCAATCAGGAGTAATGAGACCATTCGTCTCACAGCGCTGCATACGAACAAAGCTTATCTCTGTGTTGCCATTAGAGGTGCTTATTGCCCCAAGAACAGCCCACTGTCGTTAATACCTGTCACACGGCCGGACAGAGTTTTAGCAATCGGCTGTTCACTCTGAGCTCTCGGCCTCTCTTTCAACTCTTTTCTTCACGTTGGCCAGTTCACTTGCTCCTTGTTCATCTTTAATTCAATGCGAGGAGGCTTTCAATATTTTTTTTTATTACTCAGGACTTCAGAAGAATATATTGGCACTCCCACCAACGGTATCTGGGATTGATGTTCATGTCTGATCTACTTACTCTCATTCAACTTTTTCTTCCTCTATCTTTTCTTATCACCCCCCCCACACACACACACACACACACACACACCCATTCCAGTGCTTGTGATCAGCAGAAAGAAGAGAAAAGCCCCTGCATGGATGGAGAGATTCATTATCTTCTCCTCCCGCCGTGCAAATTGCCCTGTCGCTGTCATCTGATCTGTAGATAATTGGATAGTTCCTTATCTGAGGGACCTCCTAACTTTTTCACAAAGAACTTTTGATTTTTTTGCTGTGCTCATCACTGCCGTGAAGTCCCACCTTAGTCTCCCTACTAATCCTACTTGCATTTAAGCCCCCACAAACTGTCACCTGTCCCTTCGTTCCACCAACTTCCTGGGAGTTGACACGTCCAGGGAGAGTGTATCGTCACATGGTGTGATGGCTTTGAAACATTGCTGGGAAAAAAAAAAAAAATTCTAATTCTGCATGTGAAATGCAAAACATGCTTTCTATTCTGTTTGGGATTCAGATCCACAGTTTTGGAGGCAGGGGTGTAAAAAGAGGCCAACGAATACAGATGCCCCCATGAGGCGCCATCGGGGGTTTTACACTCGTAACTTCTGCTGCCGGCTTTTGTTCGGCATCGGCCATTACTGCCCAGTCGTGGCTTGCCCAGCATTTGAAGCTGCATCCCCTTACGCCTTGTTGGTGCTCGCCTGCCAAAGAGTTGTTGGGGGCTGTGTGTGTATATGTGTGGTGTGTCTAGTCTAAATGATGGGGAGGAGGCCTTTATAAAGTCCAGGGCCCATGTTAGGGACAGAAAGGGGAAACGGCATTAATCTAAGAGTTCAAGCCTATAGTTGTCACCCTGTGTGGGGCGGAAGGGGTGAGGGAGGCTGAGACACTGACTTAAAGGCCTGAACAATGGCTGCCCTGTGTTTTGGAGAAGTTCACAGTTCAACCCTCCACATCCTTTTCTTTCACTTGTCCCCCATTGCCTGAATCTTTTCTCACCAAGTGTCCACTTTCGACTCTTTACCTTGTCTCCTCTTTTTTCTTACATTCACCTCTTGCCGTATACACAGCATCTCCAAAAGCACACACCTTTCACACTGCTTCTTTTATCAGGAGTCATCGTCCTGATATGATGACTTGTTGTATCTAGTGTTTTATATATTACATATATACTTATATATAAGTTGTGAGGGTGACTGAAAAAAACAGAGGTGGAGCTGCGCCTTGAAAGACAAATCCACTAAATGTTCCTTGAAACACAAGGAGGCAGATGTGTAGAAAGTATTAGATAGCAAAAGTGGGAACCTTGAATTAAAGTATGAACAGTGGAATCATGTCTAGTCTGTCCATATGGACTTCCCTTAGCGGACTCCCGTATGACTTTTGTATTGGCAGCAATTGCACGGCTGTCCTGTGAAATGAAGATTAAACAACAAGCTCTTTTTGAATAGATCTTTCCCAGGAATCATTGACACCCCCCCAAAAAAAAAGAACTAGCCAGAGAAGAGAAACAGAGAGTAGCCATATTTTGTGTCAAAAAAAACAAACAAAAAAACCCATCAGACAAACCGGTGTCAGTTGGGGTGTTTCTGCATCCTCGCAAAAAAGGAATCTTTTCAGATGATTGGTCAGGATTTTTTTTTTGTGTTAGGTCGTATCTGGCTCATTGCATGTGAAAACAATTAAATGCACTTAAATGTTACAAGAAAATATTTATTGAATGCTGTGTTATAACCCATCTTTAAATGGCCCTACAATGGATGCCTTAACCGCAGGACCAACGGGTTAACTTTTCTAGGGGGTCGTGATGGACAGATGCACACAAGATTTGGGTAAAAAGACTCTTTTCGATTTTAACTCATAATGAAATTAAACATTCATTGGGCTGGTCATGTCAAGCCACTCATTAATAATTCAACAAGCGCATTTCCACTTCCTTTATCGCATCGTTCTGTTATCGATTTTCCACTTAAAGTGAGCATAAACAAGTCAGTGTGGAGGCAATTTGATCACATTTGCTGTTTACTTCGAACCGTTCTAATTTGGTGTAATTTGCATGGTGGTACTGTGATGGAAATGCAGCTTGTGGGAAAGAAAAGACAGTTGCTGAATGAGTGAGAGTCATGAAAGGAGGCGGGGGGGTGGGTGGGTGGGGGGAGATAACCTCCAGACTGTCAGCGAGGGATTATTCTCCTCTCTGTTAAATCAAAATTCCATTTCTGTTCCGCCTTCACCAGGTTTGGACGCTCCCTCTGGCCCCATGACGCCTCCCAGTAATGCAATTAAGATCCATAAGCTTTTCCCAGGAATAAAGGGGCTGAAAGGGGGATTGTTCCATGCTTCACTGAAGTTGGTGAAAATCTGTGTGTGTTCTCATGTGTGTGTGAGGAGATGGATTGATGGAGGGGTGGAGCAAAGGAAGGTAATAACAGTCGTGTCCCGTCTCCCCTCTAGTCAACCATTTTAAACAGACATGAAGAAAGGGTTTGAGTTGTATTCTACCCCCTCTAACACACACACACACACACACACACACACACACACGTAGAGTCATTTCTCTGTCACTGCCACCTCCAATCCCATTGAAATGCTATTGTGTTGCCATAGTGTCTGTGCGTGACTTTCTGAGCAAAACTTCAACCGTTCAAGCTTTTCCCTCCCAGCCAATTCAAAGCCATCATGGCTGCCGGCACACAGCAGATTTCTTGTTTCTTGCTTTCTAAACCAAAACCTGCATTAAACTTTGTTTGTTGCCGATCCGTTGGGAGCTGTTTGCTTGTGTCTTTTGCCAAGCTGAGCGTTTCACTGCAGGTTTTCGATGAGTGATGCCTTGGTAATTGAAAGCGAGTGGCAGGAGCAATGGGGCCTAATGGCCAAGAAGAGGGTTTAGAGATAGCACAACGATATGGCCAGGGTACCTTGTTCATTCAGGTCATTCAGATACGTACCTCAACTGCAAGAGCTCGTGTGCAGACAGAGACTCCGACAGACTATTTCGGTGGCTCCTTCATGGAAGGAGTAGCGGGAAGCAGCAAAAAAAGAGGGGTCGTTTATGTGACCTAACAGGCCCGCATCCTCCAACCTCTCCATCGCACCTCCAGCAAACTAGATTCCACTCCATTTCACTCCATCTTTCACCTTATGCTTATGCTATTGAATACCCAGGAAAAAAAGTCCACATTTACTTTATAGGTCACATTTTTCTTTCTTTTTTTTTTTTTTTTGCAGTTAAGGGCTTGTTAAAAATGTGTTGAAAGTGCAGCCCCACACACTGTGTGGTGGAAGAGTTTTGATTAGGGATGCAATTGGATTTTCCTCCCTTCTGTCGCCGTTGCATGCTCTGCCCCAGATTTGTCACTTTGCCAGCATTGTTGGTTGTTTTGTGCGTTCAGCAATGGTGTGGGCAGTGCCTAAGCAGTGTTGTGGCGCGATTGAGAAGATAATTGGCTTTTCACTTTATGCTGATGCAATTGAACCGGTGCGCTGTGTAAAGGTTAGGGCGACATTAGGCACCATACAAACGAGAACAGGACAATACACTCTGAGGCGGATGTCGAAGCCAATCTATTCTCTTAGCCTAACTGGAGGGAATGTGTGTGTGTGTGTGTGTGTGTGTGTGTGTGTGTGTGTGTGTGTGTGTGTGTGGCACAGAGGCTTGTGTACCCTGCTGAGAGTGTTAGATCTTCGTTTACATGGAACAAATGAAAAACTCGCTGGGGTGTTGAGTATGTTGCAGCCGCACACAAACGAACACCTCAGTGCACACTTAAAGGCACTCGCATATGGAAAAAGGCACAAAAGCTGACAACCTCACAACTGCGTAAATGTGCACACAGACATTAGAGCCGAAATAAGTCGTCTATTAACCAACAGAAAATTAATTTACAACAATTTTGACTAATTATCGATCAAGTTGATATGCCAAACTAGCTGGTAACAGCTTCTCGAATGTGAGGACGTTCTGCTTTTCTCTGATTTATCATTGTAAATGAAATACCTTTTGTAATTTTGACTGCGGGTGAGAAAAAACAAGCGATTAGATTGAGCTCAAAGGCTCATTATTGAAGTTTGACAAAAAACATTTTTTTACATGATAATAGGCGGTTGTATACGTACATACGCGTACATTATTATGTGACAGAAATTTCATACCCACACCATGTGATAATAACTGAACCATCTCCGTGACAACTGAGCGGACTGCATCCGCTGATGAAGGCCACCAGATATGGCTGAAAGCCTCACGTTTTATTTAGCAATTGTACAAGTAGTGAATGGACAATTATCTCTCCGTTCTGACTTCATTAGAAACCAAACAATAAAGCGGAAAAGAATTGCAAGAAAAATTGCAGTCCCAGTAGACATACATACACATGCAAACACACACGAAGCCTGCGATTTGGTTCACACCCTCACACACTACCACAACCCCCATCTCTCCCATTAATGTACTGGTTTCCCCCGCTTTACAATAAATGTTCAATCATTCAAACCATTGCCTTCCCTTTTCTCTGCCTCTCAGCTCCTCTGTGTGTGATTGTATGTTGCTATGCTCAGCTCTCTGCCAGTGAGCTATGGTGCTATGGCCAGCCTCTGAGTGCCTTTGGTTGTAGTGAGGGAAATCAACTGTGGCAGAGCTGTAAATTATTCCTCTGGAGGGCTAAAGGGGCTGGAACCCACAGTCGCTCCTGTCCGCCATACCTTTATCAGGGCCCAGTCGGTTCCTATGGGCCCTTTATCTGTCAGGTTTGAAAGGCCCCAGCCAGGCAATATCAATGACATAGACCACAAAAAGAGGTTGTTTAGTGTGCAGGAGAGAGAGAGAGAGAGAGAGAGAGAGAGAGAGAGAGAGAGAGAGAGAGGATGGACAGAAGGAGAGAAATACAAAGCGAGAGGATGGGAAGGGAGGGGCGAGCAGAGAGATCCTGTTGGGAAGATCGCAGGGACATTATGCGTGAAATAAAATTCAGGAAGGAGTGTCGAGCAATGAGAAGAAGTCGAGAAATGTTTATTTCCATTCGAACAATGAAACAAATAGAATTGGTTTGATTTTTTAAATTTTATTTATTTTTTGTATTTCGCGACGAACCCCACTGCTGTATTGACTTGGACTGGACTGGGTCAGAGTGGATCACACTGTTTCAAATGAAAATCTGGATGTATAGTATTTGGACTGAAGTGGATTCTTTCTGTCATTTTAATACAACATGTGGAAACTGTGGCATTAGCTTTAGAGATCGGAGTACAAGATGACGTTCATTCGTACTGAAACAAAAAAGAAGTCAATTAGCTGGTTCAATTTAGAGGAAATGACTCTCAATTAATTGTCATTTATCAAGCCAAAATACCAAATGTTCTCTGTTTCCAGCTTCTGAAAATGACTGCTCTTTCTCTGTTTTATGTAATTGTAAATTGAATATCTTTTGATTTTGGACTGTTGTCGGACAAATAGAGCTCGGCTCTCTATTTGCTAATTAATAATTACACTTTGCAGACGTGAAGGCCATTTCTAGTCGTGCTCTGAAACTTGTCGTCATCTGTGTGCAGACCAGTTTAACTGATCCTCATGCGCTTGCTTACAATGGCTATGGCTTTGGTGTCTGCTTTTCTTTGCTCTTTGGAAAAGCTCACTTTTTTCACGACTTCACACGCTTTGTGCCTTCCGTCAAAACAGTTTCATCACGTCTATTTTGTTCTGTTTGACATTCAGACGACTGACGCTCAGATGCAACATGTCACACTTCTTATTCTTTTCAGAGGGGTATTCCATTTGAGGCACACGTTGACGCCATACAAAAAAAAGAAGTCCAGAAACTATTTTTTTATTCTACAAAAACATGACAAAAGTTCTTAGCCGCACCTTAAAGAAAAATGAAGGGGAGACGTTCTATTTGCTCTGCTGTCTCTTAGTTTAAGACTGTGCAGCATTGCAAATGTGATCTTTAAAGCTTTGTTTACATGGTAGACAGGCCGCTGCTGTCCCCCCCCCCCCTCATTCCTTCGCCGCCTGAAAGAGGACTTCCTTGCATTCTGATCGTGGGCCTGTCTAAAGAATACTAATCAGCAAGGCCTGACTCTATTCAGTCAAGAAAATAACAGGGGACATATGATAAATGGTAGGTCCCATATTGCTCTTACTTATTATCTAGTGAGAGCTGGGCTCTTTCACAATGCTAGGATGGGGATGAGGTGTGTATTATAGCATGTAGGATCGAAGCCACATCTTATAGTGCACCCAGTACACAGTCAAGGACCTGCCAGGGTCTTAACTAAGATTGAAATAAATTTGGCTTGGCTGACCGATTCTCCAGATCATGCATGTCATCATTTTGGACTTCACTAGTTTTCCGACAGACAATTTTGACTGGAGTGACCTAATTGAACTTTTGGTTTCCTGAGCCACAAAAAGTCCCTTCCCCCGAGGTAGTAATGTGCTTCCAACGAGGAGCTGTCAGGGTGGACTTGGGAGCGGCAGGGCAAAGCGAGGCAACACGGGGGGGTGGGGGGCCGAGCCCCTCGGTGGGGGACTCTGCTTGCTGGAGGGCGGGGAGGTGTCCCCGGGGGTTCGGGAGCTGCGACCCCACGACAGACTGTCAGGTGGTTTCATGTAGACAAAAGAAGAAGATGGGCAATAAAAACAGAGAAAAGGATTCAAATAGAAAGAAAGTAGAAAGCAGAGATAAACTCAGCTGAAACTTAACTTGATCTGTTCATGGTTTCAGTGCAGTTACATACTAAAGCAGAAAGGGGATCCGAAACAACCTTCCTGTTTTTTTCTCTCTCTCCGCTTTTCTGCTGTTACACTTCTGTTTTCCTATAACTCAAGCATGAAAGTGCAGAAGTAAATTACATAGAGCGCACGACGGCCTCAGCCTCCCTGTTAGCTGTGTTGTTGTGTCATCACGTGCGAAACCCACGCTGTTGCTATCAGTCTAATTTGCCTAATCCTTGTGGTTCTTCAGAAATGGCGGAAACACAAAACAGGAGTAACCCGGTTTCTCCCTGGGTTTAGTTCCTGGAGGCCCTTAGTTCCAAGAACTGCTTGGTTGAAAAGGTCTATTAGTTACATAAGCTTCCATGAAGAACCAGTAGTTTTCATTCAGTAGTTAAAATTTATCATTTGGATTACAAGGTGGACGCTATGCCACTCACTCGCTCCTCCTTCACCCCCCGAAAGAATCGATGTGTAAAGCTTAGATCAGCTTACCAGCCAGCGAGGGCTTTGGGTGGTCAAACGGGTTCAACAAAACCCCCCTAGTGCCTGGCACAAGCTGCACAGAACACACACACACACACACAGAAATTAGAAAACATCATTGCCATCCAGGGGTACTTTCCAAAAATGCTAATGTGTTGTATTTGACCTGCTTGCTCAGCCTATGTTTTTAAAGGCATTCAGACATCACCAGAATATTGAAAGACCATCCTGTATAAGGTTAAAGCTCTGCTGTTATCGCACTAAGCCAGAGAGTTCAGGCCTTCTTCCCTTTTCAGTAGCTGGCGACGAAAAGAGAGGATGAGAGGAGGAAAAGAGAAGAAAATGTAGGAAGCAGCACCTGAAATATTAAAGGCATCTCTTGTACACGCATATACGCACACCCAGGCACCCAGCCTCTTCTTTTCTTTGTCTCTCTGTCCCACACATAGACACAGACACACCCTTCTGTCTTACCTGTAGGGGCCTCTGGGATGAGGCTGATCAGGTCTAAATACCCGGCAGGGATGTCTTTGATGGCTGTTGACCAGCTTAATTTGCAGCAGGGCTCATTGTGAGCTTCCCTGTGGGATACTGGATGAAAAAACAGCCGGCGGAAAGAAAGCTGGGCGTCGAAGGGTGTGTGTGCGAGAGTGTTAATGTGGCTGCACATGCCCGGTGCTGCGCACAAATGCGACTGTGTTGTGAGTATGGTGGTGGTTGTGTGTGCTCACCTTGCTGTTCGTCGAAGAGCTGCCAGTTACAAACGGTGAAAGAGGACAGAGGACGGGGGTGTTACTGATGGTTCCAGCCAAGGAGCCAGCATTTCCATTTTGTTCGCTGGAAGCCGAGTGTGAAACTTTGATGAAGAGCAATTTGCATCTCTGGATGGCTATGAAGAGGTCGGCTTTGTTCGCTGCCATCGAAAAGCCGTGCCCGCACACTGCTGGCTCCAAAACCTGCCCACCCCACCACCAACCGGCACCCACCCTCTGCCCTTCACCCTCCGCCCTCCTGGCACTACTTTTCGGCTGCTTCGTCCAGCGGCTATTCCACCATTGTGTTGTGTGGCCAAGAGCACCTGCTGGGGGGGCCTTTCATCAACCCTCTCTGGGGTTTTTCAAAGCGATCCAAGGGTACCCCCCCCCCCCCACCAACCCACCCTCAGCACACACACACCCCTAAAATCAGACAGGTGGAGACGCACATGTAGAAAACGTGTATCCATCTGAACCCAAGCAGTTTGTGGACACGTATCAAAAACATCATCAGTCTCCACCTCTGTGTACATGGATGGGAGAAGCAGGCAAAAGGTGATTGCCAACCACCCCTTGTTAGTTCGAATGCACATAATGCATCCCACTTTGTAAATTCTACATAATCTTTGAAGAGCAAGTGAAAGAAAGGTTCCCACCGTCTCGTTTATTAAAACTGAACAAACAGTCCCCTGTGACCGTCTGTTGAAACAGGGAAACTGTTAATGAAGGGGGATGGTGTGGGAGACGGCGGAACAGCAGAGAAGACAGTGTGGTTTGGGACTGTGTGTGTGTGTGTGTGTGTGTGTGTGTGGTAATGGGGCTGAGAGGCGAGTGTCTGGGTTGTATTTGTATTCCGGTGGCCCGGGGTATCCGTGGATACACCAAGGTGACTGGGAAGCATGCAGAAGGAGGAAGTGGGAAAACGGTTATTTCACAAACGTGCCCCTGATACCCACGATGATTAAAAAGCACCACACAGTGAAAGGTAACTTTAGGTCACTTCTGTCCCAAACATGCTCATCTGTGGCTACATCCTCGTTGAACTGTTTTGTGTAACTGTTTGGCAGATCACTTTGAGATTAGGATAAAAGGAAGACATAGCAGAGGGATAGTGTGCCTGCGGATTTAATTCTATGCATCTCCCGAATTAGTATATTAAAAGCACTGTTGAAAACACCAAAAGGAAAACACTTTACAAAAATTCCCTGTTGTACATTTAAATGAATTTACCCACAAGACAAGAACTTGAAAAGAATAAAGGTCTTTTATTTTGTAAATGCCTGAGCTGTGTAGAATCAGCAGATGCCTGCTGAAGCTATTAGTAATATTTTGCCATGCCTTTGAAGAACGTAACCGTAATGGATCTCTGTGGGCTGGCAAGTATTGCCGATCAATCACTCACGCTCACTCCTCTGTTACTTCAGTGGCTGCTGAGACTTCAAGCTTTGCAAACACAGACCCGATTCACTGGAAACGTCAAACCTCCTTACGTCCCCTGAACTACCCACTGTGTCCACAGTTTAGCTCCTCCAAAGTCAGAGTGAACATTGGTGCAGCGGAAGGCAGAGGGAACTTTAATCCTGGACGAAAAAAAAAAAGGAGGGGGGGGTTATTTGTAGAGTTGGCACTGTATTTATGGACAGGTAAGAAACATGTTATGCGGCTAACTTTAACTGCATACAGTAAGCTAGCTCATGTCTTTATGGCATAGCAAACATCAGGTTTCCACCGTCTAGGCACTTATAAACATCCAGTCCCTCCCTTTTTGTGCCGCCTCGGTAATGTTTCGATGAAACTTTATACGTGAGACACGCTAACTTCAGCTTTCACTCTTTCTGTTCCAAAATGCCTCCATTACAATGACAATTCCTCACCCGGCATTTACCAGCAAAAACTTTTTTTCCCTCATGGTTTGTGTGGGAATTGTTCGGCGCGTCTTAACCACAGCGTTTTTACGGTGTCTTGTCGACAATTTTACAAGTGTGTCTTTCATTATCATGGTCTAGGGGGAAATATTTTTGGGGGGCGAAATTGATTTTGGGAGTCAGTGAATTTATGGTTGGCCACTGTCTCAGTGACACACGCCACCACAGTCGCGCGGTGTCGTTCGGAGACTCGAAAGTCAAATTCCAATATACATTTTGAGTTAAGTAACTCCCAGCAGCCCCTCCATTCAAAGTTGAGATGTCATGAGATTACACCAGGCAGACGAGCTCATTTGGCCAGCTTACAGAGTATGATGATTCATAAGCCGCAACAAAGGCTGTGTCAAATGCCCCCCCCCCCCCCCCCCCCCACATCCCTTTCTTTCTTCCCTCCCTCCTAATGTTCCCAAATCAAGCAGCTTTGTGGGCCAATGAAAGAGCTTAGTCATTGTGTAATTTCATTCATGAGGCCGATGATGATGGGACATGTAGGCCTTAAAGGGATTAGCTGAGAAAACATGATTGCTTTGACAGTGTAAACCTGCTTGAGACACCAGCGGTGGAGCTCTGAAAAGAGGAAGTTTTTCATATTAGTGAGTCACAGCACTGGCGGTGCTACCTTTCGGCCCTGTTGTGGAAAAGTCCCTCTGACTGATAGTGGTCTGTTTACTTTTGTTTTGCATTTCATGCAACTTTTACTTCCTTTTGATTGACGTGGAACTTTATGATGTCTGTTTGGTAACATGCTTTTCAGGGATTATTTCCCCGTTAGAGTCTTGCATTTCTTGCATGTCGGCATCTGGTGATTTGAGAGAAAGCAGAGGGGAATGTGGTGTTCATACTGGTGTAGAGCAGAATCTCAGGCAAACTGACTTTCTGACTTTGTGCTTGACGCCTTCGGGAACAAAGAAAACCAAAACAACCATTATTACTTAAGAAGAAGAAAAAACAGTTATTATCCTTAAAGTCCATTTGAGACACTGACATCTTTAAACCGTAAATCAGTTTTTTTTAATCTCTAAGCAAAGTTCCTCAGTGTCATTGCCATATTGGAGTGATACAGTGAGAGAAATTAATAAGCACAAGTGTAAGAATTACTGAAACAAATTTCATTGTAAACACAGTCTATTTTACATGATCCTTGTCTCTTGTCCTGAAACGTGTCACCTATTGCCATTTTCAACGCATGTCTACGGACACACACAATGTTTATCCATCACTATTTATCTGTACTACTATTACAGCCTCAAATTCAGATGTTTTGGCCACTTTGAGGCTTCTCCCAGTGGGAGTTTGTTATTCGCTCTGACCTCAGGATCCACGATCCTTTCATTGCAATAGGTGTTTTTTTTTTAAATTTATTTTTCATTTTTGTTTTTCTAATCAGCGATCACCAACAAAGCAAACAAAGGAAGGGACAACTGGCTGTTTGCCAAAGGGAAAAGGGGCGGGAGGGAAGGTGGGAGCGAGCGCGTGACGGAGGCAGGAGGGTGGAGGGCGGAGAAGCGGAGCGGATAAGAAGCGCGCGGTGATTGAGCGCGGCAGGAAAGACAAAAGAGGGGAGGCCGTGTACAGTGTTTTGTTTTGCTGCGAGCGCGGCAGAACACGGTGGAGAGGTGGAGTCAGCGTGTCAGAAAAGAAAACAATCGCATTCCACCATCGCCTCTGGAAGCTCTAAGCGATGCAAAACAGCAGCGTGGGATTCTTTTCCTTTTTCTTTTTTTTTTTTGGGTCTCGGTCACCTTGGCAAATATTAGCTCCCTCTCTCTTCTACCTTCTTTTGAGCCAAAAACAAATAGGTATGCACAAACGGTACACCGCTGTACAAGTGAACACACACAGACGCGCACATGCTCCAACTCCTGGTGACCTTTGTGGGGGCTCTTTGTAGCTTCCAAGCGGCAGCCATTTGTAATTGAAATGAATTCTTTTTGCTTGTCAGCAGCGGGAGAAATGTGTCCCTCTCTTTTGTCCGCGGATGCTCGGCAGGCTTTGTTTGAATCTCCACCCGCGCCCCTCTTCCTCTCCCCACCTCCCCAACCACTCCCTCCGGCGAGTGCTGATTTTTGATAATAAGCCCAGTAGTAATTTGTCATGTGGACCGACCAGCAGCCCGCTGCATGTGTGTTTGGTTTGGGACTTGAATGCCGATAGTGGAAGTGCAGGGCCGTGAAGGGGGTGTGGGGGGGGTGGCGGGTGGTACGAGGCTCACAGCGAGCGTCGATTCATACAGCCAGCGGGAACGTTGTTTGCTAGTGAAAGGCTTTTTTTTCTCCTTTTTGTTTGCGGGAGGGGGCTGCTGAAACCACGCGTGTTTCCGCTTGTCAGTCAGTCGCTGGAAGAGTAATTACAGAACAGTGTTTATGACTTTTTTTTATTTTTATTATTTTGGCACTTGAATGCTGCTGCCACAAGCACAGTAATTTGGGTTTACAACGTGTGATTGGCACGTGATTTGTAATTGAAAATGAAATTGCTATAATCATCAAGGCTATTAATCATTTAGCGATTATGTGTTGATAAAGAGGAGCTGGTAAGTGGATTAACTATTTTGAGGTGTAGACTGTTCATTCAGCATATCAGCATACGTGTGTATGTTTTGAGAAGCTGGGTCCAGTGTCGACCTCTCTTCATACAGGCCTGCACATAGAGCACACATCATTGTGTGTGTGTGTGTGTGTGTGTGTGTGTTAGGCTAGCCACAAAGGGCTCGGACTGAGGTTTCATATAGAACTGTATATCCCCTCCCCCATGCATCACACAGATTTTATGGCCTCAGTGGGACATTTGTGCTGCGTGCGTGAGTGGACGCGTGAGTAGGTGTCCATTTGTGTGTTACCGTGTGTGTATTTGTGTGTATGCAGTGCTGCGAGCTGGCCTCGCTTTCACTCTGTGCTTTTTTAGAAGGACGTTTTTCCTCTCACTGTGTTGAGGTTTTAGCCAACGTAATTATAATATTCATTAATATTTATTTAAGAAAAACAATTCAAATGAAGCAGTGGAAGGAAAGAGGTGCTGCTGATGCGTTGTATTTTTCAGGAGCCATAGAATCATTTCTTTGTGACGCGATTTGCCTGTCGAGTCCATCTCCAATAAAATCAGGACGGAAGCACGATTAGACAGTATGCATTCAACGGACTGGCTCGACCCCTCAGAATCCTCTTGGTTGTATCCGGCCGCTTCATGATTTTCCTTTGCGCATGAAGACATCAGTCAAACAGCATTGACAGCAGCCTGGTGAATGAAGAGCCACATAGGTTTTACATGTGTGGGGAGGAGCGGGCTAAAGGATTGATAGCTGATATCATTAAAACGATGACCCTGTCTAGGAAAGTGAGCCTGTGATAGTCTGATGAGATTGGAGTGTCAGGGGGGGGGGGGTGTGGGGGAGGGGATGAGGTGTGTGTGTGTGTCTGTCTGTGTGTGTGTGTGTGCATGTGCAAGTATGTATGTGAGTAACAGGGTCGGTATCAGTGTCTGAGTGTTTAATAAATCAATGCAGGTCAAGTCTGAGAGCCGGATGTCACCCAGATGGCCTGTTGTTAGGGGGATTTGTAGTGTGTGTGTGTGTGTGTGTGTGTGTGTGTGTGTGTGTGTATGATAGTACAGGAGCAGTGAGGTTTCTCTGTGCATATGTCACTTCTAATAAGGGCTACTGAAGCAGAAGGATATGACCTCATAGAGTCTCCAGACATCTTGGAAAAGAATACCCACACACACACACACACACACACACACACACACACACACAACCAGTAGTGGAAAAGCACAACTTTGTACACATGAAATTCATGTTTTTTCTAGGGTCCTATTGAACACGCATGCATTGTCAGCAAATGTAAAAGCTTACATGGGGCATCAGATCGATGTTGTTCTATTGTTGAGCGAAAGGATGTAGAATACTGAAAACGGACAGTTATTTATATGGAAATGTGTATTATTACTTTACATTCATCCATTCCAAACACTGTAGGGCAGCCTCACTTTTTTTTATTTCATGAGTTATGATTTTCTTCTGATAGAATCAGTGGGCTGTGGCTACCTGGACTGCAGTGCTGCTCAGAGCATCTGGCCGTCTGACGACACCATTTGAAAAAAACAAAAAAACAAAACAAGCCTGGCCTTGTTTGTTTCTCCCTCGCCACGTGCCCCCACAATGGCCCCTTTTGTGCGGGGCCACTTAATTAGCAGTCTCTGAAGCGAACGCAGCGCGGCGTACAAAGCGGCTGCTCTCTGATCTCTCTCCGACGAGATATCCACTCACAGGCCTCGCGACGACACATGCCACTCACGTTTGTTTGTCTCAAGAGCTAGCTGAGGGCCCTGCGGGCACTCGACCTCCACAAAAAAAAAAAAAGAATAGAAAGAGGAGAGATTAAGAGACAGATCATGTGTATAGAGAACTGTAACATAAAAGGGGAATAGAGGCTGATACTTTTCATCTCCTGACAAGCAATTTCTTCCCATTACATCCGATTTGTTTCTGATTCTGTCTTTGATCCTCACCGTGGCCCTGTATCTTTCTGTCTTTCTTCTTTTTTTCTTCTATTGTCACGCTTGTTCCCCTCCACTTCTAAGCTGCTTTGCGGAGCTGTAATGCTCTGCTTATGTAAAGGGGCAACGAGGATCGGGGGCCCAGGATGTGACGGGATTTGGGAGGTCTTAGGCTTTGGCATGCGGACGCCGTCGTTCTGGGAGTTCAAATCCCGGGATCTGGCAACGACGTAGAGCCGAGAGGACAATGGTTTAACGAGTGATGTTCCCCTTCAGCCAGCTAAAAATGATGGGGGAAACACCTTAATTGGCCATGTCATTGCGATCTAAAGATCTATATCTTTAAGTCAAGGACCCTGCTGCGCCTCTGACAAAAGGATCGGGCTGGTTTGATCGTTATGCAGATCAGACTCTTTGGATTCGTATGTCAAACAGGTAACAGAAGGAAGAAGGAAACGTCCACTCGGACAGACAGGAATTAAGCCGTCGTTTTAGAGCACTAATATTTGGTCAAGGTGTCAGGCAAACATGGTTGACTCAGAGGGCGTGCCTTTGAGTCATTCTCGCCAGTGTGAGCAAAGAGAGAGCAGGCTGCAGGATCACCAGGGTGTTGTGTGTTCCCCCCCTGACGATTCTTTGCGTGTGTGCACGGGTTTTTGTCCAATTTGGTAACGCTGTTTTCGCAGGGACCTCAAAGTAAAGCGGTAAAATATATATCGAAAATGTGCATCATCGCTCACCGCAGCCTCTCTCATCAGCTCCTCTTCGTTTTTAATCCCCATCAAGTGAGTCGTGCAAAGGCTCTTCAAGCTTAGAGGAAGTGGTGCAATCTGTTTTTCTTAAAATGAGTAAACAGATGCAGACTGCTGATTCATGAGCACACACACACAAGAGAGAGATTAACCTCCGTGAAGTAGCTGTATACGAGCGGGAGCTGGCAAGTGTTACTTCCACAAAGCGTCTTTAGTCGTCTTGATATTATTTCATCCCGCTTGTGGAAGCCGCGTGATGCGTTTGCTACGCTCTGCTTTGTTTTTGCACAATCCCTTTCTATATTTGTCAAATTAAAGGCAGCTATTTGGGTTTTTTTTTTTTTTTCAAAGCATGGCGGCACCTGCTTGCCAAAGATTTCTTTTGAGTGGCTGGAAAGAGAAGGATTTCACCGTTGATAGACTGCTTTATTGGTCCCAGAGAGAAAAACTGTGTTGTTCCAGCAGTGGGGAATGTACAGTAAAACAACAAACACCCCACTGTATACTGGTATTTTCAAGCTGTTTATATAGGAGGGACAAATACACTATCATAAAAAAAATAGAGGTTAATGTGAGGCATATTGCAGCTGTCAAAAGTGGTAAACAATCCTAATATGTATTTATACTGTAACATCTACGCATTATATTCTACATATAAAGAGAATGAATCACAGTATGAAGAAGAACATGAGGCATAAAATGAATAGTGTGGTAAAAATCAGTACAAAACAATGAAACAATAAATAGCATAAAAAGTATACCGCATCCTCTTGGTAGTAAAGTTGTCATTCAGTCCACCACCAACTATGTGTGGTCGGTATGGACAAATCCAGTGTTCTGGATTCATTCATTGTTTGTCTGCATTCACTGAATTTGCAGATTATTGTCACAATGAATCGATTAATTGTTAAGTCTATAAAAGTGAAAAGTGCTCATCACAGTGACGCCTTCAGATTGCTTCTCTTGTCCAACCAACTGTCCTAAACCCCAGAGTCATTCATTTACTGTCATGAACGACACACAAAAGCAGCAAATCCTCACATTTAAGAAGCTGGAACGAAGCAAACGTTTGACATTTTTTCTGAAGCCGATTCATCGAGGATCAAAATTCGTTTCCAGCTACTTTTCTTTCCATGGAGTGATCGAGTAATCTTCCTTCTCTGGATTTCAACACGTGGCCCCACAGTGACCTTGGGGACCTCCAGGATATGAGCTTCCTTTTTAAAAAGCTTCAGTTTCTTACCTCAGTTTTTTTTTTACTTCGCCTCTTTGAAGATCCCAACCACACCCACCACATCTCAGTGAATACAAATGTCAGAAGGATCACAGTTTTCTATCTCCAGTTTGCCACCATCTCTTTCATCTCCGCCACACTGTGCTGCAGGTGAGTCCTCCCTCACCACCTGATGCAGCTGTCACCCGGGGGAGTCTCTCCGTGGCTACGGCTCCTGCCCAACTCTGCGCACCCCTGGTTAGCCATTACAGATTCGCCTGTGTTTTTGTCTCAAAAGTCCGGAGACCACGTCCTGCCCTATGGGCTCCACTCTCCTGTGTCCAGAGAGGGGGATCATAAAGTGGTAACGAGCTTCTTTGAACCGGTAGGTGGTATTTGATGTGCTGCGAGGAGCATAATATATTGTGTATTTGATCTAGCCAGCTGTCTGGATTGCCGGTCCATGAGTTCTCTTCACATCTCCAGCCTTTGTAGTGTGTGCATCCCACTTCCACACACACACACACACACACACACACACACACACACACCTGTGAGCATGTGCTTTCAAATGCAGGCACTTTCTTAGGTCACACTTTATACTCACGCTAATGTTACACTTCCAGTATTTATTTATTCCTCTCTGATTATTAAGTTGCAGTTGCGGGAGGAAGTGATTGAGCAACTTTGTTTGGCAGTGTAGTTGCCACTCGAGTTGCCCTTTTATTTTTAATCAGCAGTGGGCGGATCACGTGTTGATTACCTCTTTTTCTCTCCTAATACACGCTGCCCTGCCGTAGTGGGTAATTCAAGTTACTCGATGTCAGAAAGGTCAAACTTAAAAAAAAAAGATACATCCAGTCCCTCCCTGCTGGCCATTACTTTACTATTACTGTCCCCCCCCCCCCCGCCTGCACTGTGCTCTTGTCGTATTCTGGTCCTTTCTCCTCGATATCTCCCTCGTCTCCAGCTGATTATCGGGAAAAGTGGACAGGCCTTTAATCTCCTCAAAAGACCTATATTATACTTTACTCCATCCCTCTCTGTGTTTCCTGCTCTCTCACACACACACACAGTTCTTGGAGTTTTCCCCACTCCCTCACGGCTGTGGTTCAACCTCTGCTCGCTGATTAAGGGCCTCTTTCTCTCTGCCGACACGTATGTTCTTTGGCTCCTCAGCCGATGTGGAGGACCATCTATTTCCTCTCCTCTTCCTCCAGCACTCACCCTCTCTCCGTTCTCTCTTGCTCTCTTTTCTTTCCGTCTCTCATTTCCACACCCCCTACCTTCCTTCTACTCGCTTTACTTGCTTTCTGTTTGTCTTTAATGTATGGGGGTTTTGAGAACAATTGTGTGCGTGTGTGTGTGTGTGTGTGTGTGTGTTTGTGTGTGCCATACTTGGCTGTGCAGAGCATACAGTCACAGTTCCCAGGCTTCAACAGATATCACAGTTATAAAAAATGAAATAAAAATAAGAACAGAAAATAACATTGCGTGCCATTCAGACTTTTACAGAGTGTCACGTAGTTCTCAGAATAATGTGAGAAGTAAATGCAAGTCTTTACGATGAGCTTTTCATCTTTACATTACGGAGACGACTGCGGATTCAATGCGTCGCTGCATCATTTCAGACACTCAGTAGTGAAAGCCTTTGTCTGTTTCTGTCACCTGTATTTAGTTGGTTTGGTTCTTCAAATGGCCTTTTCTGTTGCACGTGAATAGTTCAACACACTTACATACCTCAGCAGTGCAACATGGTTGCCATGGTATTTTCTCCTAGCTTTCCTCCAGATTTCATGTACACAGACTGGGCCAGTTCGGGCTTTTCTCCACGTTCTCCTTGGCAGTGCGGTGTATCCCAACAAGGTTATTTGAAACCAAATTTCTCCGGCCTGCTGTAATTACATGCCTTGGCCTTTGGTTTGGGTAGAAGTAGGGTGAGAGTTGGTTTGGTTTTGTCAAAGATACACACGCTGAAATTGAAGTTTTGTCAACCAGACTGACTAGTTTTGGGCCTTCCAAAGTTGTGCGACTTTATATGTAAAAGTACAGAGACAGGACGGAGACTACCTGCAGGAACTTCCTGGTCTGTAATGGAAATCAAACTAGGCATTACCATACGGCCCAAACTGCCGAAAATCAACCTGAAAAAATTCTCTTCTCGTGCGGTACCCGAATCTTAAAAACAGTCTGCCTTTGCCAGTTCAAAGGCGAGAGTGCGCAAAGAATGCTAGCTTTGTTTCCATGCACTTGCAGCTTTAGCAGGTTAAAAGATGTCCCTGTCTCTGACTGACGGACGGTAAATAATCTCACTACAGCGCCGGTTGTCTGTTTCAGACCGTTGTTATTGAAGCAAATCAACGTTTCAGGGACTGCAGTCAACAAATCCTAATTAGAGGCGACACAGTGCTCCCTTACCTATTATAGTGCTGTTGGATGTTGTATTTCCATTTCCCTTTCGCTCTGTGCGTGTGAACGAAGCGTGTATATTGAATGACCTGAAGGAAGACGCTGACCTTCACCTGTTCTCGAACAATAGCGTCCCACGTCATGTCGTCAGGAGTCTGTGGCGAAGAATCCAGAGAGGTGTCCAGCATGTGTGTTGTGAGGCCATATGAACATGAACGGGTCAGCTTACTCATTGATCATGAGCGTGACATCAGTTGAGTGTCAGTGGAAGATTAACACAGCGTGTCTCGTGGCAGCGCCCGCATGGCCCCTCCCATGCGTCTCTGTCATGGACATTATTTGAATGGTTTGGCCGTGCATGGCCCAACAAAGGTATAATAAGCATGTAGAGCATCACAGGACTGATCATCCAAATGTTGCGGTTTAAACTCATTATCCCAATCCCTAACTGTGACACAGAATCAACACACAACCCACATTCGCTCTTGGCCAAACGAAGCAGACATGACGACATATCAGGATATATTCAGCACACCTATGGTAGAGGTTGTTAATACAGTATATTTTTTACCACAGCTTCGGTGAAGGTTACAGTCTAAACATCAAACATACCAGCGTCAAGTCAAAGATGATGTGTTTTCTTCGACTTCCTGGTTTGGCACGCGCTACGCGAGCTCTCCACCAGCGGCAAACGTATTGCAGAGGATTCCTGAGCACAGAGTATTAAATCAAATCCTCTTATATGTGCTTGAATGTGTGTTTTGTCTGCTTTGTGTATGTCCTGTTTTGTTCCTTTTAATATATAACATCATTTATCATATCAAATTGATGCTAATTAATGTGCACAGCCCCTGATAAGTAAAATAATAAAACACAGTAAATTAGCATCCCCCAATCAGGAAAGCATATTAACAAAATACATCTCAACAAAAGGAAATGTCATGGCGCATGTGTTGCTCAACAAATACTGTACTCTGTGAAGCATAAGCCCAAGAAATCCCCAGCTGGAGTGCAAGTGAAGTGGAATGATGGATAAGATATGAGAATCTGACGGTGCAATTTAAAAGTGTACAAAGTTAGTGACGACTGGAGGATGTGGATGAAATCACCTCGCGAGCAAGCCGGAGCTCCTCTGGCCTTTCTGCCATTTCACATCAATATTAATCATTTAATCCCAGGACTAAAATAACGTAACGCTGCGCTTCAAATCTGGGAGGACGGGTGGTTGGTAGGTAAGGGCGAGTGTGTGCGAGCGGTATGTGCGTGTGTGTGTGTGTGTGTGTGTGTGTCTCACTCTCACGCCTCATAAGGCAGGTTTAGGCTGTTCCATATGGATGACACTCGCATATGACAGGTCTTGGTGCATCAGAATGTAAATGTAAGCGGCTGTTTGCGTGTGCATCAGCAACTCTTGAGGAGCAAGTACATTTTTTACACATGTATTTCAACATAAGTCTGCAAACGTCCACATATTTTCAGATTTTACAAGTCATGATCTCTAGATATGTTTGTCCACCATTTCGAGTGGATCTGTGTTGTGGGACATGTGAAATATACACGTGTCGTCGTTCATCTCTTTCTCTCTGTGGTGTTGTTCTGGGTGTGTATTGCTTCTTTCATTCCTGGTGTCAGTTCCTGCGCCAGTGTTAGCTGAAAAATGACTTTTTTATTTGCATGCTTATTTCATTACGTGAGAGCCTTTTTTTTTTTTTTTCCCCAAAATGTTGCACTGTATACCCATCTGCGGGAGAAAAAAAAAAATCCTCGCATAAAACTAATCACTATTCAGTCTGTATTCAAAACCCCAAATGACTGCACTCTCATAAATGTAATTCTTGGTTTTCAAGATGGACGATAATAGCTTTCCATAATGTGCTTTATTGAAATACAGCCATTTATACTTATAGTGGGGATGTCATTTGCAAAGTTAAGTCTTCATCGTGAACGTACGAGTCCTCTACAGATGATTAAAAATGTCCACTTATCATCATATGTTCTGCAAAACCTGTCCTTTGAAGTGGGAAATGGTAGTTGACATTTTTGTGTGTTTTTTTTTCCTCTTTGTTCGGTGCCACAGTTGAATAAACGTGTGAGTATCATCATTCATCCTGGTTAATTAAAGGCAAAGGCATAAAAGCACGCCGCTACTCAATGCCTTTGGCCCCCAGGATAAGAAGGGGCCAAGGTGAGTGGTATTATTTTTCCTTTTTGTCCTTAAGATAAGAAGAAATGCGAGTTGGGGAAAGCGAAATTGATAGGCTTACGTACGCTGGCTTCTGCATTTTAATTAATCCTGGTCAGTGTGATATTTTTGTCGGCCTGTCTGTCACCTGCACCATTTTGCATCCCCAACTGAATTAAGCTTTTGGAGAGGATTATGCTGACCAGTGATGGCAGACATGATATGAAGGTGAAGGAAAGCCCTTATTTGTGGATATCAGTTTTCCTCTAATCTAAAGTCTTACAGTATTGTGAATTATACTGCCCAGTGCATAATGTGTGTGTGTGTGGCTACAGCTGGCTCTGTTATCAGGCTGTAGGCAGACATGGAGGGAGAAGTGAAAAAAAAAAAACAGGGGAGGTAGACAGGAAGAGATGGGATTTATGCTAACATGTGGGTAGGAAGGAAAAGGATTTATTCAGTCCTTGGTGAAGACTGATGCCATTACACGAGACCCCACCTCGAGCTTCTTTCCCTCTCGTCTTTCGTTTCTGTGCCCCTATTCCCTGTTCTCTCCCCTCTTTCTATTTACCTTTGTCTCTGGCTCTGACTACTCTCTGATCCCTCGGGACACACTTTTCATTTATTCTGGGCTTACACCTTCTTCAATTCCATCTCTCTCGTGTCTTTAAGACTCCCTTTTTCTTTTTTTCTTTTTTTTTGTTCTCTCTTTCTACTTAGAATCAATACTCTCCACTGGCGAATGTCTTGCCGTCTCTGTCTTTTCTCCAATCTGCCATACGTTGTTAGCCATATAAACACATTTAGGTATACATAGTGAAAGCAATGCCCCCCCAGCTGAGACGCTGTCAGCTCCTCTAGCATGTACTTCATTATTATGGCTCCCACGTGTGCCATCAGTCATAACACTGCCTTTTACCACACGCCAGAAGACATCCAAGGCTACACGCATAAACAACAAGCTAATAAGCTGGCTCGCTTCTCCCTCGCTAAGTAGAGTAGGACTGTATATAACACACTGCCAGGGTTGGACCAATGTGTAGTTCAGCCGTCTAAATCAGTGCGCTAATGCTGTTCTGCTGAAGTCTTGTAAAAGCAAAGCATGGGGCACGAATCACTGGGGGTCGATCTGTAAACACACATGTATAAATTCTCACCAATTTGCCTCTTAGGTTCTCATTCACCCTTTACGTCCGTAAAAGATTGATATCAATAGTTCAAATGTGTGACAGTAAACAAATATGCCATTATTATTTATTTTCTATCATCACTCCTCCATTGCTACTTTCTGATGAGTGGTGGGAGTGAGACATGAACAAAAGATAACGGGACGGGATCTTTCATTGTGTTTCCCAAAGGAGGAGAGAAGGTTTAGCTAAAGAATGATGTTGTGGTTTAATGGGTATTGGGAATTTTATATTTTAGTTTAAAACTCCTCAACTGTGAACAATCAAATAGAACCAAATACAAGTTGGGAAACTGCAAGTCCCCTGCATCACAGGGCAAATGCAGTAGGTTTCTTTTTTTTTTTTTTCATTATTCCATATAAATTTTACAAAAACATTTTTCTCTTTTCCACGAGACACTGTAGTTGAAGCTGTAAAGGATGAGGTGAGGAGAAATGTGATTTAGTTGACGATACGTCCATACAGTATCGTTGCCCAGATTACATCATGCTGCTTTGGCCTAGCGCTGCCCCGGCCGACATTTTTACCCGGTTTAAACTAAGGGTCGCGGAGGTGGTTTAAACACCAGGCTTACGTGAACGAAAATGGAACAGTAGCACTCGCAGTTACTCACACTACTCGTCTGAAGAAAATCACCCCGACACAAGCACCACGACCAAACACACACACACACACACACACACACACACACACACTTTCTTGCCGTTTGTCAGCCCCCCTCTCTGTACAGTATATTTCATCACGGCGAGGCAAGGCATTGCTAACACGCCAAGCGAGTGCTTTCTCTTGTTCAGTGGCTCTGGCTGTCAAAGAGAGGGATATATAATTTTTTTTTTCCCTCTCTCTCCGTGACAGACTCAAGTGCTTCAATTTTCCCCTCGCTCGGAGAACGTGACTGCACAAAACCTTTGGAGTCCAAAGGCTATGAGGAAAGTGCAAGTCAGAGCCAGAGCCGGTTCTGCAGAGACTGGGCCAGACCATGAAGGTGGATCATGGGACGGTTAAAATGGAGTAAAACCTTTGAGTCGGTTCAGGCAGGAAACTTGCAGGGGGGGGGGGGGGGGTGCTGCTCTTTTCACATGTGACCTGCTCTACTCACCGCACCGTATGTCCAACACCGTCTTGCTAGAAGGGGTTCTACAAAAGCTGTCAATGCACTTCTCATCCACTCTGCCTAAAAGCGAACTGCTCAGATTTAAAACACTGCTCCTCCACCGCAGCATCCGCCTTTAAGCTCTGATTCCAAGTCTTTTACTGGATTTATTCCTCAGATAGTACTTTAAATCTGCTCCAGGTTGTCAAAATGTAATATGTTGCTGTGCCTTCACCAACTCTCTGCATCTTAAATTCTTAATGAGTCACATCTCATAAGTAGATTTACCAACCTATTACGCTGAAATTATGTAACAAATCAGTCTGGCCCTAATGAAAATCTCAACAATAGAACATGAGTATGGATTCAGCTGAAGACTCTTTCAGCCATGTTGGATCTTTGTCAAGTGAAAAAGAAATCTTGCATACACACAGGTGGGCAGGTGGAGGAAACGTACAGAACTCTCTGTACTAACAGTCTCGCATGGCTATCGGCCCTGATCCACTAAGTCAACCTCAAAGGACAGGCACCAACAAAAGGCCGGCTAGCCAAACACCTCCTGTCCCCTCGAGTCTCCTGTTGCAAGTTGCACTTGAACACACCACCGAGCCTGCAACCAGCTGCATCAAAACATTGCCTGCTGATGGTTAAACCAAAAGTGGATTGTAAAATTGGTTTGAAGTTGGTGCTCGGTAATTACTCTTGACTTAAAGTTAAATTTTAATTGGCTAGCCTTGTTGCCTTGTTAAGTGGATTATCAAACTCCTGACATCCTTACCACTTACTTGCTTTAAACATTTTTGCATACATTTTCGTCATCATTTTCGTTGTTCTCCATCTCCTCAGACATCACTTTCCGCGCTCCAGAGAATTTATCCCATTACATGTCTAATACAATAGGTCATCAAAAAGTCTTTGAGTCATACAGTAATGTAGCGTGTTACCTTTGTCTCCACAGCAAAGAAGACATGTGCGACCACAGACTTCGCCTGTAAGAATGGACAGTGTGTTCCTGCACGGTGGCGCTGTGACGGAGAACCAGAGTGTGCAGACGGTTCAGACGAGGATGACGCAATCTGCAGTAAGTAGCCGTACAGACACAACCGTAGGCAAACAAAGGCACAAAGCCACAAACACAGACAGAGGGAAGGCCATGGGCACACAGTCAGGTGGGTCAGGACACACACACACACACACACACACACATTTGACATGTCTCAAATGTGTTACCAGCTGCCGGCTACTTGAACACGTAAACGTAGGCAGACTGTTTGCGGAGCTGCTGCTGCAGCACTGCGCTTCCACTATAATCAACAAACCTGGCTACAGAACAGTCTGCACTTGTTATATGTTCAATGTAGCCAAAGCGCAAAGTGTGTGTGCGTTTGTATCAGTGGGCTGTTCACTCGTGTGTGTGTGTGTGTGTGTGTGTGTGTGTGTGAGTGTGTGTGTGTTTTTTTGTGAAATGTCTATAAAAATACATGCATTTTCTAAAACACACATACACACCAGCATGATCTGATTGCTTTCACGTCTTTCAAAGTCGCGTCGGCATAGAGCGCTCCCAAGGTTGCACGGTCTCAGCGTGTCACATTATGCTCCAGCCGCAGTGCCAACCTCCTCTTTCTTGCACATCGCCTCAGAAAATTGCTTTATTCTTTTTGTTGGTTGCACCATCAGACACAGGACATCCATATATGGTTTGATCAAGGCCATGGAGGGCGGAAGAGTGGACGAGACGCCTGCTTCTTTCGCACTGTTTCCATAGAGCACGCTTGGAACCAGGAATACCTACTCGACCCTGAAGCCCTCTCGGCCGTTTCTCACAGAACAGAGCGTCATTTACATGTTCAGTTGTTTAGTTACGCAGTGCGCACACGCAGGTTTATTCGATTCAATTCAGTTTTATATATTCGGCGCCACGTCATAACACAAGTTATCTCAGGGCACTTTTCATATAGCAGCAGGTCTGTTGAATGTAAATGTGACACAGCAGTTTCTGTGGAGGACAATGCAGCTAATACAGCTAAAAAGCATGCGTGTTTATCTGAGGCTTGGATATTTCTCGATAGATGGACAGAAAAAAACATAGGCAGCACCTTACACGTGGTTTTCTGATGTTGTTATGTTACACTGTCTGTTGTTTCACTGTCTAGTTAATGAACTTCAGTCATAATGTGAATGATCCATTCAGATGAAGTAACGTGTGTGAGGGTCATTATCGGTGTAGCGACTAGGAGACCGTATTTCCGGCACTGAAATGTTCTCAGCATACACTTATAAATAATTATTTAAAAAAAAGGAACACAGGCCTTACCTGTTACACTCTTGTTTAGAAGGTTGGCAGCTGGTGAGGGCGCTTGTTTGCCGCAATTATGAAAAATGGAACGCTGCCCACTGTGATTATCGGATTTTTAATCAACAGAGGTAACCCAGTATTCACAGGTGGGGAACTGGACCCTGATGAGTGTGAGGTGGGAAGGCGAGGTAATACACAGCATTTGTGTGTGTGTGTGTGTGTGTGAGCGTTTGTATGCTTGGGTTAGAGGATCAGAGTCAGAAAGAGAGTGACGATGAGACTGAAGTGTGAGGTGCAAAACAGCGTCAAAGGATGCTTGAAGTTTAAAAGGCTTTGAAAGATGTGAACACTGTTTTTCTTTTGGGAGGTTATTACCTGATCTTTGTATGGTAGAGGTTAAACTACTGCTTTTCAGAAGCTACATAATAGCTTTTCAAGTCTTTGACCATTTGAACTTTCGACTAGTTTGTTAAAGTTTCAGCTTCATGCCAAGAAAGGGTTTACAGGAGATGCCAGAACGAGAGTGGAGTCCGAAAAAGTTGATCAATGACTGAGTGAGAAAAGACTTGAGAAGCAGTTTTATCAAATGTATACTGTGTGCATGGGTATGACTCAAATATGGGCGTGGGAGAGAGTGGTGGAAGACGTTTTTGGACGCCTATGGCTTCGGGCTAGAGGCTTGGGTGGGTTTCGCGAGAGATAAATCGATGAGATGAGAGACTGTGCCCAAAATATCAGAATAGCTGAAAGTAGCATAGTATGCTACTTTCAGCTATTCTGATATTTTGTGAAGGTGATCCATATTCAAGCTGCCACAACTACCCTCCAACCCCACCATTTTGTCTTTTTTTTGTTTTGTTTTTTGATGCAGTAGATGCGTTGTTCTGTTGCCTTTTCAAAACAGCCCAAATTTAAGACTTAGCTTTTTTGAAGGCCATGTTCAGATCGACAAAAACAAAGCACAGACTCTTCGTTCAGGCCGCTGTGTTGACACAGCCTGAGTACCATTGAAGAAAAAAAACAAAAAACATCCAGGATTGTCTGGGGAAAACACTTACTAATCCAGAATCAACCAGCAATCCAGGTAGAATCCCTTATAGCACCTACCTTGAAATTTTGATGCCCTGGTCATTTTCCAGAGTGGTAAAATACTTCAAAGCGGTATGAAGAGTTGTACAGTGTCTTCGCGTCTGATGAGCCTTCAAACTTGGTTTGTATTTCAACTGGGAACCCGTATCCGTCCTAACACCAAAAGACAGCGTGTGTGTTTTTGTAGTGCTGTAGCTGGTTTAGTACAGGGCTTAACTGTAATTGGTGCGTTACGCTGACCAGGTTGGCAGAGTTTCGAGGTCCTCATTAGGAGTCGGCGGAGTCGTGCGGCACTTTGAGAACACTGTGAGCGAGTTGCTCTCACAGCGGCGTTGAAACTGGTCAGCTCCTGAGGCAGAAGGAGTAGAATCCAGACGTACCATTTCAAATTCACTGGCTTTTCACAGGGATTCACATATTACTCTCAGACATAACCCGTGTTTCATCCAAAGATAAGTCGCAGAGCAGAGCAGAACTACTCGAGGTCAGTCTTCACACTTCTGGCTTATCACAAAACTTTCCATGTGGCTGTAACTACAGGCCAGCTCCTATTTGCAATTTTTATTAAGATGATTTTCAAAGAGGTGATCAAAGAGCCCTTTGAAGACTCTCAAAGTAATAAGTCTGATTGGGATAGGCCAAGGTGTGTGCATGCGTGTGTGTGTGTGTTTACGTGCGCATGCCTATAAAGGGTATGAGTGTGTGCACCCGCTTAAGCGCACGTATAAAGCAAGAGTCAATGCTTGTATTTAGTATTCATCACAAGGTGAATCTGTAAGGCATTTCATCAGATTAGTGGACTTGTGGTTAAGTCTCATTATGTCTAATCAAGGTCGGACGCAGTGAGAGCTTCTCTTTCTCAGCCACATTGATCCTCACAGCTGCGGTTGTATGTGTGCGTGTTTGTTTGCACGCGTGCAGCAGAATATGTGCACGCTTTTGCATGCTTTCATCAGGAACACAGTATAGGGTATGTGCATTAGGTGAAAAATGTACAGTATCACTAGAGTTGAGTGATATGGGGGGGGGGGGGGGACTTCTATTGGTGGTTATGCAGTTTTAAAACATGATATTGATATTTATCACAATAAAGTCAATGTTCTGAAAATTCCATCGCAAAAGTGTTCAAAGATAATCCAGTGAATTAAATGAAGTTACTTCATAACGTTTGATGCGAAAATATTGAATATCCAATATTGTGCTTGAATATATCCTCATATCCAATGAGGATATATTTAAGCAACAGCGACCTTTATATGATAAGAAATGGTAAAAACAAAAGGACATCTCAGTTTGTTTTCTACCATGTTACAGTAAACAGAAAAACCAACGTAACATGCTGAAGCACGGTGTTGTTGCTACCACAGTCCACCACAACAGCTTCACTGGGCTTCGGCATACCTTCTACATGTCTCTGGATCACCATTCCTCCACAACATATTCACTCCACACCACCATGTCTCATTTCTTTTGTCTCCGCCGTCTGTCTTTCTGTCCCTTGCTATGTCCTTACACCCCCCCCCCCCCCCCCCCCCCCGAACCTCTCTCTACCAGCCTACCATCTTGTACCACATCCTCTACTCTGTCCTCTCGGTCTTCCCTGCTGTATGTCCTCCACTTTCTGATCTGAGTTCAGTTTAAATAATGCCTTTTGATTCAATTGATTTCCCTGGGAGGGAATCAATGGGCTGATCCCCAAGGCCTCTGGTCGACTACTGATTAACTATGAACCTCCGATGATGCCTCTGAAACCACACGCACATGCACACACACACACACACACACACACACACACACACCAGGTCCTCAGGATTGTCTGTAATTACACATCTGAAAATGAATCTGGGCCTGGAGGGGATTCTGGAGAAAATGCTCAATCAGATGAGCGGTGGTTGATGCATGAAAGAGTGTGCGTGCCTGCACACAATGCTCTGCACAGGTCTTGAGTGCCGACACCATCCCTCAGTAGTAGTTGCGGCATTCTGATGTGTCTCACCACTCTACGAGCAAAGGCAGGCACAACATCCCGCATGGCCCTGCTGAGTGATGGTTGTGATAGCCCAGAGGCACCTGCCATAGTTGTCTGGAAGGAGCCAGACGCAAGAACCTGGAGTGTTGAAAGCAGTTTGACGATGCCAGGTGCTGCGTGGCATCTTTGGGTGGCAGGCTCAATGTCATCCTTGATGTCATCGAGTATAGCAAGAACAGTTTGACCTACCTACACGGCTTCTTTTTGTCTTGTTTGTGCAGGTTTAGCGGCCGCAAAAAGCAGCGCAATCCTCGTGAATTTGCGCCTCATTGCTCTTTCAGTATAAGGGTGCACCTGATAACTAAACGTCAAAGAATTTCACACAGTTATCCAGTTCCAAGGACATGACTCATCATTGACTACCGTCAGGTCATCTGTATATTTTCACACAACTATTGGATTTGCATAATGTGCTCCGCTGTGGGGTTCTTCTTGTTCATACTCCATGTACCAGACATCAAAGCTTTGATTTTCTGGGGTCTAGACATTACAAAGTCAGCATCCATTTTCTCTGAGTGGCATCAGCGAGATCCTGCAGTTTGACAATCAGTGCTGATTAGAGGAGCCGCATAGACTATCTCGAGCGTTATTTAAACTCCATCTTTATGTGTGCCCACTCTTTCGGCTCCGCCGCTGCATATCTACGCTCCAGGGATTAAAGTGAGCCCTTCTCGCCACCCAAGTGTCTCTGTGTAGATAAAGGTTATTGAATTGCGACATCAGACACTCAGCCAACCTCACTCAGCCACATATTGGACCAACACGTGACACTGGCTTTACAGTCCCCCCAGCCAGTCCAAGTGATGCTTCAAAATGTTTTTGCTATAGAGAGAAAACTGTTCAAGAGTGCTTAAGCTTTGTGTTATTTGGAGGTTGTGGGGGATATTTTATATTCATAACATAAAAGTCTTGTATCATCAATGCAAGAAATCGAATCATTACAAGTCCACTCAGGCATATTTCATACTCGGAGGCATGCTGACAAAGGCTGTGCTGAAAAAACTCATTGTGAAACACAATGCGAGAGAAACACAAATGAGAATTTTGATAACTTTAGAAGTCAAGTAATCTCAAGTCACACACCACGGTAGAGGAGCATGTTGCGATAAAACCGGGAAAACAACTCTTACTATTCCCTTTGGCGCTGCTATTATGATATGAAAGCAGTTAGATTTTAATTTATTCGAAAGAAGAAAAGGACCATGTGGTTCTTTGATATGAGGGCTGGTGTTTATCTTGTTGATGTTAAAATGGCACTGTTCCACAAACTAAACTCTGTTCTCTGTCAGTGCAGGGCCCTGAACTCGTCACCTTTACACTCTGGAAAACATTCTTGTAATAGTAGACAGAGTCAAATGAGACAGTCAGATGTTGTAAATATAGTATCACACCTTAATAAATGCTGACGTGTTCAGTACTTTTTACTGATCCTTCTGATTCGATGTTTTTACCAACTTGCCCAACACTGCAGGGAATGAGAACTTCCATGATTTTAAACTTTGCTACTTACTTCATTCCATCTGATGAAACCATTCATCTAAAGACACAAACTGTCAAAGCAGTGCTTTTCATCACAGCATGACTTCTCTCCCACTATCTGCAGCCTTGATTTATAGAGCTCATATCGAGTCACCACTGACTTCTTCAATTTCTTTCTCATACGGTAATTGAAGCACTACTGAAGAGAAAACTGTAGCGGAGATATTGAGAGCTGGCGGACACCTGCTACTAGCCTCGGTGCTGCTTAGTCGAACAGGTATTGTACCTTCTTTATTCTCGAGCTTCCTGAATGTTTATATCAGGAGGATCATGATTGGTAATGAGGATACTGCCGATGACAATGATTGTTCTTTGATTACACGCTGTAACTCAACACTCTCAAAACAGCTTGCTGTTGTATGTTGTGCCTGCAGTCATGTTTTATTACGTTATAACACCTGCTGGGAAATTCAGTTTGGATGCAAGGCTAGCAGCGATACTGCTATTTCTAGCCCTGCTAGCGGTGTGGCCTCTTCGGTTTATAAACTATAGGATGTTGGCGTGCTAACATGCTAAAACGGAGATGGTGTTGGAGAGATTATACATGTTAGCATAGTCTCTGAGAATATTTTTAGCATGCCAATTTTAGCATTTAGCTCAAATCACCACTCAAGTGCAGCCTCACAAATCCGTTTGCACTGTAGACTTGTTGTGTTGCGGTTATTAGCTATTAATTATCTGTTATTTTATTTTGAAGAATTTACAACAAAATGTTTCATTATAAAAGTGTCTGAAAACCAGACTATCACTCAGTTTTCCATTTATTTATTGGTGGCAAGCACCAACCTCCAGTTGTGAAAAGTTAAGCCAATGCGAAAGTGCCTTAAACCTGCATTCTTTCTAATGGCCAGCAGACGGCAACTCCACTGGTTGCAAAAAGAAGTCAGATAGTATAGAAGTCAATGAGAAAACGACGCTACTTCTCAGCTTTATTACCTCAGTGAACATTTTAATTCTAATTATCTTTTTTTATACCGTCTATGATTGGTGGTGAGCAGCTCTTCATGGCAAGATGACCTATTGCACCCGTTGAACGGTAAAGTAACTCCTATACAGATGTGTGCATTCATATGAAAAAGTGGAGAATTTGAAATTGTGTGAAATGGATTAATTTCATCAAAGACCAATCTGATGCGATGTATAATTATCCAGCACTGGCCCAAGATATCAGTCTAACGCCACATCGTGAAGCCAGCTGTCCTTTTGGTGACAGCCAAAGGTGAAACTTGAACTTGTGCCCCCCCGCCCCCTCCATCTCTCGCTGTCCCTGCTGTCATCAGTTCCACCTGCTCCTGTGCACTGAGGTGGGTTTTTCCGTGTCTGTGTCTGCTGAGACAGTAGGCAGGTCAGCATATTATAGTATGGAGGCAAGAGGTTGTGCTAGTTCATTATTTCGGAATATGAACGGGAAGGATCCACTGAGTTGCATTGTCGGACGGCTTCAATTTCATGCTTGAGGCAGCGGCAGGCGTGATTTCCCAGGTGGCCCCTCCCTCTCTCTCCCTCTCTCTCTCTCTCTCTATCCCGCGCACTCTCTCTCTTTACCCGTGTCTCTCATTCAATCAAGCCGAAAGTCAGTCAGTGACCCGGCCGTCAAAAGGCACACATGTAGTAATACAAACACATTGAAAACGTTCCAAAAGAGACGCACTATATAGTTACGAATGTGTGTGGGTGAGGGCGTGTATGTTTGTGAGCGTGTATTACTCATGTCGTGGGGACATAACTTGGTTCAAGGTTAGGGTGAGGTTAGGTTTAGGGTAAGGCTTAAGGTTGAGCAAGTCTCCAGGAAACGAGTGTAAGTCAATATAATGTCCTGAAGTGATGGAAACACGCCTGTGTGTGTGTGTGTGTGTGTGTGTGTGTGTGTGTGTGTGTGTGTGTGTGTGTGTGTGTGTGTGTGTGACTGGAGTGTATGAGTGAGCATTCTGAGGTCACTCTAATCTTCAGAGTTCAGAGCTACCTCAGAGTTAGAGTTGTCTAATTCGTCTCCAGTGTCCCGCTACATGTTTTTTTAATAGAGAGCGTTTGTTGCCTTGAGCTGAATTTTCATTGCTCACGTCTCACACACACAAGCGCGACTACACAAACACAAACACACATAACCGACCTTTCTCAGTGTCATTCACCTTCTTTTTATGCATTCGGTAGTGGAGTGCTCAAAAGTTTCAGTTTCAAGAGCGACTGCCGTCAGTGGATGTAGACTTATAAGTCTTATTCATAAAAAAATTCAATAATAATAAGTCCAAAATCAACTAAATAGCCAAAAAGTTTTTCCCTCGATTGTCAGCTGGCTGAGCATTACTGTGACGGCATTAATGGACATTCTGCGGTCAAGAATTGGCTAATTTTAGACATTAAAACTACTTGTTTACCTGACAAACTACTACTACTACTTTGCCGCTGAGAGAGGACAGCAGCTGGTGAACATATTCAGTTGTAAGCAGCACAACCAATGATGTCTTTTTGTTTTTTCTGGTGAGGACAGTCTACAGAGGCATCCCAATTCTTCGTAGTTAGTCTCCAGACGCATAGTCTTGTGTGTGTGTGTGTGTGTGTGTGTGTGTGTTTTTGCTTGTGATATCTGGCTCATGCATAATTGAACATACAATACTGACAGTGAGTTTAACGTCCCCTTCGAAGTTGGGGAAAAAAAACAACAACATTAAAGGTCATCTCTCTGTCTTTATTCTCTCTCTCTCTCTCTCTCTCTCTCTCTCTCTCTCTCTCTCTCTCTCTCTCTCCTCATATTGTGAGCCCATCATCTCAGGCCCTCATGTGCATTGTTCTGCTTATCTTGCTGTATCTTGTGGCATCGGCATTAACCACAAATGTCTTTACCTTGATTTTTTATCAGCAATAAGTTAAAGTGTATTGATTCCTTAAGGGAGATACAGAAGAGCAACCCAACCACAACATGCACAACAAGAAATACCCTCGACATCAAAACACACGTTGCATTTTAGCTGCATTGTGCAATAAAAACACCCAGAAAGCCCTGTAAGAAATACCCAATGTATGAGAAAACTGTGGTCGATATAACTCCTATAAGTTACACAGAGAAAAGAGCTTTTTATGTTGTTGTTTTTTTTAAGATAAGGAAATGTATAATTTAGTATTGCCTTGGTTCCTGGAATGTAAACAGTTAATTTGGAGTTACAGCTTATAACAGCCTCATATCTCTCAAATGTCATTTTTCTTATCGATCAAGTTCAAATGTCATCCAACGCAGATTTTTAGCAGCGTGCTGCTGGATTAATTCAACATGAGGGAAACCAGTCTGAGCCCATGTTTTCCCGTATCAGAGAACATTTCGGGCTCCTGTGTTGTGGGTGCGTGGAGTTGAAACAGCTGTTGACAGCAAACTTGTTTTCCCTGTTTACGGCGTACGCGGCAATCAAACAGAGAGAACCACCTACGCAGCAGCAGCAGCCACCTTGTGATTTTTTTTTTTTTTCGTCAATTCCATTCTTCCGTTCAATTAGTGACCCTTGCTCTTGGCTGGTTTCCGATTGATTGGTGGTCAATATGTTTTTTTTGCTCTCAGAGGGCGTATTGTGGAGCTGGGACAGCCTGGTGGGATTGCTTTTCCTAGTGTTTTGGTCATGTTTGTAAAGACTACATTCTCTGTAGGTTTCCACGTTTTCCTGAGACGTGTATTAATTGTGCAGGAAATTGTTTTGCCAGCCTGAATCAAGATTCTGATGTTTTTGGGGGGGCCACTGCACTTGCTAACGCGTGTCATTTGTAATTTCTGAGCCCACGTGACATTGCAGTGACTTTGAAAGGCAAGTTCACGCAGCCAGTAGCTTGTCTTATAATATTAGAAATGTCCATTCAGAGGCCTTCCCAAGTTAACCACGCTCTCCACATAATTCGGCTGCCTGTTTTAATCTTCACACCCCTGCCTTTGTGCCCCGACCCAGCTTTTGAATAAACTGCCACGGAGGAAATAAGCTTCGTCAGTCAAGTTCAGCCCCACACACTGTGCATCTGAAAACAGAGGCCCTGGCTCTCCTTCTCCCTCTCTCCTTCCTTTCGTCTGCCTCCCTCCCTCTCCTGCAGCCACTCATTAGTTGAGATGTGGCACTAGCCACCGGCGGCATTTTTAATGCCCAATGTGTCGTCTACTGAACAACCATTACGAGGGGCCTGCTGGAAGAAAGTGGCAATTTCCTATGAGAGCGCTGGTGTCGCGCTGTATTTCTTCCCCCCCCTGACAGACCCTCAGTCTAGACCCTGCTAATGGTTCCACATTTAACAAGCCCCTTCTTCTCTTTCACACACACACACACACACACACACACACACACACACACACACACACACAGAGAGAGAGAGAGAGAGAGAGAGAGAGAGAGAGAGAGAGAGAGAGAGAGCATCCACTCCAGTTTAACTTTGCAGCAGCATCTACTTCAGAATTGTACCAGCTAAGAGACACTTGAGAAATCTCAGCCACATAACCTCTCTTTTTTTATGAATATTTTCATTGCTATAAATGATGGCAAAATAGTGGATCTATTAAGGTGGGGGGCGGGGGGGTGTTTCTTGTTTTCTTTGCCAGGGTTTCTTAACTTACGTTTTAATGGCAACATGATTTCTGTCTTCCATCTGTGCAAATCTTCTTTAAACTTTGGACTTCTGACTCTCTCTCAGTTTCCTGTGGGGTTTTTTTATTTCCAGTGTTTCTCCGCTGCATGGCTTTATTTTCCTCTCTCCTCGTTTTGTTGTCGTCCCGCTGCTTTCTCCTTTCTTTGCACCTGCTCTCCCTGATCATTTTTTCCCTCTCCTTTCTCTTGACTTTGATCTTTCTCTCTCCAGCATAGCCCCCCCCCCCACACACACACACCACTTCAGGCTTGCAATAATAGGAGATCAGCGTTCCAGTGAAAGCCACTAATCAACGCTAACCTTCATTTAAAATGTAATCTGATATTAACCACATACGCCCTTTCTGTAAATTGGATTTCACATCTGAAGGACGGGGGGGGGCGTACATTCAGTGCCAGGGGGTCGACCAACTAAACCAAACTGTCAAATAGAAGTAGACAGAAAGTGTGAAAGGGGACATTTTTATAACCTCCCCTTTCTTTGGTGACATCCCTGAATATTTAAAACCTGTTTGAATAGGTCATATAGTAAATTAGCAACTGCACTCATTAATCCAATGAAATCCTGGAGGGGTTATTTGCACACGATGCTGGCTTCACGAGCCGTCCATCTTGCGGCGCAAATGAGAACATCAACTCAAAGGAGGTGGAGTTACTGTAAATGTCACAACCAGTCAGTGACATTCACTACGGTAAAGTTGGGGTGAAAACTGAAGCACTAAATCATGACATTGGTCACATGTTGTCAACCACTCTCTGGTCTGGTGTCTTTCTGTAGCCTTCCTCAATTTCCCATGGCCGAGAAACATCATGCCCCAGTGCTCGGTGTGCAGTGCGAGGATATGCAAAATACATACACTCATGCATTCACACATATATTATGTGCCAATGCTTACAAACAACACACTCAGTCATGCATTCACAAATGCATGTAACCATCCTTACACTTACAGTACGTACGCATATGCACTTTATCTCATGCATACGCTAATTATGCCTGCTGTACATTCCTACATGCACACACACACACACACACACACACTTACTCCGTCTCCAAAATAACTCACATGAAGTAGTTTTGCCCATGAAGTGCTTGCATGCTGGATGAAGCATTTGTTTTCCCCCCCTGCACATCGCGAGTGATGTGTTGTTTTGCAGATGGATTTGAAGAATCGTCGTTGACCTGTGAGGCTCGATTTACATTTCATGTGGGTCCATCAGCTTTTCGTTTCATCCACTTTCTTCACTTGCCGGCTCACACTAACCCTTCTTCTGAAGCAAGCATTGTGTCCAATGATGCATTTAGGTTCAGGGAGAAAAATCTGCCATTTTAAAAACCGTGACGGTGCAGGACAGTGACGGCTTTATTTTTCAAACTACAGTGGACACTCAGTACTGTTATATCAAACCGTATATCTGCACAGTACGAACACAAGAACAGGCTTTTATTTTCATCATCATTAATCCGACTCTTTTGTTTTTAATTGATTCAATCATTTGTTCTATGAACTGTCTTAAAAGAAATAGTGAAAAATGCCCATTGCAACTTCTCAGAGTTAAATATCTTGTTTTGTTTGACAAAAAGTACAAAACCCAAACATATTCAGTTTACAACAATATATGACAAAGAAAAGCATCATCTGAGAAGCTGGAACCAGAGAATGTTTGGCCTTTTTTCACTACTTTTACTTTACTTGTTATCAAAGTAGTTGATTATATATCATTTAATCGACTTATTGTTTCAGCTCTTATGTGTACATGAACTATTCACAAACAATTCAGAAAAAAAACGTTTGTTTTTTTGTTTTTTTTAAATTACTCTGTAAACTCACTGTAAAATCAGCTGGTGGGGGTCAGGAAAAGAAATAAACAGAAGGTAACTGCATTTCATGATGTCTTGTCCTTGGAGTCTTCACCCTGGGAAGGTGTGTGTTCCCAGTGGGCACACACACACACACACACACACACACACACACACACACACACACACATACTTACGTACCATTATGCCCCCTAAACATACCTTAACAAGCCCGTGAAAATAAGAGCACTGCTTGGAACGAGGTTAATGAGCGTCACCACAGCGATATGAACCGATCAAACCACCAGACTACACGCCGAATAACTGGCTGATCCATACATCTCTTGTATGAGTCATTGATGCACATGAGCGCTCTGTGAGCTTAAGGCTCCCCAGCCTCCTGTCCTTTGTCTTCCCCAGTCTTTTCTTCTCCATTTATAAAGGTTACAGCTCCAAAAGAACAGCATTACTTTCATACTGCATTCCTGAGATTTAAAGATTTAACTATGCAACTATGAAAATGCAGACACTGAAATTAGAACAATATCTTCATTCTCCAAATCTCTGCTGTGCTGAGATGCGATCCAGCCCACATCTCTAAATGGATTACAGCGTAACCTGGGGAGGCTTGCAGTGCATCATTTCATGTTTCGTGTGTTTTTGTTTGTGTATTAATGTGCCTGTGCACGCGTTACTTGGTGTTGATTTTTATATAAATGTTTAGTAGCTGAATAAGTGAGGGACCAGAGGAGAATTGGATGTCTGTTGTGTGTGCGTTTGTAGGCCCTCGGGTCACAAGAAGCCCCAATTTGATCAGATTCCAACCCAATACCTCTGTGCCTCCGCCGTATCTTCCTCTAATTGCATCAATCCCAGTTTGTCCCCGCATTGATATTCTCCTCTCTGTGACCAATATCTGACCCCCGCCCCACCCCCTCCTCCCTTGCATCTCACTCTATTTCCTTTTTCTGCTCTGCCTTATTCCCTCCCCCTTACCCGTCCATCTCCACCCCCCTGTGCATCTTTTTCTTTGTTTCATTTATTGTCCATGAATCCAGGTTAATCCAGGCAACTGACAATAAAGACATGGGTTTAAGACATGTCAATGTTAGTTGCCTGGCATATATGAAATTGTGTAAAGTGAAATGGCTGAAATCTTATATGGCCTCTATATAAGCAGACTGAGTCACCAGGATGGCCCTGCACACGGTGGTGTGTATTGATTCGAGGGAGGCCTTGGCCCGGTTTTTACTGCAGAGTAGCCAAGCGATAAAAGTTTACTGTTCTCAAGCAGGCACTCACCAATTTATGGTGCAACCTCATGGCTGAAGCTTGAGTTTAATTATCCTATTTCACAGACCATCAGCTGTTATGGACCCCCTGTTAGTTCAGACTTAATTGATGATGTGTCAAAACACATGCAGGAAATAAGTTCTCATGTGTTCTCATTTCTTGTGGTCATGTCTGGTACTCATGGTAATCACGATGGTGCCCCTACCAAGTTTGTAGAGATTCTCACAAGTTGATAGTTAATAAGTGGAAAAAATACAACTACAACTGCCTTCAATATGGTATGCGTTCTTGCTTTGGCGTCCATGTGAAGCCAATTGATATTCACAGCAGTGCAGAGTATTTGGGCATTCATGATATTCCACGGATGTGATGTGACATGTTTCCTGGGTTTTTGCATAAAAAGATGTCAGAGCCTGGTACTTAATCAAACAGTGGTGCTCTGCCTGGTGTGCAGAGGAATTCAGTATACCTTTAAGCATTTCAAATTCATGCAACTATAATCCCTTGTGCAGGGTAAATTATCCGTAAGCTTCCATTCCTCCCCCCCTTCACATACGCTCCTCCCATGAGCCTTTGTTTTGACGCGCTGTCTCACTGTGACAGACAGTGACTTGAGGATGACTCCCCAGCCTCGTACACACACCTCATGATAAATAAATTATGGTAGCATTAGCCGACGGGGCTACGGGCCGTCTGAATCAATCACCTGAGAGGCTAGCTTTGATGCTAGGCAGGCAGCTAGAGAGTGGACGTGGTGCCGTGCAACAATGCTCCAATCCCCTCCCTCCTTGTGAAGGGAAATTAAGAAGGTAGTTAATCAAAAGTTCATTAGCATACTGCGCCTTGCTCAGTCCACCCTTATACCCTGCTCATAATAGACACTTAGGCAGGCCATGTGAGGAGAATAACAAGTCTGAACCACTTGTGGTTGTGGACTTGTTTGAACTGAAAGACCACGTCGTCCCCTATGTGCCAAATGAGTTTTCTGACCCCAGGACCAGCAAAGCCTTAATTTAAAATCCACTGCACAATTTCCAACTTACTAAGAACAAGAATTTTAGGGGGGAAAAAAAGACTTATTTTGAAGGACAGTTTGTTTTTTTTCTCAAAATAAAATTCAATGAAACCATAAAGTTAGCTCTAAAGATTTACTTTATGTATGCACAGGGACAGCCCGTCTATGTCAATAAGCTGACCAAGTCCTCAACTACATAAACCTTATTATTTTTACCCACATTATCTTTCCTGTAGCCAAGGCAAATTCAGCTTGTGCCAGTTCACGTACACAACATGAACTTCTATTGGTGCAGTTTGCATAAGAACTCGAGGTTGCTCAACAAATGTAAGTTTTGTGAATCTGGTTTGCAACATTCAGCTATTGCTCACGGTCAGACGCTGTATCAAAAGCAGAAAACAATCACTTTAGTGGGGTTTAATGTGTTCAACACGAACATAAAGTCATTAGTAGGGTAATGGAGCATTGCATTGGCAGAGCATTCCCTGTTCCCCATGTTATAATGATGATTCCTTGTGTCTTTTCACAGCACTACTCCTCTCCATCTTGATCCATCAGAGCCGCCATGCCACATGTATGTGGAGAAACCTGATTCCCCAAATATTTGTTCTCTGCTTAGCTAAATTCCGCGCTATTTAACAGAACTAAAATCCCATGAAAATAATGTGTGTATCCCATCTTATCCCCTGTCACTTTCTAATGCAGTGTCGTACTGAGAAAACAGCGTCACACGCTGACAGGCAAATTGCTGCTCACCCAGGGCGACTGTGAAATACATGTATGAGTAGGTTGCAGCATAAATAAAAGGGCACTGGGCTCATATGGATCATGAGGTTCATATGCCTGTATGTGTCACATAAATGTAAGTTGAGGGAATCCAGGCCAGTTGTGTTTGTTTATCTGTTTAGCTTTCTGTTGGCACAACTGCAACCGCAACTGGATTCCACTGCATATTTTCCTTTTACTGTCCTTTACCGTCCTCTGACTGTTTATAAATTTTCATTTGACCATTATAACATTATGCACAACTAAACAGTGCTAAAATATATTGACAACAATAAGCTACTCAGATGGAGGGTACATGATGACCTGCAAAAATCCTGAATTATTGTGGTTTGACGAAAATGAGGAGTTGGACTGGGTGGCAAAGCATGGGCTAGTTTTATTTCTAAAGCTTGGAAAATGAGGCGACTGAATAATACGTGTATACAATATGAGATCATTTTATTCGATGCAGGCATACACAACATACTATTCATGTTTTCCTGTAATTTGTATGTTTGCTCTCACACCTACATGGAAATTGAAAGTCTGCCTTGTAAGCCCGTTTCAGCTGGGCATCTATTAGACGCTACGTTGATATCGGAATAGCCTACAACATAACTAAGTGCAATTTATTTTCACCATCTCCCGGGTCACATGATGTGGGCCGCATGTTGTGACGTTCCAACAACTGGATAGTGCAAATTAAAAGTTAGTAACCCACGTTATTCGTACAAAACTGATGTAACTCGCGCTCCATCGCGCTTACGGAGCACGAGCTGAGGCGGAGATTGACACCGCTACGTCCCCGCAAATCCATCGGCATTGCCGTGGCAATAAGCATTCTAACAGCCCAGCGTTTGTCTCTGTGCCCCAGGAAGTTTCATAGCCCATGAAATATTCATTCTAAACACAAAGCCTGAATAATAGTGAATTCAGTTAAATGCCTTTGACTGGCAGCTGAGGAAAGGATTTATAGCTGTAGGTAGTTCTGGTTACTTATGTTTGTGTATTTATGTCAGTGTCTTTGTGTGTATACAAGTGGAGGTGGTGTATGTGCCTGCCTCCATGAACATGTGTATACCGTTTACAATATGCAATCTATATGCATGTGAAAACGTCGCGCCATCGTCGTTTTAGTATGTTGCTGTGTCTGTATGTTTTATAAAGATGCAACCTTTCCATAGTTTCCTGCGAGGTGCAGTCGATACGGCGCTCGGCCAGGAGTATGATCATAGTCGGCATCTCTGCAGGCACAGACCCAGCTCGCTGTCGATAAGGCCGTCAATGCTCCTGCTCTGCCGCTGGATACACCTGTCAGCAAAAGAGAGAGGGCAAATCCGAGCACTGACTTTCAAAAGTCTCCAAGTCTTAAAACTTCATTATCAACACCATCGCCGTCTGGATTGGCAAAGTCAGACCGCAACAACCTTGATAAAAAGAAATGCTTGACTGGTCTTGACAGACTGGTGCCTTGCTTGTTTTAGTCATCACTGTGGTGGTCAGATGTGCTTGACTGTGGTTTTCAGTGAGTTTATGCGTTTATGGTGAAGCACAGACGAATTAGATTTTCTCCCCATAGTCGGCGTCTTTTTCTTCTGTCTGTGCAGACTTGCTGGCTGTTGTTGCTGATGCTAATTACCTTCACGTGCTACCACTTCTGTTTATTCCAACAAACTGCTCGTTGGTTCTGCAGGCAATGTGAAACACATCTCCTAGTTTGCACGTACCAATTTTCTCTGTGAATGGTCTGCAATACTCCCGGCTGACTGAATGAATGTATGGATGGAGCTGCTATTGTATTATATCAAAGGCCAATGGAGAGCAGAGCAGTTTAATAGTCACAAATTATTACTTAAACATGTAATAATGGGAAATTGGAATTGTCCTTTTCATTTAGTGAACATTATTACCCTTGGGATGAAAATAATCTAATTGATTTTGTCATAATCAATGTCAGTGGAGCTCTCTGTTGTTCATGCTCGTCTGTATTCTGTCATTTGATTGGCAGCTGATCCTTGACTCCGCCTTTCTCGAGTCCTAGGGCCTGAAATGGTCAGTCAGACAAATTACATCCTTTTAACCCAGCTGTCAATCAGACACTTAGTGGACTGGACCCCCGGGGGGGGGGGGGTATTTCTGTGTGTGGACTCATATGAGAGTGAGAAAGTCTCCGACAGCAGCTCTGATCCACACAAGCACACACATACACACTTTAGAGCAGGCAGATAATGAGAAACACGAGACCAGTAGTTTCCACTGTATGTAGTGCAGTGACACACACCAACACACACTTGAATTGATTGAACAGTAAGCCAGATGTCGAGCAACTCGCTGGCCTCCTTGCCCACTTTAACACACCTACACCCTCCTCCCATTGATATTCATATTCACAGCATGGTATTAACCAGAAGAGCTGCATCAGCTGCTTCACTCTCTTAGAGGGCGTTTTGCAGGGGGCTTTTATTCTTTAAAGGCCAGGGGAAACATCATTTAGGGGAGACACTTTGAATAGATGCTCACACAAGAGCCTAATATTCAGGAGGAGGTATATTGACAGGGGTGAGTGGTCAACCAAAAGGTCAGCACCAGCAAAAGACAGGAGAAGAGAGGAATCCAAACCCCAAACCTGTACAGGTCCATAGAAAAATAAAATGCAGGCAGCCACTTTTTCAATAGCGTGGAACCTGGCAACGTAGACTGCACAGTTGGAGAAAATCCTTCCTGCCAACAATCGGCAAGGCTCCCAGGCTCCATGAGGGGCAGTGTTTGAATGTATTCAGCACTGTTGAAAATAAAAAGGAGAAGAAAGAAACACGACAAGAAGAAAATAGAGAATGAGACTGAAATGGGCGAATCCCATAGGTTCTATTGATCTGTGACTGCCACACACACACACACACACACACTCAGGCTGGTTGCCAAGAAGCATTCTGGTGGTCAAATTTGTATAATTGATAGGGTTGAGTTTGACACTGTAATGTAATCTGGGACTAGAGTCCCTATGGTGTTATAGAGTGTGTGTATGTGTGAGAGAGCTTGTGGGGGGGGAGGGGGGTGAGGGAGTGTTGCGGGTTGCAGGAAGAAGGGACAGGGATTTGCTGTGGGGACTGAGTGTAAATTTGATGTATTGGACGGCAGTATTTTTCTTCCCTATACCAACCCCACGGGTTACACATGTAGCCTTCTCTACTGTAATGGGCTTTTACCAAGAGGGACCACTTTCTCACTCACACACAGTGTGTGTGTGTGTGTGTGTGTGTTTGACAAACTGTAACGTGTGCTTTCTCACTTCATTCACACACAAAAACACGTTTTTATTGAATAAGGCTTCACATATGAAAGAAAACGCAGCGCTGTATAGATGAACTGTCTGTTTGTATTTCAGGCTTACGTTTGCTGTGTGTGGATCCATTTTAATAACCAATTAATTGTGTCATTTAGTCAAACAAAAGTGCCAAACATTCGCTGTTCCCAACTTTTGAGACGTACATTTTTTCCACTAACTTTAATCACATTTGATTATTTTATCACTTAAGAAGTGAATCAAAATAATAATTGGTGGATTTATCCATAATGAAGATAAGCAGCCGCAGTATACACAGAGCTATTAGCTCAGATATCTCAATACACACAGTTTTTGTTTGTTTCATGTCTTTTTTGGTTTGTATACTCTGCATTTTCCTGGCTTTGTGTGGGCCTGACAGTGTTGCTGCTTCTTTGTTCCTCTGTCGCTGTGTGTCGAGTTTAATTGCAGGCCTTTGAGGGGGAATCGATTTGAGCAACAAGATAACTAAGTTATCAAACTGTTTCATTGACTGGCTGTCCCTTCTCTCTCTTTTGCCTCCTCCCTCCCTGCCTCGCCTCTCATTTTACTCTCCCTGTCTTCGCCCTCGATCCCTCTTTGCCCCCCTTCTCCTCCATCCATTTCCCCCCAAACTTTCTCATCTCATTCACCCTCCGCCCCCTCACAACAGGCCGACAGACCTGTCCACCGGAGAAGTTTGATTGCGGAGGGGCTGCCAGCAAATGTGTTTCGTTGTCATGGCGATGCGACGGAGAGAGGGACTGTGACAACGGGGCGGATGAGGAGCAGTGCGCTGCAGGTAAGTTTGTGGTGGGGGGTGGAAATGTGGAAACAATTTGCACTTTAGTTTCCTGTCACTCACTGCGGGCAAAAGCCTTAAACCAAGTAGTCTACATTTGAAGCTGCACAATGCAGGGTTAGCAGATGCTAACGCAAGAACATAACTGCCTTTCTTTTATTTTGAAGGACTTCATTACCCAGAAATAATTTGACATGAGTAAACTGCTCTCATGTAAATTTCCAATCACTACTGGCTGTTGGCTGCGGAGATGATGAAGCAAATTGTTTTGCAGTAGGTTAAATGATCATTAGGGAATCCAGTGTGCTCAGTACAGAGTGCTCATTTCCTGCTATTTGTTTCCTGCATGTGCTCTCTTTGATTAATACAGAATACAAATAGTGTGATCTGCAGAACTTGTATTTTCCTATCTGCTCGACTGAGGCTAGTTCAGTTTTAGAAGGCGTGTATGAAGTCATAAGTCCTTTGAAGTGCACAAAGCACTGAATAACATAATTGTACAGCGAAACGCCTGCAAAACGCGACTACTGTAACAAAGGGCGACGATCTTAAAGGAGGCAGGAACAGCAGAGGTGAGCAGAGGAACACAGAAGACGGAAAATTGTGACGTCGGAGGTGAGACAAGAGAGGAGAAATCACTTGAAAAGTTTAAGGTCCCATGTGATAATAGTTCTAGAAATGTAGTATTAAGGCACCTCTTGTTTCAGTAATAACTGCGTTGCACAACGCGTTTTGACAGAAGTTTTCTTTCACACCCTGGGGTGAAGATCAATCCTAAGTTTAGATCTAAAAGAATACTTAAAAAAATGTCAAAACTGGGGATATGTGGCTTATACAGAGTATGAGGCACGCAAAGCAAGCGCAGAAGTTTTCTACCCAGCCACCTGGGTCGTCGCATATTTTAAGATTCAGTTAAAATCTGGTCCAAAGTGCAGCCAGGAGTATTTTTAACTCAACGCCAAAGCTGCCAAAAAAGTAAAAATGTTTCATCTTTTATTTATGTATATTTTCTGTGTTACGTGTCTAGAGATGTCAAACATGATCTGTTTTTCCTCCCTGCAATCTTGTCCTTGTTCTTGGCTGTTGCTCGATGAGCTGGAAATGGGGGAAAAGCGGGTCACTCTGCAGACTGGGAGTTGGGCCAGTGGTGTTTTACAGAAGGGAAAACCAGTTATGTATCTTGCAAGTGTATCTGTCAAGACGTGTGCTATGCACCAGTTTGTCCTCTGTTTGCACAGATGGACTGACATTCAAATAACATACTTACACCAAGGCAAACGCAGTCTAACATACATTAGAGTACAATGCTCAGTGTGTCATGCACAGTGTGCAGAGGGGGGTGGCGGCACACACTAGTGTTTTCATGGTCATGGGCACCTGGTGCACCCACAGTTTACAAATAGGTTGCGATTAGGGATGATATTACTTATATTAATCACGTGTGGGTGTGTTCGGGGCTGGTTAAGGGCTGATGAATCGTAGCCAATCATATTTGCTCCTGTCATCCCCTTTATAACCAGCGCTATCCCTGCCGTGTAGGCTAGAGCCCATAGTCTCATTCTTAAACACACATTCTCACACACACACACACACAAACACATAATTATTCTGTGGCCATGGCGCAGTTTGTACTGTCGGAATATAAAACCTGACTAAAGAACACAGATGTACGTAATCAAGATATTTCCACCAAATCGCTGCAACACACAACGTGGCTCAGTCTTGGTTTCAATCATTCTGCAAGATCGGATCGTCGTATTTCAGTGTTGGATATCTCAAATGCTCATACACAAGGCTTAGCTGGCTTTATGCGAAACCTATAGAATACATACACACCCAAACACACACACACTTCATCTGCAACACCCGCACGCTTTTGCATAGCCACATACGCACACACTCACACCGCGTTATCTAGCCACCATCCTCACAGCTGGCATCAAAGCTGTAAAAAGGGCATTGATTTTCATCAGCATAAACATCTGGCCTTCAGCGTTATTGATTTTAAACCTGTGACACACACACACACACACACATGCACACACAGCATTTTTTTTTTTTTTTGAAGAATATAGATTGCCTGTAATATTTTCCCATTACTAAACCCGTGTTCTGTTAGGTAGAAAAGAAACCACTTTAAATGTATATGTACAGACATTTTCCGAATTTCTGTATAAACATCTGTATGTGGGCGTCTTCGGGAGAACAAGTATGACTTTCAGACCTACTGAGTAATTACATTTTTGTGGAGTGAAGGTGAAGTAATTCTGTCCCGTTGTTGTCACTTGTACAAGGGGCTATTGTAATGTATAGGAGAGAGTGAGTGTAGCAGAAGAGGGTCTCTGTAAGACTACAACCGCAAGGTTTGTGTGTGTGTATGTGTGTGTGTGTGTGTGTGTTTGTGTGTCTGATGCATCTCAGTTTCCGTAATGTTGCCACCGTCCCTCAGGCTCTGTGACATTCTCATGCCGGAAGTGAAGCACAACATGCATGTAATGCACACCGGAAGGACGTGCGCATGCATGTATAATTAAGGACACACACACACACGAACATACACACCGTAAGATTGCTCCCGGACGCTGTTAAATTCTCTCAATCTGTCCCTTATGTGCACAATCAAAGATGTGTAAAATGGTAAGTGAAACTACCATTTTTAATGAACTTTGCTGATTCCAGAGGCCATTTAGATAAAAATTATATCCAAATTTTAATTAATTTTGATTTCGAGTTGTGCAATCTCATCACTTTGAATACCCCGGGGGGTAATCTAACAAATATCTACCCAAAGAAAAAACACCCACGTATATTTTGAATACTATTATTAAGCTATTGCTTTTACAATAACATGCTCCGTACAAACCAGGAATATTGGCTAACTATCAGAAGCCGGTCACAGGGACACATTGTAAATACACCCGCCTGCCCACTCTACGCTGTTAAAGGACTGTTTTCACTTCACTTTCAGTTATCCTTCATGTCCATTGAGGCATCCTGTGTTTCGCAACATTAAACCTCATTGTCCGTCTCCTATTTTTCACCATTTCTTGTCATCTCTTCCTCTCCCTCTCTCTTTTGTTTTTTTGCGGTCTATGAGCAATTGTTTTTCATTGTAACTGAATATAAGAGGAGCATGTGTCAGAAACACTAGATAAGATAGATAGCAATGGAAATAGAAATACATCATGCAGGTTTGGCACAATCCTCAACATGCCAAGAGTTGTGAAATCTTACCTCAATATTTTGCCAGCAATTCACAAAATATGATGAACTTTACAACTGTGGAGCACCAGCAGACTGGCCGATAATAAACAGCTCTTTAAAGATCCCAGTTTTGCTAATGTGTCTGACGTTCAGAAAGCTTGTTTACAGCGTTTGCTTCAACCCATCTGATGCAAACATAGAAACACGTCCTCACTCCCCTTTTTCTTTTCATATTCAACTCCCTCTGCTGTTGGTTCTCACCTTCTCTGAGTGTTTCTCTCTTTGTCTCTCTGCACTCTCTTCACTCATCCCCCGCTCATGTCAGTAAGTTGTTAGAGTGCAGGCTGCTACTACACTGGGTCGTCACATTAGGGAGTTTGTGGCCACGGCCTGATGGAAACAACAGCGGCTGCTGATTGAGTCATGTAACCCGAGCTGCCATTACATTGTCCACACACCATCTCCGTCTCTCTGATGCGCCATACAAACTGTCCAAAAGCAAGAGTGCTTCCTCTCTTCCCGTCCTCGCCCATCAGAGGCGCCTGCACTTTTACATTCTCTTTTAATTCCTGCGTATTGACTCAGAGGGCAATCAGGCGCCACATGTTGCCTCCATTGTCTTTCATCTGCGTGATCTGCGTGAACCTCTGTCCCTTATTGCAGTGGAATATAAAGTGGTTAATACAGCTGTGAAATATTTCATAGGGGTCCTGATGATAATTGATTTCCTGCCTGATGCTTTGAGCGCGTGTGTGTGTGTGTGTGTGTGTGTGTGTGTGTGTGTGTGTGTGTGTGTGTGTGTGTGATATGGGAGTCGTGCTGTTATAATAACCTGTAGAGATCAGCTTTTGATCTATCATTTAAAGATGAAGGTGGTGGCGATGAATATTAAGTTCATCTGATCCATGAAAGAACATAAAAGTCCACTTCAAAGGACACACAATTGATCCATTGACATTTTTTTTCTTTATATCAAAGTTTAAGTGAATTTTCAGTAAGCTTTAGACATAGTGTGTTGTCACAAAAATAAGTGTGCAAAAATAACAACACACAATTCTTACTGTCCTCAGGTGTATTCACATGACAGCAGAAAAACAAGCGTCTTGTGCTGCACATTTGGCTGTGGTTCCCGCAGTATTTACCACCATGAATCAGATCAGGTGTATCAATCTACCTTCTCCTTCTCCCGTCACTCTGTGCATACAGTAAAACATAAGAGGTATAAAGATAAATCAGACCTACACTCGGATTGAGGTAGCATAAAACCTAATCATGGCGCTGTTATTACATTTACCATTCAAAAACTGATTTGTTCTTGACGTTACAGACACCGAAACAACAAAATCGAGTATTTTATGTAGAGATAACAAAGCGCCGCTACGTGACGAAGCAGTCTGATAGCAGATGGGGGCACAATACGGTGCGAATAGCTCTGCCAGACTGGCATTCTGGTAATGCCAACATTTCTGCGACGCACGCCACCATTCAGGGTTATCAGTGACAGGCAGACACACTTATCTCTAAAAGCTCTTACTAACAGAAATAATTGATAAAAAATAAATTAACTAATTAATAAAAAAAACACATGCAAGGGATGTTGGGAGCGTGTGTGTTCCATGCTAAATTAGTTTAATGGTGGCATGCTAATGAATGTTTTCATAAACCATATTAAAACTTGTGTAGAAAGTGTGTATGTATTGTACTACACCACCCAGCCACACATGCATTCACTCAGTCATTAGAAAACATATTTCCTTTTTGAAATCTGCTGCTTCAAATCCAGCCCCTCATCCTCCCCACCACCCTCTTCCTCCACCTCTGATCTCCTCTGCACTCTCTCCAACCCCACCCTCACGCCGCATGCTACAATTGGAGCACAGCTAACGTTAATTAGGGATGCTAATTGAGCATAACCAAACGTTGAATAAAACATGGGTCCAGGAAGAGAGGTTCTTTATTACATTTAGAGGAGGCCTCTGAAGAAAGTTTATCAGCCTTTAATTTATGTTGATGTGAAATGGCATTCGTTTAGGTGCACAGCCGCTGCTGCTAGCTGTGTGTTTGCGTGATACAGGGTGTGTGTGTGTGTGTGTGTGTGTGTTTGAGTAAAGGGGGTGCCTACATGATGTATGGCCTCCCTTTTTTTTGCTGAATACTAAATAATACTAACTCTTCTTTTTAGATGAAGATTTTTATCAAAACACAATTGAAAAGTGCTCTTTACACCTGCTCACCACTTCACTTTTGATTTCAACAAATGGGAGAACAGACACTCATGGATTAGGGGATTTTCCCCTCACCTCTCAATGCATCACTAATGCCTGTTAATAGAAACGAAAAGGCATGCGCCAGTGTTGGAATTAAGAAGTTGGGTTAATTAAATTGTCCAGTAGCGAGGGAATGAATTCCTCAATATATTCATTATATGTGTCTTGTTTGTTTGTTTGTTGGGGGGGGGGATTAACTCATAGTTTTCCCCTCTATCTTTGTTACCCGCTCACTGCATCTGAGCTTAACTGTATCACAGTCGGGCAGGCTATTTCTGATCCTTGGAGAGCTATGAAAATACTGTAATCATGTCGATGTGGCTGGCATTGCTAATATAGATGACGGAGTTACCTTTATGAGATCAACTAGCACCTGCAGCACATACTGTGGACCCCACTCAAACCCTCAGTCTTATTTGGGAATGCATGATAAACGTACTGTACATTTGTCCCGACAGGTTAAAGCCAAAGGACACTCTTACTGTGTGTTATTCTAAACCGTTGCAGCCATTTAAAGTCCTCAACAAACTACTGTGTGTGGGTTTTATGTTCCTTTCACTGAAGCATGCTGATTAATAATGTTTCAGTCTTACCTCATATACCTCACAAACACACACACACAAAAATTAGCGTGTCGGCTAATGTCAAGATCTCAAACAGTTACAAGTCTAATCACAACTGGATTCAAGCATCCATCAGTGGAATTGAAGATTGAATTATGTTGTTGTCGTTAGGGGTCCCAGGAATGAGTCCCACAGCAACAGACATGTAACCTGTGTCAATGAGGACACGGTGTGTTTACTCTCCTTCCAGATTGCTTCTCTGGTTGTTTTGTTAAACAACTCGATATCATGTGAACACAAAACATTTCTGTCCTATACATTGCAGTTATTTATATTTCATTCAGTTCCCTTCACTAGAGTCCATCACATCATTCAGCATTCTCAATTCCAATAAACACACGTTCACTCTAGCTACTCCCTCTGTGATTGAACACATTTCCATTGACTTTTGTATTCAATAAACATTCATGCATTTTTTACAACAGTATACAACTGGTTGAACCACTGTTATGAACTAGTGTCATTCAGAAATAATACACCATGTCCCTTTAATAATACAATGTCCCTTTAAATGTATCAGACTTAACATTGTGCTTCTGTATTAATTACAGGCCACTGAAATGTATTAACTTATGCTGGTCACAAGTTATTTTAGCGGAAAACGTAGGTGTCACTAATGACCAATATTCAATGTCAACAAAATGTGCATTAATTACAAACATCTCAGTCACAATACATATCTCAAATAGTGACAGCATGTACCTTTAAGTTAAGAGCAGCGAATGGCGTCACCTCAGGAAATCTTCGACAGAACAGACTGACTTTCTTTCACACATTTATGCGAGACAAAATCATTACAAGCGCTCTAAACCTTCAGCGGACGGACACGTTAATAAAGTCTTTATAAGGTAGATAATTACAGTTTATTTACAGTTTACCGCCCTGTGTCAAGCAGGTAGAAGCAGGAGCAATGAGGACACAGCGTGTTTAGTTTCCTTCCAGATTGCTTCTGAAGAAACTGCGAACGACTGCTGTTCAACGACGCGCAGTGATCTGGAAACCGTTCATTTGCTACAGTTGCGAATGTGATGGTCTTTCAGTCTTTCATAGTCACTTAATAAAGGACTGGACTCTACAGAGTCAGTACTCACTCCACAGACACGTTCTGCACTATATTGGCTAATACGAGACACACAGACAGAGAGAGAGAGAGAGAGAGAGAGAGAGAGAGGCTCCTGTTGGCCCTGGGGACCTGTTGCTCTTTTCACATCTGCCTGTGCTGCCGTGTTAACATTACAGCAAGCTGTTGCTGGATCGATGCCCACCAGGGATACGTTACTTGGTGTTTTATAGCAGGGCGGAGAGAGGGGCGGAGGAGAGGGAGACATTGTGTGTGTGTGTGTTATTCTGGTAGGAAGCGGAAGAAGGGGGGGGGGGTTAAGTGTTGATGTGTGGAGATGCAAGTTTAAAAGCTTTCCGCACGGAGTAAACATCCTAAACGGAACACAGTGAGATACAAACTGCACACGCATGAACACGCATACACGTAAACATGTCAGTTCCCCCAGACATCTGCACATGTGCAACATATAACTTCTTCAGTCCAGCTCACGGTAGGCCACCGGTACCTGTATTCCGTTATTCGATAACAGATCAAAGAGGACGAAGAAGAGTCCACCCTCCAGGATGTAGTGTGTGAGTGGTTTTGCCTCTTTTATCTTGCTTCACTCGTATTTCCACGAGAAGAGGTGGCTGCATAGACATAGAGTGGCCGCCTCAGAGTCTCAGAGTTTCTTCCCATTACATTCTCCTTCATCATTTATAATCCTTTGACTGCTCTCACTGTGTGCGTAGGTGTAACGTGATGGAGCACCAGCACACAAACGGGCTCACTGCGCGCCCAGAGGCGTTCGCACTTGCATCCGACTCGGGCAGACCGTCTTCCTCCAATGCTGGCTTTAAGAGCGCTCCCTTAATCCTCTTTCACCCCCAACCCCGTCCTTTCCCCTGCACTTGCACACACTCTCGGAATCACACGGAGATGACGGGGGAGTGTGTTTGTCGGAAAATTGACCAAAGTGAAACCACAACTTTGCTCAGAAGGTGATGCAACGGAATGTAAAAAAGGCAGGGAGGAAGAATCGTTTCATTTTGCTGCTTTCTTGTCCAGTAACCTATAGACAGCCGACGACCCAGTCCACCTCAGGCAAGAGAGTGTTCTCATAGCCTTCTCCCACAACGTACTTTTATACAGATTCTTTTGGCCTCTTTGAAGAAAAAAAAACGAAAGAAAAACACAAGTGAAACACATGCTGTCTTTCTGTCCATATTGGGACCTCAGTGGCTCCTAGCTGCTGGTTAATGTAATAAAGCCAGTAGCTGGTAACTAGCTGGTAGCTAGAGTTTGTCTAGAAATGTGTCCAGTGAACGCAGGATTAAGAACCTCCTCTCTGTGGGCTTTGTGTACAGTTGTGTTACCTTTTTTGAGATTCACTTCCCACTCAGTCTTAACACACGTCCGCTCCTGGGAGCTGCAGTTTTCAAACGAATAACAAAACAGTTGTTGCTGTATCATAAACCTCTGTGTGATTTCTTTTTTCTTCTAAAATACCTTGTGGAACAGGCAGTAGGGTTGAACTATGTCTCCAGTAAAGTTCGAGCCTGTTCAAATGGTCTTAACACACACTGTAATATCGAGAAAGAAACATGGTTTTTGTTTTGTTTTTTGGGGGGGGGTTTTAACGGTGGAGAGTGTTCAACATGAAAAACAACTACTTTATCATGATGAGGCCATCTAAAATGGTAATTATGTCATTATCATGCATGGTAAAATGCATATTGTGGAGATGTAATCATCACACTTAATCACAATGACCTATTTTTAATGTATTCATGGATTTACTACTCAACAATTATCGAAGGGGATGCAATTATTTTCCAGACAGGCATGCAGAGTGTGTGTGTCCATGTGTGTTGTGTGTGCAGGGGGGGGCGGGGGGGGCTTGATAAGATTTAAGACTGTGCGGAGCCACAAGGATGGAGCGATGGCCGTGTCCCATTTTACATTTGATGGCTGAATTCTAATGAAATATGAAATGTTTTGACCAATGGCATCCACAATGCACCCATGTCAATACACACGCCTACACACACACACACACACACACACACACATATAGACATTCAATCTACTGTGATTGCTGGTGAGGCTGTTAATATTCAAGTCTAAGCTGCCGGTTAGATGGTGGTGATTGAGCTATTGAAATATCCTTTTCTATTCAGTACACCTCCCTGTTGGGCTGTGTGTGTGTGTGTGTGTGTGTGTGTGTGTGTGTGTGTGTGTGTGTGTGTGTGTGTGTGTGTGTGTGTGTGTGCGCGTGTGTGCAATCCCCATAGTCCCCACTCATCATGAAGGTGGTTAAGAGAAAGTCTGTCCCTGGTGTATACCAATCAGGTTACACAGAGAGTTTCAGTCTCCCAGTGAATGTTGTGCCATTTTTTCTCTCCATCTAAGCTGCCATTCCACTTGGATTCCCCAGACTCCGCTGCCACGCTGCATTGAGGTCTTATTTTCGGGGGCTTTTCACACTCAGTTTGACAAGACAGAAGACAATCTAACCAGCACAGGTGAATGCAAAGTCTCTATTTGGCAGATGGTGGGGGAGATGAAGTTGAAATGCCGTGGTTGTATTTTGTGTGATTCGTTTAGTTTTACCAGTGTGCTGTTTCATAGTAATGCAGCCGCATGCTGGGGTCTGAAAGCAAGCGCTGAATGTGCTGTAAATCTAGACTCGATTGAGCCTGATTTGGACAGGGGTTTTATTTGACAGTTTACTGATGTACATATTTTTGAAATAAAGGTCCATTTCTAGTGTGTTCAGGTTTTAGTATGTAAAATATTTAATGTCCAGAAAATGGTAAGCCTTTTTCAGTTAGACCATAGTTTGCTGGGAAACCGTAAACCCAGATAATGAACCAGTGGGGTTTTAGCTGGCTTTCTCCTTAAACAATTTTGGTATCACCATCGACCATACATGGTGGTCATGGTGTCATCCATTCTTATTATCTAAGACTAAGTAAGAACTCCTTGAAACGTGGTGCGCGCTCCACCAGGTGAGCTACCGAGGCTATTAGGTAGGTAAATTCAGGAATCCCCCCAAATATGATGGAAGCTTCAGGTTATTGCAAATCCAAAACCCCTCTACAGCTCACCGTTTCATCGTTTCTTCTGCAGATACATTTACTTCTGCATTCCCTGTCTCCTTCTTTTCTCCCTCAGCAGTTTTCTCCGCATTGCTGGCTAAAGTGAAAGTTATTGAAAAGCAAGTTGTGTGCAAAGTAATCACAACATTTGAGACAGAAAGATAAATTGAAATAAATGAGAAATAAATCAGCAGATTGCACTGAGGAAAAGGCAGCATCATGTTTATGGTTTTAAAGTAATATAAGCGTGCTGGTATTGCACATTTTGATTGTCCGTATTGTAACTTTATTATGCCGGTCTATTCTGTACACATGACATCTGTAGTCTATATATGTATTTATATCTGTCTGTCCTGGGAGAGGCATCCCTCCTCTGTTGTTCTTCTTCCATTTTCTCCCCGTTAAAGGGGAAAAGGGTGTCGTATGCTGTACAGAAAAGCCCCTTGAGGCAAGAGAGTGTGATTTGTGATATTGGGCTGTATAAGTAAAATTGACTCGACTTCTAGTGAATGAGCAGTGTATAACAAAGTGTAAAATATAAGTACTGCACTAGCACTATCTTGTATCATATTTTCTTCATTTTTCTTCTTCTTCACATCTTTAAACCAAAAGAGGCGACTGCCATATTAGATGCAGCTTTCCCACCAATGCTCCAAACATGTAGTGTCGGCTGTGTGCCTGGTAAACCCCATTTGGCCGGGCTGTCGGAGAGTGAATTTCTTCTGAAGCTGCCTTCTGTTTGTCAGTCAGTGATAAATCTATTCGGAATTTCGTCTCTCCTCACTGTCTTGTCTATTCCATCAGGAAAAAGGAGGATCACTTTTATGTTACAGCAAGTCGAAGAGCTGAGGGCTTAGGGCCTGCCTGTCTGGTGGTCACCAGTGTGTGTGTGTGTGTGTGTGTGTGTGTGTGTGTGTGTGTGTGTGTGTGTGTGTGTGTGTGTGTGTGTGTGTGTGTGTGTGTGTGTGTGTGTGTGTGTGTGCATGCGTGCATGCTGCTATCCTCCCGCGTCGATGCTTCAAAGGCCTAATGTAGCCAAAGCACTAATAAACACTTTGTGAGGGCCCTGGAGAGGGACTTCATGTCAAGTTGTCTACGTCTCTCTTCACACACACACAGACAGACAGACACACACACACACACGCACACATACACACTCGGGGCCCCTCCGGCCCTCCTGCAGAATGTGTTGCATCAGAATCTAAAATGAATGATCTAAAACTGTCTCTCCTCCCTCTTGTCCGCTTCGTCTTTCTCCCACACAGCTTCTCAGTGTTTAGTCCCCAACTAAGTGGCAGGCTAATATTCCTAGACCTGTGCAGCACACAACCGTCTCGTTACAGATGCGGGGATGCCGACGCCTCTGGCAACTCTTCTTCCTCTGACGGTTTGCTGTTTTAATGATATGAAGGGTAATGGCGCCTGATAGATAGCAAATGCTACATTAACCAACTGTCCTAAAGACACTGACTCAGTTGCATGAGGATGTTTCCGAGCGCTGTGGAGATGTGGAGTGCAAGAAAATGAGTTTATGATGTCAGGTTTTTTCATGTATGTGCCTAGTAATTTCATTGTTACTTTTACGCAATTTTAAAATGTGGTGCCCTGTCATTTTGTTCGTTGGCACCTCTAAAAAGAGGTATTGCACACTGATATTACCTTTAAAAACTGCACTTCCTGTTAATCTCCAGTGTGGAGGTGGTGAAGTGGGTCAGCCATCATTATTGACCGAGAGCTTGCTTGCTGCTCAGGAGACAATGTTGCATCGCGCCATCAGTTTCAATTCGTCAGTTGTCACTGTGCATGAGGAGGAATATCTTCCAGTGACCAAACGGAAAAGTAATAACAATTTCTCCAAATAGCGTGAATATATGAGGCGTCACTGCTGCAGTCCCTCTTTATAATGCAACAACACCGGCCTCAAGTAGCAGAACTATTGGAAACCCCTCAGTCCAAGTCATGTTTCGAGGCGCTGGGTATTCACAGTGCACAGCCCTGATGAAAGCACGCACTGAAGTGTTGGATGCGGTTTGGGCTGGTATTTTAATAAATAGTGAATAATTGAACAGTAATATTTTACTGATTTTATTTTATTTTTTTTTCCTCCCCATCAATCCTCATGAATATAGATAGTGATTAGTTTGCAATTACCCTTGTGTGTCTGACAGTACAAGGCATGCTTGACTCAACACGGATTTGTTTTTTTATTGACGCTCTCGCATGAAAGATACGGCATACATATTGATATTTCATAGAGTAGATGAACATGTCGCTTGTCTACTGTACGGCCCATTAAGCCTACCCTGCACTGAAATGCCTTCAGGTGTTAGTGTCTGCTTTTAGCTGATTGCAGAGCGAGCGTGATTCTGTTTGTGGTTAAATGTAGCATTTTACACAGCGTGTGTGTGTGTAGTGTTTTACTTCTATTTCTCTGTTGTTAGAGCTGATCTGTGATCTTTAGCTTGCTTTTCTGCTAGCACACCTGGTGAACTAAGGTTTGTGACAAGCGTATTGATGGGGGCTAAAGTGTGTGTGTGTGTGTGTGTGTGTGTGTGTGTGTGTGTGTGTGTGTGTGTGTGTGTGTGTGTGTGTGTGTATGTGTGTGTGTATGCGTGTACACACATGTGCGTGCTCCCACACCACGGCTCAGTGGCTGCCATGTTAGACCGGAGTCTGATTGGATTCCACGCTCCAGAAACATTAAACCAGGTGACTCAGAGAGAAAGGTTGAAGTGAGGTGTGTGTGTGTGTGTGTGTGTGTGTGTGTGTGTGTGTGTGTGTGTGTGTGTGTGTGTGTGTGTGTGTGTGTGTGCATGTGTATGTGTGGGTATATCTAGTGTCTCTGCATTACATGTGTTTGAATGCACATTGAAGCACAAATAGATCTGTGTTTTAATGTCCACCTGTATGTGTGCTTGCCTCTTTTTGAGTGTGTTAGGTGGAGATTACATACCTTTTCCTGTGTGTGTGTGTGTGTGTGTGTGTGTGTGTACACTATGCATAACTGCTTGTTTCAGAGCAGCCCACGCTGAAAGAGAGTTCAATTGTCCTTCAGATCAAGGTCAATGAGCTGCGCCCTATCTCCCAACTCCATCTATTAGCTGTCCAGTGGAGGGTCTGGGGATGGATGAATAGAAAGCTTCGACCCCGAGTTAAACACAATCACCTGCAGGTGGGGAAGGTTACTGTCAAGATGTAATCAGTTACAGATTACTGATTACCTATTTAAAATTGTAATTGGTAAAATAATCCATTGGATGGATGTGTTTAATTAACAGTCAGGAGGCCAGCTCTGTAACACAACCTGACTCCTCTCAACTTTTTTTCCAAGCTTTCTTCTTGCACTTTATTCACTTTTTGGGGGGGGCGAGACACCTATTGTAAGTAGCTTAAACAAGTGTTACTAATTATTTTAAATTCCGTTATAATATAAAGTTACAGTTGCAGAGTTTGTTGTCTGTAATCCCACTATATCTAATCTGTTACCTGTCACATCCGACCATCTATCCTCTCCGCCTTTATCTGCTATTACATCTGCCTTCCTGTTATTCCGGGGATGGGTCCCTTTTGGTGGGAAAGGACATTTCTACTCTCAAACCTATCAATGGATCTACCGCCCCATGTGCTTCTCTGAGCGCCGCAATCTCCCTTCTCTCTGTTTTGAAGGATTGGTGTTAAACCGAGAGCCGGCTTCCCTGACTGATCGACCGAATTCCTCTTGGCGTGTGTCAGCTTTGACGTGGTTAGGTGATGGGATCAAGGGATTGAAGTAACACACAGCTGGAGTGGCCCTGCGCTCTGTGTGGATTTCGGAAGTTCACCCTGGAAAACAGCAAACACCAGAACATTACGTATGCTGATGTCCGCAGGCCGATAGACAGAGGGTGACACATAGCGTTCTAATATCAGTAAGAAGCAATGAGGCAAATGTCACCATCTTCAAGTCCTCTGCAAAGCATTCTTACATGGCAAGCCGTCTGATTTCAAAGGAAATCTTCTGGATTACGTAACAGGAACAAAGGGAGATTCCTTCATGAGAGTGTACTTTTCATCCAGCACAAACAGCATTAAGACTTTCATGTAATGGCAGAGGAAAGAAGAAGTGAAAGACTTTGAATATTTTTTATCTGGTTTAGTGAAGTCACAGGCAAACACGACACACAGGCGCAGAGAGCTGAACTGTGGGGTTTGGGCAGGTGGCATCCTCTTCTCTGAAACAGAGAGCAGCAGGGTTTATGGGAAGTGGGGTCGTCATGTTTAGAGACGCTTCACTTCAGTGACAACAATACCAGTGATCTGAGACACAGCGCGATAATTGTGGTATTCCTTGTCAAGGATCAGGTTTGAAGTCACGATTAACCCTGGCTTGGTTCTTAATGAATAATGCCAAGGATCAGTCAGAAGCTCTGATATGCCAAAACACGACCATAAAGCGTTCCACAACTATTGTGGAAAAGGCTGTTTCTTTCCCCCAACATGACTTGTTTACTTACTTTTGTTAACTTATGTGTATGCTGTATATTGCTGCTCCGTGTTCCATTTTATTCAGGTTTCAGTATTCAGTGTGACAAAAACAAAGGAAATAGCTGAAATATGTATCCAGGGATCCAGGGATGGTGAAAAACCTAAAGAAGGAGAATAGATGCCATCCCACCCCTCTTGTAACTCGTGCAGGATGGGTTTAATACCGCCTTCGTTCCTGTGAATTTCAAACTCAAGTTAAAGTTGGTTTCATCCGTGAGACGCACATTCGATGAACTGCGAGCCGCCTGCCTGTTCCTGTAGTGGAAATAAAGCTATTGAGAACAAACTATCTTTTTTTCTTTTTTTTATAGCTCAACATCCCAGTGGGAACCACACTAACAAGCTTCTTATCCCAGCATCGCTGTTTATAGCCAACACACCTGGCTGACCAAGCTTTAATGGGAAAACGCATAAAAAAAACCCAAAAGGTGTTTAGTCTGACTTGCAACACATCATCACCCTCTGGGATGAAGCAAAATATGTTTCCAATTTTCGGAAGCAAAAAGTGTTAAAATAATCACTTTATAACTTTCACCAAGTATTTGTTTGCACAAGCACACCTTACGTGACCCCCAAACCACCTAAGCTTCTGCCGGGATGCTGCTGATGTTGTTTATGTGCTCCTGTTAATTAAATTACTTAGATCTGAGTGGGGATGATTAGCATGCTAGCAGTAATAGCTAGCAGGGAATCCAATAGCCTATTATCATAATGAGTCCCTTTGGCGCACTGTGTGGGTTGGTAGAAGCGAGAGAGAGAGAGAGTGTGAAGCGGCTATGTTGGTCGCCCAGAGAGGAACTTTACATCAAAGACAAGTGGTTTTTATTTTCTTTCTTTCTTTCTTTCTTTCTTTCTTTTTTTCTAGCAGAATACATGATTCAAATTGATTTGTCGATTTGTCCAACCTGGCTGGAATTAGATCATCTCACTGCTGGGATATATCAAAGAGGAAACACGCAGTTTGCCAGTAAAACGCAACACACACACACACACACACACACACACACACCCTCACCGATGCGTAAAGAAGTTTAAATATTATTCATCATCGTTTTTTGTGATAATTTCCCAGCTGCCAGAAGTCTCCAGATACTGTAGGTGAAGAAATAAACACATGCACAGACAATCAAGCACATAAATATACACAGTCTCCACAGGTATTTCTGTATAAACATTCACACGCACACACACAAATAGTCGCGGAGGATGGGGGGGGGGGGGGGGGGGGGGGTCTGCACTGCGGCAGGCACCTGCAGCTGTGGCCCTACTCATTGCTCATTGTACACCTGTTCCCACATACTGGACTCCTGCTGCACATATGCTCTCGACCTCCCGCTTCATATGGTCGGACGTCATGCTTATCTCCTGTGTTTCAATGTAATAATGGTTGCATTCATTGTTTAAAGGGTTGAGACCATGTTTATTTCTATTTAATAATGCATAATATTTGCGTATGCCGTCAGGCGAGTTCATCTGCTCCCCCCCCCCCCCCCCCGGCTCTTTATCCCTTTTTACTTGAACAGTTACTGCTCCTCAGCACCACGCACAGTCGCCAGTTTGACTTCAAATCAAACTCTTCCTTTTACTCCCACCGGGCACCAAAAGCCCAAGAGCAATGGGAGGGAGACGTGGAATTGCCCTCTGCTCATTAACTCTAAATTTGAACACCAACAGTGTCTTTCAATCCATCTCCACAGAACGAGAGGAAGACATGTTGCTGCATATATTCCTACTCTCCCAAGGAATTGTAATGCATGCAGTGATAAGTTAACTGTATCTGTCCTCTAACTCCCATTTTATCTTATCTCCTCCCACCTGCATCACTGTCTGCTTCCAGAAGGAGTTCAAGTGGATGCATGCTTTATTTGACAGCTGACTATAGATTATATATACATTGTCTCTCACAATGTTAACCTCCTCTGTTTTTCATCCCCCTGTCCCATTCCTCCTGTAGATGCCAAGGCCTGCCCCTCCCAAGATTTCCATTGTCGCAATGGGAAGTGTGTGGCACCAATCTTTGTGTGTGATGGCGACGACGACTGCGGGGACGCCAGCGACGAGGAGAAGTGCTTGGCTCCCACCTGCGGCCAGCACGAGTTCCGCTGCAATGACACTGAGTGCATCCCCGCCCTGTGGAGTTGCGACGGTGACCCGGACTGCAAGGACAAGTCGGACGAGTCCATGGAGCGCTGCAGCCGGAGGACGGAGCCCCAGAAACCCCAGAAACCCCGCTGCCCGGTTGGCGAGTTCCAGTGCGGGAGTGGGGAGTGTGTCCACATGAACTGGAAGTGCGACGGAGATGCAGACTGCAAGGACAAATCGGATGAAGCAAACTGTCGTAAGTCAGATGCGGATATATTGCGTTTATGTGGATGGATAAATGGATAAAAGTTTGCAAATGAATGGACTTATAATGCTGCTGGCCTTTTAATTCTTATCAAGAAACCCATAAGAGACCACATTTAGTCTACCAATAAGAATTATCTGTGTAGATGAGGTAGGTACAGCAGTTTCCCAGTGCCAAAGAACTCCAAAGTGGTTGTTGTCCAAAGACTATTGAAACAAATGATAAAAGAGTCATACCACTGATATATTCTTTAATTAAAACGAACATAGCCAGTGTAGTTTATTCTGAAACAACTCCATGACAGCATTTTCAGTCTCCAGAGAGTAGCCTTGACGTCGCTGCACATGCTCAGTGACACAGCTTTGCCAGTAAATTACATTTGCAGTGTTCATTGTAATGAAGGAATGTGTCATCCTATTGCAATGTGATGGTTCTTTTATGTCATTTATCTTTTATCTATGGCACTAAGGCTACACACAGTACTTGTTAGGAGGTCAATTCATTTTTCGTTTGTTTTTTTACTGAATCTCATGGTAATTATAAAAAAGTCAACACCAGAGGAGCATTTAATGAAGGTGATTCATGGATACCAACAATAATGCATGTTGTGTTGTGGAACAATGGCTATGTGTGTGGCTCACCGCTACTGAAGGAACGTGCTTCAAAGGCTGACAAATGACAAATCTCTGTAACACCAAGTGATTGAAAGAAGATCAATGCTAACTTTATCACGATAATCCCTGAGTGTGTTGCCATGCAACCGTGTGATCTGTGGAAGCAGAAGGAGAACCTCTGAGTGTGTTTGACCACGTGCGTTTGTTGTGTGAGTGCGCGCGCACGTGCGTGTGTGGGAGGTGAAGGTCCTTCATCAAGCGAGACCCCCATCTGGTCTCCTCTTCACACTCCCACACACCACTCAGGGAGATGACGGCAGCCATACGACATGATACAAGCACACTGCGCTGCCACACACACACACACACACACACACACACACACACACACACACACGCATGCTTTCTCAAGACTGCAAGAGCTCTAACACATGTATACATGGAGAACATACCTGTATTCTCACATGCAGTCATCAATATGCAGATATCCATGTGCGCACAAATGCCTGAGCTGAAGTAATCATACAATCATAGAGGGCGGGTCCAGTACGTAAAGGGCACTCTCAAAGTGATTACGTCAATGTATAGACAATTGCACAGACTGTATAATAATACTCTTCAAAACCCATCTTCCAATCCAACAGGTCATTATTATTCATTGACTTTGCAGGTATGCACCGCACGATGGGACAGGTTTTGATGTGAATATCACATGACAAGAAGGTTAAAAACAATATGCAAATGAGCGTCACAGTCATAGCATTTGGTCATTCAATCTGTGTTCCTATTTGCTCTTTTCTGGAAGGATAATTATAATTAAAATGTCTGTTTTCCAGGTCTATGATTGATATGCAGGCTTCTATTTGGTCATGAATAAAATAAACACAGTAGTAGCCCTGTGACGTTACTTCTGACAGCAAGTGAAGTGGTCCACATGTGGAATCATCTGTCATCAATAACCATGTTCACTGTTTCGCAGATGGGATGAGGCAGGAGCTGTGTGTACTGTATGTATTTGATTGGGTCTGTGTGCTTGCTCATCACGCTGTGACTAAAAGTGGGCGGTTGGGGGGTGTGTGTCTAACAAGATGTAATAGTTTTAGATGTCTGTGTAATGTAAATGAGGGAGCAGAGCTCAGCTTAGGGAGGTGTAACATTTCAATGTAAATGAGGGATGTGAGAACCATTGCATATCCGCGGTTTGTTCTCTCCTCCTCCTCTGTTCCTCCAAGCTTTGCTCATTCGCTCAGACCCGTCCCCTGGTTATTATCTCCCATCTTATTGGAAACATCTGTCTCAATAATCGTGCGTTATTTCGCAGACATGCTGAGACAAGTGACTGTGAGAGGGGCGACAGAAGGTTAATGTAGATGAGAAATGGTCAAATTGTATCTGCAGTTGGTTCCCGTCTTTGCCACGTGCCAACTTTTCCGCAGATGGCAGACGTTATTATTGCTGTTCATCCTGGGGATTTATCATAATTAGCTGAGCTCAGATCCCAATCATTTGTCTGAAAGAACCAGCACATTTTGTGATGGCACGGGATTATGTCTTCCACCCTGTGCTGATTTTTGGCATTGACGTGTGTTCATCTTTATTTCAAGTTTGAGCAGTAGAAGTCAGCGTCCCTGTGTGTTCATGTAAATTTTCCAGTGTCCTGCATTTGGTGTGTCTGTACTGTATGTGACCGCTCACCTACAGCACGTGCGCACATTTGTGGATTTGTGCTCACTTGGTGTGAAACAGTGCGTGTGGCTGTGTTTTATTCCATATTTCCCTGATACACCGATTGTGTGCCTCGCATTTTTGTGAGCCTCCACAGCCATTGATCATGTCTGCCTCCAGTCCCTTGGCAGAGCCAATCCAAAACACAGCACATGAATAATTAAACAGCCAGTTAAAAAGACGAATGAGTTAAATAAACCTGCCCTCCGCTTTAACGCCAGCACAAAACAAATGCACATACACACATTCTCAATAGGTCACTGGATGTGGGTTTCCCTCAGACAGTGAATGAATACCTGCCTGGTTTTCATTTCCACCGGGGCTTTTTCTGTGCAGGTTAGAGCTGTGTATGACTGATTACTGTTGGATTGGAACACACTCACTGCACAGGTTGGCCTGGTGAAAGAAGCATAACACACACCGCACACACACGTGCACATCTTCACAGACACAGCTGAGGAGGAGAAATGACGGGCTGAATATTTTCTGTAGGTGTTTGTGTGCGCGTTGTCTTTACTTCCACAGGGACATAGAATTAGATTAGAATGAAAGAGTGAGAGTTTAGGAATGTTTTCGAGGGCTAAATGTTGTCATCTAATGTGCTCATTTCTCCATCAGTATCTGTGTGTACTTTTAAAAATGCCCTGTATTTGTGTTATGAGCCTCTAGCTTTGTGTCTTCTCATAGATGAGACCGTAGATGACATTTTCCACTGTGATATTAAGCTAATTGCAATGTATCTGTTCATGGTTTGTGCCCCCCAGCCCTGCTTACGTGTCGACCTGATGAGTTCCAGTGTGGTGATGGATCCTGCATCCACGGCACCAAACAGTGTAATAAAGTCCACGACTGTCCGGACTACAGCGATGAAGCTGGCTGCGTCAACGGTAAGCGTCAGATAAGTACGGCCCGCTGCAAACATGTGAACGACCGGCTACACGCCTGCATCATATTTATTTTCACTTCGATAATGCGGGTTGTGAAATGCAGGTTTTTCATCTGAATGTTGTAGTAGCATTCATATTCCGTATTCTACGACTACGAAAAATAGAATTTTTTGTCATACTTGTTTCACAGTAAAGATCTATCCAATCAAATGTTAAATGGCTGCATCCAACTAGTCACACACACACACACACACACACACACACACACACTCACTGACCATCAGGAGCAATTTAGGGTTCAGTGTCTTGCCCAAGGACACTTCGACATGTGGACAGGAGGAGCTGGGGATGGAACCAACAACCCTGTGATCAGTGGATGACCCGCTCCACCTCCTGAACACAGCCGGCTCCTATTAAAACTTTAATACTACTAGCGAGATTCACAGGGGATATACTAGAGATTAGCACAGATGGCTGCAGTTGGCTGCGCTAGTTTAATCTGCCTCATGAGAAACTTAACTTAAAACGCTTAAAGAAGTATGTTTTGCTCCGCTAAGGCAACAAAGGCATGGAGGAATGGCACTGGAAGAGGCCACAGTGTCGAAGTATTTAAAGAATCTAAAGAATCTAAAGAAAATGTTTCTGCCTTATATCTGCTTTTAACTTCTCATAATGGCAATAATAATAATAATATTAATTTTATTCATAGAGCACTTTTCAAGCAAAAAGAACAGGCAGTGCTTTCCCAGGTGAGGAAATTCAAAACATAAGCAACATAAGGGACAATAACAAGAGGAACCATAATGAAACATATATATACACGCGTACATACATACATATATATAAGATAAAACAGCTCATGACCACAGAAGTGTAGTCTGCCAGCTTTTACAAGACGTCTTCATACTTAATAAATGTGATTGTGGAAAGCATTTGCAAACAAGTGACGGTGATATTTTTACTCAACCACTCACTGCATACACACATACACGTACGTACACGTCACCCCGACTTTACATAGTGTGGCACACACTAAGCTCGTGGTCATCGTCAGACACTCTGCCTGGCAGTGAACTTTATCCCGAAGCCAGTGTTCTGAAAGTGCAGCTGTGAACCCGAAATTGATTTTTTTTTTACTCTTCATAGTTTCCAAAAAGGGCACAGTAGAGTACGTGTGTGCTGTTTTTTCTTCTTTTTTGTGAGGTGTCATGTCATGCTTCTTTTTTTTTTCCTGTTTTCACTCCCTCCAAATTTGTGATGTTGCAATTTTTCACATTATTTGCGAGAGCTTCCAATTTTTTCCAATTCTCGCGAAGGAAAGGTCAAATCACTAGAAATACCTGCAAATCAAAAACAAAAACAATAAAAATGTTCATGCTTGATGGACCTTCTCACCTATGTGCTTTTTCAGGCACCTCTGTTTATTGCGGCCAATAAGATTCACCAATTAAAAATCTCAACAAAGCATCTCTAACCTTACATCTAACTACCTATAACCGGTCTATATTTACACAGTAGGTAGCTATAACTAAGCAGGTTGTTTTTTGATCAAATTCCTGGCTGACTATCTCCACAAACTACAAGCAACTTTTACTGTATTACTTGTAAAGGCGTCACATTTACTATAATTACGATAAGTCTTTTTATACGCAAAAAAATAAAGAAAAATCTGACCCCCACTGGATCTGACTGCCCCACAAATTATGAAATGAGAATACTAATTTGGTACATTTTGTTTGTTTAAGACACCTACTTAAGTCCCTGAATATTGCTAATAATACTATTCTCATGTTTCTAGGTGAAAAAGGGATGTAGTTCTGTAAGTTAAAACCTGATCTCTAACTAGTGTGTTGCGTCTTCACCACAGTTACAAAGTGCGACGGGCCGAGGAGGTTCCGCTGTAAGAACGGGGAGTGTATTGACAGCAGCAAGGTGTGTGACAATGTGAAAGACTGCAAGGACTGGTCTGATGAACCCATGAAGGAGTGTGGTAAGATCGCTTCTCTCCGTTTCTCTTCACACACGCAAAAAACATGCCCAGATACTCATTAGTTCTTTCACCACCTCAGGCATACATGGCTGTACATACATGCTGGTGTAATAGCGCTGATGCGCTCACGCACAGCCCGGCAACATCAGCTGCTTCTAATGTGGGTGGTCACTCTTCTTAGTAAATGGAGCCTCATTTGATCAAGGTAGGGCAAAGCAGGACATTTCTCGACTGACTTGTTATGATCAAAGAGCCAAGCAGCTCTCTGCCCTCTGGTGCGATCTTAGCCAGGAAAACGTGACCTGACTACATTACCCATAAGGACCCACACAGATTATCCACACACCATAGATAATTACCACTTAGTGAGCTTCAGTCACGGATCTCACATCACAAGCAAATGAAATCCAGCTGCAAACAGAGTGCAGATGAGAAAAAAACCCAAAACATACCTGTTTATTAAGGTCTATCCAGTAAATGTAGCTCATGTAATTACAATTGAAGGACTGTACCTTGTGTTGTATTTGTGAAATGTCACTCAAGCACATGTAAGCAGTAAGTCCCTGAGATCACTCAAGGAAAGTGCACTTGACTCCCAGTCTTGCTCTGAAGTAGAGTGGTCTCAAGCCAGTCACATGGGTATAGAAATGATTTCAGCTCACTCTGATCTTGAGGCAGATGGATATACACTGTAATGAGATTGCCCTGTAACCATGTCATTAATGTTAAACATGATGTTCAGTGTGGCTCAAGGCAAACCTGCTTCTCCTCCTTTAGCTAGAAGTGGAGAATGTGGTAGTTCCAGGCCAAAGCTATGTAAAATGGTCAAAAATCAAGTTATATTTACATTGAGTGTCACCAAAACACATTGTGTGTATCCTTTAGGGTCTAACAAATGTTTTGAATGCATTGCTAACAGTCTTCTCCCAAACTCTCCCAAACTGTTGAGAGTCTAAATTGTCTACATTTTTATTTATGATGTAGCAAAGATTTCTCTTAAGGGGAACTGCAGAGATCATTTCAGTTAGTCATGGAGGGGAGGGGAATTCCACTCTGCCTGTGAAAATATTATTTTCAAATTGTGACGATGACATCAGGGGTTATTATCAAGGTTTCGACTTGAAAAAACGTTGCTTGGGGGCATGAAGTTTGAAAGAGGTTGATGTTAAACAGGCTGGGAGGGTCTAATGAGAGACACTATCATGTTGCAGTATGGGAAGTGTATGTTTTTAGAGTTTGACTCATATATAGGGACTAAAAGGTAGGATATCTCTGCCTCAGTTGCATCCATTTTGACAGTTTTTGAGGAGTTTCCCAACACTAAATCTCTGGAGTACCCCGTTATTGGAAATAAGGGACCTAGGCCAAATCTTAAAAGACAGCCCCAGACCAAAAGTATACAAATGTTGACATAACAAATTACAACCTTAATTTTAGTTAAGTGTCATGCAGATTTCTCAGTCGTTACTTCCCTCTGTCTCTCTCCATTTCTATTCTTGATGTCTCTCGCTCTCTCCCTCCCAGTCTCACTGTCTCTCAGCAAAACCTGTAGCCTTGAAGCTTAAATCTTTAATGTAAACCGGTAATGAAGTACCAGCTTTAGCTTTATGCAGCGATCTCTCTCTCTCTGCTCCCCGGAGGGTAGTTGAAAGACAAAGGAATAAATGGAGGCGCAGAAACAGATACAAATGGAGGGGACACAGAGGAAGTCCAATCTGTTCAGCCAGAAAGAAAACAAGGAGGAAATGGAGAGAATGAGATGGAGAGGATGAAGGACAGCGTGTGTGTGTGTGTGTGTGTGTGTGTGTGTGTGTGTGTGTGTAACAATAGGCACCTGGAACACGTGGCCGAGCTCCCTGTTGGTGAGTGGATTGGTTCCAGGTGCGTTTGGCGAAGACTGTGCCTGCAGGCCGTGAACACACACAAGCAAGGCCATGAATATACACACAACCATACCCATGACACTCTCCCTTTCTACTGCTTTTAAGCTCTGTGTCTTTTCTTCTTTAACGTAAATTTGAGGTGCACACAGACACACTTGACGGGACTGAATTGTCTTAACTGGCAGGATGTTTCAAACCAACGTTTGGGTGTTTTGCCCCTCTGTCCGACTCTTTATTTGTGTCTTACCCAGGCCGAGTTGCAGCCCGCTGGGGTTATTTCATCATTGCTCAACTCCTCTTTACTTCCCTCCCCTCTCGTTCCTGTCCCATCCTCTGTCCTTCCCCCTACTGCCCATCTCGCTGCAGGCCTGAACGAGTGTGCAGACAACAATGGTGGCTGCTCCCACATCTGCAGGGACCGGAGAATCGGTTATGAGTGTGACTGTCCCTCCGGGTACAAACTCCTCGACAAAAAGACTTGTGGAGGTAAAGAAAAAGTTAAAGTTATGCGGCAAGACCGCTGCCTTTATGCAGAAGACCACGAGCGATGTACAATCACACCTCTGTCCTATTTAGTTCTGTGAGAGACCATGGGAGCTCCATAAGGGTTAAGTAGGGTTACTAACCCTGCTAACTATTATATTCATTTCCATTGAAAATTAAGTCAGCTTCATCTATCTGTGTCCAGTAAAGAACGAAGACTGAGACATGACTTGATGCAGAGCTTAAACAAAAACGACTTCTTTCAACCACTCCAAGGCGGACATATTGACATGTTGTATCTTCTTCATATGATCCACATCTGGGTGTACTGGGAGTCATTGTGATTGTAGTTTGGTTGCCAGGTCCAGATGCTTGGGCAGATCTACATATGAAAGGCAAGGCATGTTTTTTATAACCCACCGTCCGTGATGGTGATGTTACGTTCAGTTGGAGCTGTTACAGAGAGTTGCTTAAAAAAAAATTGTAAAAAATGTTGCAACAGTCTCTGAAATCGCATTTTGCGTTTCCTGTCTCCGAAGCAAGTTAAATGAACGAGAAACAAAGCATAAATTAGACAGCTTTGAAGTCGCTTGAAAGGGATTTGTTTTTACTTTTACTGGACAGAGCGAGGGGAAGCGGGTTCCCCTGCTTCACGTCTTGCTGCTAAGCCTGACTGAACACATCCCAAATCCTGATCTCAGTGAGATCAAATTGGCATTGATCTTCGAGTGGAGCTGTGGGTTTGCTGGCAAGCGAGCATTTCCCAAAATGTTGGACTTTTGCTTTACGATTTTATTTGGTTTAAGGTGTTTAAATGTACCTCAATTTCAGTCCTGTCTGTTGTCAAACAAACTAGCACGGACAATATATCTGTGCAGTGGACAGGTGTATTCTGTGGGCAGAATATTAGTTCACATAAAGAAGAGTTCAGTCCAGCAAAGTACATGAAACATTTTCAGCCACGAGATCTTCTCTTTGACTGAGAAATAGTATACCATAGAATTGTTTTTGGTAAAAAATCACTTCCAATACCCTTAAAAACAACGATAGTCTCAATACTGAGCGAATGTAATTGAACTGGATTTCTCATGATGACATTATTACTTAACAAGCTTTCGCATTCACATTTCTCAAACCAAGATCTAATCCCGTCTGTTGGAGCTCTCTGCCAGGTAGGTATAAATCACAGAAACTCCATTTGAAGACATGTACTTCTCTTATTTCTCATTCTTCAGACAAAAATGACTTGTGTGTGTGTGTGTGTGTGTGTGTGTGTGTGTCTGTAGTTTTGTTTTGATCTTTATGTCTTTGTGCCATGTTTCTCCCCACAGACATAGATGAATGTGAGAACCCAGATGCCTGCAGTCAGATCTGCATCAACTACAAAGGAGATTATAAGTGTGAGTGCTACGAAGGCTACGAGATGGACCCTGCCTCTAAGACCTGCAAGGCCGTGGGTGAGCCGTTTACCACACACACACACACACACTCACATGTACAGGTAAAGACACACACACTGTCAGAGACGGATTTTCTCACCAAAATGTAGTCATGGGCACACATGTACTTAAAAGGAATCACATGGCGAGACCAACTCTTATATGCACACCAATTATTCTCCAATTTCAGCACCCTGAGCTACCGAGGCACATCCCACGCTATTCTCACACTGTGGGGACAAGGGGCTTGCTTTGTATGCGGGCCCTGCACAGCAATCTGTGCAAAGATAAATATTTGCCACCTTTTTCTGCAGTCCTCACTAATGAAAAGTTTGCAGCCAGCTGCCTCTGCTCTCCCTGGAGTGTCAAGGGAAGGATGTTGCGTGGGGTGGGGGCCTGCTCACTCACTAGAAGACACAGGCAGGGTCTGTACCCCTTGTTGGCCCGGGTAAACACTCCAAGCAGTGGTACGAATGAAAATAAAATCTTGTCCTCAACGCTGCACCAGGCGAGCTTGTTATTGAAAAATGGTGCGCCGAAATCCTGAAGTGAAGATGCAACTGTAGCTTGTTAGCTGCACCCACGACTGCCCCCACCCCCCCTCGGTTACAGCTGGCTCTACTGATAACGACGCTGTCTGTCAACAACCATTTAAACACCTGCAGATAACGTTTCCTGCTACCACAGACAAATTAGAGCTTCTGATGTTCAGTGATGTTGTGTTAAAAGTTGATATATGTTACATCTAACGCGTTGAAAACAGAATTTCAATGCTGTTGGTCATGCAAAACAGTATATCTTTTCCACTTAGAAGAATAGAGGGGTACCTGCAGACCTAGAGAGCATTAAAACTATAATCAATGCATTATCAGGAAACATAACCTCTCGCTCTGGCAGTGTTAATGCCTTGCAACTACCGCTTGAATTGAGAATGGAACCTTTAACTGATTGAGTCACGCAGCAAATTCACTTTTTTTTTGTGGGGAAAGCGAGAGAAAAGAGTGTTATTAGTGATTACCGCCATCGGTCTTAGGTCGAGTCATTATAGGGTGAACTGGTCTGGTAATGAGAGAGCTTAAAGCAGAACACAGGCCCCTCACTCTTACGTTAAGTGGCATAAAAACCACCATTGATTGCCTCACGCCTCTCTGTGTGAATCTTTATTACTGTTAGGCAAATTGGACAGTGCTCGTCAGGCCACGGCATTTATTAGAGGGGAGGTTAGGCAAGCAGAGGAGAGAAAAAGATGAGTGGATGGATGTGTTGTGGGAATATCTCTCCGCTGATCGGCGCTGAGCCAAAGGAGACAGAGGAAGAGGAAGAGACAGAAAATGTGACAGGATTATTCTGTATGTTGAGGAAGGGCTGTGCGATGTAGCTTTTTTTTTTTTTTTTTGAATCACTTTATTTTTAATTTAACCCACCTCGCTTTGAATACAACAACGTCCTCACCGCCTGCGGCCATTTTCTCACGCCGCACAGTTTGTGTTGTTGTGTCACATGTCGGATGGTGCAACCCAACAACACACCCGTTAAAATGGCGTGGCGTGTCACTCGTAGCAGCTCCATTATCACAGGATATGATGAGGCGTATTCGTTATGTGCTTTCATGGCGGTTTGCATTTGACACATTTAAGCGAAACTATGGAACAGTTTTCTTGTTGCCCTCGATGAAGTGTCTATCGCCTGTACGTAACGCTATCGTTTTATCACCCAGGCCTATGAGGTTGAGGTTTATTCATCCAGAGGCACAAATTAGGATAGGACCATAGATGAAGAGATGTCTGCGTCATGAAGCTGACGTAATGTGGACTTAATGAAGCCGCACTTGCCTGTGACCCCATCCCTAGACGCCCATGTACATCCAATCACACGCATGTGCGGCCACAGACATCAACACACCTATGCACGTCTGGATTCTTGGCCACACAAATTCCGCATGCAGTCGTTTCGAGGAGTCACGTCAACGTTGGTACACAGATTGCAATTCCCCTGTGACTGACTGTCCTGGAGGAACGTCATGTTGATGTGATGAGATGTGACACGTGCCAAGTGTCAATATCATCTGCACATATTGAAGGTTCGGACTGCAAAATGCCAGGCCGTTACTCGTGCTTCTATCTCGGAGGCACGCAGCAGAGCACACAGCGCCATTTATAGCTTTGTTTTTCTGCATTTCCCGCTTGCGTTTGTTGTCGTTAGCGCAGGTCGAGCCTACGCAGGTAATTGTGAGTAGAGTTACTCACAGCTGAGCGATAACCTTTGGTCCCGTGTACAACGAGCGCATTTCATTCTAATCCTAACACGTCGTTTTTAGGCTCTGCAGATTAATTTCAGAGTAATATGCAACTGTTACACTAGCAATGCTAATTAAAAATAAAGTCATAATGCTTTCCCTCTTCTAAGCTGGTATTTGTGTGTGCGTGTTTGTATTAGTACAGCATCCATTAAGTCCCCTGAAGAAAGCCTCGCTCTACACTAATTGCATTCATTGTTTTTGTGTTCACACCTTCATGGGTGTGATGCCACTCACTGAGTCGTCAACTTGAGTTATTATTGTTGTGTGTAAGAGAGAGAGGGAGTGTGAGAGTTTGCTGTATGTATGAGAAGGATGGAGAGAGGAAAGGGGGGGTATGAGAATAACAGCCAATCAGCAGTTTCCCAGGCATTTCTTGACCAGTTTAGTCGTCTCTCGTATATAAATCGGAGTTGGACATTGAATTCAATAGGGCCAAGACCAAGAGAGAGAAAGCGAGGGATGGAAATATGAAGGCACACATGAAGGAAAACAACACCTGTCTCTAATTTCACAAAGTCCAGAATCCAAATGTGTATTCTTTTATTTTTATAAAAGACGCTTAATAAAATGAAACAGTTTCATGCTGCAACTGGAAGATTAATCGGACAAAAACAACTGATGTTAGTGATGTTGTTGTTGTTGGATTCAACATGGCTGCTGACTAATCGAACGTAATAACTACGCTGCAGATCTGAAGTGTCACTCAAAACAATGAACTTCCCTCACTGGTCTCTGCTAACCAGCTTTCATTAGCATCAGCTATATAAACATGGATACTTACAAAGCAAACCTTGCAACTGATGGCCTTGTAGTTCTTGTAGGAACCGCCATTTCCTACAAATGCAGTAGTGGCGGTTTTGGGGGCCAACGTTGTCCTGAAATATTTTATGAATAAAGGTAACATCCACATAGAGACCGTGAAATTGCTCATTAATGGCAGTAGACAGCTGAGCCCTTTAAGGTAGTCAAATAGAAGTTTATGAGACTTAGCTCGGAATACATTCCAGGTCCACACACAGACTGGTGGATGAAAGCAGGACCCGCTGTCACAACGATGCAGAGGAAATATACAAACTGCCTGCGGACCAAAGTCTTGCTTTGTTTTCTCTTCTTTTTTTTTTTTTTGCTCTTGTTTGCTTCTCTTGTTCCTTGTTCTCTCTCTCATCTACATTGTACTGCGGGTTTACACACACAGTGCCAAGAGCAGTTTGTGCCACACTTGACAGTTTGAGCACACACTTTTCCAAATGGGTTGAAAGCAGTGGTCAGATTTCCCCCGTTGTCAAAAGATTTTGCCATGGGACCCGAGATTGTTGTGCAAAGTTTTTTTTCCTGTAGTTTTAGGCTTTTAATGGACGGGCACATAACATTGTATTCTGTCAGTCTGTAGGAACATTGGTAATATTAATCCAGAATACAAATATGCACGTTAATATTATCATCTAGTTTCTTATTCTTTCAATGACTCACCAAGCTTTATAATTTACAATAAAATAAAGTACGGTTTCTCAGGGAGACTCTGGCCTTCCACCACAGGAACAATTGTGTCATATAACTTGTTTTGTCGTGAGCAATGCGAGCGAGTAGGATGACTTTTTGACATTTGACACAAGTTGTTGACAGAAGGTCCGTTTCTGTTCCCTGCTTCATCATTATATGGCATGGTGTCTGTGATTTTAAGGAGCATGGCTGACCTAGACGTGTGTGTGTGTGTGTGTGTGTGTACTTCCAGACATAACATCATCCTAATGACCTCATCCAGCGTGGGTCCATTCACACTGGCTGCGACCAAACATCCCCATCATCCTGCGGAATTTTGCACCTCCCTGTCTGACCTTTCCGTCTGTCTTTATGTTGGATTTCTTTCCCTCTTACTTTGCATATCTCCACAACATAAACATCTGCTTTGGCGAGGATCAAATCAATGCTCCTACAGTGCCCGACGGCATTTCCCCAGCCTGTATTTATCTTTTCGCTGCATTATCTTAATTGGCTAACGGGGCAGAGCTGCCCTGAACTGGCAGCACAGATTAAAATATATCTAGGGGACCCTGTTCTTGTTAAGAAAGCTGACAGTGGCTCTGCTGTGATCTATTGAGGAGAGATAATATTGCACTTTTTGATGACATCTCTAGTCCCATGGCCTGAAGAGAAAACAGTGACTCAGCTCTTTTTTGTTTTTTTGTTTTTTCTTTTTCTTTTTGGCTTGAGGAGGACATCTTGCCGCAACAACAGTGATGAGGGATAAGAGATGTTGTCTTGAAAAAGTGAGTCAGGGGGATTGATAGGAGAGAAGTTAGATCTATATCTGTCCTTATTATACATACTTCAAAATGTTCTTATTCTCTTTCTGGCTTTTGTCTCTCTCTGTCTCTTTCACTCTACCCACCTGACTTTCTCTCCCCTGCTGTTACTTGATCTGTTGATATCTTTTCCTTCTTGCTTCCTCCCCTAATTACAACGCTCTTACTCTTCATTTCTCTATGACCCCACCTGCATCCATCACATTTGCTTGTGTCTGTCTCTCTCTTGCTTCGTATCTCTCTCGCTCCCTCTCAGCAGGTGAAATTGATGGTTACAAACCTAGTAGACAGAGGAAAATGATTGGATCCAAACAGTAGTAGGAATGTAATATTTTCTCCCTGTGCAGTAGCCCGTATTAAACTGGGGCTGAGGAAACCTATTGAGGGATGGTTGGCTCTGTGTGAAAGTATGAGTTTGTGTATGTGTGTGTGTCAGTGTGACTGCTGCCCAACTTTGTCTCTTTACGTGGCATTTCTGCTTTACTGGACAGTGTGGAGTGGAGAGTAACATGACAGACAGAGGAGAGATGAAGGTAGAAAATGAGATGGGTGGGTATTTGTGTGAAAGAGAGCAGAAGATAAAGATAGGGAGGCAAACAGGCGGACAGACAGAAATCCAGGGCAAAGCAGAACTGTTGAGCCAAAATAAAGGGAAACTATTGCAGTTTGATGAATGATATAGATGTTTAGGAGTCTATTTCATGGACTTGTACAGTTTGTATGTATGCAGACATGCTCACAAACTATAAAAAGACATTTTTGGTGTCTGTGTGTACTAAAGACGAAGTTGACCTTGCCGACTGCATGAGAATTATTCAAATGCTTGAGTCATGTTCACCTTCAGCCTGCTGAAAAATGTGCCGCAGGTAACTGACGTGCCAGCGAACAGCAAGTATTCGACGCACCTGCGGACGTGAACCCAGAAACACACTTTTGACACGCTATTGCACTAAAAATAGAACCATGTGTCATGTCTAGTTGTTGGGCTACTTCATCCACCTGCACATTGTGATTCATTACTCCATCCAGCGGCAGGACACACACTCACATTCACGCATTCAAAGACAATGCTCTTTAAATGGATGTGTCCTTTCTAAGCCTTCTTTGCTTTCAGTTGGGGCCACCTCACATAACGTGTGTTACTTTTCTGCAGAGCATAATTGTGTGAATAATTAAGTGAACCGCATTACGTGGTGCTGAAAGGTACTGTGTGTGTGTGTGTGTGTGTGTGTGTGTGTGTGTGTGTGTGTGTGTGTGTGTGTGAGTCTACAGAATATATTTTCCTTTTTAAATGGTTTATTTGGATGATTTATTTATGCTCACTTCATCAAAAATGCATGCTCTAAGGACCTCAATAGTACAGATGCAAAACAAGAACTCTTACATTATGTTCCCTCTTGAGAATAATAAGAACTTTTTAACAGTACTGCTGAACTACGCGTCATAGGGTGAAAAAGACTACTGATTGATTGGCAGCCTTTAATAGTGCACCAGCGGTGACATCATTGTTGACCGGTAAGACGTGTCTGTGTTAAATGTTCTAAAAAATATTGCAGGACTAACTTATTTTCTTATATCAGGTCAACAACATTGCCTATTTTCAGGCCTTGTTGACATGGTAACACATGACAGATGCGCTGCCAGTGAGCAGCACTGGCATAGAGTCAGTGTGACCTTGTCTGTCACAGGCTCGGGAACAGTGTGGATTGCACATTAGCAAAGATGCAGATATGCAGGTTCACCTTTCAATTACAGGTTTTGGGCGTGCGCTATAATTTATGTATTAATGTCAAGGTCAGCAAATGTTTCCTTGTCACGTACATACTAGCACACTTCTGATTGACAGTATTGCAAATGGCCCTTGTCTGGTAGAGAGTGGGCTGAGAAAGACAAATGTACTCTTTCGGGGGTTACAATAGTAGGTTAATGGCCGTCAAGGGTCTCCTCCCGCCTCCTGAGGTTTGTGGCCTCTCTGTCCAATCTTGCCAATGTCAAGTAGTAAATAAATGGCAGAAGGTGTTGTTCAAGAGACGTGCTCCAACATGCTCACGTGACATGAATGTCTTTTTTCGCTAAAATCAGGAAAGAGTCCGTACCTGATGTTCACCAACCGCCATGAGATCCGTCGCATCGACCTGCTGAAGAGTGAATACGCTCAGGTGGTTCCCACGCTGAAGAACGCGGTGGCCCTGGATGTAGACGTGTCCACCAACAAGATGTTCTGGTGTGATCTATATCATCGTAAAATATACAGGTACACACACACACACACACACACACACACACACACAATGTATAGCACGTATCATTTGGGTGATACTAACCATAGCATGTGATGCAAGCTGGACATGTAAAAAACAGTATTTCTTGGCACGAGGAATGGAGCCTATATAAAACCAGGATCTCCAGAGCTCCTCATTCTTCAGCCACTCTGTCACTCTGTTTCTCCTCTATCCATCCATCTTGTCGGCTTCAACCTGTCACACCTTCTGGTAGCAAGACAGACACCTGGGAGCTGCGTGTGTTAGCGTGTGTGTGTGTGTGTGTGTATGTGTGTGTGTCAGTCACACCTGGAGCGCTGTGTCATCCGTTTGACAGTGAAAGGTGGAGCTGTTTGTCCTTCACGCACAAACGGTATGTGCACACACACAGTTACACATACTGTGGGTATATCATTACTTTGGTCTTACGTATGTGTGTTTGTGTGTGTGTGTGTGTGTGTGTGTGTGTGTGTCTCACCCTGGCGGCTGGCAGGTAGTGGGAGGGACCTTCTATCATCTCAGCTGAGCCATATGCTCTCTCTAATTTCACTGCCTCAATAATCACCACCATTACTCATCTGCATACACACACACACACATACACACACGCACATACACATATTTCCTCACAAACTCAGCGATACACTCAAGGGCTTGTGACAGAGAAAGGACAAATGAACTCGTTCGTCATGATGAACTCCACTTTGGAAGCAGCAATAAACGCATGAATGGCCAGCAACAAGTTCATTTGTACCGTTAAATCTAGCTGGAGTTATTCTTGGTTGTGTTTTCCTCCCTCTCATCTATTGAAAGAAAAAACACAGAAGCATGAGTATGGATACCATAGGCTTAGTGCATTTATTCTGCTGATTTCATGTTGCATAATATGATTTTGTCATACAATCCAGCCCACTCGCGGTATGCAGTTCATTTAAAACAGCCGCTCTTTTTGATATTATGCTTTTTTCTGTTGTACTTCAGCATAGTGTTAGTATCTCCAGGCCTTCTTAGAGGTCACAATGCTACATGCAGTATCTGCTATGTCACAATTATTCACCTTGATACTTCCTGATCTCTCAATTGCCGCCCAGATTTCTGATTTGATCAGCGATTTATACAGGTCTGGTGCTAATCGATGGCTCGTTTCCCAAATCAGAGTTTAGTGGCCAGGATTAAGAATCGTGAAGCTTCTTTCATAGCTAACTTGCTACCAATCTACATCCATGAAAGACAAGAAAAGTGCCCACAGAAGCGGTGGCAAGCGTGGATGACAGTGACACAGCCGTGCAGGTTGATGGTGAAGAAACATGAAGTGAACTCCTCCAAGCAAATGCTGCAGCAACTTGTGTGTCGACTCGCTGCTGATTGGTCAGGGCAATCAGTGGTATCATCTGCGAGCTTGAACACAGTGTCAGGCTGAGCAAATGGAGTGAAACCAAGCATTTTATCAAATGGAAATAGCTATGTATTTGAAAGCGATTCCTCCTCATTGTCTCTGACTGTGACGGTGTGGTTTTCCAGGCTAATTCATAGTGATTAGCAAGCCGAGGGTCGATGAGTTGTTAACTTCTCCCCGTGATGGAGATGTCTGTTTCAGACAATAGTACAGCCAATTAAAGATGCAATCTGCTCAGTGGTCTTGGACTCATCTGTCTCTGTCTTATTCCTTACTCCACTCTGCCCTCTGTTCATCCCTCCAACCTGTTCACCGCAGTCTATCTGAATATTTGCAACTAAAAATCAGGAAGTATCTATCAGTAAAGGCAAATATTGGAGTAATTATGACTTATTATGAGATGAAGAGTCTGTACACTAGGGTGTGTCAGGAGAAATTATGATACGATTAAGTCACAGTGTGGTATGTCTGTGTAAATCATATTTTTTAATCACACAGTTTCTGTAATCTGCAGTTCCTAAATAGACCACTGTTGCACCAATAACACGAGGGATTTCATCCACGTCCACTTTGCTCCAGCCCTCATTTTAATTTGCACCCTGAGTGAGAGACAGGTGTTGGATTTGTGTTCTAAACCCTTGGACGCACGAGAGTAGCCTTGAATTATCCATCACAAGACAGCAGCGGGCTAGCTCCCCCCCCCCCCCCGTAGATGAAGATATCTGCGATGGCAAACAGTAACAAAGCCAATTAACAACACAATCTGCTTCCAAGTCCTTGACTCATCCATTTCTCGCTCCAACTACCTCAACAGCCCTCACCTTTACTTAAGCTGCTCCTCCCATCCATACTCCTCATCTTCATCGCTGTTGTTACTAACACGTGACAACGGGGTGTAAATTGGGACACTGCGATTCCCAACCTTTTAACAAGGTTGCCTCGTGTCGTGTTGTTTCACAGCCCTCATGTAGCGAGGACAATACTGTGCTACGTCTGAAGATGATGAGGAAGGAGGGGAAAAGAGAAAAGCAGAGACGGGGACAGAAGACAGCAAGTGGGAAGCAAGAGGAAAATGGAGAGAGACTGAGAAGACAAGAGACACAGAGGGGGAGAGTGACAAAAACAGAGAAAGGGGCAGGTTGATCTGTAGGCTGCTGATAGATAAAGACAGACTCGTTCTCCCTGGGAGCTGCTGTTTGGTGAGAGGCCCAGGGTTGTTATAGAGGTGTCAGGTTTGGGTGCCCCTGACATAGCATTATCTGGAGTAAAGAATACCTGCTCCCCACTGTGCGATGTGCAACAAGGCATCTAAGGCACGCAGTACACTCCAATCTTTTCTCACAAGAAAAGGAGACCAGAATAGAAAGCAACAGATCCAGCACAAGTACAGCTTTTGTTATTGGGTATTTCGTGATTTCCATGACGCTGACTGACACAACTCTTCTCTACCATCCAACAGTGCTTACATCAACAAGGCCAGTGACTCGTCGCAGCAGGTGACTCTCATCGACTCGCTCCACTCCCCCGAGGGCCTGGCCGTCGACTGGGTCCACAAGAACATTTACTGGACCGACTCGGGCAACAAGAGCATCTCCGTCGCCACCGGAGACGGCAGGAAGAGAAAAGTGCTGATAGCCACTGAGCTGAGCGAGCCGCGGGCCATCGCAGTGGATCCACACCACGGGTGAGTGCGAGACGATTGAGGGTGGACGGATGGACAAAGCGTGCGAATATGGGAAAGGAGAGGCCAAAGGGTAGGGAAGGACAGAGGTGGACATCATCGACGTTCAGTGTTATTATAGGCTTCAAGGCCAGGCTTAAAAGCATATTTACTACACCTTTGTAGTGCTGCACAGCTTAACAATTATTTGGAGATCACAAAGTGACTCTTGTCTGCTCTATATGTCTCTTTCTCTTTGTCTCGGATGTCTTGAGTTCCCCAAAAAGACTCTTTTGACAACTCAACAAGGCTACAAAGCATGAAATACATGCAAACATAGCTTTCATGGAAGCACGCAGGCACACACATTTATAAGTGTTCCAAGTTTCCAGCACCTGCTGTTCCACTATCTTCTTTCCTTTAGTGTCTCCAAGGCCCTTTTCAGAAGTAAAATTATTTGATTTTGGAGAGAAAACAAGATGGAGACCGAGTCAGACAGGGACATTGTGTGACAGAGTACAGATTCAATCACATATTTGTTGTCTTCTGAAAAAATGACTATGACATTGCACATAAAAACCTATTCACTGCTCCTGAAAAGGGGCTCTTTTCATCTTTTTTTTCCACTGAATTGTACCCGTCCATATCTAACTGGTTGATGTATCTTTGCACAGGTTTATGTACTGGTCAGACTGGGGAGGTCAGGCCAAAATTGAGAAGTCTGGGTTGAATGGAGTGGACCGACAAGTTCTGGTGTCCGAACACATCGAGTGGCCCAACGGAATCACCCTGGGTAAGGAAAGAAAGGGAAACGTGTGATAACACTATAGGATAATACAAGAACAGGAAAATAAACAAAGTTATAATGCTGGCATTGCTTTTGAGAGAGAAAGAGAAAAAAAAATGTTTCTACACAAAGAAGGACACAATAACAGAGACGGAGAGAGGAACAGAAACAAAGAGAGACAAAACAGCAGGGGCTGAGGGAAGAAAACAGTCTAGGGGTGCTGCAACCCCTAAGTAGTTCTTATTGTTATAGCTCAGTTTCTGTCTGGCTCTCATCAATCAAGCCAGCGAACACGGGCCTCCAAATTAATAAGCCAGACGCTATGTGCCGTCGATACCTTTCAACTCCCTCCACTGCAATAGCCAATTTCTCTCGGCTGCCCTTGCCTGAGGAGAAAGAGGGGCATACAGTTGCCGCACTCTGTGGAATTGAGGTGTCACTACATCTGTATGAAAACAAATTATTTTTTAGAGTAAGGCGTGTGAGAGAGTTGGCCAGACTTGCACTATACTGCTTTGGAAGAAGGGGTGGATTATTTTCCCTCGGCCATTGATTTCACACAGAGCAGCGGACGGAGCAGGTGATTGTCTGCGTCAAGAGAGGTGAAGCTGTGAATGAAAATAAATCTGTGGTCTTTCTGCTCTTTTTCTTGGCATGGGGATGTTGAATTTGAGTTTCTTTTTTAAGTTTACTTGCCTATTACATACTATAGCGTGTGCTCAAACTCGTTTGAGACGTTTTTTGGACTTCCTTGTCATATTAAAAAGGGAAATCACAGTGTAGTTACTGCCATCGTCGTGCAAGTTCGTTCACTTCACCTGAGGCTTAAACAGCTTCCAGCAAGAAGAGTTTTCAGGTGCCAAAATAACGTCCATACTAATGACCATTTTGTTTCTTCAGTTTTTAGTTTTTCGAGGATGTCCCACTTCATATAGTTTGATTTAATATATATATATATATATATATATATAAAGTTTTGTTTCAATTCTACGTCACTGCTTTCAACTTTGTGGACATTTGTATGTGTGAGGCAAATAAATCATTTATTAAAAATATCAAAAACACTTACCTGCCGTTACTTATTCATGCCGACCTGGTAAAAACTAAATCAACCTTGAATAATATCCCTTGCTGTCAAATTTGATGGAATCTGCACATTTACAAATGGACTTCTAAAGTAAACAGTGTTTGGGGACGTTACTTGCTAACAGAATTGTTTAAAAAAAAAAAAAAGAAAAAAAAAGTGCCCATAAGTGTTAAAGTAAGTCCAGCAAGACTAATGAATTTGCTCAAGGGCACATATATTTTCCCCAGCAGAGAAGTCAAGCGGCAATATTACAATCACATCTGTGTTTTCTCAGCGCAGGGCCTCAGCCGTCACGTCAAAGAAGATTGATGGCGTAGCTACTGGGCCATTACGTTCTTATATCTCTCACCCTAGGCCTTTTCTCTTATAATGACCTCCCTCTCTCTCTCTCTCTCTCTCTCTCTCTCTCTCTCTCTCTCTCTCTCTCTCTCTCTCCCTCTCTCTCCCTCCTTCCTCCATCTTCTCAGACTTGTCCAACAGGCGTCTCTACTGGGTGGACTCCAAGCTGCACCTGCTGTCCAGTGTGGATCTGAATGGAGACAACCGCAAAGTGCTGCTGTCCTCCCATCACCACCTGGGACACCCCTTCGCCCTCACTGTGTTCGAGGTAAAGACGGATTGAGCTTAAAGTATAGCCACAGAATCAGTCCAGCCAATGGTACCGGAGAGCATTACATCTCTCAGTATGCCGGTAATTTGTTTGGATAAGAATTAAAACGTACTATACTATGCTTTTATGTGTTAGCCCATTAACTAAATATAGCATATATTATACTACTTTAGTCTTTCCCATTTCCCAGAGCATACCAGATGTTTTTAAATTGATTTCCTTCCTCCAAGGTAGCTGTTGCTTATATTTTGCTTTTAGTTTATGCAAAAGCAAGTCGCAGAGACTCTTGACTCTATTCTTTTTTCTTTCTTTATTAATAAGGACTCTCTTAAGCAGCCAAACATCCATTCTTGGGTAATATAGGTTTCCACCAGCAACGCACAGTTTAGCATTTTAGAATTTTCTAAAAATACAGTCAGCCCTGGCATGTGGGCAAAATCGATTTCAAACCTGCTTGCCTGAACAGCATAAACAAAGCTGAGTACAATATTAAAAGAAAACAAGGGAATGATAACCATGAAATACGGCATAAATGTATATTTATTTTAATTGTCCCACTTTGGGACTTGGCATGGATCACCTGGAGGAGGTCTCTACATGAAAGAAAAACCTCCGAAGGTAGATACACACAGAAAAATAGGTCTGTGCTCACTTACCTCCGCCTCGTGGGTGACACTCTCATATCTTGTTTGTTGATTCCCATCTTGGCAGTGTACTTCTAGATTTTCTGTGAGCCAAATTCATTGGACGGGAGTTTTTGCTGTTATGGTGATATTTATAACTAGAGTTGTTCATATTTGGCTAACTTCCTTGTCAAAGATGGAGGACTGAAAACACAGCAGAATGAATACATGTATGTTTTTGATGAATGCTAAATAGTGGCTGGTAAGAGAAGTGTGACAGCTTGAGCTTAAGAAGTTGAGGAAGAGAGTCACAGAGAAATAAGTCAATCGAGCAACATTGTCTGAGATTGATTGAGGAGAAATGAGAGATGGAGATGTTTTAAAAGTTAAGATAAACCCAGAGGGGGGATTATCTTTTCAAGGGCTGAGTCACAGTAGAGTACAGCGATCGATGAAACTAATTTGGGTGTATTTATTGAGGAAGGAGTGAGTCAGTTTGTTAGAGCCCATCAAGTGTAGATGATGTGGAAGGTGGAGGAGAGGGCCAGAAGAGAGGCAGAGCGGCGAGGATGAGGGGGGGAAAGGGGGGAAGTGTGAACAGTAGGAAGCACTTTCTCCATTCCTCTCTTTGCGGCACACACTGTGATGATGAGAAGCAAAGGGAAGAGGGGACATCCATCATGTCTAGCTGAGTGTGCCTGCATGTGTGCTTGGATGTGTGTGTGTGTGTGTGCAGTGTGTGTTAAAAATAAAAATAAAAAAAAAACAGGAAGAAAACCAATGTTTCAGGCAGGCACTGAAAGTTCATCCCTGGAGATGAATAGCCCTCAGCTCTTCTGGTCTTTGTTCTGTTCTGGTTATGATACAGACCAAATTAAAAATCCTGTAGCAGTGCAGCAGATTGTCCTGGTCCCAGCAGGCCGATAATGGGAAGTTTGTTTCTTTGGAGTTGCCTGGTTTGGGTTGTGAACTGAGACAATGAACCTTTTTTGTCCATTTAAATTAGTTAGTGTCTTATCTGGGAAATGAGCCTCAAGGGACCATATTTGACTCAGAGTCTGGGTCTGTTAAACTGCTTACTAGGCCCGGAGTTGTGCAACATGCCATACTTTACACACAGATAATGCTGCAGCATTACTGACATGAGGATGCTGATAGGTGTGTGTTAGGGCCTGCACAGTATATATATATATATATATATATATATATATATATATATGCAGTCATAATCCTGAGTGCTACACAGTGAATATTGAGTCATTCCACTTGAGCATATCATATGCAGACTTCACATTGATGCTGATGCACCAATGTTTCTTAACACTGCAGAGGAAAGACACGGGGCTCCTTCATCAAAGTCTGAACACGCCACCACCAAACACACGCACACACATACAAACCCTTCCAGTCAGTGTCCACCCCCTGCCTAGACACCAAGAGGAGGAAAGGCCCTGAGGAAATGTAGATCGCAGAGGCATGCAGAGAGTGATGTTTTCTCTTCCTCTTGCTTTAGTATCATTGCATTACTTTGTATCCCCTCTTTGTTTGACCAGAGGGGATGGAGGAGAAGATGAGATGAGTTTGGGAAGAAGGAGAAGAGGGGGGGCAGGGGGGCGGGGTGCTTGATTGAAAGACAATGGAAATAAACCCAGTCGGTAAGAAAGAAAATAATGGTGCTACGGCACGTATTTGTCCTTTTACCATGATCTTAATATCGTAGGATTTAAACAGGTTTCAAAGGGCCTGCACACCCCACACAGTGTTTTCCTTTATGGTATTCGATTAGACCTCCGCTCAGGTTGAAGGCGGCTGGAGCTATGCTGGCAATTACACGAGTTCACCACTTGTCCCTCACTTAAAGGTGCAATAAAGTAGTTGCCGTAGTTACTGTAGTTGCCGTGCTAATGGTTAACAATAAGTCCACACAGTCTATTCAAAAGATCTATGTGTACCATCGACCAGCAACACAGCTAATAAGCTACAATAACTTCCTCTATTTTGGACTCTCCATCCCCTCAAAGGTAGTACTGTCAAGGTATGAATATGGTCGATGGCATGAATGTTTGCATGCATGCAAAGTTTGCCATTTTAGATCCTGGCGTGTCCAGGCCTTAAAAGTATGATCATATCTGCCTTCTGTCCAACGAAGTTGCCTAGCACCCAGCCCCAAAGGAGGACACAATGTCAAAAGTCTGATGGAGATTACATAGAAATATGGAGCAGAGTGATCACAGAGGTAAACATGGGTAAACACTGTGAACTGAGGTCAGCCAGAGCTGGTTGGCGCTCACACCAAAACAGGAAGCACATTCTTGAATTCACGCAGGAATCGGTTAAATGAACGAGAGTCGAAGTGAAGATTGGAGCGTGTGTGACCACGGCTTGAACAGAACAAGTGAGGAAAACGTCAGTCAAGCTCTGTCTGTCCACATAAGAGGTCTAATCAGCGAGGAAAAAGTGGAAACACCTGTGTGGGTGTAGCAGGCTTAAACACTCTTCTGCAGCTTAGTGGAGATTAACGCAAAACGTCTCTTAACGCCATTCGATTCCTACACAGATGTAACACCAAGCCGACATTATTTTTTCATAACTTGGGCTGATACAACAAAGAATACAAATCAAACCCGGGGAAAAAAAATCAAAGGCTTCAAAAGTTGAGTGGGCTGGCTTTGTGTGAGCTTTCATGTGTTGTATTCTGGCATGACATCTAAGTATGCAGGAGGCACCAAAAGCTCATCAGGCAGATGTGTCAGTCAAAAAAGGGCCCGGCATTTGTCAGAAGGCTCTTCTGGGACAAAATCATGACAAAATCGTCAAGAGCTGTTCTCCCCTTGACCCTAAAAACCTAAAAAGCCTTCACATTCATTTAGATGTCGTCTCATCCCCTTGACAACCGCAGACAGGCGCAGCTCCGACTGAAGTGAGTGCCGTGTGTTCTAGCCTATCCTTCGACACATTCATTTCATTTGTTCGTCTTGACTCCACAATGAAGAGCATTGACCTGCTCTGGTCTGCAGCCGCCGTTTGAAGTTCTCAAGGTGAGAGAAAGTGACAGATGCAGAGATTGACAGCGGAGGAGCTGAAAGAGAGGGAGAAGACTGGCGCCGGCCGAGAAAGACGTCCACAGAGACAGAAAAGGCAAAGGGAGAGATTGAACGATAGATTTGAGTTTTGTTTTATCAACATGGCTGATATTTGTCTTTCATTGTTTCAGCTCTACTGTCATATGAGTAAAGGTTATCTGAATCTGAGCGTGGGGAGGGGTGTGGGGGTGTGGAGCGATAGAGAGCTCAGTGAAAAGATGGGAAGGGAGAAGGTGAGAGAAAGGTTAAGTCCGCTGATAACCCAGCACAAATGGAGAGCGTGGATTACAGCTATGACGGAACCACACACACAGATACACAAAGACATACTTACATGCACACACACCCCTACAGGCCCTTGCCCTTTAAAAAGACCATACAACTGTAAACACAACCTCAGCCTAACGAAAAGACGTCTTCTTCTTTTTTCTTTTTTTTTTCAACCATCCTATGATCTCGACGTCTCCGTGTTTCCTCTTGCTGTATCTATTTTGTGTTTTTTTCTTAATTGATGTGTGAGTGTGGATGATAGAGCAGTCAGCGGTTGCCATGGAAACCAAGTGCCCTTATCCTGTAGCATCACTAAAGGGAATTGTGAGGAGGTGTTAGAGGGAGGAAGAGAAATCAAGGAAGAAGCTAAAACAAAAGATGAGAGAATGATCTCACAGGTCAGGGCCTGCAGTATTTATTCCTTTTATTTCCAAAGAAACAGGGTCAACTGATTTTTTTACAATAGGAAGAAACAGTGAGGGGTGGGTATATCTGCAAGTAGCCAGTAGTCGTCATGGATGGCTTTTTCGGCATATGCGCCCAGTGAGCAGCTTTCACAGGACTGAATGGTTCCGCCATCTTTGAATGTGGAATCCACTTCTCCTTAATACAGCCATGCTATAAACACATTGCACGCCCAGCCAAATGCCTCACTGCTCCTACATCTACATTTTGTCATCATGATTGTATACACTATGATTTTCTGTTGTGAATATCTAAGGTGACTGACTTCCTGCTTTGGCACTGAGCATAAACTCAAGTTGTTTAAAGCTTTTACAGCAATTGAGGAAGGCTGGTGTTTCTCTCAAACCTAGAGATAATAATTCAAATGACTAAACCAGCAAAGAATAGAAGACAAAAGAGAATGAGCTGAAATGCCATGTCAGTGTGTAAAAGCTGTGTATGCCTGTTACTTTATCAGAGAAATGGTTCGTTTCCATCAATGCACTCTTTATCGCTTCACTGTCTTCAATTACTGTTTCTATAGAGATTTGTCATGCAAGGAGGGGCAATAGATTTTGACAAAAAAAAATATTGCCAAAACTATTATGTTATGTTGGATGCTCAAAGTGTCAGAGGACACACTTAACACAGCGCACTCCCCATTACAATATAACTTCAATAATAATGGTTTAGCCTTCTAACCAAGTCATTTCTCATATGCCTTCAATTCAAATCTTTATTAAAGTTACCCCAGGCATAAATCTCCTTAAAATGAGTCTCTCCTGTCAAGTAAATTGTAAATCCACAAACCTAAACATAATCAAATGTTGTCATCGAAGAAACTGCTGAGTAGAGACATGGACTTCTAACCTGGTTCAGTTAATATGAACGTCCAAGGTCAGTGGCAGCAATAAGATCCCCTGTCCCAAACGAAACTGGTACGTTTAAGTGCACGAGAGTTTCATCAAACGGCCATTGTTAGGATGAGCGTATTACCCTGGACGACTGCCATTTACCATCCTCACAGGTGAAATTCCATTTATCTTAAATAAGTGGATTGCATTTGTGTCCAGATGACGTTAAATGTTCACTTGGGGTATGGTAGCATATTGGAATTAAGAAGCACAAGTCTTAGTCTTAATTACAACAAATACATGATTGGACATGGGGAAAACTATTTTCATTCAGTGTGACATTGTGTCCGGCTACAGTCTGAGCAATTTCTGCACATATGTATGTCTTTTTGTTTTTTACACCTTCTTTCTATCCAGGATCGCATATATTGGACAGACTTGGAGGACGAAGCGATATATAGTGCCAACCGCCTGACGGGACATGAAGTGGCAAAGGTGGCAGAGCACCTCAACAACCCCCTGGACCTTGTGGTGTTTCACGAACAGAGGCAGCCCAAGGGTAAGACATGCAGGAAAGAAATGCCGAGAAACTCACTAACTAGGACGTGACACAGGCGTTTTTGGTACTTTTTTTCTAGGGCGCTGCGGTAAAAGGCAAAGCAGCCACAGTGAACTGATGAGATGAGGAGCTACAGGTGTCGTGCTTGCTATTGCGCGTCATGGGCTCTGATCGTGGTCGCTCCTTTTTTTACCGTTGTCATTGGTGCCTGGAGTTTGGAGCCAAACCCAGAGCAGAGGTGTCCTCAGAATAAGTTGAAGCACCTGTGGTAACGAACCCTTGAGTTATCCATGTGTAGACCAAATGATCAACTTAATGAAACTGACCGAAACAATAAACAAATAACCTCATCCTTTTTCTTTTTAATGGATGCTTTTCCCAGGTGTGCATACAAACACCTGTGTGTGTGTGTGTGTGTGTGTGTGTGCATGCTAGTTAGCGTGTACAGTGTGTACAAGCAATTTGCTTGTGTGATTCTGTGTTTTCTCCCCTCACTCAGAGCTCAAAGCAGTCTTGTCTCAGTGCCAGGAGGGAGCTAATTGCATTCTCTCATTAATAAATCAAAGGTTCTGAGATATCACAGAATTAAGCTTGTTTTTTTTTGTTTTTTTTCCCCCCAAAATTCCAACAAAGGCAAGACATAAAACAACCAGGCCTAACTAGGCATAATGAATGAAATCTAGCTGCCCTGTGAAGATACTCGCAGCACTGCTAAATGAATTACATATCAGTGTGACCTTGGGGTGAAGCAGTTTGCAAGGTCAACATGCCTGTTTCGCTGTCGTATCTTTCTCTCTCCTGCCTTTTTCCTGTCTGAAAATACACTAATCTCAACAAAACACACAAAGGGAAGATCATCGCTTAATGATTGGCAGCCACAATGCACCTCCACACATTTAAAAATAGCTCCAACCAATTCAACTCTTCCTATCCTCTCTTTGTTGTGCCTTTTTTTTTATTGTTTATCTATTTATTCTTTGTCCGTCCAGCTGTACTTTGAAGCCTACTGTTTTAGTTCTTATCCTAAACCTAAGGGAGGCAGTGCAAAATGATGTCTCATTCTCCCTCCTGTCTTCTACTTCCTTTTCCTCTGCCGCCTGTCCTCATATCCTTCCTTCTCATCTTACTTCATTTCTTTTCACTCCTGTTCTCTCCCTCTCTCTTGTTCTTTGGCTTCCTTTCTCTCCACTCCTCTCCTCTGCTCTTCCACCCTTCTGCCCCCTGTCTCCCCCCAGCATGGAATTTAAATGTGTTGTCATAATGCGTGGCATTTAAAAGACTCGCTTTTACCCAAAAAGCTTAATTTCTTCTTAATATGGAAAGCAGGTATTGAAGATATCTGGAGCTTTGAAGAATTTCATTTAGACGGCTGTTCATATTATGTACTTATGCTGAGATACTGTACACCAAGGACAAATGTGTTCCCATCTTATTAAAATCTCACTGTGTGTAGTGAGTGATATTTCTGCTTCCCAGGACGGCTGATGGTTCCTCTGATGTGTTGCTCTCGAAAACTACGCACAAGTCAGGAGGCAGAATCGACCGCGACCTGACCTAATTCTGGTGCTTCCCCACATGACAAGAGTAGCAATATTTTCCCATGAGTCTGAGTCTTGGATTAGGAAACTACATGTAAATTTTTCATTTGAGTGCAGAGATAAAAAAAAAAGAATGTTTAGACACCCCTGCCTTAACCGAAGCATCTCTTCACTGGACCGGAAAGAGGGTCATGGAAAAATTATACGTCCCTAAATAACACTGTAAAAGTTGGTCTCAGCGTCTATTTTATGTTGTTTTGCAGTTCGGTACACAATAAGGTTTATAGGTAGAGAGTAGTTGATGGTAACTTTGATCGTGGGTTAAACATGTCTCTGACTCTGTCTATGACTGGTGTGCCCCAAATTGTAATACACCGAGTCAGAGCACAAAGTCATGTTGCACAGTCTAACTCATCGTTTTCAAAAGTCTTGAGATGTGACAAGTGTAATCTCCAAAAACTAAATGAAGAAAAACAATTATTAAGCGATTAAACTGATTGTCCTTTTGTCACTTACTTGTGTTTTGCCTTTGAATTTACATTTTTAGTCACTAGGTGCTTCGATTTTTTCTTTGTGGTTTTCATTAAAAACGAATTCCCGCACCGGTACCGTCCATGTAAAACCTCTGTGCTCATCACTCTGACACATGAAATTTCAATTCACGGAGCATTTGGAGAATATATATATATATATATATATATATATATATATATATAAATGTTATTATTACAAGTTTATAAAGTGTGTTTTTTTGATACAGTTTTTGATGGAAATGCAAGGCTTCAAAATATGTAGAAAAAAATTATCTTTTTAATCCCTTTTTTGTTTCTGCTTGTGTCCCTCAAGCCCCAGATACCTGTAACATGGGCAGTCTGCCCAACGGGGGCTGTGAGTACCTCTGTCTGAAGGCCCCCCAGATCACAGACCACTCTCCCAAGTACACCTGTGCCTGCCCTGATGGCATGGAGCTGGGGCCAGACATGAGGCGATGTGCGATAGGTAAGTCGGTCACACGCTGAACCAATAAATCACAGAGTCCAGGAGCCCACTTAATTACAGAGATTGTGCTGAGGAATGTCACATGACGCCTACATCGCCGTCATCACAGTGACATGATGGAGTGCGAGGCCATAAGGATGTTAAATTGGTCTCACTCCCTCAACTCCGCTAAAAAGGAGTCCACCTCACAATTAACTATTTATACATATCTTTAAATAAATGTTCCACCTTAAACTATTCAGTATATTGGCGGTATCCAAACTTATGCATGGATGGCTACATTCCCCATGCCGTCATAAGCTGAAGGAAATACTAACAGGTTATTTTTCGGTCGCGTACGGTAGCTTGAATCTTGGCCTGTCATGTCAGATTTGATTTAGGTTCTTCTCTCTCCACAGCTAGACCAAGACCAACTCATTTCCTAACAGGTCTCAGTGCTGGAGTCGTAGCTTCCCCCCGCTGGTATTCCCACGTGTGCCTTCCACCCCCAAAGTGTAACATTTGAAGAGATCCACTGAATCCTTTTAAAATAGTCAGTAAAATGTATACAGTCAGTGCTCAATGTACTATGACTATTGCAGCTTTTTATCCAAAACCAGTATTCACCAGTACCCCCCCCCCCCCCCCTCAACAATGGAAAATGTTCAGATCTTATTGCACTAATTATGATAGATTCAAAAGCCAACTCCTTCATAGAATTTGATACCTGTGCTTACTGTAACGCTATCTTGGGAAGTGGGTCAGGGATTCTCCCAGCTTACCCGCGTTCCCAGCACGCCTCCATTATTTCACTGCCCTTATTTCCCCCGCTCAGCCAGTCCCCAGCCTCGACAGCCATTGCGTTCCACATTTGTTAAGCTGTTATCCTGAACAAACCCCGCCTGTTTTGCAGCACATGTTTGCACAGGTGAGGAGGAAGGAGCTGACACAGAGGAAAAGGGGCGAAAGGGAGGTGATGATGTATGTAGGCTACCGCTCAGAAAATCCCTCTGAGAAACTGGCCGGGAGAGGGAACGTTGAGCGTGCACAGAGGGAGGGGGGGGAGAGAGAGAAATCTTTGGACTTCCTAATGCAAAGTATTTCTGCTGAGCACTTATTAAGGTTTGATAATATGGCCCCTTACATTAGGTTCCTCCTCCTCTCTGCTGTATGTCTCTGTCGATTTTGGAGCGAAGCCTCATCAGTTTTGCACCAGCCATAAAATATATTTCGAAATCCACAATCAAATCACTTTTTTTTTGTTTGTTTTTTTATACTGCCATTTGGTTGTTTTGGTAACGCAAACAGAAAGGTACATCAGCGGCGACCTGTGCATAATGTGTTCACATGCAATACTGATACACAAAGAAGTGATCAGAGACAGAGCTGGAGGCGATAAAGTGATGCCAGTAAGCCTGAGCTAGACACCCTAAACACATTATGTAGTTCATTAGCCACGTTAGCCATCGAACCGTATTTCAGTATTGAAAACTAGGGCAATAATTCACTATTATCTTTTACTGATTTTCAACAGAATCACCAAACAAAGTTGTTGTTATTCTAAAATGTCTATTATCCAAATTATTGTAAGCATAACAACGTTGCAGAGTTGGTTCTTTCATTACATTACAGTATATGTGATTTTGCATACAGGATATGAGAAAATATCTTGATGATTATTTTAACCTTATCACCCAGCTGTATTTAAAGCTCTGGGGAGTTGTGAGCATGTTATAGTCGTATAAACTGTGTATTGATGCATACAGCCAAAATACTACAACTCCTATAACGACTACAACTGTTAGCATCTTCAAGTAAGTAAATGCAAATGACCATCGTCCTGTTTCTCTTGTGCAGTTCGACCCAGAACAACCACAACAGCCGCTCCAACCACCCCCACCACCACCACAACTGCCCCCACAACCACCACAACAACTAGCACAACCGTTACCACCACCACCACCACCACCACCACGGCTCCCCCTACCACCACGACCGCAAGCACCACCACCACCACCTCTGCTGCTGCAACACTCAGCCCCACGACCAGACGCCTGGCGACACCGGCCCCTCCTCAGACCCCCAGGAGCACCTCTACGGAGCAGCCTCGGACCCCGGCTGCCACGAGTACGGAGACGACCAGTTCCGGCAGCACAAGTCAGACCTCCGCCTCCACACACACACCCCTGTTGGGCCCAGTGGCCCCCAACAGCATTCAGAGAGAGAGCAACGCCAACCTCTCCCACAGAGGTAAGGATCACGGTGAGCAGGGTGTGCGCATAGGAATGTGAGTTTGTGTGAAGTGTGAGTGTGTGTCCCTCTGTGAGTGTAAAGCTCCACTGCCATCGCTACCGCTGCCACCTGCCATTACAACAGCAGGGAGCTGAAAACCTCTACTTACATCACTTCCCCTCCCTCTCTCTGGCTTCTCTTCCCCTTTCGTCTCCTTGGCTGACCATCTGCCCATCTACTGTACGTCCTCGCTCCCTCTCTCTTGCACACACACACACACACACACACACACACACACTCACTAGAGTATCGCTCAGTCTGCTTGTTGCCGGTCCCCTCATGAGCGGCGCGTAACAGAGCTGTCAGAGCTAACAAACAACAGTCCCCTCCATTCTCACCTGCCACCTCTCATCACTCATCCTCATTTTCTGACAGCCTCTCCCACTCTCTTTGTCTTCATCTCTCTCCCCCTCTCTCTCTCTCTCTCTCTCTTTCACTCTCCGGCAGCATTCTCCCTTCTCGCACCAATCAAGCTTTACTGGCGCACCAGAAATATACAGCTTCACAGTTTGTTGCCCAGACAAACAATGACAGCAGAATATAACAGCAGTAACAGTGGTTTACAAAGCCACGCTAAGACTTAAATTGTATTTGGAAGCGGAGAAGGAGAAATCAGTGTTTTCAGCTTTCTGTTTTTGTGGTCTCTGCTTTACAGAGACATTAACCTGAGATAGTGGTACATGTCAAACTGCCAAGGCAGCTGATTTGTTGATGTATTTGTTATGCTTCCAGACATTACAATCAAAACTTCTTAACAGTTTGACAGTAAAAGTAAAAAGAACAAGAGCTAATAAGAAATCTTCTTTTTTTTCTGGGCACAATCTCGGCGTACCCCTCTGGGTATCCCCTCGAGGAAGTGCCCCCCCCCCCTGACAAAAATCCTCCTAGGGATGATACTGAGAGTTGTGGTGGTCAAAAATGCGGTTACTCACACACTTTCGTTTCTGATGCTTGATTGACTTAGCCTTCATCTCAAGTAGATAATAGAAGAGAAAAAGTAGAGGGAAGTAAAAAAAAAAGAAAAAAAAGTGGCAAGTGAGAAAGGCTGTTTGAACTCAGATTTTTGTAATATTGCATTTACATAAGAGACATTTCTCGTTACATTGAGAAACCAGGAGAGCAAGGACTGAGGCGGAAAAGGCTGTGCAGAGGGAGAAAGGAAGGATGATGAAAGTGGATGTGAGAGTTGGAGGGAAAAAGGAAGAATTGGAGACACAGGGAGGGCCAGGGAAATGAATGAGTAAAAGAGCGGGGAGTAAAACTAAGGATTGTTAAATGAAAAGGTACAGTGAGAGACAATAAAGAGGCTTTAGAGGAAAAAGAATGAACAGAGCACAAAAAGGAACATGACAGTCCAGCGCTTGTACAGGGAGGATGGGAGTTATAAAGGGGGGAAAACAGCGTTTACAAGGATAAGATGGGCTGCAAAAGGGGCAGGAGAGGAAGTGTTTTTCTGGGAATTAAACAGAATGGCTGCTACAGCTAGTCTCATCACTTTGGGGGCCCGGGTTTTTCAGAGCTGCTAAGAAGCAAGAACATGTTTCCTCTCGTCTCTGAAGTTGTCAGCCTCCTCACCACAACACAAGTGCTCCAGATGAGAGGTGGAGCAGACACGGATGAGAAAATGGGGCATGAAGAAGACGCGTCTCCAAAGCCACGGGCCATGTGTTATAATTTTCGACTCAGTGCACCCTGTCAGGTTCGCCGGCATCGGCTGTTCCGCGAGGGAAGAACCAGGAGTTTCAGGAATAAAAGATAAACCACAGCTGGTTTACACAACGCTCACATGCATCTACGCTCAAATTTGAACCTTCACTCTCGATGCCAGTAATCATTCAATCTTTCCGCAGCATTGGACAAGACTTGTAACTGCTGTCGTACTGTTAAAAGGATATGTTCACAGTTTTTTTAAAACAATAATCAGGTGCCCATATGAACATTGAAACAGGTTTAGCTTGCAGTCGTTCCTCTTGCAGATCCCTTCCCAATGCGCTTTCAATGTAACCGATGGGGCACAAAAAAGTCAATATGAGGCTTCAATCAAGTGAGTGTCTTTCATAGTTATAGTTCCCTGATTGGGTTACTATCCCTCCACCGCCGCTCGGCACGAAAACACTGTCTGTAGAAACAAAAAGAGGGAATTCTGTTGGGAGGACTGTAACTTTGGAAGATGCCCACTTCATTTGATCAACTCAGACGACTGAAGCATCGTATTAGCTTCAGATAAACTTTGGGAGGCATTTTTTGCACAGAAAGCTCCCATCACTTACATTTTAAGCAGGTGGATCCTTTAATGGCCAGTTTGAACAAGAGGAATGACACCGTTTCGAGGCATATGTGGGCATGGGTGTATTGTTTTAAGTCAGGCTTGGAAGAAATGTGAACCCCCGCCACACTAACAGGGAGGACATTCAATTTTCCCTCTGATGGCTATTCATTTTTGACTGGACATTTACGATGAAAAAAAGAGCCAAATATATGGATATAAATAGGGCGGTTTTCATAGAACAGCAAATTCTTTTTGAACTTAAAATCCCTCCAGCAACAATGGTCTTAATGAAATTGAGCCTTTTTTTTTTCTTTTGCTCTCCCTCTCCCTCTCTCTCCTTCACTTTCCAGGACTGCTTCTTTCATAGCTGCTGCTTTAATAAGATTCTATTAATCCGCTTTTTCCGAGTCTTAGGACCCATTGGACATCACTCATACTTTAAGAAAAGCCAAATTCACCTCTGCTGATTCAGGACTCAGACGCTTCACCGCTCAGCCTGACGTCGTATCACCTGCTGTGCCTCTTTATGTTACAGTATGTCTTTGTCTGTGTGCGTGTGTGTGTGTGTGCATATATCGAAAGGCAATTTATTCTCCGTATGATTCCTTTTCTGAGAGAAAATATGTCTTAATTGTATCTCTTCTGTTAATCTTCCTCACTAGACTTCATTATAGCCATCTGATCACACGTTGGCTAATGGCTAGCCTGCTGCTAATAGGAGGGCTGGGAGCATGATTGATGTCAAGCTCCACGCCGACCTGTCGGCGTGAGAGCTGAAGGAGAATACAGACACAAAGCATGTTTAGAATAGATGTACACTGTATTGCATTGTGACACAATATGAAGACATGCTATAGAAAAAGAGTGACTTGCAACACAAGGTCATGTGTCTTAGCTTGCTGTGGAGGTCACCTGGAGTATCCACCACGTTTTAAACCTCCACTGGAAGAGTTACTGCCTCCCAAATCCAAATGTGTGGAATTGTATTAGCACAAATTCTGATGCATTACTTCCTGGAATTACATTTGTCCACTGTATGCATTAAAACGCATCTCATTGCATTTATATGGCATCCTGGTATGATTCATCCACATTTCATTTACACGTGCTCTTAAAAACATTTTTTTTTTAAAAGTCAGCCGTCCAAAGTGAAATCAGATGGATTCTCTGCCCGTATATAATGCAAATAAGACTTTCCAGCATGATGCCTCAAACTTGTGTTTCTCTCGAGCAAGGCCTTTGGGGAGGGTGTTTTGTGCTTACTTTTATTTTTCTTTCTCCCCTTGTGTTCGTCTCAGCGGCGAGTGATCACTACCTCATAGGTAACAACATCACAGTCGCTGTTCTGGGGATAGTCATTCCTATCGGTGAGTACTCTTGACTTTTCTCGCAGCGTTGCCTTTGCTTTCTGCCCGCTTTCTGCCTGCTTCTCCCTCCTTGCTTCTCCGTCTCTGCTTGTCGCTCAAGTCCTGCACGTCGTGTGTGTGGATGTGGTATTTTATGTGTCTGGCTGCATGAGTGTGTGTGTGAGTGTGTACGCCCACCTGACTGATCAAAATGAGTATATTTTAGATATAACTATAACAACACATCAAGTCCTATGTCAGCCTCAGCAGCGATGCTTGAGCACAAAATAATAGTTTTGGTAATTGAGAAAATGTACTGAGCTGTGGCATTATCCAACAATAGCCGCCTGGCCTGCGGCTAGAAAAAGCCATTATGGGCCAGTAAGCTTGCCAGTCAGCGGTGGCCAGGCCTTTGCAATGTGCACATTATGTCATCATTAATGAGATTTGAGCAAATGGGAAATTCAGTTCATGTTTTGTCATCACATTTGACCAGCTGTTATAACGTTAAGCTCATGTTCCCGCTCGGATCATACAGTATTGCTCACACTGCCGTCAATCCAGTGCTTTGACCCATTTCTCTGACCCAGTGGGCTACGAGTGGGTTACACAGTTGCTGGAATACGATTTCAAATAGGAGGAAATATCAAAGGACCGAAAAGGGGCTTGACGAGATAAAATGGTGATTTGGCCTTGCAGCAGTGGACATTTTGACCTGGGAAACAACATTATTGTCCGTACACTGTTAGGCCACCACACAACTCTTAGAATATAAGGCCGGTACATGAAGATAATGCAAGCTCTCACAATCAAACCAGCTTAGGAAAGTTAATCTATTCTATTAGCTTTGATTAAAATGGAAATCAAATTTTATGGAAATATTTAATGCTGTAATGCATAGCCTCACTGAGAAATCAGCTGAATGTGCAAATGACCTTACAGTAGCAGCATATGTCGCTAATTGAGATCTCTTTCATCCCTAATATTGAATACCGTGATAAATTATGGAGGCTCTAAAACATCGTAAAAGCAGTTTTTTTCACTTTTCATTCTCGACGATTAAGATATCAGCTCATTAAAACAGCCCCCCCGAGACTGTTAACCCTTTCCACTCCATCTTCTCATTCTGTCCCTCTGCCATTCATTGCAGCCATACCCCCCCCCCCCCCCCATTCTGCATTTTTTGGCAGCTTTGAAACATTAATTATTGTTGGAGGTCCACAAGGGCCAGATTTCTGCACCCCAGTTCTCCGCTCACATCCAACTAACGCACCACGCCCACCCACGGCACCACAAGGGGAAACAGCCCAACAATCATTATCACTATTTAGCCAAAGTCAGGCTGTTATGCCGCTCTCTAATTGGAGTGAAATTTTCTAAATGAGACAAAAGCTGATGGGTTTTGTGTTTTTTTGTTGAACCAGTGAGCATTTAGAGAAGAACAAAGGAGGATCTGGGGTTTCCAGCCCTGTCACACAGGGATCTCAAGTGCCTATCCAACAAAAGAGCAATTAGATGGGGCTTCCACAGGGGACGCAGACACATCTATGGACGTGGGCATACACACACAACCCCCCCCCCCCCAACACACACACACACACACACACACACACACACACACACACACACACACACACACACACACACTTGTTTTATCTTTACCTCATTGACACACCTCTGGCCGTCGTTCTCCACACACACATAGACTCACACATGCACTACACGCACACACACAGGTCCTACAGGGCAGCTAGGCAGTCATGCTGATATGGTAATGAGAGGAGGGAGACAGAGCTTATCTCAAATCCTCCAATCCCCCTTTCTCTCTCTGTCTCTCTCTCTCTGTCTCTCTCTCTCTCTCCATCCCTCTTCTTCTTCCCCTGTCCATTCTCCTCTCATAACCCCATCCAAAAACACCAGCGTCAGGCAGTCTGCAGATAGTGTAGTCATTTTCTTTTTAGTGCAAAATTATAAATCATAGCCCAAAATGTAGCAAACAAGGATAATGCTGTGATGACAGTTAAGCAAGCTTGCTGGGCTTTTATTCAAAAACACCCAAAACCCTAATCACTGGCATCAGGACGTGAATGAAAGATTTAATAGAAAAGTGTGTGTGTGTGTGTGGTTCAGTCTTTGTTTGTGTATGTATTTGTGTTTGTTTGTGCGTGTGTGTGTCTTGGATGTGGAGTTTATAGTATGTGTGTGATGGTGCATGCAGGCATTCATTGTTGCAAATTGTGGACGTGCATTCATATGTGTTTTTGATCACTGTGTAGACTGAGACTGAGAGGGAATGTCACAGAATGTGTATGTACAGTATGAAGGCTCATTGTTTTCAGTTCTTACACTTTCGTCGAAAACTACCCAGATTTGAACAGCAGCAGGGGTTCCCTACAGGAAATTGTGAAGCTGAGGTACTTAGCTGGCCCAAGCCCGACTCGTCTTGTGGTCTTAGTTAGTTAGATGAATAAACAATATCCACACCTATTGGATATATGACATATGTCCTCACGCATCCAGATATTTGGTGCTTTCCTCTGCCAGAAGACGCTGATCACCGCAGTTTAGCTACAGTCAATAAAGTCCTCACAGTTAAGCATATTATTCGCATATTAGAGAGTGAAGAGAACCGCAAACTAGCTGTTTAAATACTTTTAGAGGCTTAAGGTAATTACAAACCAAATTACTTCTTTTGTTTATATTTTTTGCTGGCAGTGTGTCGGGGTCCACCGCCTTATCCCCCCTGCAAACCTGTTTTACACGTGTGCGTTAGATTATACGCGATTGTGACAGAAAATAATGAGCCCTCAGGACATGTAGGAAAGTGTGCGAGGCGTGTTTGTGTGCGTGAGTGCCTAAAGCGCCGCTATGTGTCCCCTGGGCTGTGTTAACGCTCCCGCCGTGTGTTGTTGTTGTGTGTGTGTTAAACACATGCAGTCCCTATCCTTGCCACAGTGGTCATCGGATTACTCTGCACCGGCGGATACCTGGTTTGGCGCAACTGGCGGCGCAAGAACACCAAGAGCATGAACTTCGACAACCCCGTTTACCGCAAGACCACGGAGGACGACGACGACGAAATCCACATCGGGCGACACAGCGAGTCCATCGGCCACGTGTACCCAGCAGTGAGTGGCAGCCACAGTCAGCCATTCATAGCGCTTCCTCTAGGGGGCGGCGTCACAGACAGCAACTCTCACTGGTACTCAGGGGCACCGATGCTCTCCAGCGGCAAATGAGAGGAGCTTGCAGAGGAAAGGAAGGAGTTTTCAATATTTGGGATATCGGAGGCTGCGCAGGGTTTTGCAAAAGCCCGGTTGTTGTACATGTACGCCTGGTGGAACGAAAGAACAGGCTTGCACGCGCACACGCCCACATTCTCACACATCATTTTTGGAGTAATCACTGAAAACACCAATCATACACACACATAAGCCCTTCACCGGTACATCATGTTCACATTTATTTCACCGTCATGACCGTAATCACACAGTACATTCGTTTATCAACATCGCATTGTCGCCAACCTGCCATCCCATTTATATGTACATTGTGTTAGTTTTTCTTGCTGTGCTGTGTTTGTCCTGTTACTGGGAGATTTTCCTCTGAGGCTCCCGTTTCCCGACGAAACTCCTTACACAGACACATATCACCTTTGTTTACAGAAGCAGCTGATGCAAAAGTTAAAATTCTTTCAACGTGGTCACTCCACGAGAGAGAATATGTGCCACAAGGTAGCATCCTTGTCAGAGAGGAATGTTGTGGATGATTCTTTGTTATGTTTGCCCCGCGAAAATGATAACAAAGGGTCATCCAGACATTAGACGGGCACTGAGGCTTAAATAATTACCGCTGTCTTGATGCAGTATATATGAAAGAGAGATGCGTGATGGGGGGGGGGGCTTCTGTAGTTTGCTTCTGTTTATAAATACAACAAAGGGGATTTTGAGATGCCTTCGAGGAGAAAGAGGACCAGCTTTATAATCACCTCAGGACTCTGACTGAAAGGACAGCAGGGCGCAGGACTAGGACCACTCTGCGAATAAATTGGATTTTTAGAGTGGACAGTAACATGACATTGCCGTTATGGGAATTTAATATTTTCGTGACAGTGTAAATAAGATGGGGAGCACAAATCAGGACCAAGGACAGTCCAAAATATAATTTCTCATATTCTATCTTGAGTGCAGCTGCAGAGTCGCAGACGACCCTGTTGATTTCCTATTGATGCAGATGCATTTCTGAGAATCACTCGCTGGGCAGGAAGCTGCATTTTCCACAAACAAAGCTAGCTGTGATTAGCACTCAAATACACTTAAATGTAGATTGAGCGTGTCATCAGTTACACTCATGACATTTATTGAACATATTTGTTGTTTAGGGTATCGGAAAGCAAGCAGGGAAGGGCAGCCAAAAAGGATTATGGGGGGGGTGGGAGTCTAGTGCTTTGATCGGTTGGCATGGTAACACAGATTTCTTTGTGCTGCTCCAGCGGGAAAGGAGGCAAAGAATTCTGGGTATCATTGGCACGATGAAAAGCTGGAGACACACACTCACACACACAAAACAGGTGCACGGCTGGGTCACATTAAGATTCAAGGTCGAATTAACAACCACCCTCAGCGAAGGGCTGCAGAGAGGGAACTATTCTCCGTCTCTCTTGTCTCCCAGTTTTGTGCTGTACAAACCCCTTTCATTGACTTTACATTTCTTTTACTTGTTGTCTTCCTCTCCTCTCCTTTCGTGGCAATGTGGCGGCTCAGACAGCCAGAGAAATCAGGTTGGCATTATGTGGGCCAGACATTTGCAGCCGTAGGCAAGCATCCTGCATTCCTCGCATAGGAGCAGCCAGAGAAGGAGGGAATGAACAAGGGGGTGGTGGGGGGGATTGGAAAGAGGGGAAGATGAAGGTCAGGGAGAGGAGGGAGAAGTGAGTGCTGCAAGAAGAAGAAGGAAGGAGCAGGAGGATAGACTCTATATGAGCCTGCCGGTGCTTCTCTGGGTGCCATCTAGACTTGAATCTCTCTTTTTCCCCTGATTTCTTCCTTTGTTCCCTGTCCATCATGCTGCTGTTTCTTTTTCTGTTTTCTATCTCACGTCTCTCTCTCTCTCTCTCTCTCTGTCTCTCTCTCTCTCTCTCTCTCTCTCTCTCTCTCTCTCCCTCTCCTTCACCAGCCTACTGTGGTAACAGTCTTTTTATCTGCTGTTTGCAGCGCGTGGCACTCAGTCTGGAGGATGATGGCTATCCCTGAGGGGGGGAATGCATCCAGCCCCCCACACCCCCACACCCCCACCAATCCCATCCTGGCCCCTCCTCTCACCACAGCCTCTACACCACTACAATGAGGCCAGTACAACGCAGACGAGAAAGAGAAGGAGAACTCATTTGGCCTCCCCTTTTAAGACGCAGGGATGACATGTACATCTTGTATACCACCCCCCCCCCTTTCCTCTCCTACTGTCTCCACTGGAGTAACACTACTACCACTACTAGCCACTACTACTTCCCTTAGTGCTAGTTAATGTGTAGTCTCTGCTCCACTCCTCTCTTCTCCCTGCCTCTTGTTAGCTGTAGCGGTGTGTAAAATGCTGCTTGATGATTTTGTTCAAACTAACCTCATCTGGCTGTCTCAGTGCACATTGTAAATAGGAGGCTGTCTGGCCACCGTACTAGGGGGGAAAAAAGCTGGAGTGCATTATTTTTAATTCCTCATGTTATGACTTTTTTTATTTATTTGTATGTGTTTGCCGTTGTAAATATGTGATCAGCATCTCTCAAGTCAGTGCTCAGCGCTGGCAGATTTGTTCAAGTTCGCAAGGATATACAGTAGTAGGCAAGGACGTTATTTTTCTTCATGGTTCCCTTTACATCTTGAGTTGACAGGTTTTTTTAATGTCATCCTTTCACACTCAGATTCGCCCTCTGACATACTGTGTGTAGGCAGGGAAAACTAAATATAGCCAAGGGGAAAGGAGACAGAAAAAAAGTGATGGGGCTGTCTGCGTGTTTGGAGGTGATTTCGGGGTGAAAGAGTAAGGGAGGGTGTTTTTGTTTTGTTTTTTTTGAGGGGAATAGGAGGATTTGTGCCACGAGAGGGTAGTGCCTCAAGGCAAAAAGCAGCAGGGCAGAAAAGGCAAAGGATTATGGGTAATCCCCTCTCCTGGTATCAGAGGTATGCCTACAGTCGATAATGAATTTGGGATTGTTTGTTCATTTGCGGTGGGTGTCGGGGCTCACACGCGTGTTCCTGACTTTTTGTTTGACTTTGTGTCTGCTGCCGTCAGCATTTTGGAGGCGGCAGGGTTTTTAAAACCCCTTCCTTTTTGAGATATGACAATATGCTCTATGACTTTCAACCACTAGCCAACACAGATATTAGCGTTTGAACCTGAGCACCCCATAAACATCGATCCCAGTGTTTCAGTGGCTTCACAGCACTGCTTTTGGTGTTTGTTACCATTCTTTGTTACCGTCTTTAGTCCCCCTTTCTAACAATGTGCCTGTGTGTTTTCTAGATGAGTTGCTGTAGAAGAAAAGAGCCCGCATTCGGAAGGAATCACTTTCTGCTGTCACTGACTGTTCAGTGTGGCTGTTAGCAGCCCTGTTTTGTATGAGCAGATGAGTAATGCGCCGAGGCTGACTGAGCCAAGCACTGATTTGATTTGATAGCTGGATAGAGAGGAAAACGTGTAAACCAGCGTAAAGAGCTGATCTTCCATTGGCTTGCCACAGACATGCTTCCAGCCCATTGAATCAGATGGAATTCATGCCCAGTGACTATCGCAATAATTGCTCACAATGGGTTGTAATAGCGAATTACTAGAAGCCGTCATGACAAGTTAACATGATAGCGTTTACAAAGTAGTAAAGTTATTCCTATTCTGGACATCATGTAGTCACAATAAAGGGCATTTTGAAGGTGTTAAGCACACTTATAAAGCATTATATAAGGTATAGAGGTGCTGTACATTGTCCAAACTATACATACAACACTGGTCTTCCATTCTTAGAACACATTTGAAGTGCTTGTGTTTGTCATATCCTCAGTCTTTTATTAAACCTGATGTATGACTGAATAACAAGCAAACAAAAAAAAAATACGGAATGCAAACATTAAAGTCTTCCAATATAGGCTCAGTATAGACTCAGCGTATGTATTCATCTAACAGCGTGTGCATACATACAGTTGATTAATGGTAGTTATTATTCGTGGCTCTCTCTCTGTTTCCTGGAAAAGGCTTGCTCAGTGTAGATGCTCGGTTAACCACGGGGGAGGAAGAAAGAAAGAGACAAAGACAAAGGTAGGCAGGAAATGACTGCCAGGATTTAGACTAAACCGTATGCGAGCAGGTTTGTGCTTGGAAGATGAATGGCGGGCCATTTATTTGGCGGGATTTCTGCTGATGTTGTGTCGCAGTGTTCTGACACTCACGCGGCTCACCTCCCCTCAGAAGGACGGCACTTCTCTCCTCGCAGTTTATGATGCACAGTGGGGGATTTGTATGTACTGTATGTGGCAAGTGGCAGGCTGGACAGGTAAATTATAGTCCTCTCCAGCACTGCACTCCCCTACGACTGTCTAACGAAGGAGGATTGAGCACAGGGGGGAGGCCGTCTCCCTTCATCTTAACCTTGTACAGATGAAGCAAAACAAAATGCATTACACGGCGGGGAAGACTGTGACTCAGCTCAGCATGATCCTGGCCTGGTTTGGCAGCTTCCTGTGTTTGGGGTTTTAGGCAGAATTTAGGATTGACATGTATGAAACAGTTTAAACTGACACCGCTGCATTTTGGTATAAAGTGTGGTCATTTCTTTCTATATTATCGAGGGTGTGATGGCCGTGGGAATTGTTATGAATGCTCACAATTTCATGTGTTTTCATAAAAACCTGTATCTAAGTCCCAAAGGAAAGACGGAAGATGATTTAAAATGCCAAGAAAGATGCCACAGGTCAGACATCTTTGTGAATTTAAGATTAAATAAATCCCAAACCCAGTGCTGGATTGAACCGTGCTGGGATCAGCCAGCTCTGCACTCCTCATAGTTTCCTTCAGGTCTAATGGAGTTCCACAGTGAGGGTTTGCAGTTGGGAGAATAAATTGCTTATTTATTGAGGTGACTGAACATGGCATTGTAGAAAAGTTATTATTGCCACTGTGTGAAGACAGATTGGCTGGTCCACCTCGTGGCCACCTTGAGAGCAGCCGTCTCCACTGAAGGACGCCGAAAAAGTCCAGAAAGGGACTTCTGCAATAAGTAACTGCAGTGGTCGTCGAGGACATTGACAGTGTGCTTTCTGCACATTGTTGATTCAGTTATAAGGGTCATGTTGAGCACTCATGCTGAAGAGGTCAAGGAATAACGAGTTGTGTGTGTGTGTATGTACATATGTCCAGTTGTCCAGTTATTGTAATACAGGTGTGATGTTGTATAGGCACGTGTGTTTCTCACTCTAGGTCAGTTTTGTGTTAATAATTTACTTGAAGAACGTCAGTGTTAACCCAGTAGTTGCTGCATTGTTGCATGTGCAAAGTTACCCCACCCAACCAGAAATGTCGTTGTCCCTCAAGTGCAGAAAATCTAGCTTGCGATATATTGTGTGGCAGTCTTAAATTTCAGGTGCACCCATGTTGACTTTAAAAGGTTCTTACACTGACGATCTAGAGCCGGTTGCACCAGCAGTTCGTAAGTTATGAGCCAACCAAAACAATTGACAAAGCTATCGTTAGCTCGCTAATATATTAAGGTCGAAGGCGGGGTAATGAGATGTGGTCGATACATCTGAGATGAGCAAATAACGTTGAGTTAGTGTCATCAGATGGTCCCCACTCATTCTCAATTATATGAACACCGGTAACTCTGAAACACATAATTCTCCATATATGCATATATTAACATCTATAGTTAATATTTTTGATTGCCTTGTGGTTCCTAGATATTGGTTTACACATTACTTAAGTCTTCGCTAACTAAGACATTCCCTCAAGTTTTAATGGCGAAACCCAATTTACTAAATCAGTAGTTTGAAGGTACAGTAGCTAGTTGTCACTAAGAACTTAGGAAGGACTTTACGCACACAAACCTGATTCCATAGCTAAACAAACACTTTGAACACATATACGTCTGCTTGATAAAATGACAGTGTTGTGTAGGCTTATTCATCTGTAGATTTAACTCTTTGTTTAAACTCATACATTCATAAAGCATTGGGATATTCCTAACAAATCCTAATGCATAATAGGCACAGTTACTCTCACAATAGGTCGGACGATATTACAAACCACCCGTGGTATGGCTTTATTTTATTGGAAGGACGTTATATTGTTAGTTCATCATAGCAATTTCCAACAGCCGTGATGACCTGTAATCCAATACAATCATACGGTATGGCGTAATGATAGTGTTCCTGATTTGTGCTCCCTGGTTTTAACTGTCCTGTCGCTTGACCTTCCTCTCTGCACTCTTCCAATAGTTGCTTCCAGCCTTTTCTGAGCAGAGAATCTGACCCATGCTGTTTTCACTGACTGCTTTCTAACATCACTCACATCCCTCCACCACTCCGCTCCCTCATGCGCCGCATCGAAAGTCATGGCAGCTGCGAGGCTTCAGGTCTCTCCGTGGTCGCCACGCCACTGAATTCAGTGCTGCCGTCCCCGTGCACTCTCATTCTCTTGCCCTCCCATCTTCATCTTCGCCGACGACATCTTTCCATTGGCGACGGCTGTCAGTCTTTGGGTAGACAGACACACACACACTGGACGAATGGAAAAAGACACTGGAGGAAATGACCTGGAAACGCAAAAATAACAAGGAAAACCCCCAGAGCTGAAGAAAAAAACAAAAAAAAACCCCAGCAAGCGACCACCCTCAGCCGGGAGAAGCAGCCCCCCACCACCACCCCCCCCCCAACCAGCTACACTTTTGGACCGTTGAAGGAGCCCTCATTGACTGTACTTGGCCCAGTGACTTTCCTTCACCAACTGGTTCCTCTTATTATCATGTGTTTTTTGGACTGTTAGTCTGTGAGTTGTTGTTGTTGCGCTCTCTCTCTCTCTCTCCTCGCCAATCCGCTCTCAGTTTCATATTTGATCTTCTTGATGTTTGATTACTTGAAGGGCAGTGTTCAGTCGCCTACATTTTTCTACCAGTCAGTGTAAAAGGAAGGTTGGGGGAAGAAGACAGCAACGGGGGAAGTCGTGAAGTCTGTGTGTAAATCTTTTTTAGGGGGTTTGAGGGGGGTGATGATATACACGGGCAACATTTTGATAAACAGTGTTGTCACAGATTTGGACACTTTACTTCAACAGTGATTGAGGTGGGAGAGAATCGCTGCAAATATACGAAACTATTGGCTCCAATTCTTTTGCAAAACTGTCCACCTGCATTTTCTCAAAACGTTGCTGAAGTGTCATTGCCTGCAAGGAAATCTCAAACACCATCCGGGGATCTGTCCATTCCACAGCCATTTTTTTTACGCTGTTTGTTGCACAAAACTTTTCAAGAAGCCTTCTGCACTGTGTAAAGAGATAACGTTCTTAGGAGGGGAGGAAATAAAAGTGGGGGTGGGGGGGGGGGGGGGCGTGGTTCAATGGTACAGTCCAATGGTTTTGAATCATGACTTGTAAATACGTTTTCATACAGCAAAAACTTTTTGATAATGTTTTAAATGTATCTGTAAAAAAAAAAAAAAAAAAAGATGTACATAAACCTCTGGGGTCAAAAGGAGTGTAGACTATATATGAATTTATTTGTACACAAGAGCACTGGATTTATTTACTACTTGATTGTAACTAAAAATTAATAATCTGCCAAAGTGTTTTTATTTTACTTTTTCTCCTGTCTGTTCCGTTTGTTTGTTTGTTTGTTTGTTTTTGCTTTTTAACAGCATTGCAGATTTTTAGTGTTCACGCTGTATTTAATTCCGTTGAATAGATTTTGTTGTTGTGTGATTTAAAAAAAAAAAAAAAAGAAAGAAAAAAAGAGGGGTTATCATTTTAATTTATTGGTGCCTTGTTTTGTGCTCCTGTATACTTTTACTCTTTCTGTTTTTCTGTGTTATGTGTCTGCGGGGGGGGTTTAAACTGGCGGGTTGGTGAGTGCAGGGGTGGGGGTGGGGGGGGGGTTAAAAACTTAGCAACTTCTGTACTTACATGGAATATCTGTACTGTATGCCAAAATGGTCTCACTCACGTTTCTATGAAATCAAGCTGTTGATAAATATCTCTATATATTGATATATTAAATTTATAAAAACTGTCCAACCTTGTTACTTTATCTCGTGTCCCTCTGTGTTACATCTGGTTTTGTTTTGGGGATTTTTTGACCAAGGAAACATGGACAACTATGGACAAACAGCTCATAGCAGCATAAACATTAAATTTACACTTAAGTGCCTGAATTTCAGCACCTTCAAATTCAAAGTGTTTTGTTTTGGTATCACTTATCTGCATCACTTGCCTACACACTTCATAAGCTTTTGATTGACTTAAAGGTTTTAAAGGCAACTGCCTGATGTATGACAAAGTTTGATCAAAGAGCTCAAAAATGCAAAATTCAAGCAACATAAGAACATTGCTGTAGGGCACATGGACATTGTGGTTACCCCATAGTTATAATCCAGGGTTGGCGGTTCGATCCCTGGCTTCTCCTGTCCACATGTCGAAGTGATCCGGGCAAGACCCTGAACCCCAATTTTGCGATGGGCAGGCCAGCTGCCATGCTGCTGTTGCCATTGGTGTGTGTGTGTGTGTGTGTGAGTGTGTGTGAGTGTGTGTGACCGTGTATGTGCCGAAACACAAAAAGACATTTAGTTATTTTTCATGAGGTAAGGCAAAATGTATGTATAACTTTCTGCCAATTGAATATAATGTGTTTACATGACATGGCTTTGTGAGCTCTGCAACCCGCCCACCCAAAATGTGTTGGTGGCTGTTGCCAGCTTGTTTAGTTCAGTCAAATCGAGTCATGTTTTCCTCTCGAGGTTTTACAATCCGCAAAGCATACAACACCCTCCATCAAGTAAAAACTCCATCATGTAGCGTGGTATAGCATACAGGATGTACTGAGTGTAAGAATTAGGTTCATTTGTGGAACTATTTCCGGCAAGTAAACTCAAAATGTAGTTTTATATCTTCTATTAATTTTACTGTCCAACACAGAAAACACCATACCTATAAACAAAGATTGTGAACAATCCTTTGAGGCTTCAATAAAGAAATAAAGAGGTAAACTGTGCCACCATCCTATTTCATAATTGTAATCATTTAAGCGGAGCAGCCAGGAGGTGCACCTGTCTTGTATTTGATATAATCAACGATTGCTTTCATAGCTTCAAAGCTAGCTCAGATAAGTCATTCGAGATTTGAGTTAGTACGGCATATTGCTGAAGCGTTCACCAGAAGCACCCGGGTCAGTGATTTCACAGGGACACATGGGTGATTTTGACATCTGTGTATCCCAAGCAACTCTTTTGGTGTGTTACTTCGATGATGGATAGAAATGTCCCCATCACCCTCCTGGTTTGTTTCCTCTTTGCCCACAACACTCAGCTCTCCAGAGTAAAAGACAAGACAGGTTTCAATAAAGAGGAGAAACAGAGCTGAAGTGAGAGGGTAAAGTGGGCCGACAGTGTAAGCAGGAGGGGGGGGTGAACAGGAGACAGGGGATGTGCGTCGTCCCTGGAGAGCTGAACGGAGAGACAGTTCACTGGGGGTTTGATGGATGAGCCGGCCGGGAGAGTTGGCTGAGGATATGGACGCTCTTTGGCCTGTCCATTGTTCCAGGGTTGCTGTTGCTCTTCATTGAAGATTCAACCCTGCCAGTACAGCGGCGCTGTCATCTCCCCGAGCATCACAGAAGCCAAGGCAGCTCAACGGTTTCATTGAAGATTCATGATAAGTGAAGGACTGGTGGTGGATCAAAGGGTTATGGTGTTATGGGCTATACTACTCTAAGTCAGTGTCTGAGCAGACCGCATCATATTTCAGGCTATTCCTTTGAAGCTCATCTAGCCTTTCCCTCTCCACTGTGTACTTTCAAAACAGATATTATAATTATATGTAATTCTCCGAGCTTATTATGATTATTCAGCTGTTTAAAATGTGACCAGGCAATACATATATTTATAACATATGCTGTTACAAGTGCATGGAAGAAGCACGTTGGAAAGTTAGTTGAAGTGCCTTTGGACTTGACATCCATCCTACATTTGTGTTGAGACTGTGAGTTGATGGGTCAGTAGTACAACACAACAACAGCACAAACCATGGCCTCAGCTCTTCAGCATAGAGTTGAATCAACACCTTGCAGCTCAACATACACATCTCCACAAAAGGTATCTGTTGAACACCTATTGTATTGCATCATATTGTGGTTCAATATTAGATTGTATTACATTGCTGTTTTGCAATATGTTGTACTGGTGCCACGTTATCCTACAGAAGTGGTCTCATTTTGCCGAGCTTTCTGAAACTGAGGAGTGGCACTCGGACGTTTTCAGACCAAGAAAAAGTGCATTGGGCTCTGCTTTCTCTGAGCTACCGTCAGTGGAGGAATTTCTATTGTTTTTCTCTGTGTGTGACTGTTAAAGTCAGCACTAAATGAATCCACAAAGAAGCCTTCGAAACATCATTGACCGTGAAAAACTGACGCCAAAATCTGAAATCTTGAAATTGTTAGGGACGTTACAGAGGTGGTGCTCATTGAGAAATTAAGGACAGGTGTTTCACATCGGGGCTCTCAGGGCAATCAACCTAAACATAGAAACAGAGCCCATAGAGAGGCCCCCAACATCAACACGGCCACATGTCCAAGAACCAGCAAGCGTGAGAGGCCGTTAATGGCCTCTCTGTGGACTCTGTTTCTATGTTGAGGTTGATTGGTTGCCTTGAGAACTGCCTTGATTTGAAACACCTACCTTTGACATTATATATGTCAGTTAGTTGGGAGGTGACTGTTATGCTGAAGAAGGCAGCATGCTGAAAACCCCCCCCCCCCCCCCTTAATGTCAATCTGTGAGCCAGTTTCCTCCAGTTCTCAATGTTGAATTAGACTCATGCCCCTAAATGAACACACGAGTAGATCTTGCAAAGCTGTTTGAAGTCTGTTTGCCTGGAGGTAAAGCAGCAAAGATCTGCCACAGCGCTGAACAAGAGGTTCTGTATTTTCTACAATTGTATCAGATGTTAGAGGTTGTTCTCAATCACTCCTGAGAGATGGCAGTCATTTTGTATAGTTGGTGAAGCTCTCACTTACACTCGCAGTATTTTCCTCCCCTCTGCTAAATGGAGCCAACGTCGGTCTGCATTAGTTAACATTCGGAGTTAGCGGGGCATCCAGGTGGCTGAGTGCAGAGAAGCTCCTCTCTCCACCTGTCACTTAAAAATTTATAAAATATTTGGGCCTGGAACGACACCTCTGCTTCTGAAAATGAGTTCAGAATAGCACAGCTGACCTCAGTGTGCTCACCTCCTCCACCCCAGAGAACAGCAAAATTGTGGCACAATTTTTGGAGCACATTCCACTATGTGTGTGTGTGTGTGTGTGTGTGTGTGTGTGTGTGTGTGTGTGTATGTGTGAGGAAGTTGTAGCTTCCGTCACTCAAACTGTAACCTTTTTCATGCCACTGCCAATTAAACAATGCTCTAAGTCAATAGATGAAATGACTCATGTGTTAGGGGCTGTCCTAGATAAGCAAAAACCTGCCTGGCAGTGTAAAAAACAGCGCAGCCTCACTCTCACTACTGGATGCTGTCAGTTTTTTTTTTTTCATTCTATTTCTGGCTGGTTTTGGACTATTTAAAGTGAAGAAATACGCTATTTTAAACTTTCAGCTCAGGTAAAGGCAAGCAGTCATGTCCGGATACTTATCATCACATATGTTTAGCCTTCAAATTGACCATATTTTCCATACTTGAATCACAACAGCAAATGAAATGACTGTTTTATGTGAAAGGTGTCGCTGGTAGTGATAAACCCAAAGAGATTTATCACCCAACTCGTCCTCGGCTTTACGGAGAGTTTCAGCGACTTTCAGTTCGGTGTTTTGGTTTTATGGCCCACAACTTTACGGTTTCAGTTCACTCTCACGGCTCCCAGCAATCTCGTTTCCAGAAAAATTAATTTAAAAAATCACTGTACGCTCCCTGCCCAGCACCAAACAACAGAAAAAGTTAGCGACAAGCTGCTGAACATAGTGGCACATTTAGCAGCTAAAGAGCTACTTCCCTCATGAGTTGGTGAAGCAAGAAAAAAAAAAACAGAAGTAAAAGGAGAGTGAATATTCGACTTTCACATAGGTCAGGTGGCCAGAAACATGACTTCAGTAAAGTGTGCATCAACACTTGAACATCAGGGGCATTTAGTATGCAAATCAGTGTCATTCTTCCTTTTTATAAATGAACTAAAACCTGCATTGAATTAGTATGTAGTATGGGTTAGTAGGACGCAGCTACCCACACAGCCATGTCTGAGATCATCTCTCATCTGCTGCCCCTCCTGGCTGCAGCCCCCCACTACACTAATGTTGTTATCATCAAAACCAAACAGGCTGCCCATCAGCTTGGCTCTTACATCCAAGAAAGAGCGATCTGCCATTTTGTTTTCAGGGCACAGCACTATCTGTTAACCATAGTGGCATAAAGCAAAGAGTCTGTGCTTATGTTTGCTGTAGTAATTCTTTTTAATCATTCTCCATTATTGTCTCCTCTCTTCCCCTCTTTTGTAGTATTTCTTCCTCTCTCTGTCATTACCTTCCTCCGTGCTTTTGTGCTTGCCTCTGAGAGCTGAGAGGTTTATGGCGCTCCTGTGTGTGTGAACAATTTCACAGAATGAACAACTGAAGTGTTTCATGACCATTGCAATAAAGTGTGATTGTTAAAAGCAAATTAACATTCAGTCTCCCTTCACCTTTTTCAGTTCTTTCCATTTGCATCAGCTCTTTTCCTACTCCCCCCCCCCCCCCCCCCCTCTCTCTCTCTCTCTTTTGGTCCACTTCATTTTAGCATCCATCAGCACTTTTTCTCCTGCCTTTGTAACACTTTCCCACTGTGGCACCTTCTTTTTGTTGCAGTGATAAGGTGTTTCAGCTTCGTGAACGGAGCCAGATAGGTTAATTCTCCACATCTGGCCTCATAAAGTTCCTGCAGTACAGTCTCTTTCTGTTTTAAAAATGCAGCGAACACACGGCCACCCCTCTGCCTCGCTCTCCCTCTGTCTCCCTCCTTCCTCTGCCTCATGGATGACAGTTCCTATTATCTCCTGGATAATAAGTTGCACAGATTAGCCATGGGGGCAGACGGAGGAGCAGGGATATGGCACACTGTATGTGTGTGTGTGTGTGTGTTTATGTGTGTTTGTTTGTGAGGGCCTGTCTGTGTTTGTCAGTGTGTATATTTTCTACATTTGCTCCAATTCAAGGCTTTCTGTTTAGCTGTGTACGCAGCCATTAATGTTTGCCTGTCTACATTTGCGTGTCTGTTTGTCTGGGTGAGCATCTCTTTGTCTGTATTCATGGATATCTGTCCAGCTGTGTGTGGCCATGTGTGTGTCTGTCTGTCTGCATTTGTGTCTGTCTGCGTAGCTGCACGCCAGCATGTGTGTGTGTGTGTGTGTGTGTGTGTGTGTGAGAGAGAGAGAGACTGTGCCTGCACTGGAACACACTAGAGGAGGAGTTGATGGGCTAAGTGCCATTACCAGATAATTACAGCTAAAAGTCTCCATGCTAACGAGGACGGCTCATCATCCTGGCGTTGGCAGACAGAGAGGCCACAAAAAAACATCTGCAATGCAGATTAGGAACACTGTGTATGCATGTGTTTGTGTGTGTGAATGCTATATCCTCCTCCTGTTCCCTATCCCTCTATATGTGCGTGTGTGTGTGTTCAGTTACTTGCATGATAAGGAGATTACTGTTATGCACGGAGATTCACATTTTGAATAAGGCACCAGCCTCGCAGTGTGTGTCTGCGCGTGCGAGGGTGTGCGCACACACCAACATGAACACTGTATATCAATGTAATTGGCTGGCACAGGATCCCAGTGTGAGTTGAGTGTGAGGGCATCCATACACTACCTAAAGTGGGTGCCTGTAATGGGCTGGCTCCTCACTCCCTGTGATGGGCTTATTCCCTTCATAAATGGTGTCTGTGGCACACAGAGTCAGGCAGCAACAGGAACATAAACATGTTCAAGATGCAATTACACAAAAACACCAGAACAAATATTTTACCCCTTTGTGCTGCAGATGTTGTTTTTTGCATTTATGTGAGGAATGACTTTAATTAGGTTTTCTACCTGCTGGGACAGGTGAGGGTGTGCAGACCCAGAGGTACCACGAATCTGATTTGCAACCTGTCCGTTAAGCCTTCATCTTTACAGTCCCCTGGCTTCCAAACAGGAGTTGATGAGGGGAGAACAACATCATTTCTACTCATTATCCTCTCTTCTTCTATCCTCAGTGTATGGGAATACTTGGAGTGAAGGGAAATTTAAAACGCCTCTCCAGGTGTGTGTTTGTGCGTCCACACGTCTATGAGCGTGCAAGTGCAACACTGTGTATTGGTTATATGTAATTACTGCAGCCGGAACAACTCAAAAAAACAGCACTAGCACATCATCCACTTCAGTTAAGAGCAAATAACTCTCCTCCTCTCAGTTTGTGATTAACGGCCATCTGTTTCCTGTAAAAAATGAATTTACTGTCTGCTTTAATCAATCAAATCATTCCAGTAACGTTTTTGTTTTCTTTATCGTTGTAAAATGTTATATGCTCATGGTGGGAGTTGTTGGGTCTCTGTAAATAATATTATAAAAGGTATGGTCTTAACCTGCCCTATATGAAAAGTGCCCTGAGATGACTTCTGTTAGGATTTGGCGCTATATAAATAAAACTGAATTGAATTATATGTGTGAGTATTGGGTTTATTAAGAATAGTAATAGCAATACATTTGATGCAACCCATAGACATGGGTTAGGGGTTAGGGTATACAGTAGCTTGTCCAGTTCAGCTATATTTGCTCACTAACGCAACGTTAAGGAAACATGAAAAATATCATCATCATCATCATCATCATCATGTTGGAGCTTAAGTCATGTTCGTGAGCGCACCTTGGCTGATTTAAGCTTTCATCTCCTGTCATAGCTACTAAACTGACACTTACAAGAGTGCAAAGCTACTCTTCATTAGGAGAAATTAGACCATCTTCTGTGTCGCTTTAAAAATCTGACAAATCTGTAACAGTCACTGAGCAAAGGGCACATTTGCAGCTCTAATTAATTGGATGAAAAACTGAAGACAAGAGTGAGTCCTGAACATGCACAGGCATCCGCCAGGACAAAGGAAATACTTGAGAAAGAAGGATGCAAAGTCTATTGATAGCAGGTGTTTCCATGCAGACGTAGTCCCCGAGGAAATCAAGCAGTTAACATGGTGTAATGATCAAGGTTATCTAAGAATTGGCACTCCCAATTGTGCTTAAGAGAGGACTGATGTCTTGAAGCAGTGTTCGTGCTCACACTGCACGCTCATTCAAAAACTTTGTGGATTAGTGGACAAACGGCTCTCTCTTCTCATTTCAGAGTCAATATTGTGCTTTGTTTGTATTTATTATCATAAAGGACCATTATTCAACGGCTATAGTTATACTAATTAAGGTCTTATATTTTCTCATTACTTTCTTTACCTCTTCGCCAAGGCCAGTCCACATATTTAGAAGGCGAACATTTCAATAGAAAAAAGAGAGTTGGTGTTCTTACCACACAGTAATACCACCATCTGCTGGTCACTGTTTTTCATTACACCTTATAATGGCGTTGGAGGCCCACACATGCACATCGACACCCAGAGGGGTCTTTTGGAAAAATAGCTGTTCTGGCAGACTGTGTTTCGGACAACTGTTTCAGAGCTAAAGCATAACCACCTAGTAGCACTAACTGCACACTACCACCTATCATCTTTTCAGTTCATTGATATTGTTTGGTATATTTCAAATCAAGTGTTCACATACATATTGTTTGATGTATGTATTGTTGTTGCAGAGCAAACGGATCTAACCATCACCACACACAGTGATTTGCTTATAAATGTTGTCCAGGCCTACATGAAGGTACCTGATAGGAAACTACGTGGATCAAGTTGCAGTCGGACATGAAATGTTTTGTGTTAAAAAAAACAAAAAACAGTTTAGCTTAAAGGACCAATCAGCAACCTTTGTCCATATACTGTAAATTACAACTACACCCTCACTACTGTACATCAGTGACTTACATTAATGCATTTTGTGCATTTTCCAAGTGATCATAACTGAAAAAAAAGGCCCGTTTTGCAGACGTTGCTGATGTAAATAATCAACACAGGCATCTCATCTTTGAAGTAGCTGCTGTTTTCTGTTGGAAATGATGGAGAACAACATGACACGGGCATTTAATATGTTTTAAATCTTAATATTTATTTATTTAGAAGTATTTCTCTTGTTTGTATACATATACGCCCGTTGTACAAGGAATATTTTAAAGAGGTACAAGTTTTTACATTTGACTCTGTCATGTACATACACTTCGATTTTCAGATGGGTACTCAAACAAGGGAAACGTTACCCTTATAGCTTGAGCCAGTGTCAAATCTGGCTCATATTTTTCCCCACAAATGTCAAAGGTAGCACTAAAGGGCGCATGACACCGTCCACAACCTTGTCAAATCACACATGTACTACACCACCCAACCAATCAGAGATTAGCTGAATAATCACATCATCAGGGAACACTCAATCTCCAATCATCCAAATTCCCCTCCAACAGAATCACCAGAATATTTGTCCATGCATACATAAGTATACTATATATGGTAAAAAATATATAATTTGGAATAAATACTTAATATCATTTTTAGAGCAAACTGTCAGACAATACTTGTTATATATTTTTATATTTTTCACAATACTGTATGTACATGTATTTGGCTGACTTTACAGGGACAGATAAAACTATATACTTAACCCCATGTGAAACAGATTTTGATTTCAGTTCTTTGGTTGTTGAGCCAGTTATGAAACCTTATTACATCTGGGTCACACTGGATTAAACATATGGATGCGGTTCACTTTAAGACTTAATACACAGGCACGGAAGACCAGATATACCAGATAGTTCACACAGCACAGATCGGATCATCACTTAGCTGTCTGAAATGTGGGAAGCTACACAGACTCTAATAATCTTCGTCCCTTAATATACAAACAACCAACAGCGATCTGATGTGCCGCACAGAGTTTAAATTCAGAGTTTCTGGTCCTGTGTAAATGCAGCCTCATTGTTGAGAACATCTGTGCTACTTTGTGACTCAACAAATGGTGATGATCTGATTACTAGGCCACTGTTGAACAACTCCCATTGTTTCTGAGTAAATGCAGCCCCTGTATTAAACTGCTATATAATCATGATGCTTTACATAATAGGCCTATCCATCTTCATATCAATAGATATATTCCGCATATTAGCACCCACATTAATAAAGTGTCTGGGAATGAGAGAGTACTGGTGCAGGATCAGTGGTCAGATCACACGTCATCTCAGAAAATGTTCTATTCAACTTAGGAGTCAGCACTACATACAGTAGGCATGGAAATATAGATTTATCATGACGGCAGCAAAGCGAAACATTTCAAATCCAGCTTTCTAAGTAAGAAACAAATGCTGAAGACTCAACCAGGGTTCACTGTGATTCAAGTCTCGGACCACAATCGTTACTCTGTAGAAACTGATTCGTTTTCTGACTGTAAAAGCAGACCGGACCGCCGTAGACCACATATATGGCAGTTGTTAAAATGAGTGGTATTCCCCTTTAAATTCCACCTTCAGTAACTCCTGCAAACCCCATTTAAACTGTATTTACATGTTAAGGTCAGTTTGCTCGTCATGAGCAGTCATGAGCTTTCTAAAGTCAGTGAAAATAACCCAGATGATGTCATCAGGGTTATTTTGGAGACTGCCATTGGTCGCATTATGGGAAATGAAGTATCCACTGTTTTTGGAGCTTGACTCATACTAGGGACTAAAAGTCTGGATATCTTCTGCTGCTTCTAAATCACTGGAGTACTCTTTTAAGCTTTGGTTTAAATGTTGACTTCCAAAAAACGATGAAGCACGGTTATGTCCTCTCGATAAGGGATGTCTGTATACTGGTGAAATGATCGATCCCTTTGTTCCCTGTAAACATGCTGGACATTTTGGGGATTTCTGCAGGGGTCACTGAAGGGGAGCTGTGAAGTTGTAAACATTTTGTCAGACCAGTGCTCCTGTTTAAAGATACTTTAAGAATATGGGTGTAGGTTTGTGGGAAAACCGAAGAAAAAGACCTCACTCCCTGAAAACACGTCTCACCTCTAAAATGTAGGATGGTCTTCTGATAAAGGCTAGACCAAAGCCAGGCTCCCTACCTAGTTTCTGATTGAAAAGGTAGTATTTCATTGATATTGCTTCTTTTAGGACTGCAAGCCATAAAACAACCCTTTACTTTCGGGTTTTAACATCTTGTCAGTTTACCATTTTGAGAAATGAATGCCTTGAGGCAGGAACAAAGTGAACTTAGTGTTAGTAAATTGAAGACAGGCAGATCAGATCTTTGAAATCAAGATTTTCGAAATGATTAAAAGTCTTTAGTCGCACATGGTAAAAAAATATCAAGACTCATTCCTATGTCTGCCATATCCCCTGACTATAGCTATGACTGTCTCTGTTAGTCCCATGATCCATGCCGGTATAGTTAGACTTGCTACATTTTTTTTTTCTTGGAATGTATCACAGCCAGCCTGACATTCATTGTGCATTTTGTAGCAGTTGCATACAAGATTTGATTTGAAACGAGCGGGCGAACAAGACATACGTTATATTTGAACTGAGGGAAGAAGGAAGGGAGAAATGTCAATCATGAGAACAGACAGTATTACAACATACTGCTATTTAGTACTATAAGACAGCCAGTAGGGGGAGTAACTGTGTATTGGCATGCAGCACCTTCTAAACAGTACAATCTTCACATTAGAAGACTTTTGTCTTTCTTTAATCTGGTTATACTGTGGTTATAAAAATCACGTCTTTTGTGTCCAATAGAAACATTTTATCTCCAACTAAACCACTTGTTTGTCAGCATTTCACAAATGATGATCACTCATGTCTCGTATGCGAAAAAAACATCATTACTATGGCAAAGACAAAACATCAAATGATGTCAAATATCCTCTGAATGATGGGAAATGTGATCATAAGTTATATTCTTTTATTCAATTGTCTAATTCGCACTTTTGGAGATATATCCTTTCTTCTGGACATCGGTATTAGAGAGGACTATTTACTGTACACAAACACAATAAAAAAGTGCAGTAGAAAATACAGTTTCTGTGTTTGTTTATGATTATAATCTGTTAGAATAACATTCTATGTATACTATGTTCTCAGTAATGGCTTATGTCCAAATATGACAAGAATGATGCCAATGTCATAAAGAAAAAATAAAAACATTGTCATATTTAATATTGTATGTTTGAAAGGTAGATCATGTGCTTAGTATTTTGCTTGAAGAGATAGTTGATGATAAGAAGCAGCAGTTCGTCAGGGTATCTCTTCATCCACTTGCCAGTCCGTCCATCCCTGGTCCCTCTTTATATTCTCACCCTGTCTCCTGAGTAATGTCCTGTCAATCACACTTGTCACTATGACAATGTGTTATCATCAATCGAATCGGCCCCCTTTGTTGTCTGAGTGGTTGATGCAGCATATCCATAAACACCCACTGGGCATGTTGGCAGAGATGTGGAAGAAAAATGTGGGCGTACGTTGCTGGACACTCTGGTCTCAGAGGTTTATATGTAGTTCCACAGTAAACAGAGTATGTCTACTTTTTCCACTGGTCATACAGTCTTGTATGGTGTCACCATGTCTTTAAGTCAACCATTTTCCCTCTTTGTTGGTCGACAGAGGGTCTTGGAAATCGAAGGGTTGGGGTTCGGCTAGCTGGAGTGGTTTGTAGAAGTAAACAAGGTCGGCCCGGCTCAGAGGAGGTCTGTGGTAGACGAGGTCCCAGAGGCTCGGGTCTCAGTGTGGGCCTTCAGAAGGTCAATTATGTCTTGGTGGGAGGCTCCCTCTGCCACCGATTGTGCTGTCTGTCCATTCTGGGTAAAAATAAATGAAAGAAAATGTCACAGTTTCCCATCAAAGACATTGCAGTGACTGATCTTATCCTGATAGTGGCAGTGTTGTGTTGCTCTTTCTCTAGCAGCTGGACATTACATTACATATGTAGATACTGCACCTGCCCTAATACAGGCAATACTACTACACTGTAAACACCACTGGAAGAGCTGGGTTCAGTATCTGGATATAAGTCTTAGCATTTTGCCTTTCTGGAAATGCTGGTTGAGATTATGATTTGTCACGTTTCTGTAAATCTGATCTAATCATTTTCTTCCCAAATTACAAATCAAAATGTGCAACAAAGATTGTAATAATATCCACGGATAAGCTTCTTTGCATCATGCAGAAATTGCCGGTGAAATAAGCCAGGGTTAGATAATAAGCCTGGGGAGGTTTTGTAGGAAAAGGGAAACGTTTCAAGGCATACAAGATATAAACATCAGTAAGAAAACACTTTAATGTAAGAACATTCTACATACTTCAACGAAAAACAAAAAACTCAATCATAAAATAAAACGTATGCTTTTATGGACCAACACTAGGCAATATTCACTCAAAACGAACACCTAATCAGCACCTTAGAAGCTCGCCCCAGGAGCATTTGTTCCATCTGCAGTAGCTCAACATCCTGTGTTCATTTTCTATCAAGCTAAACAACCCATTTTGGATCTGTTCATTGCTCAATCTTGAACTCACACTGTTTGTGGTTTTGTTGTAGATTTCTGCCTGTAGATTCACCAATACTGGTGTTGCTGCCAGGTTTGTTTTCAATTGCTTTTATTCGTCAACAGCTCAGATATTTGTAGCTGTCTCGCTTAAAACCCAACATACTCACTACTTACGGAACAAGTCATGCTCTACTGGCAATTATCAAAAATGAGAATGCTAAATCTGTGTCCTTGTGGATAACATGTTTTCCTAAGTCGCTGCTGGAAGAACAAATCTCCACAAAATGCAATCACTTCCAAACCCTCTATATAGTTCGAGATGGGTTGTGTGCTTGACACTGAGATATCAATTAAGACACAGCGGTACATTTTCCTGGCTGATTGATATGAGAATGCTCTGTAATGCTGCCTGTAACTTCTTGCATCATTCTCACAGTGTGTCTTGGTGTCTGCTCTTTATTCTTTCAACCAAAGGCTAGATATTAGATATTACAGCAAACCAGAGCAGACACAGCTGCACACTGAGAGAGACACCTTGTCTCACGGGAACACAGATGTTTCAGAACAGTGTGAATGCTCTGTGTTATACTTTATGTACATTTCACAAACCTGTTAAACTGCTTGATTTACTTGCAAAATTGCTTGCCAGAGCTGCTTATTTCCTCAGTTTTGAGATAATGTTTGTCCCCCACTACCACTAAATATAGTCTATGCTCATGTGTTGTCATGGAGTCACACAGCGAATGATCTACCCGAGGCATATGGTTGAGTTATAGGACGATTGCAGGATCCGTCTGTATAGATTAATCTCTGTCATCCACGTGGTACAGTCAAATTCAGGTTAAACCACCTACGTATCTGAATCATTTTTCATGCTTTAGGCTAATTGTTGAGAACACATATCAAGTGAGGTGTCCTCTGAAGTCCCATCCCCTTATAGTAGTCTTGGAAGCAGTGACACTTTGTGTTGAAAGTGACGATTGAAGTAAGGATAATCGCATCCTTTGGGAACTAGAATCCACAGTTGGAGGCAGGTGTGGAGCAGCTGCAGTGTAGCAACAGTGTTAAGGGCATGGTTTACAGGATTGTTACAAGGGGCAAGTGCACTGGCAGAGCATGGCACTAGTTGTGATGGTGCCATGCCATTGTTCCGATGGCCCATTATTCCGCAACCCCAATATTTTCAGAGCAATGGGCCTTCGGAGCGACGGGCATTTCTTTTCTGAATAACGGGCTGTCGGACAAATGGGCTTTCGGTCCAATGGGATATTTTTCTGACGTTTTGGAATAATGGGCCATGGGAACAATGGGCAGTCCTAGTCGTGCTATGGCCTTTCTCTGACTGGGCACCCTCAGACTGCAGAGGGGAATCAATAGTCTAGAGAAATCAATAATGTACTACGTTAAACAATCAGTCTACTATGTGTGGGCCAGGCACCAGCTACTGGCCACCTAATGCTGACCTTAGGGGCAGCCTAATATCTGGTGACGTCATTTCTACAGTATTTGTGAGCCAGACTCTAGTAACCGTGTGGCCATTCATGTAGTGCAAGCAGCAGATAACCAGCTGTTGAAATGAGGCAGTGATCCCTGGCTTCTCAGTAAAGAATGAACCTTTTATGGAAGAGTTGCCATAGTCCAAATTAAGCCCAAAGACGGCAACGGCATGAAGTCTCAGGCTTCTGCCTTGAGCTTCCCCTCAGTACCGATCAGTGTCTTTCTTGCCACTTGGAGTTAGTTAGAGGTGAATCCATATCAAAGTCATGTTTTCCTGAAGAGAGCAGCTCTTTATTATGCAATTCTTATTTGTCTCTGTATTTTATATATTTAGTGTTTAAACACAGGTCTGCCAGTGAGCATCACATTGTGATATATTTTAAATCTGGCAGCACACTAAGGCAACAGTTCACCCCCATGGGACTGCATGTTTAAACGTCAGTGTAGCCACACTGTTTATGCAGTGAAGTGCAGTGAGCAAAGTACATATCTCTGCCTCAATTTATGTCCAGTTACATGAAAAGAACAATTTTGAGGACGAAAATGTAGACATCCTAGAGAAGCATCTTCAATCTTACAACAGTCCAGTAGACAGTGTCATTTCATTTTTACAGTATACCTTATCTGTGAGGCCGGTGTCACAGCGACCTGTCTCCAGCAGCAGACGAACGATGTGTGTGTGTCCATGTTCGCTGGCACACATCAGGGCCGTGGAGCCCTCGCGGTCCTGGGAATTTACATCTGTGCCGCAGCTCAGGAGCAGCTTCACCATGGCAACGCGGCCGTGGCTCACCGCAAGCATGAGTGCCGTCTGGCCCGCCTAGAGAAAGAGTGAGAAATACAGAGAATTAGAATTAAACAGTGAAAAGGCAGGTATGAGGCGGGGATGAAGAGATAAATGAAATGAGATGCGAGGGTGGGGGGAGCGGGAGGAAAAGAGGGATCACAGAAGTCTCACAGAAGTTCTTTTTTTTTTTACAAACTCCTGCATGATGATACGTTTCTTACACTGTGTTAATGTATTCAAGAATGTGCAAACAGTACATGTCAGTATGCTTTCCCAACATGCTATTCCTTCCCATTTATACTCTTTGGTTTGCACTATAGATGGCCTTGCTGTCGAGAAATATTTGCTGAAGTCATGGTGTTTTCCTGTAAAGTGACCCACTTGTAAAACTTTCCCAACATGCCCTGATTTCCCCAGAGGATTTATTAAATTCCCAGACTTACCGTGAAATACAACTTCCTCTACAACAATAACACATCATACAACACAGCAAATCCTATGATATTCAGTACATTCAGGGAAAGTGATGTGTCAGTGCAAGCATATACTGTATATATCACCTGTCTGGAGCACGCATTGACGTCACCCAGTTTCAACAGTTGTTGTGCCACCTCCAGGTCATCAGGGGTCTCAGCAGCCGTCAGAGCAGCGAGCATCACTGGAGTATAACCTGCCTTGTTCACATTGTCTGTCTCACATAGACCTGAACACACAAACACAACGTCTCACTCAGTAAAAGAGACTTTGTGCAATTTTGTGCAGGGTTTAACTGTCTTGTCTAGCTACTATGTTTCGCTAAAATTGTGTATCTGTATTTATGCTGCTCGCAGTGTTTGTGTGTGCATTCTCACCAGTATCCAGCAGCAGTTTGACCACGGGGAAGTTTGAATGCGACACACTGTAGTGGAGGGCCATATTCCCATTTCCGTCCGTCAAGTTAACTACATATGGCAGGAGAGTGGGGGTGGTCATGCCCACTTGTCGCAGGTATAATCTGACGGTATCGGCCCGCGAGTCTTTCTGACTGGAGACCTTGAACCACTCCTGGTAGAGCACCACTAAAACCTGACGCTGAGGAGAGAGGAAGGAGGGAAAAGATTCTTTGGAAAGTGAAAAGGGCATCAATTTTTGCAGCATTAGAAACAGATACACGTGTAACAAAAGGGCTGTGAAGAATTAAAAAACAGCTAAGAGAAACTCTCACCATTTCTTTGTCTGGGGATGAAACCTCTTCCATGCGGTCTTTTACATAGAGGCAGGCGTCTATGAAACCCTTGTCGACTTTCTCCCTGGAAACAAAAGACCAGACGACACATTAAGAGGCAGTCTTCCTGTGGCCCAACCTAGATCATTTTTTAAGGACTTTCAAACAGACCAGGACCAGTTTCTCCATGTGAAACAAATATCCCAATTCAACCCAGCTCATCTGCTCTTTCCTGACTGTGTGTCTGTGTGTCTGCGTGTCTGTCTGAGACCTCAATTAGAGTGAGAGCAGCTTATTCTGAAGTGTGTGGGAGTGCACAAGTTGCGTGTGCTCTTGCGGAGCTACTGTACATTCAAGTGTGTGTTGAAGCAGGTGTGCATTTCGTGTGTATGTGCATGAAACAGAGGCTTATAGTGTGCGGGTGCGTGGCAGTGAGTCTGTGCAAGATATTAAGAGGAAAGCAGGGTTGTACGAAAGTGTATGTAGGTATGTTTTAATTAGATTTCTGGATTGTGTGTGTGTGTGTGTGTGTGTGTGTATATGAGAGGCCCACTGTATACTGAAGTGTCATTCAGCACCTGTCTCAGACAAAGTATGTAGGCTGTAACTGGAGACAAAACAAAGCACTCACTTGTTCTTGCCCGACATCCCACGTCACACAGTCTTCTTTATAGATGCATTGTACACGATACGGCTGTATTGTGCTATAATTATATTCCTTGCATTAACTGTGTTGACGTTCTTTCATTCACTTTATGATACGAGCAACAGTGGGGAGGTCCACCTTGTTTCATTTCTGAATGTGAGACTGTTCATTGTGGTTGTCGTGTTTATTGTCTTTCATTCACTGTGAAGGTTTGCAGTTGCCTCGCGTATTCTTCACTATTAACAATCACCTAATCATTCGTTAGGTACCCACGTGGTATCTCTGTTGCTGGCGTAGCCTCAAAGTGTAGTCACATTTTTGACGAGAGGCACATCAGCGATGGCGTCGCCTACATGGGCTCCGTAGCAGCCCTAAAGCCCTAACACACAACCAGAAATTAAGCTTTACTGTCTATCTCACCCTTCAGCCTGTTCTTCCAGGAGCTCCTGGCTGCCTTCTGGGTCCAGCAGGCCTCTGTCACCCTCCTTCTCTGCAGCCATAGCACCTCCTCCCTCAGCTGTGACCTCTGCATCCTTCTGCTGGGTCTCTGCTCCCTCCTCAGGCTTCTCTGCTGGCTGAGGCTCCGTCTCTGTCTCCGTCTCCGTCTCCGTCTCCGTCTCCTTCTCCTTCTCTACCTCTGCTTCTGAGCTGTCTTCCTCCTCCACCTCCACCTTTGGCTTCTCATCTCCACTGGACTCTTCGCTGGATGTCGTCTCATAGCTGGAGGAGGACACAAACAAGTGCACAATTTTCAAAGCATGGACAGTAAAATCATCCACATTTTGCTATCTATAACAAAGCTTTTATGTACTCTGACCTGTGTTGATTGTAGGTGGCAACCTTAAAACGTGAGAAAATACTTCCAAGCTACACAGAAATCCATCTTTAAATTACGCAGGAGAGACATTTTGTCTGCCATTGGCTTTGGAACATTTAACTCGTGTTTCTTCACTAAAAGTACGTATGTGTACAGAAATTAGACATATACAGAAGCAGCCACATCAATGAAACATCTCAGCAGGTAAATAGGCTGAATATGAAAGCAGTAAAGTCAACGTAGGCCAAGGCTGGATAAATACAAACAGGTCATTACTCTCTAGACCTCAAGCGTGACATGAAAAAGATGCTTGTCTAATACCTTGGCCCATAAATCCAAAACATCCTTCCCACAGTTAAACATATACATGAAAATCCATAGGTATGCTTGCACACTCTCATATGCAACCTTGGACAAAACACAACCTTGTTCAGTGATGAAAGGCTGATGGTATATTTAGAGCTGCTGTGGTTTCTGGTGGGTGTAGTGTGTGTGTGTGTGTGTGTGTGTGTGTGTGTGTGTGTGTGTGTGTGTGTGTGTGTGTGTGTGATCATTGGGGTGTATCATAAAGGAGCCTCTGTGAGGCCAATGATCAGATAAGTCTTATTTTGAATGCCATTATTCATGCTTGTTTGTAGACACACACATGCACACATACACAGACACACACACACACACACACCGAGACACAACACCACAAGAGGCGTTCAGGGGCCACAGCATTCCCTGGATTCCAGAGGAGCTCAAGGGAGAGCAAAGATAGGTTAGACCATCCAAAGAGAAGAAGAACAAACAGCAGCCCACTTCCTGGTGTGGGCAGAAGCCTAAAGATAGTCAGAGAAAATATTGTTGTCTGACCTGTTTGTCTCATTATAAACAGCATCTGCTCAATTTTGTTTGAGATCGAGCAGAGTAACATAGAAATGGAGAGATATTTATTGTCAGAAAAGACAAATCTGGGTCATCTTATATAACTTATTAATGGGATCTTATAAAACACACTTAGTGCATGCTTATAAAGGAGGTCCTTGTGATGCCACTGATGATTCATTATTTGTTATGGAGAATGGCTGTGTTAAGGCTATGTTTGCAGATCATTCTAAAACAGGGAGGAAGGAATAGACCTCACCACAGCTCTGACAAAACATAGCAAAGGCGAGCAGGTCATAAAACAGTGGAGCTCAGGAATGTTAAGAAGAGGAACGCAGGAATAAAACAAATCTCCTAATAGCAGCCATTTCCTTGATAAGCAGGAGATAATACCACAGAGGCACTGCAGACATGACTTTCAACAAGTGATGAGGAATATTGGAAATACTGCACGGAGAAAATGGGAAACAAATGTATCATTAGATGTCGTTTTTTTCTATCTTATTGACTCAATTCAATGTTTTGTACAATCCATTACTTTATTACATTAATATGCATTCGGTTATTCTTGTGATTCACGAGATAGCACATTGTCATCTTTGGGATTTCACATAAAATGAGACTGAGCGCACATTGAAAAATGTAAAATTAAACTTTGTTAAGAGTTCTCGTCTGAGAAAAAGAACCCAGTAGGTTTACAAATGTCTTAACTGCTGCTGCTTCGATAGAGAGGTGTCAAGTGTCGTGTGCACAACGTAATTACTATGAACATGTGTACGTGCATGTAGCTCTGTAGCTGTGTATGTTTTTATTTGTCTCCAAAAGTGTGAACACAGACACACATTGTGAAGACAAAAGTCTGTCTACACCCAACTCCCATCTGGGGACAAAGTTTAACCAATTTTTTTTTGTTTTTTTCCTCACAAGTTACACAAACGCATGTGTTTGTGTGTATACAGATGCCTCATGTTACAACTGTAACAGCAGACAGCCAACTAGAATCAAACCAGCCAGAAAAGAATAATCTCCCTGCCTTGAGACACACCTTTGTTCTTCCAACCACTGCCATCTGCTGACTTAAAACTCATCAGCTTTTACAAGCACACACACACACACACACACACACACTCTCAGGGTGCATCCAGCGTCAGCAAATGCTGACATAAGCACACTTGCACAAAGCACTGAGGTATCATCAATACTGGCAAAAAACATGTACGCACATTCACATCATGCACAACACATATTCATACGCACACACATTCGCACTCCCAGCAGCAGCAGAGAGGTCAAATTCAGGGCAGTGTGCCTTCAAATGAGCCTTGACGACTAACAGCATGAAGCAGATGTGTGAGACACAGCTGGACCGAGTCCACAGTCACCGTGGTCAAACTCAGCTAACTGCAAAATGAGTGAGCCTGCATGCCGCATCATTTTTCTTAAATCTTGAATCAATAGAATAGACAATAACACTCATGTAGTGGTAGGATAGACTAGGATAGAGAATATTGCTGCTTCCAAACTGCTGCCCCCAAATTACTAAACGGTAAGGATGAACACATATTTACCTGGCTAAAATTCTCCAAGATTAATATGAACAAAATCCTACTAATGAGGCTTACATGTGCAATAGATTTGAGCATTTTTGAAATAATCTAGCCGGCTATACATAAAAAAGTGCGTACTATACTTGCATCATTTGCTCTTTCTCCTTCAAATCCAGGTATCATTTGACATACTCTACCAAAGGACCACCTGGATTCATTTTCCACATTAGCTAACCGGCTAATCCAACTGAAGCCATTTTGGAGAATGTAACACATTAAATCTGACAACTCTAAAAATTGAAGATATGCAATTTCTTAAATTAAATCAGGATACAATACAACGTTGCATTCACTTATTCCGCACTAACGTCCACAACGGATGCCTGAGTGTCAGTTCTCCTGCAGAAATAAAAAAAGTATCAAGCATGCATGGACTCACAAATGAAACAGCACACTGCAGCCCACATAAAGATATTAATCACACAGAGATTGGACGCTGATGAAAAAGAAGATTTTACCCTCCATTCACCCCAACAAACTTCAGGTTTTTCTTGGCTCCCTTGTTCCCCTGCTTGTCAGCAACACCATTTTTCTTCATAATAGATTTGAGACCTGGTGAAGAGGAGGACAGAGAGAGAGCGGGAGAGAGAGGGATGAAAAAGAAGAGGGAGGGTGGGAAAAGTTCATTAGGCCTTTATGGAATTATAGTATGTAAGTGTTTGTGTGTCGTCTGTGGGCGCATGCACGACGCCAGACAATTTGGTATCATTTCTAACATTTTCTCCAACACAAAACGTAGGTTGTAGGTTGTTTGTCAGTGTGAGCATGTGAGCATTTAAGATCTGCCACCCCTACTGTAAAGGTATGACTTAAGTAATCAACTATAAAACTGCTTCATTTATATAAGGGGACATCAGGTTCCTGGTTACTAACCAATGTTAATCCTTGAACCATTGCTAGATGCATGACTTCAACAATGAGGAACTTGCAGGCTGGTGACAAATTGAAGGAAAAAACTGAATGAATGAGTAGAGAAAAGACCCCCAAAGGTCATAGGATATTTTGATTTTGTCTTTTAAAATGATGTAAAACATATGGTCTTTGCAGTTACCTAACTGAACACCTATGGGAGATTTTGGATCCACATGTTCAACCTCCAGCGGAGTTCCAAAGACTTCTTTGCCAGTTACTGTGATGACAAGCTTTGTAATTGAATAGCCTCTAGAAAAGCATGTCTACCCACCTCCAAATGTGTAGCCACTGTTGCTGCATTTTCTGTAAGTCAAACTTTAAGTCCCTCAGAGAGTCATACATAACATTTACTTTCATCAAAATAAATGATTTTTCTTTCATAGAGGGATGAAATATTTCTGAAGAAACACTATTTTTATCCACCATGTGTATCCAGCAAAGCCAATAAAAACAACTGAGTTGAGAGTAAAAGTAAGTTATAAGTCTAAAGGCTAGAGTAAAGGCGATACATCAAACTGATATTCGTAGCTCATGAGACCACAGACAGTAATGGTTTGCACATGCTGGCTGTGTTTCCTTGTGTATACAGTATATCTTTGTTTGTGTGTGTCAGTGTGTGAATGTATGTGCATTTCTTACATGTTGAGCCTGGATGGTATTGAAGCACCTTTGGATGCAATTACGAGCAAATACAGCTCATCAAATAGTGTGAAATCCCTGTGTTGGCAGAGAAAGGGGAAGCCAGGGCCCCATCGGTATACTCAGCAATTGAGCCACTGTGAGTGAACAGTGCCACACTGTCAAGAAAAAGGACTTTTATCAAAAAGGAATCAGACCAGAATTTGGTTTGCTATAGGATGCTGAAGAACTTCTTCAAAAAAAAATCAACTTGATCAAATCGATGGTCTATTGCAGTTATTTTGGCTCTACAAAGGTAGTTCAAGGAAAGTCTTTTCAGGGCAATAGACCCAGGTCAAGATTATAGGCCTTTAAATGACAACATACAACCATGACATTGTCAGGCCTACTTATGTATGTAACTGCCCTATAATTGATTCTGCATGGGCTCCTTTGCTGACTCCCCTGGGCTCTCAGCCTGGGATGGCTGTCTTAGTTGTGCCTGACAGCAGACATGGTGCAGAGGCTCTGTAATGTTTTATGCAAGGACATAAGGATGTGGCTTTGAGCCAAAAACCACCAGCTGAAAAAATCCCAGCGACCACCATCTCAGAAGAGGAGCGCTTTTAGATCTAGTATCTCTCAGGAGATGGCAGCAGCGAGAGGGGAAGTTAAGAACGTATTTGGCATTTAAATACATTCTCCTCCTTCTAATAAATAAAACAATGGTGTAATTTAACCTTCCCTCACTGTGTCAGAGACACTCTGAGATATTTCACTCGTCCATACAAATCTCTAAAGCTTAACTCAGTCTCTGATGACTGGGAGTTCTCAAAGCAACAGTAGTGGTTTCTGTGTCCAGTATTTGTAGAAGTACAAGACTGGTGTAATTTGAGGTTAAAGAAGTCAGGCTGGGAATCTCAGATGTCAAAGATGTAGAAAGCAACAACAAAGAAACAGTGACAATCTTGAGATAACACATATATATCTAGGACACACAGACACACTCTTGTATACTGTACTCCCAACACTGAACTTAAAATGAACTCTGAACATAAAATATATGTGTGATAGCAGAGTGATTCTGTACTTCAGCTCCCGGGCCAGAAACAGGACAGAGACATCAAGGGAGGGAAGAAAAGCAGCGCCTGTTTGATGTGTGTGTGTGTGAGTGTGTACTTGAGTGTTCATTTAACTGTGTACTGTAAGTAAGTGCTTGTACGCATATGTGTGCACTTGATGTGTGTGTGTGTGTGTGTGGGTATCTATACTGTGTGAAGCAAGAAATACGTACTTGATATACTCTCGGAGGTCATTGAACCATGAAATTTCACCAACACTTAGTGACGTATATGTCCACCCTTGTGTATAACAGCCAATAGTTACTGCATCTTTGAGACACAGTGTATATTACATATAGACATACAAATGTGCTGCCATCATAGATGACCAAAAGCATAATATTATGATGCGGTCTTTCACATATTAATGCTGTTATTTTACCTTACCTCTGTTCCACTAATGTTCGTGAAATTCAAAGTGGGTATATATATATAAATGTGGGCTTGTATTTGTATATCATTGTACCTGTATTGAATATGATAAACTACAGAGAAACAGCTTGTGCAAACTGATACCGATGAAAAATGATCAGGTTGAGACAGGGTCTGCCAAGTTAAGCCTTTCCCTCTGCAATATTAGAAGAAACAGACACAAGCCTCAGAAGAAGATGCTACAGCACAGTAGACTGACAGAAATACAAAAACATAACTATGAACTAGAAGGCAAGGTAGACGTTTTCCTTTCGGGTTGACCACTGAAAATAATTGGGAGAGTATTAGTGCTTGACACTAAATCATGAAGTCCATATCACTCAGAGTCGTTAGACGTTATATTTCAGACAAGAGGGAAATTAAATTCTTTTTCCTGACTGTTTCCTACTTAAACTACAGACTCAAACTGATATCTAGTCACAGTGCAATGTGTTTTGTGTTCTGCTGCATTATGTCTCAACAAGTTAAGTTGGGATACAAATGATTGTGCAAATTGCTATGCAGATACATTCAGCACTGAAGCCTGTGTTCTCTCTCGAGAGAGAGAACAAGTATCCTAAAAAGAATCCGAGCAATGCCCTTGATTCCTACCCCAACCCCAACACTGCATATCTAATGAGTCAGGCACACAATAAGCCTTGTGTTGATATAGTACTATTGATAGAAGTGCCAAAAGACATGTTTGACAGCACGTCAGTACAGTACTTGTAAATAATACAATATGAACGGTGTGGTTTCAAGTTGCAGTGAAAAGAGACTACAGTCACTAAGAAGTGGACCAGATTGCTGTAAACGCACCACCTTGTTGTCAGTTTGATAGTAATAGTGTGTGTCTTACACTATGAGAAGTTGAGAAGTGTGCTTGTATGTGCTCTACCTGAACTACAACAAAGCTCCAGTAAAGTGACACCACAGAAATCTGTCAAATCATTCTGGCAATGTTTGGCTGCTCCTGTAGGCCTTCTTGTTCAAGGTATATGACAGACAGGTGCACAAATGTGTATACAGTGTAAAACATGGGGTCCTAACTGAACCACAGGCCTACCTTGTTCTTGCTGTTTGCTGGCAGCAGCAGCTTTCTGGCCTGGTGAGTAGAAGGCAGAGAGGACACTGAGGGAGCTGACCAGTTGACTTTGAATAGAGCTCATTTTGGAAGGACCAGGCTTCCCTGCTGGTTTCCCTGTTGTTGCTGTAGAGACGGCTTTCCCTGCAGGCTTGGCTGATGCTCCTTTGCCGGCCTCTGCTCTTTTCCCTGCCGTCTGTTTCTGTGCACTGGGGCTCTCCTGCTGGCTGGCCGTCTGTTGAGTTCCAGAGCTGCTCCCCAGCTGTGCCCACTGCTCCCCCAGAAGCCCTGTTAACCGGGTTACGACTTGGCCCAAAGCCGCAGGCGACGTTGGTGATTCACCGGAGCCTCTGCGAGGAGGCTGGGCATCGCCAGGATCCCGACGTGAGGCCTGGGCTTCACTTGAACCACGACGCTGGGATGTTTCACTAGAGCCTCTACGCAGTGATTGTGTCTCGCTGATATCTTTGAGAGGGGGTTGAGTCTCACTGGAACTTCTACGAGAGCCCTGAGACTGAGGTTGGGTGTCACATGACCCCTGGCGAGTTGGGCGGCTCTGGGCTTCTCCTGATCCACGACTAGGAGGTTGTGATACATTGGATCCCCTCTGTAGTGCTTTAAGCTCTTTGGAGTTCCGTCGAGTTGCAGTGGTTTGAGACTGTGCTTGAATTGATTTGGGCCGGGTTTGGACTTCACCGGAGCCTGGAGACGGGCCCTGAGTCTCAGTCTGAGGTTGTGATTGAGATTGTTTCTTGCTAGACTCCCCAGGAGGCTTTTTTACTAGGGTGTGGTCCTCAGCCTGAAAAGAAGATGGGGCTGAATGTTTTACCTGTGGTTCAGAGAGCTGTGTTGGGGTTTGGGCCTTGAGCTGAGGTGGGCCCTGTACCTGAACCTGGGGCTGGGTTTTTGTCTGGGGTTGGGACTGCTCGGCTTGAGTTTCACTGGATCCCCTACGAGGCCGCACAGGTGCAGCCTGAAGTTGAGCAGCTGATGGCTGTGCCTGCTCTGCAGAGGGCTTTCGGCCTCTTTGGGGTCGTACAGGAGCTGCTGACTTCACAGTTCCATTCTCTGCTGCTATTACAACTGTGTCAGTGACCACAGTTTCTTTGATTGTTGCACACACAATCTCACCTTCTGCTGTTTGTTTCTCCTCTACAGTCTCCAGTGCAATATGCTGTGTTTCAGAAATTTCTGTCACTTCACTCCTTGTGGGTATAATTTCTTTTGTTTCTGAGTCATTCTGTGCTGCAACCACTTCAGTCTTAGATTCTGTATTTTCTACTACTGCAACAAGTGGACCGGTAGGGCCTTCATCCTGGCTTGCAATATCTGGAACTACAGTTGGTTCAACGCTTTCTAAAACTGCAATTGAACTCTCTGTGACAACTTTCCCAACCACACTTTCACCATCTCCAATTTCCCTTTGAATTATTTCATTTGCTTCCACTCTTTCACTGACCTTAGTACCTGCATCTTCTACTCTTTCGCTGCCTGCACTTTCTCTCACTTGACTCTCTGCGTCTGCATCTCTTCCTGGATTGTGATCCTGTCGTCTGTCTATCTCTGTCTCAGTCTGCTGGTCTGTCCTCTGTGCTTCCTCTGTCTCTGTCACCCTGTCCACAGTGCCCACTCTCTCTGTCTCTGTCCCCTGGTCTACGCTGCTGGCCCTCGGTCTCTGCGGATGGTCTGTTACTGTCTCTCCCTCTGTTTCTGTGACTCGGTTCACCCTTTCCGCTACGGGTGTCTCAGTCATCTGATCCTGAGTGGTGATCCTCTCCGTTACTGTGCCCCGTTCCATGCTGTTGGCTCTGGGTCTTGGTGGGCTCAAAGCAACTACTTCTTTTTCCATCTCTGTCACCTGTTCATGTGTGTCAACACTACTAGTCGCTGTTCCTTGATCTATACTTCCACTCCTTGGTTTGGGTACACATACTTCAATACAGATTCTATCTGTATCTGTTCCCTGATCTACTGTACCAGGTGATTCTGTTTCTGTCTCTTGGTTGGAAAAATCTACTTTCTCTGTCTCTGTCCCTGTGTCAATACTCTCTCTTCTTGGCCTGCTGTGTGCTTCTGTAGTACACACCTCCACTCTTATTCCATCACTCAGTTGTAGTATTCTCTCTTCTTTTACCTTGTTCTCCTCTAATTGTTCTTTCAAAAGAGTATTAGTTCTCTCCAACTCTTGGCTAGCTTGAGTAAGTTTAGCCTCCAGTGTCATTAACTTCTCCTGCAGCTTCATACTGTCTGGGTCTTCAAGTTTTCCTCCTTTTGCTGCATTACCATCTTGAATACTGCTAGTCTCTGCATCTTGTATAGCCACCTTAAGTGGTGTTAATTCCTGTCCTGCAATGTCCCGTGATAGCTTTTGCACGGCATGCTCCAGTGGACTCTCTAATGTCTCTTTTTGTTGGTCTGATTTTTCTGATGGCTGTGTTTGTCTCTCCAGTTGTTTCTCTGACAACCCACTCATTTCTCCAGGTGCTGAGGAACTCTTGACAGATTCCTGATTTATCTCCCTCCCTTTTTGTAACACCGTACTTTTCTCTGTCATACTTTGTTTCTCTTTCCCTGTTACCGGCTTTGCTGCCACACGCTCTACAGCTTCTAAACCTCCAGTGGGTTGAGTCATCAGAGCTAAGTTGAGCCCTTCTGAAGGTCTGTGTCCTTGTGGCTGAGTGTGTGTCCCAGAATCTGAACTCGGTGTTATTGTAGAGGATGATGTGGAAACTTGGGCTTGGGCCTGGGCTTGGAGCTGAAGCAGTAGCTGCTCCCTCTCCTCCCTCAGTGAGGAGATCTGAGCCTTTAGTTCTGGGATGGTTTTGACCTGCTCTTCTAGCTCTCTGACCCGCTTTAGTGCCACTGTGATCTGCTGGTGAAGCCCTGTCCGATCCTGGGGAACACACCGTCTCTCTGTTATGTCCGGTGAAGCACGGAAGACGTTCTCTGTTGAGCCACTGTCTGGCGTTCCCACAATACGGTCTGGACTGCCTGAATCTGAACCTTTCCGCTGCTGTAGCGTGATGGGCATGCTTGATGCTCGGAGCAGGTTCGGTCGACTTTGAATCCCCACAGTTTTCTCTTCAACATCCCGAGCCCCAGCTCCTACTTCATCTCTGGGCTTAGCTGAAACGTAGCCAGTTGCCTGACTGGTTGTCCCCCTGCTGCCCAGGCTGGAAGTTCCCCCTTCACTTGCCCTGAAGTCAAAGATCTGTTGAACCTCTGTCACCCGTGATTTAGGCTTGGGCCCCAGGGTGGACGTCCCAGACCATGTGCAGTCCTTTTCCTTAGGGGCAGGCCTGGCTCCATGCCCAGGAAGGCTGAAATTTCTGGGCAGAGTGCTGAACTTGGGTGGGCCCTTGACCCTGCGCTGAATGTGGACCCTTTTGATGGTATTGCCTTTTTCAATATCGTCAACATACTTGAGGAAGTCCAGGTCCAGGTGGAAGCCATAGGGAGTTTCCACTGAGTAGGGCAGCTGCTTCCTCTGAACACCGGCCTCACTGGCCTTGGTCTGAAAGCCGTTGGCTATAAGAAATTAACAATTCAAAAATCAATCAATCAATGCTTCTCCTTCTCGTCCTCCCAATGACGATAATAATAGCTAAAATGTTTGACAAAATGAACATGAACCAAATATTGAACAGATTATCATCAGCATTATTATTCCTTTTCACCCACTTGTACAGACAGGTTGTACTGTGCTGCACACATGGTGCTTCATTATGTAAAACCATATCACTTACTGGGAAGTAATTATCCTGCAGTGATTGCGCCAAAACAAACTAATCAGCATGCAAGATGCTGCTCATGCTCTGTCAACTTATGAGACAGAGGGCGGTTATCACCTGAAGGAAATAAACCTTTTGGCCACATACAGGAACAGGAAGTTAAATGTTTAACCCTTTATGTCAGATATTGTATTGTATAATGAACAAAAATCGGATTCTACTGTTCATCACAAATTACTGTTCTCACAGTTGTAGAAAAATCAGAAAATGTGCGGCACTCCGAGTTAAAAGCAAGGGGTTTGTTTGTTTAAATGCAGGCTTAGTGACACTCACCACTTTTCTTGTCCATCATGGGAGGCGGAGTTCTCAGTCATCGACTTGTGTTTGCTACAGTTGGAGCTGGCAGCCTGGATAAAACAGAAATAGAGAGCTGTGTGAGAAGTGGAAATGTTATCCATCATCATCGTCGGAACAGAACTGAATTCTACATTCTGCCGTGTCTAATTTTTACAGGAGAATGACAGATCTGTGAAACCAAATGAAAGAAGGAAAACAGCGTCTGTGGATAAGGTTCCAGAAAATGTGCAGGCTGAAATATAAATTTTTCTTTGTTGAAATGACTTAATATTTTCACAGATTCAGTACAGCAAATGAAATAAGACAATACGATCACCAGGTCATACAACAAGAGACCAAATATTTGCCTCTCTGAAATAAGATATTGAATAAGTTGATGGAAGAGAATAGGCGTACTTATATCAAATCTAACCTAAGCAATTTGTAACAGTATTTACATAAACCTAACATGATGTCTAATGTACCTGCAGTACAAAACACAGCATATTTTTCATGACAAATGGTTGCCTTAGAATAATTATAGTCTACAGCAGAGCAGCAGTGCTAACAGTCCAGATGGTTATACTGGGGGTGGAGAAACGCATTTCAATTATTAGAATATATGCAGCTAAGGCTTTAAATGTAATAAAAAAGTAAATATGCAGGCAATTAGTCTCAGTCACACCTACTCTACTGAAGACAACATTAGTTACACCAAGCAACAGCAAATATTAATAGCACAATGAGGGGAAAGGCAGTGCCATTGTGTCCATTAACTTAATTTTATTTTCCTTACTAAGCCAGACATTTAGAAGCCATTTAAAGTCAACGTAACCCTGGACAGGCCCACAGAAGGGAACACGTTCCATTTGGTGCCACTTTGTCTCATTTGTTCCAGTTGGAGAAGCCAAGAAACCAGAGGCACTTGCCCTTTTTTTTTTTTTTTTTTTTACAATGAGCTTACTGAGGAGTAGAGGTAAGTGAGATGGAAAACAATTCAGAGAGGGGAGTCAAAACTTTTAAGGGCTTATGTAAAGCTTCCTAATAAAATATCCAATACTAATATTAAAACCCAGGCAATTCGCCCAGATTTGAATGAGCTGCACAGTTCAAATCCATATTAAATGAACACTTAAGCCCCTACAGCCAAATTTCAACTTTAAGGCTATTTAGCAAATAGGCACACATTATTCATGCAATTTCCATGCAAATTTGTGTCACTGGAGAACATATCTGCTATGTAGGAGACACAGCGCGCAAGTGCCTGAAGCTCTGGTTTAAGTACTGGAGTTCAAACTTCAGCATGTGAGGCAGTTTAAGATGTGTAAATTAGCATTTTCATTATTCTTAGTAGGTGGTGGTGGTCTAACACAGTATATGCAGTATATGTATTTGAACAGATACAACAGATTGAGTTTTCATGCCTTGTATTATATTGTGCTCCTGGGTTACAAGTTACTGCAGATGTTATAACTGATCCTATATTTTAATGCAAATAGTTATATAATAATGCAACAGTGCGGGCCATTTTTCTTTAATGGTGTTTCCTCTGTCATATATAATTTCCTTTCTTATTCTGATACCATTTTTACACTCAAAGAAGACAAAGGTCTTGTGGGAATACGGAAACACGGGCTCTAAAGAGGCAGTTTTCCTATTTGAAATGGCTGCTTTGATGTCTCAAAAGAACGGGAACATGCACCTCCACATCGTACCTTTCTACAAGAACTTTGCGATACTGATACTAAAATATCTAAATGCGTAGTCTAAGCCACGTGGTAAGCTGTGTGTTGTGCAGTGCTGAGTGGGGACATATTGCAAAGCAAGCATTACATGAGCTGGCAACGTAATCAATCAACATGACAACCTGTCCACCCAGGGACCATAACAGGGACTGTGACAAGCTCTATTTGGCCTTCGTAGATTGAGCCTTAATAAAGAAAAGAATTGGTGACCTGGAGCAGAATTGTTGTCTCTGTTACAGATGAACAGATATACACACACACACACACACACACATAGAGAAAGAGAGACACACAGATCAACTGACTGACAGCCTCTGCACAGGAACTGGCACATGTGATTGCTACCATGGCAACCATTCCTCAATCCACTACTTCTGCGTGTCCCAGGAGTGAGAGGAGCACAGGCATTCCTGACTCCTCCTGATGCTTAGTGCGACTACGATCGGTTCACTGTCCTTAAGGCTTAATTAGCCGATATGGGAGCAGAAGAATGCTGCCCGTAATTGCTGAGCGAAGTGCAGGCAGACCCCACTGGCAATTATACACAGTGGGCAGGCGACAAAACCCTCCTTAATTAGATCATTACCGAAACGGGGAGACAGAGGTAGAGTGGGGCGGAATGGAGAAGGGACAGAAAGGGAGGGAGGTAAAAACAAAGGGAGGGAGGACGGAAGAAAGAATAGAGATACGGTGCAGAATATGACGGGAAAGATTAATGAAAGCTTGAGTTTGGCAGACAAGTATGACAGAAAGAGAAAAAAAAAACTGTCACGGTAAGTGACTTAACAGAACTGCTAGGAATTTCTCCAATGAGAAAGAGTCTACCTGGCCTTCCCTACAGTGCAGTTGTGAGGATTTTTAGGTTTCCTCTTTTAATTAAAGTCACTCTTAATCCTAACAAAGGCCTCAGAGGAACAGGAGAATCATGTTGTATTTCAGCAGGGTAATATGGATGATTACCATAAATGATGAACCATAATATCAGCCTGTAAGCATCCACTGGGAATGCATGTGTTTGTATATCCAGGTGTTATTACAGCATGGTACCTACTGTAGTAGATTATCCAGGTTAGGTTAGTGATTAAATATTGGAAGCCCCTGACGATCCACAAACCACACTGGATTACAGTCATAATGACTACGAGCTGAAAGCTCATAAAGGCCATGCTAATCCAAATTGATAGCATTTGCTACAGGCTACACAAGGCTAAAAGGAAGCCATGGGTATGTGTGTCCAAAACTGTGCTTGTGCGTGTCAGCACCAATTTAGTCACTCTCGTTGTCAGTGTTTGTATATGTGTGTGTGTGCGTGCTTACATTGCTTGCGGTGTGTAGGTTTATATGCCGTCGGGTTGAGTCACTGTGTTTGAACAGGAAACACACTCCAAGTCTCACACACGCACATAACCCCTTAAAGGACATGCAGCAGTCTCTCAACACCAATCCAATAAGTGTGACAGCCGGTCGAGAGGCGACGACATCGGTAATGTGAAGCCCGGAAGGCAGGAGTAATGAGAGTACAGTAAATAAGCTCATACTGACAGCCAGGGGTTTTCAAATGTCATCAGTGGAGACCTCAACCACAGTAATATAGTTGTTTTTGTTGACAGTATTTTTGGAACAGGGAATCAACTAAATACTCAATGTTAAAATGGCAAAAAACACACTTCAGTCAGTGGGGAAAACTGCTATTTTAAAGATTTTAAAGTTTGCAGTTTGCAAATACAGCATGTGATTATTTAAATTAAGGTTACACTGACTGCCAAGCTTTTCAAATTACACATACACCCACTCACACATACACACCAGACAAACTTACATACACGGAAAATTACTGCTGACCCAACCTACCAAGACGGGGGGGACAAGCGTTAATTGAATGTCATGGGTCATTACTTTGGAGTACCTGTGTACTGGAGATTGAATTAGTCTGATACACTGACACAGAGCAGGCTTAGATAGAAGACAGGCCAACAGGAAATAAGATTGGAGAGCGGGGACAGGAGGTGGGTGGTTAAGAGAGACAAAGTGGGCGAGAAAGTGAAAACGAGGCAGAGACGGGAGTGGCAGCTGCACACACTCATATCTCAGACATGCAGAGCGGCTTCACTGTTATGTTCCCCTCTCTTCCAGCTCTCCTTTTGTCATTTTCTGTCTCGTACTCGATCACGTTAAAAGAAAACGTACGCATGAATGCATTACGATCTCTCGCACATTCACGCACTGAAATACTGTGCACCGGCTGCAGCTGCAGCTCTAAACATGAGGGTTTCATCAGCTATGTGAAAGCAGCAGTGGGGAGTTGCAAACAGCAGCAGCAGCAGCTGCAGAGGAGAGAGAAACAGGCAGGACAGCAACAATAACACAGGTCCCAAGTCCTTATCACAGCCCTGACTTGGGACCAGTTATCTCTGTTTACCCTTGTGCTACCCTGAGAATGAAGACAGGACTGTCCAGCTTAATGCGCCAACTCTCAGCCTGAGATAGACAAACACATTCAAGCAGGAGCACATGTGCAGGCAAACACAGGGACGCAGATAAAGACATACATATGCAAAGCACTGAATACTCTGGTTAAATTCCTACTGCAGCACGATCTTACAGCAGTGCAATTTCAACAAAGCAGCAAAAGGTGGTATCTCATGGGGCTCCACAGTCAAAGACTACTTTGCAAACTAATTTGGGTTTTTAATAGGTACCCTATTAACATTCAAAGCCATTTGAAGACATTCTAAAATCCTAAATTAAAAGTTACCGGATAAAAACAAACAAACAAACAAACTGCAGTTTTTACAGCAGTTTCTAACTTCAGCCATTGCATCACTACAACACTTTCACTGAGCAGGGTTACCTAATTCAAAAGAGAAGAGTTGTTGTTGAAAGCCAGTCAGGACCACAACTGTTCTGTCTGTGAAGAGCTAGACTCCTTGCCTTTACACTGCTACAGTGAAGTGGGCGCTTTTTTTTATTGTGTGTGCAATTTTGGTGTCATGGAGTCCAAGGACTTGTGCTTACTACCTGTGTACACCTGCGTGAAAGCACACAGCTCAAAGTGCAGTCAGTCCTGTGCTATTTTCACATCTTTAAAGTGACACTATGTAACGTTGGAAAGAGGAAAGAACACAGTATTTACTTACTACAAGTAAAAGTTCAATACACAATTTGCTGCTACAGACTTACTTGGCCTGGTATGACCAGTAGCTTATGGTAGCTAATGTTTGCAAACTTCTGATGGATTGCTCCCTTACTGCTTTCTACTTGTGCTGTTGTTACACTACAGTTAAGCATTTACCACCAGCCACTGATCAGCATAAGCCTTTAAATAAATTCAACATATCACATGATGAAAGCCTTTTTCAGGAGGTTACATTAAATCTGATGGGAGGGTTTTTTTTTTATCCATTTTGTACTCATCTGCGTCCCATTACAGGGACATTGCCCACGATACAAGTGTGAGTGAGGGGCGCAGCTGATGGTGCAATTAGTTCAATCTAGTGAGTTGCAGGTGTGGATGACAATTTTGCATAATGACACACGGCAGCGCGGAGATGGTCCAGAGCAGCGGACTGAGAAAATGGAGGAAATTCACTGACAAGACAACTGGGAAGTTGAAGAAGGCAGAACGAGGAGACGTTTATCTGATATCTCAGTGCTCAGTCTGTGTGTGCTCTGCGTGAACAGATCAATCCCTCTGCTCTACAAGAGCTATTTGAGTACAGTCTGGTCCATCCCACTCCAGTCTAAGATTATCTCTGTCTATGTATAGTACATTACAACAATACTGTACTACTACAATACATCTTCTGGGCCAATTTGCCTTTAATCGTCTTCACTCCAGTTCTGCCTGGTCCACTCTTGTTAGTCAGCCGGACCCCTTCTTTCCAGTCCTAATCCAGTATGATCTAGTCTTGTCCAGTATGACAATGTCTGCATTCAGAAGGGGCCAGATTGTTCCCTTTGTGCTAAACAACATCTGGCTCTCAAGCCCAGAGACAAAATGAGAGAGAGACAGAACTTCTGGCTATGGGCTTCATTAAACAGTGGCAAAACCATCCCGCAGGGCTGTAGTTAGTAGGCTACTGTTTTAATGTAGGTCAGTTCAAACTGCTGTTTTCGTGAGGAACTGCAAATTAAGGTTATGGGTTGCACTGGATACTTCAATAGAGAACCAATGAATTTTAATATAACTACAATAAGCAGATGTTGTCTTCAGTCTTCAAGTACAACAGGGAGAAATAGGCAAAAATAAGCTAAAAAGCTGGATACGTCCAGTGGTTTGCTGAGCCCAAAAAGAGACAAAAAAACAAACAGTCTGTGTCTGGAGAAAATCTCTTATCACTGCTTTAGTTTGACTTGAATTAAACAGTATGCTCTGTTTCTGACTGCTAAATGGAAATTATCTTTCTAAGCTTAGGGCAAACAATAGAAAAAAGAGACAAAGAAACCATAAGGGGCAAACTGACAGCTTTTGAGTCTAGCTTTCTATTGTTCAGTCGCGGTTGCGAGTTTCCTTTGCCTCTGCGTAAGGAAATCAGTTGTAAGAATATCAAACACTACAGAGCCCAAGGATCCCACTTACATCCGGAAAGGTGACTATGAGTGTATCGGATGCATGTGGAGGGTGACCTCCGGTGAATCTTTGATCTGCTGATGCTGTGCTCTGTGCCCAGTTGTTCAATTTGTCAGCACGTCCGTCTATATACAGACACTCAAAGAGGTGTAAACAGAACCTGTCTGTGTCTGTATCCATTTTGGAGTATATACAGCCCTTTATCTGGACCAACAGCAGTGGCCTTCACACGTCACCAGCAGAATCACTCTGCACCTTGAGCCACGGTTCTTCTATGGAAAGAACGATCATACTCAGCCTTTCAGCACGGCCATGTTGGGCACTGAACATTGCTCAGATTTACACAACCGCTGCCGCTGTCAAAGTATAAATTATTTTATTTACTTTGAGATCTTTTAATCAGATTACAGCTGAATGAGGCGCGAAAGACTCTTCTAAAACCTTACAGTGACTATATGGTGGAATGTTTCTATTCCACCATACAACGTTTCAAAGATGATTAAATCTCCTCATCTTTTTCCTTTTTGGTGAAATGAATGGGCTGGGATTAAGTGAACAGACTGTTTTAATGACACTGGCAGATACTCCGCTCGGTCTCATTAGAGTACAGTTACGTTCTGTCACCTCCGACCCTTTCTGTGATCATTTAGTCTGTATTTCAATATACTGCAGATGGACACACACTGCAGGTGGACTGTATCATTCTGCATGAGTTTAAAACACTGATTTAACTGCAGTTCATAAGCACCTGCTAAGGTACCTGCTAACCAAGGTAGTATTTCCTCCCTCAATCAAATCACCTATTTATCATGATGTCATGTGACACATGTGATCGGCTATTTTCATGTAAACACAGAATGAGTAACCACAGGGGGGAAGGTGGAAGAAAGACTTATTAAACGTCCCTTCTATGCAGAAGTACTATTGGAGAGTGTTTTCCAAATGGTGGAAATAAAAACGGTGTGGATGAGGTCAAAAAAAGAAGCAATTTCAAATGTATCTGCATCAGTGTGGACATGACCCAACCCTGTCCTGCTTCTGCCTCGTCTGTCAAAGGACAGATAACCCTTACGCATGCCCTCCCTGCAACTGTTTTCTTGTCAGTCCATCGCTCGATATCTTTATCCCTCCATATACAGAAAGGAAGCATCTTCCTTTTTCTCCTCACGCCCTATTGGTGTTCCAGCATGAGGAGCAGCTGCCTGCTTTCATTAGTGATAAAGGAACTGACACACCATCTATTATTCATTGGAGCATACAGCCAAAACCCTTCTAGCTGGAGCTACGTTAGCATTATGGCTACTTCCGCTCATGGAAGTTAATGAGGGTGGTGAAGTAACTGCTGCCGCTATTTAGCATGTGGGCTATCTGACTGTTCCTATGTCAACATTAGTAGACGTTAAAAGGGGGTTGTAAAGGATGGTGACAGGAGATAAAATGAGCGGGGACGGTTGGAAATGGTTGGCAGAGCAGAGGCTGGCAGGCAAGAAGGAAAGAGAGGAGAAAGTGGTGAAAGAAAATGAGAAAAAGACAGGGCAGGGGCAGAGGAAGATATGCAGTCAGGGATGACAGGAACGAGGGAAAAAGCGGAAGGAAAGAAAGATATGACAAAGGGCAGAGGAGAGAGAAGGTATGCTGTACCTTGCCATTGAGAAGAAGATCACTTACGGTGCTGCCATGTCACATTACATCCCCTTCCACTCATTATGACAGGTAAAAACAACTCTCACACAAACACACACACACACAACCAAACACCAAACATGTATAAAATATTCAAACGTACAATAGAAGCAATTTTGAGCTGATGAGTCAACACAGTCTCACGGAAACATGGGTTATAAATAAATCTGGGTCCCCCTGCTCATTAATTACCACTTTCTACTTACACAGCCAAAATAGAGGAGACACACTCACATGCAATCAGGAAATTCTAACACGGTCGGGGCAAACATGCAATAAGACATTTGTGCATGAAAGCACACACAAACATGCATGCAAACACACAATTTATTCCCCCTGCACAGTCACACACCTCCTGGTGATGAAGAGCCTGCCTGACACCAACAGAGTGTGAAGCAAGGCAGGCGATGGCGGGGCAGCACAGTCTGCCGAGCAGGCAGGGACGACTCTGGGAAGAAATTCAACACTTATGAATTCACACTCTATTGATCTTAGCATGATGACAGCCTTCCAGCTCGGCTTCCACTTGCACACACACAGACAAAACACACACGCACACGTAGGGGAACACAAATCGGACATGTGACACGCACATTCAGATGCTGCCTAGGAAAAAAGGGCAGGCTGATAGCCACACCGAGGAGCTCAGTACTCATTTCGCTGTGTTGCATGTGTGTGTGTGAACAGCTGAATGTATGCATGTGTGTTGCCTGATTGTCGGCCTTCCCACTTATTCCTCCCCGCATTGTGTCAGCTGCCAAAAGCTGCGTGAGGAGCGCTAACATTCTGTGAACAGAAAAACACCACACTGCCTCTCTCTCTCTCTCTCACACACACACACACGTACATACACATTTACACAAACGCATGCACATTCTTTCTTTCGCTCTTTCACACTCTTTCTCACACATCCCAGGCAAAAACATGTGACCTATGTTCTACCCTGCAAAAATAGACTGAGAGCGAGGGAGCGAGAAAAGAGAGAGGTGAGGTGTAGCAGATCAAAGAGGATGAGATGAGCAATGAGAGGTAAACACAAATGGAATTATGGCAGATGAAAACAGGCACATGGAGAGAGCAAACTGTTCTTGAGAGAGAGAGAAGAGTCGAAGAAAAAGCAATAATGAGAGGACACGGCAGACGAGACAAAAATGGGAGGATGAGTCAGAAAAAAAATAGTAAGAGTAAGAGTAAATTCTCATGGGGTGGTTTGCCTCTCACCTGCCACGCAGCTCCTCTCACCTCCTGTCCTTCCTGTTTCTGTTTTTGTGAGTGCTCCTGACCCTGTCTCTCTTTTAACCTCAGCAGGGAAAGAAGAAAAAAAAAAAAAAAACAGAAAAAAGGAGGGAGGAAGGGTGGGAAAGGGGTGGAGGTGTTGGCAGAGATGGTGCTGAGGGGTGGAGGAAAGAGAAGGGAAGAGAAGAATCTTTCTAGCTGGTCTGCCTATCGGCTCTCTCAGTATGATAGATTCACCGGCCTGCCCGCTGCAACCAACTGACCAAGAAAACAATAACACCCTAAAACATAAATGCAGAACACACACACACACACACACAAACCCACGGTCATAAACCACCACCGCCTGTCTGTTTGTGTTGATAGTGCAGCAACTTTAGGATGTGTGTGTAGAGTGTGTGTAAAGCTCAAGACTTCCTAAAGTGCAATGACCACAAGGGAGACCTGAAGCTGAGCAGTCCTGTGTGTGTTTGTGTGCGTGCAAACTTTTTGTGTACGGGTCCCTGTTCATTCATGCATCTACTGGTGTGTGCACGTGCATGTGTGTTTCTGAGGTATGTGTGTGTGTGTGTGTGTGTGTGTGTGTGTGTGTGTGTTTAGCCTGCGGGCACAAGGCCTGCCCTACAGTGAACTCCCACTCTGCACCAGTCTAATTACTACTGGAGGACTTTAAGTCAACCCTTGCTGTGTGCTGCCACAGGGCCACATGAGGCCTGCTTTGACCTGGTCGAGCTCCACACTGGATCAAAAAAGCTTTTCAGAAGCGTCTGACTAGCCTTTCTGAGGTATCATCTCTGTGAAATTCAACGAGTAAACCCCCTAGTTACCTCTGTCCGTCTCAATAACAGAAAGCCGTCTAATGAGTAAACCCTTGGTAGCCCGGTTGGCTCTGTAGTGTAAATGAGGTAAATAATTAACAGCCTTTAAATAGGCTAACTGCCCAGGCTAATGGGTCCTATCTCTTATCTTGCTCCTGCACCGATCCCTCAGACCACCAATGCTAATTCCCCTCTTAGCAAGTGTTTGGAACACATTTTAAAAGCAAACATCCCCCCTAAAACAGCTCGGCAGCAAGAACACTGCATCTGTGAAATGCAGCCTCCACGCTTTGGCCTGACATGCCAGTGTGCCTATATACGGAGCACATGAAATATTCATATGGATATATATGGCATAGCTGTAGCAAAGCCAGGCCTCTAAATGAAACCAGTCTGCGTGGATTTCTTCTGAGGCCAAAGGGCTCATTTTAATTAAGACTGGAGGGGGGAAAAAAGTTGACATTCACACTACTGATAGCCTAACTGCTAATTTGCACTTTAATTGTGTCATAAATCACTTTGTTTACTTTGATGATGCTGTTTGTAATGACTAAATAAGTGTAAGGGAAGCAGAACACGTGAGGATGTCTGAGTGTGTGGGAGAGACAAATTGTTAATGCTGATGAGCTAACAACAAGAAACCAGACATCGATACACAGAACAGTGGAATCCAGCGCACATTATTTATGAGGAATATGGCTGAAATTGAATATTATGTTGGACCTTCAGCACTGGAAGGACCTTTCAGTATACCTCTTCCTCATGTTGAGTCTAGCACCTGATATCCCTCATATCGGATGTGCATGTTTTGTACGTAATTGATAAGCAAGAAAATCATGTCTTCATGTCCTGTCAAACATAAATTTAGACAATGTTCACATCCTCTGTGGTTAAATCCTCCCCTCTCCCTATATGTCCAACACACTGCATAAAATCAGCTCACATCCTTTCATCTAAAGCAGTGGACTGAAAGAGGGTGTAATGCGGCCTAGAGGGTTAAGCTTCCCTCTTGCCGATCACATGAACCGTCTCCTGTCGGGAGGGATCAGATCCCACCTCAGACCCCTAGGACTTCTAGAGTCTCACTCCTCGCTCTCGTCTTTTCTCTGTTTGTCGAAGTTAGACATTGTCTGTCCAGCTCGCTTGTTCTTATGCTAAAAGAGATGAAAATGCGACGTCAAAATGGTGTGCACTGAGACAAACAACGGCGAGTCGCTGCCTCAAGTTCAAGTATCTCTTTGTCTTGTGACCCTCTCAATCATGGTGGAGGGATTTGTATGCCCGCATGACCCTAAGACCTGTGGGGAAATAGCTCCTGGAAGTGTCCCAAGGCAAGGCAAATGCCCGAAAAGCCTAAAGGTTGGGTGAGGCTCGAAACAAACGTTTTGTATGTCATATCTTCCCTTCTATCTATTCCTGTTACAAGTCACCATTTGTTGAATGAAAACCTGACAATGCTATAGTTAAGGCTTGGTTAGGTTTAAGCACAAAAATTACTAGGTTGGGTTAACAGGAAAATTCATGGTTTGGGTTGAAATAAGTACTTTGTTAAGGTTAGGACACCTTTGTTGTCACGGTTACAATAATAACCACATGGTTAAGGCTATGGAACGATTGAGGTCATGCTTTAAAAAGAAAAAGAAGAAACAATGTTGACTGTCAGTTGGAAACAGGAAACAAACAGAAGTCTGCCTTGTTAAAGTCCAATGTTTTGTTGACCCATCCATCCACCCTAACCTCCTCTGTTCTTGGACATACTCTATAATAACGTCACCTGATTTCTCTCCGACAATATTTACTGCGGCCACTAGAGGGACATAACGGGGGGGGGGGGGGGGGGATCAATCCTTGGCTTCAGGGATCTTTACTCTCCACGTCTGAAATACAGCTTTGATTCCAGCGGCAGGCCGACATTCCTGGATGGGACATATGTGACAAAGTGTATTGTTGTATCAGCAGTCTCCCTGCTCCAGCGTGGGCAAAAACACACAGTTCAAATGTTAAAATAACAACAGGCGGCATTATGCAAAGTCTGGCACCCCAGGATTCTGCAAACGTGTGTGTTTGAATGTGTCCGGCTGTGTGTAAGTGTGGAAACCTAAAAATGTTTTAACTGCCATACTCCACAGCTCATAAACATGCAGCTCAGCATAACAGCTTGGACTCGTACGCAGAATGTTTTTATAACTGTGGGAGTTACAAAGAAACACTCTGCACAAGAAATTACTTTGCAATATGCATAACTAATGGTTGGTGGCCACCGCCAGGCAGTGCAGTCATCACTCACCATCAGCCTGACTTAAGTTTTGTTCTTACTAATTCCTCAAACTCACCTAAAGACAAGTTACATTGTCAAATATTTTGACTTTGCAGGCATGTTTTTAAATCATCTCAGTTCTGGGAGTAGCAATTAATCAGATTTGTCATTGTACTGTAAGGAATTCACTCCTGCTAATCATTTCTAAATGCCTGCCATGTCTCATAACATAATTTGTGTGCTATTGTTACCGTTTTAGAACACTGGCAGCTCGAGAGTTATGCCAGGTCTTGCAACGCACAATTATCTGTGTTAAGTGTAGTCGGCAGTATGTGTGTTCATGTGTCTGAGTGGGAGCAAGTGCAAAAAAAAAACAAAAAACTGTTTTTACTGGCAAAGCTCAGTTCTCAAACAACATCAAATCCAACAGCTTGAAGCCTGCTGAAAACCCCCCCCCAAAAAACCCCCGAAGTTTTCCTCTAAAAATGAACCAAATACACAAGAAAATGTAATTAACTGTTCGATTTTAGGAGGGATGCCTTCTGTTTTGTCTGTGTGATGACACCCGGGAACATTTGCTCACATTTTATACCTTAAAGGTGTGCTCCCATTTGCCAAATGCAACTGTGGTTTCGAAGTCCAATGGTTTAAAATATGAAAGGTAATCTGGGAGGAGACTGCAAGTCAAAATCAGGCGCGTGTTTAAGATACTGAACAATGAGTCAAATCACCGAGAGATATTTCTTTTGTCTTCATCCAGTACCAGTGATGTGTAGCCATTCATAAACGAAACCATGTTTCGCTCGGGGATACATAACATTTCAGTCAAATCTGGCAACACATCAATGCTTAGGCTTGCCATTCTTTCCATAGTTTTACAGTGTGCCTCATCTATCAAGCAAAATACCGCATGTATTTTGAACAGAGATTCTTTCCAAGATTTACAATATTTAGCAAATACGTTGATTCACCACATCTGTCAAACGGATTTTAATTTCTTCTGTTTTTAAGTTTTTCTGTGTTTAAAATGTATGTTATGTGTATGTATTATTGAAGCCATACATCATTGCTCGGGTACACACACACAGTATCAATTATCTATTGGAAGTATAAAAAAAAATCCAGCTAGACCATATATAGTCGAGAGTAACCTTGCACCACAGACTGAGGACATCATTGGCCATCACCACTGACAAAAAGAATGCGTGCTACATATTTTCTTTGTTTTCATTGCTCTGTTTTCTCATCCCTTCAAGGGAGATGCACATACAGACACAGAGACGGGGATAAGACACACTTTGACATACTGTTGCCTGGACATTCTCCACTGATGAATTTTTAGCCTGTGCATGGCCCCAAAAATCATCCTCTCTTGGGCCAAATTATCTGAAGTGAGCGTGGGTTACTTTGGGTGTCCCAAGATAGGATGGGATGGGAGAAGTGGTGACATGGCGTGGCATTAACAACTAAACACTTTCCGAATGTTAAAATTTAGACAAAAGTCAATCAGGAGTGAAACGAAGTACAGATTTTGACATTTTGGCTGTTGACTGAGCAGAAAAATCAGAATTCCTGCACTAAGAAAACAACAAACTATCCACAAGAGAATTCCTCTGGAAGAATTGTTTTTATATCTACTAGTTGGGATGCAAAACGGCTCATAGCAAATGAAACAGTGTTGTCATCAGTCCCACACTCATTTCAGATTGTTCCCTATCTCTTCAGAAATACCTGAAGCACTGCCTAAGCTAATCCTGTAGATTCAAGTGTAAGAAAAAATATCCATTACTAAGACTGTTTTAAGATGGAAAAAACAGTGAATCAAGCAATGACCAGGATTTTCCACTGAGAATGTGTGTGTGTGTGTGTGTGTGTGTGCGTGTGTGTGTGTGTGCGTGTGTGTGTGTGTGTGTGTGTGGATGGGCCAGGGCTGGCAGACATCCTGAGGAAGGCCAGTTGCTGATAAGGCCTTGAGGCAGGGAAAAGACTGTTTATACGCTGAAACAGACGCCCACTGGACTGACCACAGTACACACCTCACTGCTCAAGTGGAAATGACCTGACCTGTAGTGAGCGCTGTGTGTGCAAGTGTGCGTGCACGAGAAACGAAAGAGACACAGAGAAAGCGTGCACGCGAGCGAGAGAGACGCAGTCTTAAAGAGAGAAGACTGCTGATTGAAATCCACAACCTTTTCTCGTATGTTTGCTTGCCAGTTGGACGCACAAAAGTGAGAAAATGCGTTTTTGTAAGAACATTGAAATAAGCGTGTGCTGCCCTCTACATTTCCTCGAAAAACCACCCAGGGATGCTGCACGTCTTACTTCAGTCATTTCTCATTCTCCATCTCTTTCTCTGCTCTACATGTGGGTGTAGTCACTTTGTAAATGTGCAGGCTGACAGGGAGGCGAAATGAATGCAGGGAGCAGAGGTCCTCACCGGCCTGCAAGAAAAGCAGCTCCGACGGACAACGGGGAAGCAGAAAGAGTGGACACAATAAAGACAGAGAGATATAATTCCAGTTTCGCCTACATTCCTCCTCTGTATGCCTCCGATACATCCTGACTTGCCCAGATGATTTCCTTTGTAATTTCATAATGTCACATTTCCCTGGTTTGTCCTGTCATTTCATGACTGTCACCGGAGCCCAAGAAGAGTCACCATAACCCACAAATGCTACTTAACACGACAATGTGTCATTGCAGCTGCCACAGAGCGGCTTGTTTTGAAAGAGGAGCAGAGGGAAAATGCATCTGTACTATTGTTAATAGTGTGCGTAACAACAGCTTTGGTGCTTTTTCACTGTGTGCAAAATGTAAACAAGAGCTGAGCCAGAAGAAACTGCAATACACTATTGCTGTTGTACCACAGCCAGGCACTAATAATTTGCTTTTTGGATAAGGTTTGTCACTTTGAAAGCACTGCGGGCCTTCAAGTGAGCATGATAGCTTAGGTGGAATTCCATTCATTGTATGACATTTTTATCTGAGTCAACACACCATAAAAAAACTAAATCAATTTTATTCCCCGTTGGTTCAGTGCACTAGATGGAGATGAAAATGTGCATCGGCTGTCGGGAATTTAATCCGGGCAATTGTTGAGCTCGCACGTTTCCATCAGGTGTGAATCGATGCATCCGAAGCTCGAACACAATATGATCTGCTTTCATTGATTTCGGAGGAAGCACTTTCCAGTGGCTGATGGCAGCAGTGGAACTTCAGCATTAGTTTTTTTGCGGTCGGTCTCCCTTCCTAAATGAGATCTGTTTTTATTTATCAGACAGGTGTCACTCAATCTTAGCTTGATCTCAATCTCTGTGGTGATCTGGTTTGGAAGGACAGACACAAACTGCAGAATTGAAAAAACAAAACAAAACAAAACAAACAAAAAAACTGAGAAAGAGAAAGAAAAAAGGGCATTTGAGGAAAGACAGCGATAGATGGAAGGGAACAGAGAGAGAGAGAGTTTTATCATTAAGTGTGGGTGAAGCATGGCTAAGCAATAACCTGATTGTGGCTTTGGTCTGCTCTCTCCCACAGACAGCCTCTTCCTATAGGGCTGAACTCTGCTGACCTGTGGGGGCGAGAGACCACGCAGACTACAGGCTCTAATATCGCTAATAATCACTACAGCCAAGAAACCACAGCCAGAAAGCACCGAGGGAGTGGAACAAAGCAGAGAGATCATGTTTATGTGTCTCATTTTATCTATGTTTTACTGTCACTGCAGAAGCACAGTGCGTCTCGTATGGTACCATGAATCCAGCCTGGAGCCTAAACAATGACCAGAGCAGACGATGTGTCTCACCCTGCAGTCTATGAGGGGAGAGTTGTAAGTTAGGCATGTAAACAAATGCAATGACATACAGGCAACTATGGGAAGCAGTGGCCCTGTAGTGGAGCTCAAAACAGTGCTGGAGACTACATTACATTAAAGCAGGTTTCAAGTCTTTCCACATTGATTTCCATCACCATTGTGAGATGGACAGACACCAGCATCTCTTGGGAATCCATCTTAAAACATGTGCTTTGGGAAAATGGCTGTCAAAAACACTCCTGGTCCTCCAGTTGAAATAGACGCTGATTTCTAGGTTGGTATGTGCCGTGCCATAAAGGAAGATTCTTATATTTTCAGTGTATTTATTGTATGTTTTTATTCATTCTGAGGTGATACCACTTCACCCACTGACGGGAAAGCTACATGTTTCTCGCTGATTTATTTTACATTTGTCCAACTACCTCCAGCGGTCACATCTGCGCTCACATCTGTGCCAATATGTACAAACAGCGGTGTTAACCGGGAGGCTGCCTCGGCTCTCTCAGCACAGGCAATTTGTTGAGTCTGACGGGAAGCTACGTGGGGTCGCGACCTTGTCTGAACAATTCCCAGGAATCTCTCCTTACATAAGCGAAAGCAGGGGGGGGGGGGGGGGGTTGTGGGTCAGAGGTGTGTTGATGCCACAGGGGTTAAATCTATTCTGTAGGTCTTCATACTGTAAGAGTAATGTATTACATGTGACAAGATTTGACAGATTCAACAACAAAGCCTTAATCATGGAGTAAAGAGGCTTAAAGATTATGGAGACACATAAACATCATTTTATGCGTATAACATATGCTCATCTCACAGTCTGCAATACTCCTACTCTCGACCACTGAGTATTGCTCACACAAAGGAGAACCATCTTTATCTGCCCTAAGGGAGTCCTTTGTGTGCGTGTAATGTTTTCTTTTGAGTTAAAAAGGGAAAACCGCAAGATAGCATGTACATAAATCTTTATAATTCAAACAAAATGCTTGGAATTTTTAAAAAGTGGGGCCACATGTCGGGAATGGCTTTGGGGATTTGCATAATTGCTGATAACAATGGAAATAATATCTTTGGGTAAATAAACTGTCTTTTGTGGGAATTTGCTCCTGGTCTGTATCCAGTTAGATGCAAACAAAAAGAATGTGGACTCAGGCTTTTTACTCCTGCTAAATGTTTTTTTTTTTTTTGTCTAGAGGAGAGGAGAGGAGACATTTTCAGGAAAGATCAGGAAAAACTAAAGAAAAGGAAAAGGGGATTTAGAAGGAGGCAGTGCTGGTGACTCAGCTGGCTGAGCTTCTACCATGTACTTGTGAAATCAAGGGTTCAAGTTTGGCTCACAGCCCTTTTCGCATGTCACACCCGCTCTCTTATCTTTCCTGACACTCTCCATGGTTCCCTATCTTAAAAAGCCAGAGTGTCAAACTAATCTGGAAGATGAAGTGCAACCAAAGGGGAGAGGTTTGTTTATTGGCATTGTAGAGCAACAGCTGCCTACAGCTATGAAGAAGAGAGTCAGGCCTGAACCCTTTCATTTCTTCGGCTTCCCTCTCTCCCCACCTGTATTTCTTTCTGTGCTTTTCTTCTCTTTTCCCATTATCTGTCTCGCCGCACTGGGAGCCACACTAAATACAGCAGAGCGCTGCAGGCAGAGGGACAGCACAACGAGCAGCGGCGGGATATTGGACAGGCGCGAGGAACGAGGCCCGCCGGGTTCACCGCGATAGATGTGGCGATGGAGATGCTGATTGGCCGCTCTGTATGTACGGTGACATTCCAGTGGCGCAAAGAGGGAAACGGGTGAGGCTGGAGGAGCATCAGAAGGTAGAAAGAGCAGATAAACAGAGTGATGATTGGACAGCGACAAGGAACGGTTGGAGAAAGGCAATGGGAGAATCCAGGTATATCAAAGGGAAAGACAGTGGGCTGACCTTCGAGGGAATCCACTTTTATTCAACCCTTCTTTGCATCAGCAGCTCTCGACAGTCACGAGTTGAAGGTACAAGTACGCAAACGAGCTAGCAAGTTTCCAACTATATAGGATATTTATATATGGTGTGACTATGAGGCTTGCCGTGTGGTTTAAGCATGTTGGAATAGTAGTCCCTACATCGCCCAGCCTCCAGCACTGCCCATTTTCACAAAGGTGTGCAGGTGAACCTTGCTGTGCCACTTTCCGATGTGACCATGCCTTTAAACGCAGCGAGGAATTGAGAATTGGGGCATATCAGTCGGGGTGAAACACAGAAAGGAGAAGGGAAACGCAAGGAGCTTGAAGTGAAATGAATCAAAGTGACGAGAGGAAACTAAAACCACATACTAAAGAGGGACAGGAAGGAGACAAGACGTTGATTGTTGGACATGCCTGTAGCACACAGCTTGGACTCATTTTAGACACAGGGCTTTTAATTTTCTTCCCCTCTTGCTGCCGGCCGAGATAAATCATTGGCTGTGGTGTCAGTGTGGTATATTTTGTATTTTCCAGATGATTTCAAGGGGGCTTTTGAACACGATTTCCATTCATTTCTGTGAGAGAAGTGCCGCTTCCCTTCACTTTTTTGTCGTTCTGATCACGTCCATGCAATCATTTTAATTAACCAAAGTCTTTTTTTAAGTGCTTTTGATCTCGTGCTGTAAGCATTTTCAGTGGGTCCTGCGCAGCTCTCGCTCAGCCCGGCTGCCAAGTGTAAGCCTCTTGATTTTCATATTGACAGCACTGTAGTTTGTTTGCCCCAGAGATACTGGAGAGACCCTGCGACTGCTGCGCATCCATCTGTCTGTCTGTCAGCTGCCGAGTGTGAGTGGGTGGATACAGTTTTTCAAAAATGCACACCACCGTACACAAAGCCAGACGAGGAGACACACAAATAGCACACGCAACCCCCATTTACTGCAGCTCGAGCACAAATGAGAGGAACACACACACACACACACACACACACACACACACACACACATGCACTCACAGATGTTGAGGATCTGGGACATGCTTAGTTGGGGAACAATGGGGACATCATTTCAACCTCCCCATCTCCCCTTTCACTGGAGCTGAATCCCAAAATCTCATCGACCCCAAATCTATCAAAACAATATGTCTTATGGGGGGGGGGGGGGGGGTTGCTTCTGTGTGGCTAAACCCCTGTTCAGCTCACCTCATTCTGTCTCTCACTGTCTAACAGAAGCCATCTATCTCTGCAGTAACCACGGGGTGAGCAGGGAATAAGTGAAGTAAGTTGAAAGTCCTACCAGAGAACAGGCCAAAGGCTTCATCACTTCTTGAAGACAGAGTTGAAGGTAGATTGGTAGAGACAATGTTAAAGTACAGACATCATGTATGTTTATGTGGAATATTCCCAGCTCTCCCAGGTTTCTGATGCCAAGGCAAATATCTCAGACAATGGCTAGCCATTTGTGTGGCCATGAACGGGCCAGGCTATCTTTGACAAGCAGGCGTGATATGCATACATATCCTGTTAGATAAAAGGTTGAGGTCTTGAAGCACACTGACCAACGGCAGACGTGTTATAGCCAGTGGAATGCAGATGATATGCCATTTTCCATGTTTGCTCTTACGATATGCTATGTGATATGATCACATTTCTATCATTCTCTCTATATCTATAATGGATGAAAATGATTGCTATGGGGACACTGAGTCACAGAGAAAAAAGCAAACAAGCACATCGAGTGACCTGTGACGAGCTGCTGCTTCCAGACGGATTTCCTACCACTGTAAATTTCCATTTTAATGATATGCTCAACGTTCCTCAACCTAGAAACGGTATGGATAATTTAACAGTACTGTAGGTTTTACAGCCGTCAGTCATGTTTATTCCAACTTTGTTTCTCAGAAGTCTGCTGATCTTCGCAGGGTTAGAACAATTATAAGTGATGGCGAGTCAGACGCACAAATCAAAGCTGTAGACAGCAGAATATTTAAGCTTGGTGACTGGATGTTTCTTTTGGTGTCATTGTTCATTTATCTCCTTAAAACGCTGCCCTGTGGAGCTTTTGACCCCTTGTAGCGCTATGGAGCAATTCCCCCAAGTCCCCACTTTGTTTGCCTCATGCATGAGGGCGACACATGCACACACGGGCGGTTGTGAATGCACGACACACACAGTCCGGCCAATGTTTTCGCACTATTCCACTGATCTACAGGTGGCGGTAATGTGGCAGAATGCTCCGGCAGAGGCAGGGCAGAGGACGACCGCAAGTTAATACGGATGTAAACAATGTAGGTAATGTTTGATTGTTTGCAGATGTTTTATGGAGGAACACATTTATTAGAGCTCAAGGATACACACGGTGTGTTTTGGTGAGTAACACTGAATGCAAACACAAGTTTTGTTTGTTTACATGGAAACTCCACAAAGCACCTTTAAATTTGTATGTAAATCTGCACTTTTTGATATTTTCAGACGCTGAACGCATTTACAGGTCAATAACTTCCGGTATGACAGCAGCTTGCGGCAAGTTTTAATCCCGTGCTTTTGCAGATCTGCGCTTTGTCAAGACAAATGTATTTACTGGATCAATGAAACAATGAATTCCCTTGTCAGATATTGGGTTTGGGTGACCAGCTGTAGTCATTTCAATGAAATAGAAAATCCTCAATAATTTTGTCCGGGACAGTCCAAAACAATAAGCAGGCATTTAACTACAAACAGACGCGATGCATCAAAAAAAGTTCCACATTATTGAAAGTAATTCATCTTGATTGCTTCATATCGATTGATTCATATTCTTCACCTCACCTGTAAACCAGAGAGTATACTCATCATCGGATAGGCAGCCTTAGACAAACAAAGTTATTTGTGGATCTTGGCATCTATCCATTCTGACTCCACAGAGACAGCCAATTTGTATTCTCATTCTGGGCCAATTTATTTTCTGTTACTGATTCATTTTTGCTAAATCTGCTTCTGACATTTTGTTTGTAAGCAGTGCCAATTTAATGCTGGTTTGTTTTGCTAATTGCTTGATTTCAAGACCTTCATATGCTGACTAAATGGGGACCTTTTAAGGTTCTTGTTTTCCTCCGCATTAAGGGAATTTATGAGATTCATTGTGTATCTCCACTGAGAGATGTTTGTTAGAGTATCAGTTTTTAAAATGTAAACATATCCCAGACCAGCATCCCTTTTGTGATTTAACATCCAGGTAGAAACCCTCACTCTGTGCGTCGTGTAAGTAAGTAAACAAACCCAAGTCTTACACCCTCTGCACTTCTCACTCTTGCTTTCCTAATGAGCTGTTTGGGTACAAGCTCTTTCCCAACTCTGTACCACCCGGCTGTGGCTTTGAAGTGCTATTTTTCCTCACCTCGTTAACTAACTCCCACTTTTTTTTAATCAGCAGCCCCTTTCTGCTTTGCCGTGAGCAAAATCGAAAATCTGGAAATAAAACAGCTCAGTCTGTGTCATGTAGCGTGAAATATGATAATGTACGTGAGAGGAACGTTTTCTCAGGGGAAAATTGATTTTCCACACGGTTGCGACTGTGGTATAATCCATCACTTTTGCGTCTTGCTGAACTGAGATTCGGCAAGATGCAAGGATGAGGGTTGTCGCTGCATTAGCTGCCCCTTGTATTTACATGTCTTTATATTAATATTTATTTTCAATTAGAAACATTTAGATGCGTGAGGGACACTAAACACTTATTTCCCCTGTAATTTATAGAATAAAATGGTGGCATATTCAGTCATTTATTGTTGCAATACTTTCTGTCATATGGGCACAGGGGTTTTGGACAAAAGGTGATGACGGGTGGACAGCAAGTGTGTAACTACACTCCGTCTTTGTTGAAGACTGAGGGGCAGGTGTTGGTGACAGCCTGGGGAAAAAAACAACTATTAAACACTGGGCCAATGCCAGGACAGATTTACATATTAAAAGAACAGAGACAGGATTCAATTCAGGATGATTGATGAAGTTATCAAAAAGCAGAGACTGAAACGATCAAACAAGGGTTTTAAAAAAAGGTGCAAGGTGCATAAACGCCAATCCAAAGTTGTGTGTTGCGTGTGTGAGAGAGTGTGCGTCTATGCGAGACAGATTTAATACGAAGGTACCTCCGCTTTCAGTTCAATAAAAAAAATAAATAAAATAAAAAAAGTGAGTGCAACTTTTCAAAAGTTTCATAGGGGTTGACTGTTTCTCGTTCTTTCATCACAACTCTTTTATCCACCAGGAGTGAGACTCCAGTGAAGTAATTGTTCAACCAGTCGAAAAGACAGCAAACTGTTAAATATTCCATCTTGAGGAGGAATAAGTAAACTCTGACAGCTGTAACTTGAACAGCAGATGGAACTGCAGCAAAAACTGAAATCATTTCAACTTTTAGTTTCCGTCTGCTGCCACTCGGCACGGGCACTGCAGATATACTTATTATACTAATTATACTGATATACTCATTTTTAAACTGATCAGAAATGGTTGTATAGAGTATTACACCTCTCATGAGGATTTGCAGGACTTTTTCCCCATTAAATATAACCTTGAATTAAAACCTGCGTGTCCAATCTTTAGCCGTGGGAAGATCACCTCTTCTCTCCATTACGCTAACACATTAACACACTTCTGTATACTACAGTATTGTCTCCCATTCCTTCTCTGGACTGCACCTTTACGCCTTAATCCTTTTTAATTAATTAATGGACTTTGGTGACCTCACGCGCCAGCCTTGCTCCTCCTGGTCTATTCAGCCACAATAAATGAAAACACCTGTGTGGGTCTGCGGGGCCTTTAAATGGGTCACACTCAGTGGCACAGGTGGTGCTTGTTGAGCTAATTCGGACTAAAAATGCACAAGCGAAGAGAGGGGGGAAAACAGCAAGACAGCAGTTTTTAAAAAAGGCAAACCCTTTGCCATCCGTCAACAGACAAATACAAGACAAGAAATATCTCTTCTGATCCACTGCTTGCAGGCTCTGTCAACTCACTTACACTGCAGTCCAGTTCTATTGTCTTCTCCCTGTCCGAGTGTCTCCCTCTGTGCCCCCTGCTCTCTCCTCTGCCTGATATCTCTTCTGTTTGTCCTGTTAAAGCTCACTGCCCAGCGCAGAGTCTCCGTCTTTCTATGCTTCCACAGTTAAACCGTTCACAGCGCTCACTTAATCTTATTTAATTATTGTTTGGGTATTTTATTTCTGACTAATTTGATTGCAAAGAGGCACGCAGCATTACGAGTGCATGGCGCAGTTGTACCACTGAGAGGCCCAATTTGTTTGTGTTCAGGCTGGCTTAGCTTCTAGCCAATTTATCTCCTGCTCGCAGCTACAAGGAGAGAAGGGGGAAATATTGATCAGTGCTTTCTTAACACCAGCGAATGAGACAGCTGTTAGAAGTTCAGTCAAACGTAACTTTGGCATTAGTATCAAGAAGTTTGGAAGATGTTGGAAGTCTCCTTGAAATAGTTCTACTTTGTTTATTTTGTGTTAACAAGGAGAGTACACAAGTGGAAAGCTGCTCTTAACAGGCTAGACAAGGCATTAGGGTTTGTATACTTTTATATACCATAATGTAGTGCACTAATCTCAGCTTGATTCTAATTTAAGGTTTCATAGAGGTCAGACAGTCCGGCAGTTAGTACCATAAAATCCATCCATGATCCCTGAGCAGATCATGTGTGAATTCCACGTTAATGGAGACGAAGACCCAAGTCATTAATTCCAAGGGCAGCTTTTATTCTGCTGTAAACCAAAGAGAAAGACACACAGATAGCCCGGACTGAGAGAGGAAGGAGGGTGTATTCCCTGAGCAGGGAGGGGGGGGAGGAGATATCAAATGAAATCCGTCTCCCACTCCTCTCCTTACCGCCTCCTACTCTTTCCTTCAAGGAGAAAAAAGACAGAGGGAAAGAAAGGGTTGCCAAGGTCACTTTGGTTTTTTTCTACTTAATCGTTCAGGCACACACACACACACACACACACACACACACACACACACACACACACACACACACACACACACACACACACACAATCAAGTTCAAACACATAAATGTATTTTCTCAGAGGACGGAGGACAGACATCATATCCGCTCATGATGGGAGCCCTGCTTAATTATTCACTGCAGTGGTCACGTGACTAATCTCTGGGTTGCTACATGCATGCACGCACACACACACACACACACACACACACACACACACACACACACACACACACACACACACACACAAGCACCCTGAAGATACCCATGGGGATATTCTGTTGCTTTACACAGAGCAACAGGAAGGATTTTAAGCATCAGTCATGTGAGTCAGAAAAACACTATCAAGATTTACGCAGGGAGACATGTAATATCAGTATGTATCACGAGCTGGCGAATGTATGCAGTGGTACATATAAGACTGTCAGACTGAGCAGTTACATCCAGTCTTTTGGGAAAATATTGACAGGCATTTTTTTTTTATCTACTCCCCAAATGTCCTTGTGGGAGAAATTATGTGTGGGCACCCTTTAACTGTAGCTGTTTTATGACTGTTGATTTGTCATTTAGTCGACTTCAGTCGACTAGCTTTCTGAGGCTAATGTGTTGCTAATACTTTAACATTGTAAGTAACTGTTAAATGACTGTGTGGCTGTGGCTCCTATTTTTCTTTTGCTCTTGAGCACTCTGTATACTCTGATGATATTTACTACCTTCCTGGCATGATGGACAATAGTCTATACTTGACTATATGTCCTTGTTACTGTACTTACTCATTTTCACATTATGTTTGGTCAAACTCTTGCTCATGGTTTTTCATCTTTTTTTTTCTTCTGATTTGTATTCACTGTCATTGAATGAAAAAAGGCCAACTCTTCTCTTCAGTCTTTACCAGAAGTTGTGTTGAACTGTGCACCTACACACACCGTGAGGACAGAAATGAGTGTAAAATAAAACCTTTTTGTTGTAAAATATGTTGTTAGTCTCCAGTTACAGCTCTGAATTAATACTACGAACAATAAATCGATATGATCCCACCGTCCCAATATGATTCAGCTGAAAGATGCTAAACGATAACATTGAATTACCGCCAAGCCCTCCTCGTGATTTAGCGTTTTAGTCCTTTTGCAAGACTACTGGACAATGAGACGGAGGAAAATGGATGGATAAATGTAGAGGGCTTATGCACACGTGGAGACAGACTGCCATAGGACAGACACATAACAAGGGATAGAAAGAGAAGGCAAAACAAAAGAATACCAGGATAAATATAGCTCAGTACTGCTGGAATATAAACACAACCATGAACACGCACTATATGCACACACCACACACATGAATCACCTGGATCACATGGTCACAGAACGTAAAACTGCATGCACGCTCACATATATTTTGAAGGCCGCAGTAAATACTTCATATTGCTGTCGTTACTGTGTCCTGTTTTTTAAAATATATGTAGTGAAAAAATGTCTTACACTGCTGCGGTGGAGCTTAACGAGTTAAATAAGTCTCACAGTGTGTTCCTCATACCCAAATTCTTTCTCCATCCGAGGAAAAAAGACATGAGCCTACATCCTTCAATCCCTCCTCCCTCACCTCAACTGCACAGATATCCATATCAGCCTGTCCTCACCACAGAGAGAGAGAGAGAGAGAGAGAGCAGACAGACAGAGAGTGAAAAGACTGCTCCTCCAGCATCATTTTGTTTCCAAAGCTTCCCAAATTACCAGCTTCTTGAAATAGGTCTGAATGTCTATCTGGTGAGATGAGATGGGTTTATTTAGGTTCATTGTGGGACAAAGGGGAGGGGGGGGGGGACTCAATCATGACACAGACACACTCTTTGTGTCTCTGTCACACACACACACACACACACACACATGTGAGCACAGACACACAGGCTACGAGCTTCTGCTTTGTCGTTGTGTGCTCTGGGGGATTGTTGCGGGCCACTTTCTGAAACAAAATCACTGGTTTCGCTTTAATTGCAACTGAAGATAAACGCGTTTGGAGACGTTTTTATGCCGAAGCAAATCGAACCGCAGACGGAGGACAGTCGAATTGAGGCATCTCATAAAACTGCGGCTCAAGACTAAGGTTCAGCCACTTCTCGCGTGGTTTGCGACGGAGCCTCGCTGCTGCTGAATCCCAAGAGGGAATCCTGCAACACTGACTCTAAAAAACACTGAGGCAGCCCCTTTGATGTCCCTCAAAGCTTCCTGAAGGGATGTTTTGAAGTTAGATTTGTCGCCAACTGTCATCTTGTCAGTTGTTTGGAGTGTAATAGAGTGGGACATCTGTGACTCGAGCAAGTATGTTCCCTCCTCTCGAAAGAAATATTTATTGACTTGGTATTTCTAGAGAGAAGGTGGAGGTTTTCAATTCACTTCAAGTGCAGTCAGAGTTTCCTTGGAGCCAGCATCTAGTGGCCATTAGGGGAACTGTGGCTTAAGGCCCTTCTGCTTTGACTTCCACATTCAGCCTCTGTGACTTGAACTTGGTATGAAAGAGGCCACTAAAAACAGCACAAAGCCCATTTGTGAGACTTTGTTGAGGAAGGCCACTGTCAGACCAGGACTTGGGCACTGGGTCGGTCAACTGCACTGCACACAATGGCGGCTAGAAAATCCAAATGGAAAGAACACAATATGGCTTGGCCTGAAGGGAGCTAATTTGACAACGCCGACTTTGTTCGGGCAGCAGAGAGGACTCTAAAACAAAAGCTGACTGGAGGCAGACGCACCGCTTTGAGGCTCTTCAGATGTTTAGAAAAGATGTGGATAAAAGATGTGGGAAATTGGATCATTTGATATCCCTGCATTGAAGTAAATATAGCGCTAACAAAAAGATATGTCACAAATTAAGGTTGGATGCACAACACATTTCGCTGGTCCCTGATGTGATCTTGCCAATGACAGGGACACAATGTACCCGCTTTAGCTGCGATGACCCAAACTTGAAACGTAGCTTTTACATGTGCAAGGAAAGGGCCATTTTGACTATTTAAATGATAGAGAGTCCTGGCAGCCAAGGAGAAAACTGATGAAGTTGCGTTGCGTTCCAAAAGGAGGCAGTCGCAGAAGTCACTCAAATGGGAAAAAAACAGGCCATGCATGGTCTGTGAAAACTTGGCTGTGCTTGGGCAACCCTCTGTTCTGGCTCGGAGCATTTGCTCACCCACGTGCCTCCTGATTTGAATGTCAGTTGCTCTGCGACATTTCTGTATTACCAAAGATCCAGATTATCCACATGATTTTTCATTTCAAATGAAATCGGATGATGATTTCAGTACATTTAGCGTGGATTTAATGTGACTTCAAGTGCAGGAGAAAATGTGAAAATACATGAAAAATAAGTGAAAAATCGATGTAGATTCATAATGCAGGGAAGGTTTGTATTTATTTAATGAACATGTATGCTTTTCTCCACACTGGACAGTTCTACTGTTTGGTCAGTGGGCAGCTTTACTGCTGGGATTTTAGTTCCTAGCTCAAGTGGAAGTTCTTGAGGAGGATAGAGCTTTACTTATTTCCTCCGCCAGATCTTCTCTGTAGCTGAGACGTAACCACAGAAGTGCACTCTGAATGGTTTTCTGTTTGTCATATGATCATATGGTACATGGGAAGAGAAACCACAAACAGGAAACTGGCAGAACAGAGGGATTCTGGGAGCTGGTCACCTCAGTGGGATCTCCCTGCTCTTCAAAGGACCAGTAAAGCCGCATTTGTTTCCTGTCTCTCTTATTTTAGCTCCTGGACTGAGAGCACACTGTGCCTTTTCTCTAACCTGTCTGCGTGGTGAGGTGGACCGCTCCTCTATTTCCCCCGCTGTGGCCCCAACACAATGACGACTTCACGCTGTTCCTCTCTCGTTCCCCCTTCGCACTGGACCTCTAACTTGGGAAATACGTGCATTGGCTGTCAACCTGCCAGAGTTGTAAAAGCCAATCTGAAATTACAGTTTTGCAAGCTTGTAAAAATAAGGTTGCTTATTACAGCTGGGAGGGCTGGACCAAGTGCTGAGTGCCTTTTCTTCACACTTGTCAAGTGAAGAGAATAAGAGAAGGTGACGGGAGTCAACGCAGATTGAATCTCAGAACATGAGGGGCAGCGATAAAAAAATCAAAAACATTTAAATAAATATAAAAGGATGAAGACTTTAAATATCTCCCGTTCCTTTATAGCCAAAATAGCTTATAGTTAATACAAGCTCCCAGTGAGACTACATTAACCAAATTTTAATCAAGCTGCACAGCAAGGAATTAATTGATAAAATGTCAGACATTGATAAGTGCCCATCACAGCTCCACGTAGCCCCGAGTGATGTCTTCCAATTATTTTGTGCAACCATGAAAAAAAACCCTATATGTGTTTAATTTACAATGATATGAAATAATTAGAAGCAAGCAAATCTGAAAAAACTTTGAGAAGCAAAGCAAATGTTCAGCATTTTAGGATTTATATGATTCACATTCTAAAAAACGCATACCAGCGCCTCTTAAAGTTTCCTAGTTAACACATTGCATTTAATTTGTGCGCAAACAGAAATGTAAAGGACAAATGGAGGGTTACAACAGTTGTTGCCAGATATGGTTGGTGAGCACAGGTTTAAGTATAAGTACCAAATCTGGCTACCTCACTTCGACGACAAGACTCCAGGAAGTCGCTGCGTCCAGCTGTTGTTCACTGTAAGAGTGGTTATCGATCGTATCATCGAACTCTCAGAAAGACTGTGAATTAGCACATTTCCCAAAATGTTGAACTCTTCCTTAAGTGAAAGTGGCCAACAACACGCCACCCCCCTAAAATGATGCAATCCTGACAATAGCACAGCAATGTGACACATCCACCGAACCATCCATCCATCCATCTATACCCCGTCATGCTGTTTTAAGGTCTTGAGGTGATTTTAGAACAGGATGCAACGGATTAGCATACCAATAAAAAACCTGCGCTGTATGTTTACTATAAAATCACCTTGAGGGAAGTGCCCTTCAAATCAAACTATCCCCTTTCTTTTCATGATGCTGATGTGAGAAAACCATCTGTGACTTTATAGTCTCTTGTTACCACACACCACGAGTGATGCAGGGGGGGTAAAAAGTTTAATCTGCTCGCCTCTCCATCGAAAGCACTGAGTAACGTTTAGACCGCTGTCAGGAGGTTGAGAGAGCAGATGGCCAGAGTCATACAATACAGACGGCTTAAGATGAACTCTGTCTCTGTGTGAGGCCGGCGGATCTGAAAGAGGGACAAAGAGCGATTCGGCGAATGAGAGACAAAAGAAAAAGATGAAACGCAACTATGGATAAAGTGTGAAACAAATGCAAGGGAGGAAAAAACATTTCAGCAAATGGCCTACTACTATTTTCCTGTATTCATCGAGATTAGAACATATGGGTACATAATGTCACCAGTGAGCATGCTGACGAGCCTCCATATGTTACCATGCAAAAATATGGGCCAAAGATGAGCAGAGAATGGCGCCAGAATCGGGGTCAACCACATCCCCGTCGCTCCGTCTCGACACATACCGGCATGCATCATCTCATATCTTGGCTCTATATAATTCTCTCAAAATTGATTTCCTTTCCCGTCCCCTGCTTTGTCTGCCACGATGAGATGTCACCACTTGAGTTGCTATTATGAAGTCCGTGAGCAAAAAGAAAGAGGGGAGAAGAGAAACGTGCAACCTGTGAAGGTGAGATAAAAATGAATAAGGGGAGATATTATGATGACTAACTCTGCAAAATCCCCTGGTTTGTTTGTGCGATTGCTGTGTGAATCTGAGGCGTTTCCTCTCCTAATTGCCAGTGTGCACTGCCTCTCTTTGTTCCTTGTTATTCTCTCACTATCCACTTTGCTACAATTTCTTCTGTTCTTCCTTATAAAACCCACAGTATAAATGCCAGAATAAACAGTTCAGAGTGTATGAATTAAAGACCAAGACCTTAAGTTATAGGCTGCTAACTGTGTCCCCGAACCCAAAGCTAAACCACACAGTCACCACAAAACCCGCCATAATCACATTTTAATCTCTCTCAGAACATGACGAATGCATTACGGCTGAATTTATCCAGACCACGGTCGTGTTATATGAATCTAACATAAATAGCCTTCTTCCCCTGTTGGCCTGCAGGCGAGTTCCCATACTCGAGGCTATCACACAGAGACTCTACAGAGCTCAGAGCTTCTTCTTTTTTTCCCATCATGATAATGCCTGAGTAACTACTGATAGTTGACCTCAGTTCCACACTGTCAGTGCCCCTCCTGCACAATGTTCCCATGAATCATGCATCTGGGAACGAGACATGGAAAAAACATGGATGCTAACATATACCACCTTCCTGTGGAACTACTGCCAGTAGAGGCATGCAATACAGTGTGACTGCTTAAGAAGTGTACTATAGATTTGTCATTTATGGGGCTGAAACTAAGGATTCACTATTTGATTACTCCATTAATCAAGTCTATAAAATGTCAGAAAATAGTGAAAAACGATATATTCGTATATTGCTCATATTTGAGAAGCTAGCAACACCAGCAAATGTTGGGCGAGCTGATAAATGAATTAAATAATTCACTGATTATCAAAGTTGTTGTCAGAGTAATAGTTTCAGCACTACTGTCACCGCGTTGCCAGCCTATTTACCGAGTTCTAACAGAGACAATGCTGCTGATGCTTCAGGCTGACCTGACATTTTGTCTCACCATTTTGAAACTCTGAGGTGCGGGCAGCAGTTCAGAGATCTGGAACTGAGCTAATGCCATCCAGATAACTCCAAACTTTGTGTGAACATGATCGGACAATACAAATGACATTTCTCCAGAGTTTCCATTATGTCAAGTTGTACAAAGAGAGGTGTGTGAAAGGCAACAATAACCGAACCTGCTGCAAATGTCCTACAGAGATCACGTTAATACCAATATAGCTACTTAGTGCACTACATTTAGTTCTGCCATTTTATTTGAGTGTCCAAAATCTAATCATAAAACGTATGCACTATGGTGAGGGACCTCATAAGATCCCACAGTAGCATAAAAAATTAGGTCTTCATATCATGTACGACTACTTAAGTAAAAAAGTCTTGCAGTGCTTTGCCTTTAGTGGATGTCCAAATCACAGTAATGCACGTCATTGACGGTGCAATATGATAATGATTCACGACTGTTTAGAATGAAGAAATGCCCATTGCAGATTTAACTATTGCGTGTTCATTATGTGGTGAATGAACGAACAAGGGAGTGATTTTGGACATAGCATCTCTCCATCAAAATACATGGACACAGCTGACAGTGTTCATTTCCCATCTTTGCCGTCTCTTCTCCATTCCTTTTGACCTTTTCTAAGAAGCAATAGCCAAGGAAAGACATAATAAGAAGTGGGGGGGAGAATAAGATGCAGAGAGCACAGAGAGCGTGAATGTGACCGAGGACGCTGTTTTTGTTTGTGTAAGACAGGGATGGAGGGGGGGGGGGGGGGTGCTGGCCACACGTCACATCAGGAGGCATGATTATCCACCAGGATTACACTTTAATCAATCTAAAGCACTAGTCCCTGTCTGCCACTGTGTTAATCCCATCAAAGGAGGGCTCTTTCTGCCTGTCAGCTTATCCTCTTCCCATTCACCACCATGTTAGACACCCCCGCAAAGCTGTATGTCAAGAGTCAACCGGGCTTCGGCGTGGAGACGTCTGGCCCCCCGCTCAGCTCCACTGCATCCAATCCACTGACAATTCATTCAATTTCAAGATGCTGCATAGAGGATTTTCCTCAATGGCAAATTAATTGAGGCAATGCATTTCAATGTCAACAGTGACAAGAAAAATTGCATTCACGTTTTTTACGCCTTTATTGACGGCTGCCGTAGTGATTAGCTTTTGTATACTTTCAATTCATAAAATGGCAGTTTAACTAAAGAAAGAGCCGTTTATAGCACTGTTAAACCCGTTAGTCGACTTATCAATTAGTCATTAACAAAAACATGTCAAACCTGTGGTTCCAGCTTCGCAAATGTGGAAAAAAAAAATTATGTTTTGTATCATTGTGGACTGAGTATCTTTGGACGTCAGACAGTTTATAGAGTAAACGGTTAAACTAAACGATGAATCAGAAAAACAACAGATTTCATCAATACTGAAAATGCCCAAATGCCACGGCGTTGACTAGCTGGTATGGTCTTTGTGTGCGAGAGAGAGAGAGAGAGAGTGTGTGTGTACGTGTGCAAACAAAAACATGCAAGATGAGTATTCATGCTCTTACTCACATTCAGAAATACGCTTGCAACCACCTGTCAACCCACACACACGGACACACACACTCTTTGTAAAACTCTAAAATGCACTGTCACGGTTTCTTGGTAACTGACTCATCCAGGTTATTTTTGCGGCGTGCACAGACACACACACACACACACACACACACACACACACACACACTGACAGAATTGGTTCTGAATTTGAAGAATCTTTTACATTTAGAAATTCTTCTGATTTAGCCAAGTCAACACACATTCATTTCATCAGGAAGTGGGACTTGTGAATTGCTTACAAACACGTCAGAATGCAATAAAAATACACAGAAACAGGAGCATTCTGTTCAACACACACACACACACACACACTACATGAGGAGAACTATGTGTGTCTGTGTGGACTGTACATGTGTGTGTTTATGATGAAAACCCCACTCTGGCGTCTTTCATCTCTTTTCTCCCAGCCTCACGCTCACACAGCCCTGATGAATGGATGGATAGAAAGAGGGAGGGGGTGGAGAGAGAGAGAGAAAGACAGATTTGAAAGGAAGAGAAAGGAAAAGAGAAGTCACTGGGGGACAGAGGTACGTAAAAGGGAAGACACATTGAGGACAAAAATAACCTAAGAGCCAGGAAGAGCTAGAAAATCTTGTTTTTTATTTTTTTTCTGCAGACCTCTCGCCATCCATTTGTGCCTGTATGTGAGTGTGCATGGTATCAAAGCTCAGAGGGGGGAGATGAGGGCGAGAATCATGTTTTCAGCATCGATAAAGAAGTGAAACAAACACGCACTGACACCTTATACAGGAGATACGAAACAACGATGAATCTGCTGGCAGATAAAAGACACAGAGGTTGTCTAGATAGCCTACATCTTTTCACCAAACAGATGGCCACCTACGATGATATGCCAAATAAGTGTGCAAAACAGCAAGACGCTCTGATAAAAAGGCGACAGCACTGGACCAAACAGACATACTAAACATTACCCATCTGCTTGATCCTGCTGACAAATTGGGTTTGTTACTCAAGCTAGTTATTAAACCACAGTTGGCATAACCGTCCTGACTAAAATGGTTTAGGACAAATCTGGGGCTCTGGGTCGTGGCCAGATTTCTGCATTGCATAGAGAGGTCTGAAGCGGCTTAGTCAGCTGCACACAATGCACAGCGGTGGCATCGTGACACAGAAAAACAAAGCGTCAGTGGGTCACTATTGGTTTGTGTTTGTGCCACGATGCAGGCTGGGCAAAGCATGTGTTGGCTTTAGATATCTACAGGGAGACAGCGTGACCACACAGCAGGAACAAAGTGTGTTGTACTCGTTATTTTATAATATACAGTGCAGTCTGCAATGTTTGGATAGAGACATTTTGTATCGCTTTGGCTCTGCAATCAATGGATTCAAAAGGGAACAATGACTTTCAACCCTGTGTACATTTTTATCCATAGTACCCCAATTTTAGCCGACCCCTGTGAACCGATCATTAACCGCTAAAATGTACAATTTAGATTGGACGAATGTCTGTGACCCATTAAAAAATTACCAATAGGCCTGTTACAAATGTTTTTCATAAGAACGGGTTTATTTTTCTATGTGCAATAGCAGCAGAGACGACAAGAGAACATGAGGATTCACACATCGACACACATTGACTCCTCCAGCGCTGAGGCCGCTGTATGGTAAATTTAGTGGGCATAACAGCCTAGATCTCCTATGTAGGAAAATATGCAGCAAAGGTTGATGGGGAAAGTCATTAGCTTTGCAGATCAAGAAAGTTACTACAATTCATCCCGAGTGGAACGTGAATGTCTTCAACGAATTTTAAAACAACAAAGGTGAACCTCATGGTGGCGGGATCACCAAATGCAGTCATCTGGGAACCATGAATCTCAGTTCAAAATTTTATGCCAATTCATCAAGTACATGTTGAGATATCTCACTTAAGTGAAAACTTGCTGATGGCACTAGAAGAAACGCCAGGGGGTCCCAAAAGTCATTAGGGTTCACCGTCTGGGGACCATGAACGTCTGTATAAAATTCCATAGCAATCCATCCCGTAGTTGTTGGCGTGTTTCAGTCCGGACCATGATGGACCAAACAACACTGCACATCCCTGGAGCCAGGCCGCGAGCAGGGCTAAAAGCATCAATGTAATGAGTAAAATGGAATAAAACAAAACAAATGATGCGAACGCAGAAACATGCACACATCTAAATCCAGCCGCCAAGACGAGACACAAAGCCCAAAAGTAATAACTGTGCAATTGCATTATCATATAAATTCCCAAATGCTTGCAGCTAACCCTAACCCTAACCCTTCCATTCAGTATATATTTGTTGCAGTACACCTGACTTCTGCATTGCTGTTCACTCCTCCAAGGCTGCAACCAAACTACGTTCAGAGCTAGGTATTGATTATATATTTGTTGAGTGCAGGCTCTGCACTGACTTCTCCCTTCTGTTGTGCCTCTATTGTACGCGTCCGTCTGCATCATGAAACTGCAAGTTGTGAGTACGTCTGCACCCCAGCCACAAAAATCTGAAACATTTATTACACTTGATGGTTAAAATGATTCACACTGACAGCTGACCAAGCAGGCTGATTTGAACAGGAAAGCCTTCTCTGTCCATTGTAAATGTGCGGTTCAAAGTGAGATCGCAGCGGTGAGGAAACTAATTTGCTTGGAGGCTTGGTCTGCGCTCAGATGAGAGTTTCACTAAGGCGGTAATGTTGCTAAGGAAGTATGACTGCGGTGCAATGAAATATAGTCCAAAGAGTGTGTGTAGTGGTGCTACCGAAACCCTCGTTTAAGGGGATGCAGATTCTGCTCACCCACTCGCCTTTTTCTTCCCCTTTCCGTCCTAAATCTTTCTCTCTGCCTCCATCTCTCTGCATCTGATTTGCTGGATGCTAAAAGAGATGCCTCAGTGTTTCAGGAACCCACTGCTGACTGATAGAAATATCTGATTGGGAGGCAGACATACAGGCAGAAAGATAGATGGTGGGGGAAACATGGCCTCTGGAATGCTCTGGTGGTATTTTCTCTCTCTCTCTCCTTCTCTTACTCATTCATTCCTTTAATGTCTCTCTACCAGGCCTCCCGATAGCTGACACGGCAGAGATGAGCTGAAAGAAGGTTTCTGTCTCCCTCCTCCCATCATCCCTCCCTCCTTCCGTCTTATTCAATCCTTGCTTTCTATTTGTCCCCAACCTCCCTGGTTTCTTCTATTCCCCCTCCCTACCTCACTCCTTCCCTCCTCCCTTCATTCATTTCTTCATCCTTTAAAATCAAACAACGGCATCATTCCTCTGTTTCTTCTTTCCATGTCCTCTTTCTCATTGTGTCCATTCCTCAGATGCTGCATACAGTAAACACTCCGCAGGGTCCTATCTGTCCAGCAAAATGCTTTCTAGCAGCAGGATGAAAGGCATGCAGCACTGACTCGAAATCAGGGGCTATCTGTTATCTGATTGGCTGACATGGAGAGCTGTCTGTGGATTTTAGTTACCGGGGAGAACAGGGAGATAATGGCACCATGTCAGCAACTTCTAGAGCTGCCGGGGCCAGAGGAAGATAGAAATAGATAGGATGGCCAGTCATGTAGAACTATGTTTCGCCACAGTGTAATCACTGTAAGGCATGGCAAGAAAAAAATATGAATGAACGATGGAGTATGTACACATAACTGTATGTAAACACACACATATGCTTTCTCTTCAAACGCCACTCAGAACTGTTATAATCTGGTTCCACAGTAGAATTGTTTTTTCTCATGATTTCTTACTGAAATAATTTGCCTCCTCCTTGAGTCATGACAGTTGTGATCATACTGTCACTGCCCAACAACAACTCCATTACTTAAGAAGCCGAGGAGATGTTCCAAAAATGGATTTCGAAACCAGCATTGTTCAGAGGGCTCTGTGCTAAATGTGTAGTAGGCGCCACAGAATGAGAGAGTTACAGGATAAGCCCATAAGAAGCCATGTGGTCCCATTGTTGGTTAGGAGGCAGGGTAGAAGCTAAACAATGATACAAGATAGATAGTACACGTAATAAAACAGCTTTTCTGAACATCCAGCATGGACAAGTTAGGTCACATAACTGTGTGTCTGCAGCCAGCTCTTCGCTAATTCTTCCGCAATCTTATTCAGTGAAATAGGGATCTTTAAATGTGCTATTCATTCCCTTTCCATTCATTTCTTGTACTGTCGAAGAACAACAAAAAAAAACAAAAAAAAACAACATATTCAAAAGTAGTTTTGCGACAGATATTTCAGTCCAGGAGCTAGATTTCAAAATGAAGAATGGCTTCAAACGCTGGGCCCTGATTGACAGTCAGAAGAGGCTTCGCTGATGACACAATCCTGCTGATTGGAGTCATTCATGGTGGGAGTGCTGGTTCAAGTGCTGCAATCTAGTCTGGTTGTGTCACAGTGACACCTGCGCCTTCCTTCTCTCTCTCTCTCCTCTTATGCCTCTGACTCTCTCTTTGCAGTCTCTGTAGTACCAAGTAGTCAGGGGCCGCCTCCTTCAAAGGATGCACAGTGGATTTGTGGAGGCTGAGGGCTGCGAAGGATGCAGGAGAGGCCACAGTTCTGTAAATTCACTTGGAAGGGGGACAGCCTTGGCGACCCGTTTTGATGTTTTAATTCTTGAAAATGCACACTTCAAAGGAACGCAGCTCCTGAATTAGGATGCTGTTACAGATAGTTCTGGCCAGATTGTCTAATTTGCCTAATGCTGCTATAGTGGCAGGTTTCTTTTGATTTCAAGCAATTTCTGTTTCTTTGCCTGCCCCTTACTTGTTGCCTGCCAGCTGTGAATGTTCTGCCTGCCAAGAAGTCTGCTGTGTTTGTTTGCCTGATCCTGCCCGCCTGTCACCGAATGAAAGTATCATAAACTGCCTTTTCACTGACATTTGGATCCTATTACCGGTTGCCAGCAAAACCCAGTTGTGAGCTAATGTTGAGACACCACCACCTTTATATATGTGGGCTGTGTATCCACAGAGAGAGAGATAGGACACAGAATGTATTTAACACACTTTTTCATTGACACATAGTTGCACCTGGTACATGGAAATATTTGAATGGTCCTATTTTTTTTGCCACTTTTTGCATATTTTTGTTGTTACACATTATTATGTAAACTCTGCCTGTCTGACAGAATTACATTTGCTGGCTCCATCATGCTGAATATTACTGAGCATTCAGTCAGAACGCACCGGGGACAGCACTGACCACCACTGTGTATGTGCACAACAATAGAAAACACTGGGCAAACGCTCGGGAAACAAGACGCTGTGAAGAAAGTGAAGTGCACAAACACACGCTCACAGGTGGAGGAGCAGACAGGGTTCAGGGCTCATTCAATTCCAGTCAGGCAGCAGCTCCACTGAGGCCTGACGCTCTGCAACTCACACGAGAAACGTTCTCACTGAGACAAACACATACACACACACACACACACACACACACACACACACCTCTGAAAGCTCGTAACGTGGTAGTTTACAAGCAACTGTACGTGTGTGCATGTGTGTGCATAACACTGCATGCTTGTGTAGCGTGATTTCACTCTCACACTACAAGCACACAGACATAGTCATATAGCCACATGCAGCATTGAGGCATTCATCTGTTGATCTACATTCCTGAGCTTCATGCAGCCCATTAGTGCAAGCTATCTCACCACAGTTAGTTTGAAAGATGGGAAGAACATCAAACAGGCTTAGCGCGCACACACATGCACACACACACACACATGCACACACACGCACACACAAAAATGCACTCTTACACTGAAAAAAATCTTCCCTCTCTCTTTTCTACTCGCTCTCACATCTCGTCACTTTTTTCCCTCCCTTTTCATCTTTGTTTCATCTCTGCTCTTCTTTACTTCCATCACCTCAAATGTGTGTGCTTTAACCTCTGGGAAAGCAATAACTACCTTAGAAACAACAGAGGTGTGTTTGTGTGTGAGAGAGAGAGAGAGAGAGAGAGAGAGGATGAAGGAGAGAGAGAGAGAGTGCCATAAAGCCGACTTTCTCGTTGACTTGCAGATGGGAGACATAAAACTTTTATTAGAAAAAAATGAGTTGTCGGATAGAGAAAGCATGTGTTGTAGTTGTCCTGGGACTGAGGTTGGGGCTTTGGAGTAAGAGAGAGACCCAAAAACCATCACTCAGTACTTGCAGGTGCACAGAGGCCCACACACACAAACACAATACTCAGATACAATTTGAACACATTATGACTGACCTTTGCCATTCATTAATGACACCTCCGGCAATAAAACAGAGGGGAAAGCCAAGAGGACACAGAAAACAACAACCTGCACGCACGAAGAGGAACGAGTGTGAATAAATCTACGGCACCAGCAAACTCACAAGTGACCTTTACATGAATGGCGTCAGAGCCGAGATGTCTTCTGAGAAGAAGAACAGGACGTGTTACATGTGACGCAGCTCACGGAAGCGGGTGGTGACTCATTCACGAGTTCACAGGTTTAGAATGTAATGTATGAAATCCTCAAACACACACTTAACAAAAAGTCTACATCTGCAATTCTACAGTGCTGCTGCTCTTCCTCTTCTTGCCGAGAGGAAGCACAAGTCTGCGGGCGCTACAGTTCTGCAGCTGGATGGTACTGGTTGTGCCTGGTTTGAGGTGCTGGCAGAGATGGTTCTGTGTTTCTGTGCTCAGTGGTTGAATTCTGTTTGTTCTCTTTTCGTCCGAACATTTTAGAACTCGCTCACCCGAGAGACATGCTAAGGCATCTTTGACTTGCTCCACCAGCCTCTTTAAGGATGTCACTTGCTCCTGTCGCGACGTTCATCCAATGCAGTTCGCACACAATAGTTTTCATTATCAATGAATCTGTCAATTATTCTATCGATTCAATGTCAAAACTGCACAATCACAATTTCCCGAGAGCCTAAGATGACGTGTTCAAATGTCTGCTTGCCTTGACCTGGCTCAAAGGAAGGACAAAATGTGGAGACCGCACAAGACACTTTCAAGTGAAATAAATGTATTGTAAGAAAACTAGCTTTAAAGTCTGCAGCCAGTTCATCAGTAACGTGTGCAGTGTGTGGGTGGGTGTGCATGTGCAGGCTGCTCAGGCACCTACGTAAAGAGGTGAGCAGTCACACCGACACAGGTGTCAGCCACTCCCCAGATCCCAAAAACCAAATGATAAGGAAATAGGCCCTGAGGCCGAGGGGCTGTCACACTGTTTTGGTCCATCCAACTCTCCAAAACCCAAAAGACTATATATTCAGTTTACAAAGATACAAAACAGGGAAAAGCAGCAACTCTTCACATTTGAGAAGCTAAAAAACCCCCAAAAAACCTTAAATGACGAATCAATCATCAAAGTAGTTCCTTATTCACTTCCTGTTGATCGACCCTTTAATTGACTAATCGTTCAGCCCTCGCATATCTCTTCTACTCTTTTGCTTTTGGGTCAGTCTGGAGAGAAGGGTCTCAACCTTTGACCAAACTGAATACTGTCTCATCTTTGTGACCAGTCTACAGAAAAGACTTTTTTGACAAAAGAAAAAAAAAGAAAAGAAACCTGTTATCTATTTTCGACAACAACCAAGATTTAAAAAACCACTGACTTGGTTTGATGTCACAGTTAGATCCCTCAGACTTCCCACTGTTGTTCAGCAGCCACAGTGACAATCACAGTCCTCTTATACTCTCACATAGTTGTGGTTTACCCGCAATCTCTCCTTGTGACTCTTGCTGTCGGCGAGAGCAGTAGGAGGCAATGCAAACAGTCGCTGAGTATCTGTGTAGGTGTGTATGAGTTTTTGTGCAGTCAAGCCAGCGAGCTCACGTGGACCGGACTCATAATGTGGATGCAGAGTAGATAATTGAGGTCTAGGCTCTGGTTTTGTCACCCCCTGTGAGCAGTCCAAGTCCAAGACCATAAGGACAGCCCACATCTCACCTGTCCTAAAGTCCCCTCATTGGTTGCCCGTCAGTTTTAGAATTGATTTTAAGGTCCTTTTATTGGTGTTCAGATCTCTCAATGGACTAGCTCCTGAATATTTGTCCGACATGCTGTCAATGTGTGCTCCCTCCAGATCCCTCAGGTCCTCTGGCGCTGGCCTTTTAGTTGTTCCCTGGGTGAGGACAAAGAACCACGGGGAAGTGGCTTTTAGTGTCTTTGGTCCTCGTCTCCGGAACAGCCTGCCAGAGGAGCTGAGGGTGCGTCACAATCTGTAAACACCTTCAAAAGAAATCTCAAGACACACCTTTTTAGCTTAGCATTCCCTTAATCGATTTATTGTATTGTTAAGCACCTTGTATTGCAATTTTGCACGAAAGGTGCTATATAAGTAATGTTTGATTTGATTTGAAGTACAGGATGGGGAAGTGAGCCTAATGAAATGCTGTTATACTGTTTGTTAACAGAGCAGTAAGTAAGGGCATGGGAAAAGTTCACAGCAAGAGAGTGAGCATAAATAAACCTCCTTATTGCAAATAGTGCAATGTAATAAAAGTGCATTAGATGTTTCAGTGAGTAAATTACTTTATGTTTGAGTTTAAAAGTGGAACTCAAGTAGCCAAGAAGATAAACTCCCACAACCTTCACAAGAAGAACATCATTCAATATATGTCTACACACACACACAAGCATCGTAAATATTCAAATACACACTCAGAAAGCCAAAGGTTATTTCAGGCTCAAAACACACAACAGCCCCATACACACACACACACACACACACACACACACACACACACACATGCATACACACACTCAATAAGTATTTGACTTTCTGCAGGGAGTGGTCACTTCCAACAACACTCAGACAGGAAGTTCCTGCCTCCTGCAGCCAGCCAATTACAACGCAGCATTTCACGCTGAAGGTTCCATTAAGGAAGTCACATGTTCCCCTCTGCACTCTCGACTCCTCTCACGACAGACTCTGTTTTTTCCTGCCTGTCAATGCCAGGAACCCATTAAGGAGCAGTGGTGGGGATACAACGTGGGGAAACAATGCAAGGATGGACCCGGCCATTGTTCCTCAGCGTTGCTCCTTGAGAAATGTCCGGTCGTGGTACTTTATTTCTGGCTGAGCTGCAGCGCAGGTCCTTGTTTTGAATTTTACCTGAAAACCTGGCTGTATAAATTATGGCTCTGATCTTGACTCAGTGGAAACTGCATCCTGACCCGTATCCTTTAAGGGCCACACCGGGGTTTAACACGTTTCAGCTCGCTGACTGCAAATCACAAATACAATACGTAGGCACGTATAACAGCAAGTGGATCCTGTAGATAATCAATTACTGTGAATATTTAGTTACGTTATCATCTCATGGTAAGGCAGTTGTGGGATTTTTTTGAAATGTCAAATTCTTTATGCATTCGCAGCATCCAAGCGTCGAGAGTTTGCTGCCAACAGTAACTGTTTTAATGATTTTAATCCTTCTATTTTCTTTCCGTTAACATTTTAAAGCAGCACTCCCTGTTGGTAACAGCATTATGATGCATTTACAATGTAATGACAAAGACGAGGCAGTAGTTTAATGAGAAACACGAACATGCAAAACCACTGATACGGTCTTTGAAGAGGTGGACAGTTTTAAATGTCCCCCACCCAACCAGAAGCAAGAACAAGGGGGCGCCTTAGAGCTTGTATTGTTCCTCTGATCTCCATAGTTCCTCTCAGCGATGAACTGCAGCCCACCTCAGTGACCCTTGTCCGGCTAAACTCACCCACTCACGCATCCACCATGGAAACTCCACAAAAACACACGTACTATTGTTGAGCTCTGTAACAATGCAGATCTACGCAACAACGTAACCCAGTGGACTGATTTACAAAGGTATACGCTGTGAAAGAAGAACCAGATAAAGGTGTCACACAAGAAATAAAGCATGATCTTCCAAACACTAACAAGACATGATGGACCTTTTCGGCTGATTTTGATCACCAAAAAAAAAATCATTAGTTGCCATCAAATTGAAAAACATGGGGCTTTATTCACAAGCAGCCTGCATAAAGTCCTAACCCGCCCAGATCATCTCACACCTGCAGTGTCTTTTCAAGTGATACAGCACGCCCCTGTTTGGTTATATATGTTCTGCTTACACTTTTTGTAATCCAGTGGTTGAAGTGATGGCGATCAAAAGGAATATATTTTGCCCCGCAGCACAACACAACTAAGCCTGCCTGATGAAAGGCACCATGCAAAAACATAGAGATGACTCATTAGCATTCAAAATATAACAAATGGTATGTCATGACAGATCAGCCGCATTGTTTTCTACAAATTTGGACTGCCACTCAAAGACGCCGTAGGCTAAGAGAGCAAAGTGCCATCGTCAACTACTTTTGCTTTGCTCTTTTCTGGCCAACTACATCGGACGACGGGAGTGTACAGTATAAGAGTGTGACACAACGACGGAGAATGACAATAAGTCAGTCTGAAGCTACACAGTGGTAGTTAAAGTCCCTGCATTGTGACATGTCATGTCATCAGCCAGCTGTTCGACTGAAGGACTCGAATTCGTTTGCCAACAAAACCAGTCTGATAGTTCAGATGGGTGCCGTGAGACTGTGCTTCGTGCAGACCCAAGCCAGCCGACATTCCTTTAGACACAAATTGTGCTTTCAGGGCAAAGAAAGAGATCTGCCTACCTTGGCAATGACTTCAATTCTGGCTGGCTGGCTACTGTCCAAATAATGGGCTGGATCAACCTCCGCCCCAACAAACCCGTGAATTGTCGTTGACCAAAGCGCTGATGTCTACAAACCCTTCGTTCTGTCAGAGGTGAATACAGTTTCACGTCCTCTCTGGAGCCATAAGCTTTCTTCGCTAGGGTCCACACATCTGAATTAAAGTAAATGAACTCTGGATTGAAATAAATTAGTTCCGAATGTATTCACTAGTATTGGATTATCCCATGAATTGGGTTACTTAAATAATTTCTCCTCTCACTGCTTCTCACCCCCAAGACACCATCTGACAACCACAGAGCAACTTCTGCAAAGTCCCACTGTTTATTCAAAGTCGTGCTGTCTGTGGGAAGCCGTGGTTTGCAGAGCAGATGTGCCGCGGGCACAAAATATACACACACACACACCTCTGGTCCGGTGTGAAGTCACCCTTCTGCTGACGCTGATAGGAAGGAATACACCTCTGGCTTTAGGATACCAACATGGAGCTGTGAAAGCATGGCACAGCTGAGGAATAGTGTGTCAACAGAGAATGAGATTAGTAGTGCTATCCCTAGGCGTTCGCTCAGCTGGTGTGTGTGTGTGTTCGTGTGAGCGTGCTGACTCCTGGCTCTCATGTATCTGTGTGTGTTCTCAGCGAGGGGTTTTTGGCTTCTTTGACTGACACAGACAGAGAGTTTAGGGAGTCCCTCTCCCTCCCACAGCACAGCTAAGAAGCTCCTAAAGCTCCTTAGCCCTCTGCCACTTGCTCAATGAAAGAACATCTTTTTTCTTTTTTTTTTTAGTATAAATACTGTGGAGATAAAACAATAAGAAAATCCCAGCCTGTGTCGTCCTGCATGGCTCAATCTCAAGCACACGTGCGAGGGAGTGTCTCTGAAAGCTCACGCACACCCAGGATTCTTTCTTTTCCTAGTTTTGTTTTGTCTTCATAGTGGATTATTTGGTTCGGCAAGAAACCGAACACCTTCATCCCTTTAAGCAATCAGCGTAGCACGCAAATTTGTGCACAAACACACTCACGCTGTGTGGGCCAACAAAGGCATTTACAGGTTCAGAGAAGCCTTAGGAGGACTCAGTCTGGAGAATATGAACCACATGGGAGCACCGGGCGCTCGGCCAGTCCAGACAGAGCTCTGACTGGCATCGTCTGGCATCGGCCAACTTCACTCACTCACACACACACACACACACACACACACACACACACACACACACACCATGCACACTGCTGCCCATCTAAGTGATAAAACAACCTGCAACACACTGCTCTAAACACGCCAGACACACACACACATCACTTCAATGTTTGTGTGAAGGAATCGTGTCGCGTGCCTTGTGGTTTGGGCTGTGCTGTTTCTTATCTGGATAATAGAATTACCATCGTGACCAAAACACGGCCGGAGCAGTGATGTGTTCATTCAGTGTGTGTGGTGACGAGGGGGGAAAGGCAAAGCATGTTTAGTCGTTCAGAGTGGGCTTTGCTCTGTACAAGAGCAGCGACCCCAAGATGGTCACAAGAGTGGCCACAGATTCTGGGTGGGCCCAGTACGTGCGTGTGTGTGTGTGTATTTCTGTGCTTCAATACACTTTCCATCAGATTAAGCAGCTAAGTCTTTCCTATACAGTTCTACCTAAGGCTTGGTCCCTAACGGTCTGGTTTCCACTGGCTTTGCAGGTATTTGTTCATAAGCCAAAGTATTGGACAAATAAAAATCTTGACCTGATGACACTAGAGGAAAACTCGCCAATGTTATTACCAAATGTCATGGCAATCCATCCAACCATTGTCCAGACATTTCACACAAAACGACAACAGTCAACCTGCTGGTGGCGCCAGACACAACCAAAGTCAGCAGGAGTCATCCTCTGAGGACCCTGAATGTCGTTACCAAACGTTTTGGCAATCCATCCAATAGTTACTGAGATCTTTCAGTCTGGGCCAAAGTGGTGGACGGACTGACCGACCAACGTTGCCAAACCCTGGAGCCATTATTCAATTCAAATGAAATGTATCATTTTAATATTGTCAATGCACTGCAAACCTTGTAACTCTGCTTTTATCTTAATAACTTCAAAGATTACAAGCTCTTCTGTGTGTTTACCAGATTCTATGAGACTTTAAAAACCCTCTCAGATTGCACTGGATGACCTTAAAAATTCATGGGTAGCGAGCTAAAAGCGAGCTTGTTTACATTTCCTGAAAAGTTGACATTTCACAGATACACGGTTTCATTAGACAGGGTCTTTTTGCAAATCACACGTCATGGCATCATTACACTGAATGCCTTTTAACAGCCACCAGCATGTGCGCTGGTGTGACTCACCTCTCTGCACCTCCAAGGAAATCACACTGACACAGTAGGGGACTGTGCACTAATGCGGGTCAGCCGCATCTCAGAGGACAGTGTGTGTGTGTGTGTGTGTGTGTATGTGTGACTAACAATGTGCCCTTTAACCTGAGCATGGATGGAGAGTTCTTAATGTCAGCGAAAGCAGCATAAAACACACGCGCCCACAATGTGACACCCTGTAAACATGCCCCATGTAACAGGAACGCTTTGCCTTTTTAATGTTGTGTAGCTGCGGTTAGCCAACCAACCATGGCCAATGCTCTGTGGCAGGCAAGCAGAGCAGTGACCAAGACTAACTGAATACATGCAGACCATAAAAGCACAGAGATAGAGAGAGAGAGAGAGACTGGGAGGTTTTGCATTAGAAAGAGAGAGAGGTAGAAAAGGAGGGATAGCAAGCAAAGATGCAAGAGTGAATGCATGCAGATCGCTACGAAGCAACCATGCAAAAGTTGCATATATGATCACTCTAAACAACAACCATCGCTTGCTATTTCCTCTCCGCTCCATCCACTGCCCGGTTAGCGTACTTTCTACAGCATGCGTGTATTGTAACCATATACACATGTGCACGTGTCGGGCTCCAGCTGAAAGGCATTAGTCAGGCCAGAAGGGAATTTTACCGAAACCTGGCCCAGCTCACGACAATGCTTCAGAGAAGGAATCAACCGGTATAGAGAGAAGATAGAGAGAGAAGGATAAAGAGATGCATGTGCATGCCTCGCAGAGAGAGAAAATGATACGAGTTGGAGTCATCACAGCATGGCTGGAATGTATATAAATGTGTGCTGGTTTGAAAATGTAGATTCAGTACGAAAAGTCTTTCAAATGAACTGCACCGAGAGAAAAGAAAGATAGAGCGCCAGATAACAGCAAAGAAGTACAAATGAAAGCAGAGAGCAAAAGGAATGACTGAAAATGATAATACAGAAGATAATTTAAGAAAATAGAGTAGGGGGGGGGGGGGGGGGGGGTGAACTAAATTAACACCCGAGAAAGGAAGAATGAGGGCAAAACAGTAAAATCAAGAGGAAAAAAATAAGTGCAGACCACATCTATCCTTCCCTTACCTCTGCAGCTGCGTGTGGTATCCTTTGGGACAAAAACCGTAGTGGGGAGAAAACTTCAGCTCCAACAGCACTGCTGCAGCTCGCCACTTTCTAGCTCTTTCCACGGGAATGTTCATATATCTGTAATCTATCAGCCCAAAACGCGAACTCTTCGGTCCACCAGGACGGTATTCTGTCTACCTGCGTGGGTTTGTGTGAGTGTATCCTAGACGGTGATGAATAGTTGTGAGTGAAAGGAGAGTACTACGCTAGAGGGCAGACAGACTGGCTGAAACAGGAGAGCAGGGAGAGGAGAGAGAGCAGACTGAGTAGGATGGAAGAGTTACTGCTTCCTAACATCAGAGCGGCTGGGCTGGATACACCCACCTCCTCAGCATGCATCAAATGAGAGTAGCTCAGATGCTCTAATGTATCCAGAGAGAGAGAGAGAGAGAGAGAGAAATCCTATGTGCAGCCTTAGATCTGATCTGATATATGCACATATGCATGCAAGGTTATGCACACATGCATACACTCGTAAAGGATCTCATTAACCCCCGTGCACTCACACGCACGCGCACACACACACACACACACACACACACAAACTTACTCTCTGAGCAGAGCCTGTGTTAGATGTCTGCGGGGGCTTTCAGAGAAAATAAATAAACTAGCTGATGGGAGAGCAAAGCACTAACAGCCTTCGCGGCGAAAAAACAGCCCTTAATGAGTTGACTTTAGCGCTCACGGTGAGTTTTCTTTCAGTTGAAGAGCTGTTGATTAATCTGGTGGCTCCCATCCTGTGGGTCTGGACCCCCCAAAGGGGTCTCAAGATACATCTGAGGGGTCACACAATGATTAAAATTATTTAAAAAGACTCTTTTGCTTTTCTTGTGAAACACTGAATATTTTTAACTTTTTTCTTCTGGAAACAAGAAAGTAAACAAACAATGGCGTCCGAAGACCTACGTCTGAATATCGGGCTGATATTGTGTAGCGTGAACCCGACATTAGAGGTGCTCGTGGACGGATTGTGTTACTTTTGGGCCGAGCCGGGCTAGCAGTAGCATCATATTTACTGTGCAGGTATCACAGCGTGGTATCAATCTTCTCACCTAACTTTACGCGTGTTTCCCAAAATGTTGAACTTTTCCTTTAATCTGTTAATCAAAAACATAATTGATGATGAAATGAGTGGACAGAGCGTAGGAATTAGGGTTACCCTGTTGGCCTGCAAAAACAGGTAAAAAAAACTTGTGTGTACAGAGGGGTTTGTTGTTGAAAGGTAAACTGAAGTAGACTTCGGGACATGCTTCTCATTCTTGGAGTGCACCATTGCCTGTCGCTCAACATGCTTTCATTTTCCCTGCAGTGCTCCCCTCCTGGGAGACAGCGTGGGTGGAGGCTAGAGGTGGAGGGGTGGTGGGGGTTTCATGTCATGGGCCAGGGCTCTGAGCTGCCACACCGCCAACCTCTGCTGCTCCGGCCGTGAGAGCTCCGGGCCTCCTGGGACAAAGCCTGCCTTGATAAAGACCAATTCCATTGCTCAGTGCACGGAGAATGGTCCTCATTACTACTACAGGTTAAGGGTTAAATTCTTGTGGGATCAGCCAGTAGGTGGCAATATCTCTGAAATGTTTGCATCCACAGTATGGGCATAGTGTGTCCAAATACAACAAGGTGGATGCTTTTCTTCTTGTTTTTCCTTTTATCAGCAGTTTCTTGTCTTCAGAAAATGAAGAGTGTCCCACACGTATAGGAACACATTTCCAGGGACCGTAAATGTCTTCCACTATTTCATCGCTCAAATCTGTCCAGTGACCTTCTTCAGGTCCTGTTGCATCCAGTGTGTAATGTAATAGCCGATCAAAAACGAGGCCTTGTGTTGATTTCACTGTGTAGTATATAGCTTAGGAGATGGGTGGCAGGATCCGCCTCGCCTGGAGTACACGCAAAATATGCTCCCCTTGAGAAAATGATGCTATCAGGAGGTGATGAGGGAAGTGAAACACAGTAATCCCTCTTTCTAATGCATCTCCTGGTTAGGCTTTAGACGGGATGTGAGAGAACATAACACCTCCCCACCAGCCCTCCTTGTTAAATCACCCACTGGTTATTGCATCTGTACTGAAATCTATTTCATTAGGCAATTATTAAACAATGTATGTGGGGTTTAAAGGTAATTTCAACCCAATTTAAATGAGGTATGGGATCCTGGTGCACTCATTTAGTGAAGAACGACCCAGAACTGGAGATTGCAAAGATAACATGTTCTGGCTGAGGATGGTGACGGCGATTGCATGCTGTAGCTCCATCACTACCACATCTGGGAAGGCAAGGCTGCAGCCCCGCAGGGAGTCCGGTACCTCCAAACTACTCCCATCCACTACTGTATCAGCATCCTTACTGCAACATCACTTGATCACCAAGCCAGAAAATAAATAGAGTGGATTCTGGAAGCTGAGGCACAGTAGCTCATGTCCATCGATACATCTTTGCTGCTGACCAAGCAGCCACTCTGCAGCAGTACCAGCGGTTCGTCCTGCATACATACCACCGTATTGACAAATGCCTATACAGGCTGTATGCGAGGAGGAAACGACGCACCTGTCTTTTCTTATTTTCATTTTTTTATTTATTGCGCTGCATTCAGGTGCTGCGATCCTCCCCGTACGGTAAAAAAAACAACAACACTCTGTAGCCCTATTAAAAATCAACACACTACAACTGCTGCAAATAAGCCGAAACAGCGGTAAAATAGGCTCCTCTCGCGATAAGCCTTTCTAGCTGATTTTGGTTGATCTGTTCATGCAGAAACCTGAGAGATCGTAAATAGTATCTTACCGTTAAAATCGTAGAAGGATAGCCTCTGCTGACTGTCAGATGGGGAGATGCTCCAGTGGAAGTGCGAATGATGCTGAACAGTTCAACCTCCGTTTCGATGAACAATGTTGCCCCCTGTCGGTTGAAGGTGGACACTGCTCGTAAGAACCGTTTTTAACCGTTTCCTGTGGCGAGCTGTTTTGTTTCGTGTATTTATGTACAGGAACTGTTTCATGAACTATACTGAAGAGCACGTGTTGCAGCACATGTCTCATTAATATAAAATACCCACAAATGTATTTTATAAGGTTTAGCTCCAAAAAAACAAGACTAATTTCAAGTCAGCCATAATACAACTTCATTTCCGTTTACCGTCTTCAAAATAAAAGCCGAAAGCACCCGTGAAGAGCAAGGATGGAATGGCTATATTCAATTTACATCTGTGGCTGAAAGTAACAGAGTAGGCCTATATTTACTCAAGTACTGTACTTAAGTACAATTTTGAGGTACTTGAACTTTACTTGAGTAGCCTATTTCCATGTTCTGCTTCTTTATAATTCTACTCCACTACAGTTCAGAGGGAAATATTGTACTTTTTACTCCACCACATTTATTTAATAACTTAGTTACTTTCCAGATTCAGATAATCAACAAGCAAATTATGATGTATTATTATTCGTTTAGATAAAACTTTATTGATCCCAGGGGGATCCCACACACAAGCTACTCAGCAGTACATAAAGTAGTTCAAATTAGCTCCATCTTTTCCAGATGCAACATTAAAGAGATGTACACATTACTGCAGTGATAATTATAATCCAATAATATAATGAACATTATTCTGAAATTGGCCATTCTGCAGAATGAGTACTTTTACTTTTGGTACTCTTTGGTAAGCATATTTTGATGCTAATATTTTTATACTTTTACTTAAATAACATTTTGAATGCATACCTTTTACTTGTAACAGTTTATATGTATATTTAATATGTATTTTTAAACTGTGGTATTACAGTGCAGAAACAAAACAACAATTCAAAAATAGGCTTTACAAGTCCTCAAAAAACTACAGTACAACTAACAGTACAGAGGTATTCTTTTTTAGTTGTAGCTTAATTTGACTCATCATTAAGCCTAATTAGAGATAATATGTAGGATTCACTTTAATCCAACTAAATGTTCACTTATACTTTGAAGGAAGACTCTACACTGCCTCTGCCGGTGTTATTCAATCTGATTTGACTTATCTTGACAAAAAAAACTACAAAAATGGCTTCTGAAACTGGCCAGATGGGCCTAAATTAAATAGGTGACTTGATCTAAGCCTGAAATCTGGGATGTTAGTCTTTCTGGCTGTATACTTTCACAGAAGTCTTCGCAAATGTACGCATTTTACGTAACCGTCTGAAATGCGTTTAATATCAGGCGTGATCGTTATTCGGACATTGTAACCGGAAGTTTTGATGTGGCACCGGTGTTTCACCGGCGGTGTAGCGGCCAGTGGGTCTTCAGCAGGAAAAAGCGCCAACTTCTGCTGCACCGTCTGAATCGTCTAGTACTCTGTCAATGGACCTAAAACGGGATATTCCGTGAAATATATTAAACTTCAATCTGGAATGACTCATTCGGGTAAGAGTAAAAAAAACCTCTAGACGCTGAAAGGATTTCTGGAGTTCGTTTCATATAAGTGAACTGTTAGAAACGGCTTGCTGCCTGTTTTCTCCTCCCACTTCTTCACCGCACCCGCACCGTTTTGACCTAGTTTTGTCGCTCTGCTGTCTGCAAAGTGCTCAACAAACCCAGATTAATGTGCGCTATTTGTTACGTCGTAGCTACTTCCTAACGCTAAAAAAAGTTAACGGCTTCTAAACGATTCTATGTTACAAGTTGAGGGGGGGGGGGGGGGCATTGGAAACAAGAGAGTAACCAGTAAGTTAGCGTTAGCCAGCTAATATATTAACGTTATATAATGCGTTATTGTCTAGTCAGTAACTGGGTTGGGTTTAGTACCACATAGCTGACAGCATTCATTTAATCTAGCTAGTTGGGGTGTAGCCACATAACTGCGCAGTATTAACTTAGTGCGTAGTTACTTTCGTTCTCGTTGAACTCTGATGGCGCCTACTGAAATTAAATTCTGTTTCATTTTCTTGCCAGTGAGGTGCGCTGTTGCATCTTAGTAGAGAGGGAGGGGGGAATCACCCTCAAGCTACCATAAAAGAAAAGATGCCCGGTCTGCAGGGTGAAAATGTGTCGGCGTTGGGGAGCCCCGTCAAGAAGAGTAAACTGTCTCTGAAGTTCCTCCAGAAGAAAGACACCAAACGGGCTCTGGATTTCTCTGAACCCCAAGCAGATGAACCCAAAACGGCTGAACCAGTGGAGCCTGAGGCGAGGTGGGTGTGTGCTGTCAATGTGTGATTTATTTGGGGTCATGCAAAGTTCAAAACATGGTTTTATTTCCCTGCCTTGTTGAAGGATGGTGTGCCTGACTGGCATGTCTTGGGGAAAGGAGTAACTGACCAAATGCCTAGTAATTGCCACACATAATACACATTTTCAATCATATTGTTGTGCTAACTTCACAGCCCCTGTGAGGGCATGGTAAGGGATATGTAAAAGGGGATACCTTGCATTTTGATATTTGGTTTGAAATGCATCCCTACTTTCCTTAAATTGTTGTATCCATGCTCTTGAAAACAGAACGTTCCTCTCATTTATGATACTGTCAATTTACTGGGGAAACTAAAAATGGGGTCATAAGCCTAGCAGGGCTGAGAAACCCAGACTAAGACCCCTGGAGGTCCTGCAACCCTGCTTTTGACCATTTAAGCCTACTTAAACTTGATATCTTAATAATTCCAGGATGGTAAAAACTCTTGGTAAGTGGAGGAAAGTTGTAACATGAGAGAATTGACCCTGAATATTTAAGATCAGGAACCGGACAGTGATGATACTTAATCTGCTCCACACTGGAGTGGTTCCAGGTGGTACTTAAGTATTATAGTTGCTCAGCTATTAGTTTAATTGTATTGTGATGATATAATCATATCATGTTATCGTTTTACAAATTTCAGCTGTCAAATTTAATGATTTTGAGCAAACTGTAAATAAAAACTAGTCAGTTCGTCAGTTTTATACACGAGATTAAGAGTCTTATGGAATGTAAAACAGTAACCATATTGCCCAGCCCTAGTGAAACTGTAGGAATCAATTTGAATTTTTTAATTTGAAATTTGTTTTCTTCTCCGCTGTTCAGCGGCTGTGATCAGGTGGTCCCGGGTCCTTCTCCATGTCCAGCCTCACCTGGCCTTCTCCTGCCATGTGAGAAGAGGGAGAACCTGGTGCCGTTTGTGGGGCTCAACAACTTGGGCAACACCTGCTATTTGAACAGTGTCTTACAGGTGGGTCATCATCAGCAGAGGCAGAATAGATCTTTTAATGCAGCTGTTTGGCTACAACACACGTGTATAGATGCATGTTACAAGTTGCATTCATGTATGTAACATGTATAGGAAGGATTATGCTCCACAAGGGAAGTGTAACTATAAAAGGTCTGTGTCCATCTCATGAAATGCAGTTCCTATATCAAATGTAATGTATTACACAGAGATATTGTTATCCACATATATCACTGACCCTCATCGCAGATGTAAGCCATGATACAGGCCTTTTTTTGCTTAAAGAATTATAAAGCAGTTCAACAGGAAATAATTTCTGTAGGTCCCAAAATGTGTCTATTGTTGAACATTGACACTGCAGACGGAAACCCTGAAGTGTTTGTCGGTGGAGAGAACAGTGTCGTCTGTGGCTGACGTAGAACAGATAAAACCTGTAGATAAGTGGCAGCGACATACTGTGTGTTCAGATCAGATCCTCTCACTGTGGCGTATCTGTGTTTGGATATAAATAAACAGACGGACGAGCACATTCAGGCACTTGTATGATCTTGTCATGAGTTTCCGTAGCCATGGAGTCATATTTCATCTCTTGTTTGGAATAAAGATACTTTTCCCTTGAAGAGGAAGGAACATACAGTATGTGTTAGGGCAATTCTTCCTTTAGGCCACTGGTAAGACAATAAAGCAACCTCTTATGCAGTATGCAAGCAGGAAACTTTTCAGTGTCGTATTACTTCACTACATATTTTACTGTGTACTGCATTGACATTGTACAGGGTATCTGCAGTCTTGGAAGGTATTAAAAGGTCTTGAAATTCACTTGCAAAGGTCTGCCATAGGCAGTAATGTTAGTTATTTAAGTAAACATTGGCTGGAAAATCCCCAGTACTACTACTCCAGACCACCAACGTAATGTTAAATTCATATGTGGAGTAGTTGTAAATTAGGTAGTTAAGTGGTTCATCCATCCATCCATTTTCTGCTGCTTAGTCAGGCCGAGGTCTTGTATATTGATGGATGAATGATGATATTAGAAATTAATTGATATATACTGCTGGGAAGTACTATAAATGTGATATAAATGTCAATATATTCAAGCACTTGGTAAATAATTCAAGGCCTTATCACCCCTACTAGTTTTTATTTTATTGATATCTTTCATACTTTACCGTTGTCTCTGACTGTGAAACAGGTATTAAATTGCAATTTATGTTGTATTTAAAAGTCTTGAGGTGAACATTGCAGAAACCTTGTCATTGTTATCACTCACAGACAACAAAAAAAAGAAAATTACAAAGTCACAGCTTTGGTCTTTGTAAGCAAAAAATGTTAACAATTTTGTTCATGCACACATTCAAAATGTGTTTGTGTCTTCCATGAGACCACAAGCAGCGCCAGATGGATTCCTTGTAAAGAAGTCGAGGTAGAAATATGATGACTAATCTTGTTGATGTCTGATTGACTTGCAGGTGCTGTACTACTGCCCAGGGCTCAGAGAAGGCATAAAGAGCCTGTACAACCTGTCTAAAAAACAAGACAATTCAAAGGAAGAAACTGATAAAAGCGAAGAGGTTGGTGCAGCACAAATTATGTTTTTATTTTACAAAATGTACACTTGCAAACAATGGTTTCAGAAATTAACACATTTAATCAACACCATTAATTAAGAAGTAAGCTTTGCACATGTAAATTTAGTTATATAAATACATGTTCCCGTCATTGTATCCATTTGATGTAATGGATATGAAGCTAAAGTTCAATTCAAAGACCTTTTTATTTTGTTATTTATTTGTTTTTATATTTTATTTCTTCTACCATATTCTTAGCAGTCAGACGTTGCCGAGCCAGCTCAACTTGAGCTCCTTGGGAGCTTCAACAGTCTGATAACATCAGTGGAGCAGCTGCAGTCCGGCTTCCTACTAAACCCCGACAGCTTCAGTGAAGGAGAACTCTCCACACCGCCTCGTAAAATACTCCACACTCTCAGGTAATGATTAATGAGTAACACAGAACAAAACTACAAAATCCTAAACAAGTTGTGTTTGTGCATGAGGTACGAGATATGAGCAGTATTCTGAACTTAAACCACCATATCGTCATCATTGTTTCCACATTCATAATACAATTTTGTAATGAAACACCCAAATACTATCACATTACATGTATGGGTGTGTATTTAAAATGTAAATTACCAGCTAACAGCTTGTCATGGAGCATGAAGACGTGCAGCAAAACCCATAGAAAGAATATGAACACATTGTTTTGATAAAGGCATGGAATGTTTTAAAAAAAAAAAAAAAAAAATTTTATTGTATTTAATTGATCTAGTCTATAAAAAGTCAAAATTAACTACAAATGCCCATTCGAAGATGACAAACCCAAACTGATGTGTTAAAAGGACGTATTTCCTTTGAGCAGCAGTCAGAAAACCCAAATACTAACATCACATATTCACACTAAAGCTGAAACATCATCAATCATGATCAATTATTTTTTCATCAGTGAATTAATTGTGACTCTGTGTGTTTGCAGGCAGCTGAACCCCATGTACGAAGGCTATCTTCAGCATGACGCCCAGGAGGTGCTGCAGTGCATCCTGGGATATATCCAAGAGGCTTGTGACACCATCAGGAAGGAGCAGGAGTTGGAGAGGGAGGGTGACAATGTGACGGAGGTTAAAATTGAGAACGGTGTCAATTTGGCTTCCAGTGGCTCTGTAGCAGAAACCAAAACTCCCACAGAAGAGGACGGCCAAGTCAGCGGCAAGAGAAAGAGTGACACTGAAGTGGGAAATGCCAAAAAGAAGCCAAAATCTGTCAAGTCTAAAACATGTGATGCTGAGGAAGACGCCATGAGTAGAAATAAACCCCTCACTCGCTCCAAGAGGAGGTCCTCCAGTGACATCACGATAGACAGCACCCAAGACAAAGATAAAGAGGATGAAGAGATTAAGAAGCTGAACAGGGAGGAGGAAGGAGGGAGTGACTGTGAAGGGAATGGTGGAAAGGCATCTAAAGAGGCCGATGGGAAAAGAAAGAAGAAGTCCAAGCTGAGCTGGCTGAGGCGTTCTGGGAAACAGCCGAGTATTTTCTCCAAGTTCCGCAGCGTGGGGAAGATCAGCTCCATGACTGTGAAGAACCAGACCAAAGTAGGGCAGGAGAACGAGCTGACTGACGACCAGACTCGGAACGAGAAGAGATCACCACAAAACATGGCTGAAGACGAGAAGGCAACAAAACATCAAGGTGTGCGATTATTACTATAAGATGAATGGAACATGGGCAGTACTTATAGATAGATAACTCATTTATTTTTGTTTTAATATGGGTGATCTGTTTTGCCAGGTGCAGGAAATGAGGAATTAATTTAGTAGAATTGGTAAATATCAATAAACTGGGAACTGATGAAAAATTGAGAATTAAGAGGTCATACTACTACCAGAGATTTCAGAGATTTGCCTATTTAATTTAGATTAAGTCAAGTCATTATATTATTGGGCCTCAAACAGGCTTTCAAATGCTGTTTTTAGTGTTTCTCTCTTAATGGGTTATTTTATTTTAAAAGTAGCTTTCAAACAATTGAAATAGAGAGTAAAAGACTAAGAAGGGGCAAATACAAAAGATTGCAGATTCCTGGTGACTGAATTTAACCTCTGAACCGGGACAATTTTATGTTTTCAGACATAACATATGACCGATCACTCAGCCATGTCTCTCTGTTTCTGTTATGCTCAGGGGGTCTGGACCTGATGGAGCGCTTGTTCCAGGGTCAACTGGTTCTGAGGACTCGCTGTCTTGAGTGCGAGAGCTTCACAGAGAGGAGAGAGGACTTCCAGGACATCAGTGTCCCTGTGCTCGATGACGAACCCAGCAGTCCGGATGACCTCTCTAAGGGTGAGTCCCTGTACCGTGATAAATTGAAAGCTCTAAGCATGCATTGTGGCAAACTATGTGCTGCCCAATAAATACGTTTTTAAATTATATTATACATATTATATTGGATATCCAGAGTTTAAAATGACAGTAAGATATCACTCCATGAATGTGTGCACTCTTCCACACCACAACGCAGATGAAAAATAACAACATAACCGATTCAATAACCAATGTCCTCTCCTTTCCCAGTCTCTCCTGATCCTAAACCAGAGCTGAAGACTCTGAAATGGGCCATCGCCCAGTTTGCCTCAGTGGAGCGCATCGTTGGGGAGGACAAATACTTCTGTGAGACCTGTCATCATTACACAGAGGCTGAGAGAAGTCTGCTGTTTGACAAAACTCCTGAAGTGATCACCATCCACCTGAAGCGCTTCTCTGCCAACAGTTTAGAGTGAGTTGATCAATTGTCAACACGTATAACTTACGGTTATTTCAGTCAGTTTTCGGTCTTCTTTCTTTCAGTATTTTCTTCTAAAACTGTAAGAAGTATGTTGTATCTTATGTTGAACTGTATGAAGAGGAAAATAAGGTCCTTTTTGACAACAATGTAGAATATGCTTCCACTGATAGAAAGTGAAGAGGAAATGGTAGAATGCCAACAAGCTATCGGACTACTTTAAATAACTATTTGTGCTGTTTTTTTAATCCAATTTATAACTAGATTTTTATTCTAAATAGAAACATCAATTCTCATCAAATTTATTTGATTGAAACTGACTTGGCCCTCCCTACGTATCCAGTAGTAACCACAGGTTGCTTGGTTTGTTTGCTCACATTAGCAACAGAATTTTAATCAAACATCAACAAAACTGTTTATACAAGTGCATTTAACTGTAATTTTTTCACACTGTAACCTGATGAAGCCTGGTGTTACTCTGGAAAAGTCTCACCTAACTTCTGAATTGTCCTCTTGAAAACAGTGACATTAACCATGATGGTGTGTGGCATTAATCCCTGTCACACATATTAACTCATCTCCTGGTCTCTGTTCCTCCTAGTTTGGACCCGTATGCAGGTCTGTCTAAAGTGAACACTCCCCTGCAGACCCCTCTGACCTTGTCTCTGGAGGAGTGGTGCACACGGCCCTCGTCCACGAAGGGTCAACGCTATCAGCTGTTTGGGGTGGTCATGCACAGCGGCGTCACCATCAGCAGCGGCCACTACACCGCCTACGTCCGCATGTCTGATCTGAAAGACGTGAAGCTCTGGCTGCGGGACAGAAAAGAAACTGAGGAGGACGAGGCAAAGGAAAGTAAAGAGGGAATCCGTGTGAAAGACGAAGTGCTGGACTACGATGATGGAGAGGTGTCTTTCAGCCTGAATGCAAGGGGACAGAGAGGTGCGAGTTTGGCTAGCAGCAAAACAGGAGGCAAGAAGCTGTCAGAGGGTGGGGTTGGGCTCTTGGGGGGCCAGAGGAGTTTGTCTAGTTATGACCTTGGGAACGGCAACAGCAAACACCCGGAGAAAGCCGCCAGCAGTGGAGCAACAGAGGGATCCAAACGGAGAAAAACCATCAACAGCCTGGGCCAAAACACTGAAGCAGGACTCAAAAAGGAGCCTGAGGCCGCCGTGACTTCCTGTGGCGGGGTGGAGGCCACAGAGCAGCAGGCTCTGAACAACCTCCTTGAATATGAGGGCAAATGGCTGCTGTTTGACGACTCTGAGGTGCGTTTGTTTGAGGAGGAGGATTTCCTGCGAGCTTGCTCTCCCGAGACATGCTCCTCATCGACACCTTACCTGCTGTTCTACAGACGGATGCCCGAACCGGGACACTAACACGAACACAAGGGCCGCCGTTGACTCGGGGTCAGTCTGCCAGTCAGGCTTTTTGGCAGCTCAGCACTCAGACAGTTGTATTTTGCAATACTTCAAACGGTGCCAAAAACAAAAAAACTGCGGCTGCCATGTTAGCACCTGAACTGAAGATACCTTTCAGCCCAGAAACCCACACTGCAACGTTCTGGTCTCACTGTGGGGCCGAGGCTGTTCAGACCTTCTCCTGGACTCCCCTCCATGTTTATGAGCCAATTTAGGTTCAAAGTCATATTTTAGAAATACTCTGACAAATGGGGATTTAATTGTCTAGGTGCCAGGGATGACTTCAGCTTTTTTGAAACTTTTTTTTCTTTCTTTTTGGATGTGACTCTCGCCCTGTGAACTGAGTGCAGTGGCCCGTCTTTTTGCTGTCTGTAATATTATCTCTTGGACACTGGCTTTTATATTTTTTCTGTCATTGTCGATAACATGTCCTGGTTTTGATGTTTTTTCAGTTAATTAGTTTGTATTGTTCCTTTTTTTTGTTTTTTTTTTACAAAATGGAAAAGCACTTTTGAACTAAAATTTAATTGAGGGGAAAAATGCAAGATGTGTTTTTGCTTTCTAGCTGAATACTTTTCTACAATCCATTAATCAGCATTTACAGGAGACTGTCAGTGCTATGTATCTTTGGAATAGATTACTCAACTAAAAGCCAATATAAGACAAAAATCCTTTCCACTTGTAAAGCAGTGCAGAATATGCCTCATGAGGTTAGAGAGAACAATATGCTGCAGATTTCTTTTTCCCTGCAACATTTGCAGGTTTTAAGATAAGCCTTTGCAAAAACTTTGACAGTTTGTTACGGGAGGTTGGGCACTGATTCCATGTTTAAGTTTTTATACATCTGAAGCCTGAAATTGATGTAATCTAGGCTGGAAAAACCAGTATTGGGACATATTTTTACATAACGCACACTAAAATGTTAAGTATCTAATATATACCAAGCTTATACATATTTTGTTGGTTCTCGGATAGTTTCTGCAGTTTCTTGCTCAGCCCAGACATCGGACGCCTTTTCAAGGTGCCAATTTAGAGTGAAGATCCGTGAAACTGAAACTCATTTATGTTTTCAGTAAGGCATCAGGTTTTTCTGCCTCGCTTGTCTTTCATATCTAATTTAGTGTGGAACTACCAATTTGTATAGTTTCAGAGAGGGAAGGGTCTAAAACCTCTGCTCGGTGAGACTCCTACAGCATACGACCCTACCTCCAGTTCTCTTTTTCTACTTGTTCTTTAGCGGAAAAGGATGTTAAAGTTCATTTAAGCCAAAACAATTAAATAAGCACAAAACATCTGAGCAGTAATCGGACAAGAATTCAGTGCACAGGGACAGATTTATGAGACAAGTCTGAAAATAAGCATGGCCGGAATCGATCTCCCTAAGACACATAAGCCGGCAAGATCGGCACGCTCAGCCAAAACAAGCTGGAGAAAATTGTGAAATATTTGGAAAATAAAGTGAGGATTGTGCTTCTCAGAACTGTCCTATTGATCAAGGGCTGCAGTTGTTTTGTGCTTGTTCAGTGTTTTTTTTGTAACCAATAATATTGCATAGCTTTGCGTGTGAAGAATATGGTCTCATGGTATTACGTCTGTTTAAAAATATTCAGTAAAAGGTGACATTGTTCATCTCAGGTTCTACAGCAGAGTGTTTAGTCCAATCATGGTTTCAGGGATTACATCGGTTATTATTTAGCTGTGCTTTGTGAGTAACACTCATTAATGGGCCATACGCAGTCATTTCACTATCAGTCTCCTTTAAACTGTACCTCACTCCAGATGTGATAATATTAATGTTGGCAGGTTCATACTATAAAGCAATAAAGTTTTTACCTTCACATGTCCTCTCTGCCGAGCCTTGACATAGTTGCCAAACACGGCGACACACATCCTAGTGATCTGTTGCCTCCAACATAATATTAAGCCTACATGAACACAAAAGCAACACATTAGGAAGCAAGAAGATCACCAGCATACACCCGCTCAACATTAAAATATTTATTTAGTAAAATATTTAAAATAAACAAAACAAAACTACATAAAATTATACAAGGATGTTTAAAGTACCTAACCTTAAAACATTCTTTCAACTAAAAATGATAATAAAGCGTCATGATAAATAATGGTACCATTTTTTTTTTTGCATGTTCTCATTTTTTTGAATTACATAAACTTTCAAGTTGTAAAATGCATTGCTACACCGTAATAAAAAAAGTGCACACATGAAATTGAATACAGATTTTTGACACAGTACGTAGTTAAATAGACACCTTGACTTTTAAAATCGTACCTTTCCTGCAGACACTTGTCGAAATTTGGCGGAAAGAAACTGTTTTTATGGCACTTTAATGAACCAATAAAGGGATCTCGGAGCATTCTTCGTATTCAGAGGCTTGTTTACATCCAGCAGATACTGTTGGTTTCAAAAGTGAAGGTTAACATTCCTTTTTTTTTTTTTTTTTTTTTAAATGGTAGCATAGGGACAAATATAAAGACGTGTTCCCTCGAGTAACAAGTGGCCAGCAAAGAAAAATTCTAAATGCCAAGGTGTCTCTTCAATCTTTAAGATCCACTTGTTCGTCCCTCTGATTGTGTAACAGTTTGTCTGTAAACGAATTAAGACACTGGAATGACGTACCAAGCTGCAACACTTCAGCCTTTCTCTTAGCGCACTCTCTGAAACACTGACCAACTTTGAAGACACTCCTATTTACACTCGAGAATAAATTAATATTGCAATTTCTGTTGTGTGTGTGTGTGTGTGTGCCTGTATCCTCTTCATCTTCAAATGTCAAGCTTGCGCAGACTCATTCTGCTGAAGGAATCTCTGGAAATCAGAAAGACAAACAAAAACATGTTTTGATTTACAGACAGAAAGATCTGATATTTTCATTGAACAAGACAGCGATTTGGGGGATTAACTGGACTTCAAGCCCAATTACTTTGGCTTTCAGTAGGTTGGCTTATCTGCCATTTCCATATCCATAAAAACAAAACAATAAGGAGGAATCTGGCTTGACAATAGTGAGGCTGGGAGGACCAAAATGCCCGAGCAGCCAAGTACTATTTTCATCCAGATCTGTGAAACCAAAGTTTAAAATCAACACAGTGTAGATGACGGTTCGCATTGTGATCATTATTTACATGATATGCCATGTTGAGTTGTAGACACATGAGTAAAGAATGTTATTCATTTGGGAAGTTTATGGTCTCCACTCTTTGACCTGCTATGTATGTATGTATGTATGTATTGCTGTAAAAAGTACAATTCTGTAATCCGTAAATAATTTTTCTTTTCTGGAAAACAGCTCTAAAAACTGCTGCAGTGACCAATGGGAACATAATATAATACATAATACATCACAAAGTTTAGTCTGAAAGTCCCAAACTACCTTGTCAAGCTGTCCGTTTGCTGCATGATTTTTACAGAAGAAAAAAAACAAAAATTTAATGTGACATTCAATCCATCTTATCCACACTTGCTCACTCGCACATGCAGTTGAGTCCTACCTGTGTGAGTTGACCTGCAGGACAGGTTTATAAAGCTGAGGGATCTTTCTGTTGATGAGGGGCTGCAGCGCCTCCTTCAGCCGGTGGTAATTCCTCTCCAGCTCCCTCTGGTACTCCTTCTGGTCTGGACCAATCAGGCTCTTATTCTTACGCAGGGCATCTTCACACCTTTGGCAGAGAGGTCCATAAAACAGCGGCAGGTGGATTCTGTACAACACTTAGATGCCACAAACGCTTGCTACTGTAGAATCTTTGTTAAGGTCGTCATCTATAGCGCAACGTTGACTTTCAGCTAACGGGTGAAACGGCAACCGTGACAATAGGAAAGTACAGTTTTGCACAGAAATCATCATAAACCCATAAAAACCTTCTAATATCAACAGCAGCTTTTTGACTGGTCACATAACTTTGATAATCAATAAATTATAAAATATTCTTTCTCATGATTATGTGCGTAAATCTTGTGTCAGTCAACTGTCCAACATGTTGCACCCGCTCACAGGCATGTGATTCATCATCCACAGTCCGTACCTCTTTGTGAAGTCTTTGAAGCAGAGCCGTAGCTTATTGTGGTGTCTGTACAGCTTTGGGTCACTGGGAATCTCTGACAGGAACACCTGAGCCACCTCCAAAGGACCCTGAGGGAAACGGATAATATGATAATGCATCTACAACTTTACGCATCCCAATGTTGCAAATGCAAGAGTCATTCTTATCAAATGCACCTGACATTTTACAACAACTTACCTGGTTGACAGTTGTGCCCACCGATCCCTGTAGGACCATCTGCAGCATCTTTGCATCAGCAGGGTCCTGGTGGGTGGCGAAGGCCAGCTCCTGAGTCTTCTTCTGCATGTCCTCTATTGCCACCTCGATGGGCGTGGATATAATCTGGAAAGTGAAGAAGAGACAAGTGTTTTTTTAGTGATCGGGGTGCACAGCAAGAGTTGGACCGAACTGCTCCCTTTTATTACCACCTATAGTCCAGAATATCATCCTTCCACAGGTGGAGATAAGATACTGTGTGTTATTTTGCACTGACAAGAAAAAGTGTAAATATGTATTAATGGTTTGGTTGTCTGTGTGAGAAGAAATCAAGAGAAACTAGACCAGTTACATAAAAAATAAAAAAAAGGCTGAACTGAAAATAAAAGGCTCTCTGTTTTCGATGAACTGGTTGTAAACCGCTCACCCACCTCCTCTTTGTGGATGATGTTGATGCGTGTCTTGATGTAAGGGAAAGCGTGGGAGGTGGTGAGGATGGTCTTGCGCTTGAACTGTTCGTGCAGGTCGCCGTGGGCCCGCCCATCCAGAGTGAAGGGGGTGCAGTAGACGAAGCGGCGCAGGTTGTAGTTCTTGTCAAAGTAAGTGATGCGATCCTTCATCTCGTACGTGTCGAAGTACGGCTCCACATATGTGATCTGGATGAAGGCCTGCAGAAATGAACGGAATCACATTTTTGATTGGCGAAGTTTTTAGATTTGTGCTCCTCCGGTTAAAGATGGATGCTCGGATCAAAAGCTTGAACAGAATCACTCTAAATTGCATTCACAAACTGATCCATTTCCATTGACGCATCCAACGATGTGGGAATGTGCACTCAACCTTATTCGGGTCCAACTTGCACTTGTCCACTGGGTTGGAGTCCTTGATGACTTCTACTTGGTCCTCTCCAAATCGCTCCCCATAGAAACCCTGAGAAGAAACGCAGCACAGAGCCTCAAGACTACTAACGGCACACAGAGCAAAGAGATAAGGATTTTAAGAATCGTGGTATTACAGGAAGATCTAAAGCCTATACATGGTGGCATTTACCTCGAGCCTGTGAGAGATTTCCGCTAGCTTGGTGATGGCAGGCTCTTTGTACACAAACTCCTGCTCGTCTAAGTCGCCAAATTTTGAACCGTAAAATCCGACTCTGAAGTACGTACCAAACATCCTCTTTCCATCCTGCGAGCAGAGGAAGATAAATGTTAGTGCGGAGCAAGAATAGGAATTAAATCCATATAAGAAGGTGTTTCTTTTGATCCAGACTGTCAAAAGAAATAACTTTAATATAGAACGAGCCATCGTGTAAATCAGACAACCAGACAGAGACAAACTCTCACAATTTGCTGATCACTGTTACATATTCTAATTTACTGTGGACCAGTAAGCATTTGCAACCAAATGATGGCTCTTTTTGCTTTATATTCTATATTCCCAACAACGGCAGACTTCCAGTTGTGACTGTGTAGTTCACAGGCAAAAAGGTTGTAGTTCATTCAGCAAGAGTCGAGTTTGACCATCTGCACGACAATCCGCAAACATATGGCTAACATGGATAAGACTTTAAGTAACAGCGTTTTCATACATTAAGTGGATTGTTTGCTTATTCTGTCCGCTGTGACGCAGTCTGTACAAGTGTATGTAATTGGTTTGAAAAATGTCTATGGAAGCCGGTGTCTGATAGAAAGCAGCCAAGAGGTCAGCAACCTCCAGATTATCATCCACACATGTAGTCAATGGTAACCACAGTCCCACATATTTGCATACATTGTAGCATCCAGTTTTTATGAGCTTCCTCTACAGCTTTTCCACCTCTGCAATTGTTAAGTGCACAGAGGACAAGCAGGTGTAGCGTTTCACCTCAGGGTAACAGGCAGAGGACAAAGGATCAACAAGAAACAACAACCTCTTTAGTTTGGAGTATTCACGTCATTAACAAGTAGAATAGATACTACTAAATGAGGCAATTAGTCAATAAACTGACATCAACTTTAACTCTGACTCCTTCTTTTTGCCGAGCCTGTGTGCACATATTCTCTGAAAAATAGGCCGAGCTCAAAGATCAAAGCATCAAAAGAAGGTTGCTAAAAAGCAGCCTTAGATGGCCTAAATCGGCCATTAGAGTAATGAGCAGAGAAAGAGAACAAAAGAAACCCTGAGAAAAGAGTCTCTGCAGAACAAAAAAGAAAACTACTTCAAACTGATGCCTTGAATCAAACCACCCCGTGATACCTTAGGAAGTATTAACGTTCAGTGACGGGAAAATGGCCATCAATTAAAAGTACATGCTTAAAGTCAGAAAGCACTGATACAGGTGTGTATGTGTGTGTAGAACAAGAGAGAGGGAGAAGCTATGGATACGTTGCAGAGGTTGGCATCTGACCTCTAATAAAAGATAATTAAATTAACCCTCTTGGCAATGGAGTCAAATCTTAAAAATCCACCTTGTATTCCTACTGCAACTGCTGATACAAGAAGAAACTTGAGCAGAAATTTAAGAGGCCCTGAAAACTAAGGAACTTACCACAAGACACAATTAAGTAAAGTGGGAAGGAAGGGTCGGCAACCAGGGAAATCAAAAAGGAGAAAACAGAACAAATTTTAATGAGGATTGGGTTCCTCCAGAGAATTTCAAAAACAACACAAACTAACAGACAACAGCAAAAATATCTCCATTGATTTTGAGAAAGAACATAAAGTCATCGTGGAGGATCCAGACCATGCAGAGGCAGACAGTTACGAAGAAATAAAAGAAAGACAAAGTGAGAAAATAGAGATCCACCACCCTCAGAAGCACCACATGCACTCAGTGCATTTCCAAAAAGGAACACAGAGTGCTCTGTCCATTTCATGCAACAAACCATGAGAACTCAGAGGTTAATATTGTTAACAAAAGAACAGAATGGATGAAAAAAAATAAATAATAATAATCAGGGGTCGATTTAGTTTGAACTATTAAAAGAAAGGGCAAGAATAAGAACTAATCAAAATCAAAAGGGATAAATCAAGTAATCCTGAGATTACTGTGAGTTGAACCCTCTTGGAAAAAAACCTGACCGCCTATGGAATTTGGTTCCAGCTTCGACCCAATGCAAGTCTGCAACACTTTGTGTTTTAAAAGGCTCATTTAATGGTGTCAAAAGAATGACCAATGGCTAGAGCAGGGAGGCTAACAGATACCCTTCGAGTAAAAACAGTGCACTGAAATCGAGCCCTGTGGTTGGAGATGAGATGAGATGAAGTGTGACAGCAGACAGCGCCAGTCAATGAGTCTGTTCTGACTGACACAGCAGCAGACAGACAGAAGATGAGGACAGGGAGAGTGCGGATTGTGCAGGTGATGCATTCACTGAGACTTTTGTCATTAGTGTCACACACTGTGGCTCCCATGCACAGCTTGCCAACACTGTCACGTTATAAAAACAAGCTCCTCTTGCACATTAAGAGGAGGGAGGAGAGAGGAAAACAGTGAGGGTGTTGCTGCTCATACAGCAGGTGTCCCCGGCGGGGGCAGACAGTTGACATTGTCTGCAGATGTTAATGGATTGAATGTATGTGACAAAGCAAAGAGAGCAACTGAATGCCCACGGCTAGCAAATAAAAGGATGAGAGTAAATAAAAATAACAATACAAAAAGATAAACGACATGAGCAGGGCCAAGCAGGAACCGTTTAGCCACCTACCTCCCAGCCAGTACTCTGTGTGACAAAGAGAATACAGGACAAGTGAACGACAACACACATACACACACCCACACACAGTGTGGCATTCGCACACACAGTGATGTTACAGCAAGGAGAATGTTTGAAACTAATCCAGGTTACTAGCTGTCGAGCTGGAGAACGGAGCAACTGATCTCTGACAAAAACACAAAAAAAAAAATAACTTTCTGTGAATGAATCGAGGATAATTCTTTGTCACCAAAGAAGTGTTGGCTTTTTGAGGGCAGTTGCTCTGCACACCAGACGACTGTAACCTTGCCAGCACTGTAACTTGACATCATGAGTCACCACAACGGGAGTCTCTTCCCACGCCTCATGCATCCTCCGTTTCATACTTCACAAATATAATAAAGCATGCAAGGTATAAATAAACAAATACACTGGAATTAAAATGCCAAATAATAACACCATGCAAAGCTGTATCTGTGTGAAGGCTAGGCATCGTGACTACATTTGTTGTTACTGTGTTTTCTTATTCTGAGGCATCGTAGATGAAAACGCTCACTCCTTGCAGCCTGACCTGGGTTTTGTCCCATTTTTCTATCATAAAATCCTGCTGGAAGAAACTTAACCCCTCTACTCTGCCCAGTAAATGTGACAGATGTAACATGTGTGACTGTCAGTGAGGTTTTGGGGTGCTCATATTGAGTCATGACATTGGAACGCGCTATTCTTCATCCACATTACTGAATTTACACAGGAACAAAGGAATAAATCATCTATAACCTTATGTAACCCAGACGTGATCTTTTCATAGCAAGAGATGGCAATGGAAATTAGAGGAAAAAAAATCTAATCTGGGTCACATTGAGATTTTAAAAAAATTTAAAAAAACTTTTCACTTTTGGTTCTTCTTGCATAAATCCAGTTTCAGCTTCACTTTCAGTGTGGAAGATGAGATCTACACCATGTGTGTATGTGTGCTTACCTGATGCACAATTTTGCCAAAGGCTTCCTGTAGTTTACCATGAATGGTGGCGAGCTTCTTTGCATCCCTGTTGGCCTCGTGGATTGGGATCAGTACCTTGTACACTTCGTTTACCGCCTCATACATGCCCGCCTGGAAGGGAGATCGAGGCAAATGTTAGTATGGTACAAGCAGTCATCCAAAATACCAACACTTCAGCCTACATTTATAGATTTTCATAGACTTAACAGCCTGAATTAGGATCACTGGAGAGTGGACATTGTACATTACCCTTTGTTTACAGACCTTCTGATAGGAAGATTTGGGATGAATACACTCCTGAATACAATGGCACGTGTATGAGAGTAAAACGTAATAATTTGTTTGATGAAACAATGAGGAAGCTCCAAAATCCCTGACTACATCCTTGGCATGCTTGTCAACATCCATTCATCTATTCACCCATCCATCCTTCTCCATATCTCACCATGGAGAAAGAGGCAGCAGCCTGCTCCAGGAGTCCCACGAGGCCGATCTCAGTGAAGTATTTCCCTGAGCAAATGCCCTCCTCATCTGGTGACACCACGTCATCGGAGACTGCAGATTCCTCCAGCACGTTGGAGGAAATATTCTGGAGCAAAAACAACACAAGCACACACATATCAGCAGACATTTCTATTGCCAAGAAGACAAACACTGCATGTATCCAGTGCTCTCCTTACCTGGAAGGTGACGCAGCCTACAGGCAGGTACTTGCGGTCCTCCAGCATGCTCAGGTATTCTGCGACCAGAGCCGCGCTGTGCACCAGACACTGAGCAGCCTCAGCGTGGTTGTTCCTCTCCGAGTGTTTTCCAGCCATGTTCTGAAGCCACGTCAGCCGCAGGTCTGGAGACGTCTGGTAACCCTTTGCAATCCTGGAGATGGACACGGAGGTAGGGACACAAGACAAATCACACACACACACACACACACACATGAAAGCACACAAGCAACAAGACACTGAAGATCACAGTGCAGAAATGCATTTATGAGCAATCAAAAGGTGTTTGCTTGAGTGTGCATGTATTCTGTACCTGTACATGAGATCTATCAGCATCTCAGGGTCTTCCTGGTGCTCCTTCATCTTGACTGTGTCAGACAGGATCATGTGCAGGTTAAACACAAGGTCCTGGACCTGGAAAATAAAAAGAATGGAGACTTTGAGTTACTTCTTCCCCAATATTTTATCTTATAGAAATCCAGGTGTAGTGGAGTACAAATCAGTAAAAATCAATAATCAATCAATAATAAATTGCCAGTCAGTCAACAGTCTTCTCACACTGTGATGGACAACATCTAAACATTTTGATGGCTAAATCAGTACCTGGTCTGGGAATGTGGTCTCCCTCAGCTCCAGGTCCTCCTCTGCATAGGTGAGGATGGTCTTTAGAGAGCGGCGCAGAAACTCCTCGTTAAAATTCTGAGATGTTCCCACCAGCGAAGACAGAGACATGGTCACTTGCATCTTCACTCTTGCAAAGTTCTGAAAATGCCACCACAATAGCGGAAAGGTTAGAACCAGTAATTGGATGGCTGATTGCAGTGTTTGGTTTTGTACTAAATTGGGTGATTTTAAAGTCGAAGAAAAACAGGAATAAACCAAGACAAGTTATAGCAAGAACCAGCAATTATTCAGCTTACGATTACTGATTTAATTGTGATTAGAATATCAGTGCTAACAGTGCTTTTTTAAGTAATCAGATCATTTTGAACAATGCACATGGCTTCACAAGGCTTCTTAACGTGTGAGGTCATTCCTGGAAGCGGTACTTTCAATCTTCACCACTGATACATCGTAGAAGCTCTATGAAAGCTACACTCCAGGGGTTCTTTAACATTTACAACCCATCATCCCAAGTTTATGAACAAATCGGTTTCAAACTAATAACATGACATTTTGGGTTGTAAACCTTGAGTTTTTCAGTCGTACTCACGTTGCCGATCTCAAAGTTTTGCCTCATGAGGAGGTAGAGGGAGGCGCTGGCGTGGGCCCTGATGGTACTTATGCTGCTGCTGCAGCTCCTCAACAATCGCAAACACAGGTCAGCACACTGCTCCGTTTCCTCCTCGAACAGCAGTTCAGGAAACTACACAGACAGAGAGAAATAAACCCACACTGACATAATACAAAGTACGAAGTCCTGGAAGAAATTGCAAAGACTTTGCAAAGAAATTAATAAAAGCCCAGGAGTCGAACCTTCGACACGAGTGCCCTCTGTGTGGCAAAACAATGCTGGAGGTAGAGGGCGCTCTGGTTGCAGGCCATGCTGTGGAGCAACACCTTCAGCACCCCACCCAGGATACTCTCCTTCGACTCTGTCACTGATACCGTCTGGAGAAGGAGGGGCACACATGCAGCTGTTATTGTCAGGGTTTATGTATGCTTAAGTGTTGGACTACATGGCTAAATGATTTCAGTCGAGCACCACTCATACATGTTAACATTCTGAACGCGTAAATGTAGAATGTCCTGTTGCATACCTGTACAATGATCTCCAAAGTGTCAAGAATTATTATGTTGGCCTCCGTTGCAAGGTTACCATCAATAAGTGCCTCGTGTTCCAGCTCTGCTCTGGTCCTACGATCAAGAAACCAGAAAACACTGTCACAAAACGATCTGCCAGTCACCACATTAAAGCCGTTGTTCGGGAATCTTTGTGTGGAGGGATGTGCCGAGTAGAACCTCAGGCAATTGTCTTGTTTCCGTAAACTTTGATGAAATATGAATTCTCATTACAACGACAGCACAATGTTTAGGAAGTCTATACATCTATCCATATTTAATTTAGTTTTATGTTGCAAGATGTCCCTTAACCTGCAAGGCACAGACCTCAAACGATTCAAATGATCCACAGAAACAACGCATGCTGATCCGCAGGGAGACAGTTAGTCCAAACCTATAACTTCCCACACCAGAGCGTTAAGAGGTCTGACGACATTAAGGAGGCTGTTCTTCACTATTAAGTAAGTGAACAGCTAAGCAATTCATTCCCGGTCTACAGGTGGAACACTAGGGCTACATGTTGTATATCTACATATCCTAAAATGGCTATGTTTGAGCATATAAAACTATAACAGGACTTGCTTTTGGTCATAATGCATCTGACTTGTATATCTCTCAGAAGAACAAACAAAGAATTTATGACATACGAGAGCTAGTGCTACATTTGTCTTGCTTTTTGCTGCAACAGCAACCAGGGAGACACACGAGTCAGAACCCCGAAACAAGAAGCACACTGGTTAAAAAGCAAAAACAGACCCACTGCAACCACTACCAACCCTGAGACAGACATTGTTACCAGGACACAGGGACTGACGGGATGGGGGGGAGGGGTTCAAGGTTCAAGGGCCAGAACCAGGATCAGGGGGGTCTCTGTTGGTGCATTCATGTGCATGCGTGAGCTTAGGAAGTCGAAATGGAGAAGAAATGAACATGGGTGCATCAGTGGCTTGAATAATTAACCAAAACAAACAAAATGAATTGGTAAATCTTGACTTGTTCAAAGCCAAGTTAATCAGGAGGACATCTAACACAAACTAATACATTCATTTTGTGTCCATTGCAACTGTCTAACTGCCCACAAGCACGTGAATACACCATAAATGAGGAACTGAAGCAGCGGGGGGATTCAAAGGAGCACACAGCAAATGTGGACCATACAATACCTGACTGATCTGTGACTCCTACATAAACACACAGCAACGTGAGAGAACAAATGGAAATTAACAGAAAACAAAGGCTGGAGCTGTTCACAAAAGAACAGAGACAAAAATAAAAATTGAAAACAAACAAAAAAAAGAGAAAAAGAGCATAGAACTGTATCTTTTGTCACCCTTTGACCAAATGAGTATAGGTCACATTGTGACAACAGTGACATAAGATACAAAACTATGGCTTTTTTTTTTTAAAAGAGTGCATGCAACAGAGATATCTGTAGAACATGGAAACACTCAGTCTGATTCTGTTCCTATGTAAATGAAGTAAAACAAATGGACAATAACAATGAACATTGACTGGGTTTTAGTAGAGTTTGTGATGGTTTGTATTTATTACAAGATGGACTTAGCAGTGATATCCTGATAAAGGGATTAAAGGATTGAACACAGTACATAATGTATTGGTTTATGCTTCTAAATTATGAGTGTCCTTGTAAAATGGAAAAGAAGCTGAAGATTTAAAGTGGAGACGGACATTTTCATACACATTTATGGATTATGTTTTAGACATAATTTATGCACTTTAAATGAACTGTGTGTATGTGTGTGTGTTCCTTCAGAGTTCTTCACAGTTCAGTGAATAATCAGCTTGGGACGTCTTGGGAGTGTATTCTAGGTTTTTCTGTGACATAAAGTAAGAAGTAGGAAAGTAGATTAAGTGATAGAAAGAGCATACTTGTCCATCTTTTCGCTGTTTTGTCTCCAGTGGGTCATGTCCTTCCTCCATCGGAGGTTCTCCTGACTGCCAAAAGCACTGCCAGATGGACTCCGCTCTAAATGGTGGAGACAGGATTTTTTATTGGTGATGAAAGAGGGAGTGTGTACACACTAAAACGTGACTGGCTTTGGCTGAATGGCTGTAGCTGTACAGTTGTATGTGTGTGAGAAGCAGGATATAGTCATTTGTCGATAGTCGTTTGTATTTCGCTGTGTGAATTTCTTATTACAGCCTTGCTTTGCATTTGTTTATGTGTGGTTCTACTTACTCCTCTTACTTGATAAGCAGTTGTGTGAATGCATTTGTGAGCATGTGCCAAAACGTGCGCCCCCACCTAGCTGTCCCCGGCTGCGTCGCACCATCTCCTGCCTGGCCCCGATGCTGCCCAGTATGGCCTCCTCCAGCTTGGCCTTCATGTCTTTGGACTTCTTAAAGGTCAGGCTGTTCATTCGCTCAAACGCCTTCTTCCCCTGCATGGTGAACACAACATGGGCCTTGTATCCATGAGGCACAGGATGAGCGGACGGACAGAGAACACAGCGGGGAAGTTACTTCAAGCACAGCACTCAGCAAGCAAAGCAGGTTAGTAGTATAAAAGCAGATGGTCGAGCACAAAAAAACAAACAGATAGCGTAGCAGAAAGAACTTGAAATACGTAGAAAGAAATAGATTATAGCATAGAAAGCAGCAAGTGGTCTGCTTTTATTTCATCACCACATCTAGTAGCCAAAGCATATTAACTGCAGATAAGCTTATGTTCTGTATGGAGGAAGGTTAGTGCATAACTTATCATCCACAAAAGATTTAGAAAAGTTAAAACTAAATGTGAACATATGTGAGCACATATTAAAGTCCACTGCAAAGCGAGATAGGCATTTTGCTTGTCTCCACATAGGACGGATTATATCAGTATACTGTTTCCTTCAGAAATATTACTATCAGCCCAAAAGACTCCCTATTGGTGGGGCATAAATGTAGAAGAAGGTACCAGTGTTTCCTCCAGTGTTTTGCTGTAACAAAAGGGTTTTGCTGTACCTGGGTGGTTAGTCTCTAATTGCTCATCCTCAAAGTGGAGAGAGAGCTGCCGACCATTCGTATGAGTTCAGTCTTATAATTGCAACTTCATAACATTTCATACATTTCTGAAGCAGCGGCCGTAATAATTTTGGAGTGGCGGGTGTACTCTGTACTGCCCCAACCCTCTGTGTGTCCTTGACAACAATACAGTCACTGTTGATGTTACCTTGTACTCGAAGCACGAGACGCAGAGGTAGAGGAGATCCAGCAGGCGGTTGAGCTGAGACACCGACAGGTCTGTGAACCACTTCTGCAACACCAGCTCGTCAGCATTCTTCAACACCCACAGCAGACAGATGAGCAGACTACGACTTGACTCGGCCGAGAAGCTGCCGTGCTGACGACTCGCCTGGAGAGATGGACCGGGAGAAATCAACAGAGAGGAAAGAACAAAGAGGGACAAAAAGGAGGAATGATAAGAAACCACGGCCTGTTGTTTGTTTAAGAACAATGTACAGTCGTAGGACTGTTCCATTAACTGCAGGTTGTTGTCATCAGGGAGCTACCTGCGAGTTGAGCAAGAAGCTGCTTGGTCGGGACATTGGGGAGGCGGTGGAGGTGCCTGCTATCGCCATAGCAACAGTTTGGTTGATCATGCTATTACCCTCTCCCTCTGCCTCTTCTCCACTGCCGCCCATCGCTGCACCCTGGGGACCGCCTGGCCGACCCCACTGGTTATGGGACTCTAGTGACACCAAAAGGACACAATTAAGGGGAATTAGAGACAATACAGGAATGAGACAATTTGGACTACAGTTCTTAGTGTGGTGTAGGGATGCAAAAAAGTGAAAATGTTATGTGGATGTAATCAAGACAAAAAGAGTAGGGATCAATATTATTGAAAGGGAAAACTTCTATAGACTGATCTCACCGCATATGGAAACGTGACAGTAACTGTTGTTTGTGTAACACCTCTGTACTCTGAATAAGGTTACACTTACACTAAATGTAGATGTAAACCTACTTGGGATGTCGTGAAGGGATTTGATTGAACTTTTGAAATAATTATTATTTTTTAAAAAGTCAAACAAGAACATTGACAACTAATATACAGACATTTATGAGTGGGCCGTTTAAATGCAAGCTCAGGATCTAGGGAAGGCATGTTCACTAGGGCAGGGGGTTAAAGGAAAGAAAAAGAAATGCGAGAGGGATGAACTGAGGTTAGAGATCAGCTTGTACATCATGTTAGGGTCAAATGATAACCTCTCGAGTTCCAAAAGATATGCTATTGATTGAGTGCTGCTGACTGCACAGTGGGAAGAGAACAACTGGATATGACAACAAGACATACACTACTCACAAAAAGTTAGGGATATTCAGCTTTCACATGAAGTCGATTCACATTGAGCAGAAATGAGGAATGAGATGAAGAAATTACCACTGCATGCTTCTACTTAAATGCCCTACTTTCATGATATAATATCACTGTAGCATGAACTTCTTACATTTTCCATAAATTTCACCCGAAAGTCGAATATCCCTAACTTTTTGTGAGTAGTGTACTTTTCTGCAAGTTAAACGATTGTATGTTCAAAGTGGCTTAGTAGCTCTTTACCTGTGAAGTCATGGAGCTGTGGTAGTGTTTCCATGACGATGCCAATGAGAGGCAGGTAAAGCATGGCGACTCGGGCCTTGACCTCAGGATCGGCGTAGCGTGGGTCAGAGTCATGGCTGGACAGGAGGTTATGAACGACACTCACCACTTTCTTATGTAGGCCAAACATCCTAACAATAGAAGAGAGAGAAAAAAAACAAAAGGAAAGGAACAAAGGGATACAGTATGTCAATTCAAGTGTGAAAAGCACAATGGGCGAAAGAATAAGAAAACCTACTCATATTAAGATAATACCGCATAACCATAACTCACTCCCCTGCTTTTACAGGCTTATCTCTGGCCAACAGACACAGACGCTCCAACCTGAAAATATCACTTTCCTTTCTTTACAGTACTTAACAGTTTATTGGGTAGACATATACACACACACACACACACACACACACACACACACACACACACAGACACAATGACACCCATCAATTATAATCCACTCGGGCATAAAATCTTTCTTTATAAAACCATCTTCATAAGTGCAATAAGCGTGCATCCAACGCGTACTAACCCCTCATTGTCTGGGTCCAGTATTACAGACAGTTCAGATAGTACCAGTCCTGCCAGATAGTGCTGCTCTCTGAAGGGGACGGACAGCTCAAACATGTTGGCTATCTTTTGGTCCTGGACATGTGTGGAGAACCCAGAGCTCTGTGGGAGAGACCATTCATATTTCGCCTGATTACTCTGGCTGTAAAGCAAATATGTTTTGTAGAGTATCTTCATGTTAATCAGTGGACACAACATATGATCTAATGTGATTTATGATACAATGAGAAAGTGTTTTGATTGGACTTGCAGAAGCCTTTTAAGTTGCTAGGTTTGCAGACCCATGATCAGTTGGGAAATAACTGTACAATTTGTCTTGTTAGTGTAGGACTATATCGCAGGGTGAATGTCTATTTGCTTGCAAGTGTTTCAGTTTCCATCAAGCGCTTTTCGTCTGACCTGTGAAGTGGCTGAAGACACGGAGGGGGACGGCGAGGCGGGCGGAGTGAGCAGACTGCATGGCAGGTTGAGGGTGACGTAGTGTTCGTGGCTGCAAACAATTCTCAAGAAATCAAGCCTCAAAGACTCCAGGGTTGGATTCTGCAGAGCATAAAGCTTTGTGGACACCTGGAGAGAGGAAACAGTACACCTTAATGAACATTTTGAAAGCAAATACCTTGAAATGCGTCACTGCCATACTAATAAAGAATGGGAGTATGTGCTGTCAAAAGTCATCATTAAGTCAAAAATATCATCACAAATTAGTTCCAAATATATTTTAAGCGCTGTGAAGAAACCTGAAATGCTTTATTTATAAATTGATCACAAGACCCAGAATGAAAGGTATGATTCACAGCACCAGAATATAGATAAATAGGACAATATCTGTCTTCCAATAAATACATATAACAAAGGAAGATCTTAATTTGTTTAAGGAAGTCATTTGCATACTTCTGTCTGATTGTAGCTGAAAGTTACTCAGCCATCTGGGTCTGCTCTCTCTTCGCTCGTACTAATCCTGCTGAAACTGTATTATTCTTTATCAAGAACAAAACACAGTAATACAACAAAAGTATAACATACTTGCAAATCTAAATAAAGCATTTACCTGTTTCCAGTATGCTCTGATTAGGGTGAAGACAAAGCCTCGGTCCATGACTGACAGCAAGTCGTTGAGGAAGAAGGCCAGACTAGTGTTTAGTCTCTCCACCAACTCTAGGTCCTGATTGGATGAGATACACGTGTCTTGAAACGTTTCCAGAGTTGGTAGTTTGAACATGATTTCTGCTTTATTGCATTGTAAAGTCGGATGCTATGGCACTTTGCTTGTGGCCTCAATCTTATTGTGCCAAATTATGAAAGCCAAAAGCATACACAAAGTGTACAGTACAATCTGTTCTAACATAACTTTGAAAAGACTCATTTGTAAATTTATATACATACATTCCCTGACTTCCATTGTATGCACTTAGTCTCTAAATGATATTCCACAAATTGCGTGTCCATTGGGACCCTGTAATACCAAGGAACACTTCACCAGGCTGTTACTTACCTTCTGGAAGCGAGACACAATGTCGCCAGCGATGGTGCTGACCAAGGCTGTAATGTCATCCATGAAGCGCTCTGGGAAACGGTTCTTCCTGGGTGACTCCAAGCGGTCAGTGAAGTACAGGTGGTGGATAATGCTCTTCACCTGTGGTAAATGTGTTAATTGGGATAAAACACAAGATAGTGTCATGGGAAAAAAATACTGCACTGTGATGACTGATGAGAACTAAAGGAGACACCTCCATCTGACTCAAAATGTTGTTTCCTACCATGAGTTCAAAGAAAAACCAGGCCTGTTGTAAAGCGCCCTCCCTGACGCTTCCACTGCTCACCACCCACTGGAGCGCCAACTCCTCATGGAAGAGCTGAGTAGAACAGGAAAGCAGAAAACAGAGACAAAACAAGGAGAGGGAGGGACAGAGAGGGAAAGGCAATAGAGCCAGACAGAGAGAATGTGAGGCACCAGGAGAGGCATCACTGTCCGTCTTAAATTAAAATATACCTAGGTCTATATGTGGTGAGCAGATTACACAGTAAATACATTGTTAACTGGATTCTAAAGTGTATTAACTTAATGGGGGATATGACATGAAATGAAAGTTGACTTAACAATGATTAACAATTCTCTAAATGAAAGAATAGTACAGTCCAGTTGAGCTCCTGTGCCCCCAACACTGAAAATTAACTTGATTAAAGACAAAGTGAGGTTTAACTTAAAAAGCATTATGTTATAGTGAGGGTTACCCACTCCAAACACTCTAAACAAATACATTACTTATTAAGTACAAAAAAAAAATCATAAATATAATTTACAGTTGTGTGCAACAAGTTTTACGTTTGTGAAATGATGAAAAATGCACTCTTATCACCATGCAATTTATTTAGTATTTTATATTCCATATTTTCATAATGTAACTTCCTGATAATGGTATAAATGGCTGAAGTGTTGATGAAAACGATTTCCTGTGTGCATGGAGAGTTTTTTTTTGCATGGAGAGAAGAATTCATTCACTTTCATTTCTTTTAAATATTATGTGTCAATCACTTGAGTTTATTTAGGTGCGTGTTTTTATGCAGAACCAACATCCAACACAGTCTGGCTAACACACAGACTCTTGTCCAGAGTCTGGCAAGTCTTCCTTAATCGAGGTGACGTGTTGTAAAGATTAAGAAGGGGCAGGACCTGATTGCTATCCAAATTTTTAATCTGATGATCATAATCTACATGTTACTGCCTACAGAAATTGCACATTTTGTTAATCTCTTCTAAATGTTATTTGTGCGTATGCTACAAACATAATTTCATCATCTTTAAAGTAGTCAGTATTGACAACAACCGAGCAAACTCCATCTGCAGCAGAAGACTGTGAATTGCGGTTGAAAGCTCTGGGGGAAAAAGCTAGTAAATAGACCTTGTGTTGAGATTTTTTTGGGGAAACTTCTTATAACAGCAGATTGTATCCTGATGGCCTCCTAACTGACCATGTGTTGGTAGAATAGCTCTTGTAGGGTCATAGTAAACTGTGTTGCACTTTCTTCAATGAATTCCAAACACATATGCGCTCAATGTCCGAGTGAATAGTGCACAATGAAAGGAGACTTCCCAGACTAACTTAGCCAGACAGCGTTAGCCAGACGACAACCAACATTCATATCACATCAAAAAATCCTTGACACATACAGAACAAGAGGCAGATCGGTGACATTCAGCATTCAACAAGACTCCACAACCACCAAACACGACATCAACTTATCCAGAGGCACACATCCACAGACAAGACAGGTGAGGAGGCGAATAAAGAGGTGGGCGGGGTTGGCTCCTCCCCCAGTGCAAGTGGCTCTACCTTTTTTGTGGGCAACCGTCCTGTTAAAGTTTGCAAGAAACTGGCGCTCTCAGTGTGCGAAGACATGCGATTGCCACAGCGCTCCATGGCCTATGGGTGGAATGAATGGAACGGTGACAACAAGGTTAGTGGAGGAGCAACGGGAGCGTGGGGTTGCACCTTTTCCCTCAGCACACAGGGAAAATGTGTCTGCTGGGTCACACACTCACACACACGCGCACACACACACACACACACACACACACACACACACTATACACTTTTGTGATCTGTTGCACACACTTGTCACACGTGAAGACAAAAAACAATTAAGACACAGGACAAGGCCACAACACTTAAAAGTGATGTACACATAATCTAAAACAGTCGGATACATCGGTAGTTTGAGTTAAAGGAGGGATGCAAAATGGCTGCATAAAGGGCCGTGAGATCAAGCGAAGACATCGTATTGATTTTCTTTTCCTTGATGTTACCGCCATTTCTTAATGATGTGCCATTCTGCATCCCTCCAGGCGAATACAATACTTCAGAGATGTAAAATGACATAAGGGAAAAAACATCCTACAGTATGTGCTACGGTACTATTATTCCAAAGAAGAGTAGCATAATGTTCCATCCCAGGTAAAATGCTGTTAATGAACGTGCTCCGTCAATTCACAATTTATTTAATGTTGTACTCTAGCTGTGATTTTATGATTAGAATATGCAGACTTGAATTGTTAACCTGGTTCCTTGATATTCGCAATATTGGATGCAAATTAGTGACAAACATAGGTTTATGTCATGACAACTTAAAATGACAGAGGACAAAACGTCACACAAAGGTGGAAAGTGAAGCTGACAAAGACCCCACACATGTAGATAGATAGACACAAACTCACACTCACAGATATACCATGCTCCAGTGACAAAGTGAATGCTGTGTGGGGTTAGTGGAAAGTCATGCAGGCATACTAGCTGAGAGTGGAGACGATGAGTTTAAAGCCGAGAGAGTGAATAACTGTGTTAGAAGCAGAAAGGAGAAATAATAGATGAAATAAAATGAATGCAAAAAAAAAAATACTACTACTACTCTGCTGATGAAGATGATTTCTAACACTACTCTTTTTCTCTTCTACTCCAACATACACAAGAAGATCACAGTACGTCTTGGTTTTGGGTTCAGCAATAACCGACCACAGTACAGTCAAAACAGCAGGCAAGCTTGACATAGAAGGAGAGGGAGGCCAACTATGTCCAGGTCCCTGCTGCCGTGAATAAGTCTGGCACTGAAATATGTGGATTTAGACTATGTGTCTTTTCATGCAAGTACTGAGAAAAAGGGAGGTGTTAGATGTGATGAGTAAAGAGGGATGACACTTGAGGCTCTAGCATGAGAAATAGAGGGTCATGGAGGCGGCTGTGACTCCCATGTAGGGGATCATGGGAGGGTTGTGATTTGAAGTTTACCAGAATACCGTAATATTCTGAAGTTTTGGTCTTTTATGTCTTTGTGTTACATTGGTCATGTTGTATATGGTTTAGAAATCTCTCTAGTTTGGAGAAACTTGGCAATCATAGTAACTTGACTTAAAACCTCAGAAAGTAGCTTCACGACAGATTGAGCCTATAAATGAAAGATGCTATCTTGACAACAGGACATCAAACTGTAAACCTTAAAATACTCATTAGGGAGGATATGGATTGCCTCAACTCTCGCCTTTCTTTCAGTAACTCTGGCAAAGAACACAAATAAACCAAAACTCCAAATATCCCAGTATCCCTTCAAGGTGAATAGGGTGAGTTGTTTTTTGCAGTGAGGCAAAGTGGAGGACGCGGCATTCATAAAACCACCTGCATGGTTTCTGTAGCGGACCCAGGGCTGGATCCCCAGGGGGCACTCTTACAGCCCATGGTGTGCACCCACGAGTTGGAGCGGTCTAAGCCCTAGGCGTGCCAAGGTCAAAGGACACAAGGCAGGCAGGAAGCAAGGGAATGAGCGAGCAGCACGGGGGAAGGAGGAGGGAAGGCATAATGACAGGTTAAAGAGGTTCAGAGGTCAGGACTGCTGGAAGATGCCAAGGGCCCAAAAAAAGGTTAGCTGTCAGTGAATTAAAAATCCAAATCATCACCACAGAGGAGCAAAGCACACAGGTTCTCTCTCTCCCTTTCTTTCTCTGATTAAGAAATAACTCCCCCTCCCTCAGAGACAAGAGAAGAAAGGTTTAGTTAAGTATTAGCTGCAAAGGGAACATTCATCAAATAAGGGGCTGCATTCACGCACTGCTCAGGTACTTTTGGGTTAAATAAAGTGAAGTTTGAAGTGGGAAAACAGCAATTATACAAGACAAAATACATGCCAACATATAGATTAGATGAAATAAAAGGAAACAAAGAAAATAGAGACTGACAAGACTGAGCTATCCGTAATGTCTTCAAAAGATATATAACTATTGAAACAATGCGCTATTGTATCCTCTTGACAGCCTGTGGCTGTAAACTAAATGTCTCTTATGCCTTTCACAACCTGCACACACTGACCATTGTGTGTGTATGCGTCAGGTTGCTGTTATAGCGGTTACAGAGATAAGATGTCCAATCTTATGTTTGCACAGTGGCTATACAGTTTACATGCTGGGTCACTGTGCACATGGAAGGCCTCTGCCTTGATGAACTAGAGATTCACCTTACATGAACGTGCCTAAAATACATCACAGGTCAACGAGAGCTGCTGGACTACAGCAATGTTAAATATTTAACTCTGATATCAGACATCCACGTGCAGTGGGGACAAGCCACATACTGCAATAGGGCTAAGAGCCCAAAAGCATTCATATATATTCCTGCTGGTTCTGTCCACATTAAGACCACATGTAACATTTTGAATTTAAGCGCCTCTTTTATGGCTTGAACTAAACGTACTGAGATAAAATAAGTTATAGGTTTATGTATAACCAAAGGCATCTTTTGATGACCTTACCTTGCTGCCAATGATGGAGCGAACCTCATCGTCAGGGGAAGTGGGTGTGCCGGAGATATCAGGGTTACTGTTGCTAAGGCTGCGGGAGCGGTTGAGGTTGAGGCTGGCTGGTCGAACAGCTGAGCGAGCCATGGTGGCATAATGAACCGAACCTCCCAACCCTCCGGGGCCTGGGACAACACACAGAGGGAGGAAAATGGGACAACTGGGATGTGATGGGAATAACTACTTCGACCAAGCCACTGTAGGTCCAGTGACATGATGGTTGCATGTTAACTCCAACCCCTCCTCTTATCAGAAAGCCAATGTACCTACCTAACGTACTTGCATGCGGTGAACAAAGTAACAATAAGTAGTTAATAAACATATTTATTCATAAATGATTAGCAACCAATGTGTCTTGGCAGTGGATGGTTTATTAGCAAATACGGGACGATTGTAGGAAATCATGTATCACACCTGAAATGCTCTACCAAAATGGAGTATTACTGGAAGAACTAAATGTAATTTTAATTTTAGGGGAAGAACAATTGCACACAGATTGAGATGTACAGTGGTGGGCCATATCTACCTGTTAAGGATGAGTTGGGGTCTGTGTTGGGCAGGCAGAGGACAAAATGGATGTGGGAGGAAAAAAAGCAAAAGATAAAAAGAAATAGAAGGAGAAAAATTATGGCAGGTAGGTTTGATAATAGACACCCAGTGATGATGAGTTGGGGGTTGGATGAAGTTAACTTAAAAGGAGAAAACAGAAAAACAGATATAGAATAAAAGAAAAATGGTTAAAAGGTGGTTAATTGTACTGACGATAAAATACCTGGGGAGGGCGAGTTGGGGTCAGTGCTCGGCAAGCGGAAGACATAGTGGATGTAAGAGGACAGCAGGCCGTTGCGGCCATGCATGTCCTGGCTGGTGTCCAGGTACTTATGAAGCCGGTTCACTATGGACGCCATGACCTCGAAGGATGCCTGGCCCAGATTCACTGAACGAACACACACAGGTACACACAGGTACAAACATGGGCAAAGAGCAGCGCAGATACACACAGAGTTGCATTATGTGTGTACATAGGATGACCCACATAAAATGAGACATCCAAAAGATCACACAGCAAGACGTTAATATTCAGACCCTTTCTATGTCTCCCAAATAATGTTTATATAAATACTTGATTGTGATGATTCAGGTGGCTGTCTCAGAGACTGTGAATGGTAATTATTTCTGTCCTTTCAAATGTAATGTTTACATCAGGAAAGGGAGTCACCATGACCTTTGCGTGTACTCATTTTCTGTGTGAAAATTAACATTGTTTTAGACATAACTTTAAGTTTATTATGAGAATTCTGTGCTAGCGTTACCTGAGCTTGACACAACGGGCTGCGACTGTGTGGCACATGACAGCCCTGTTGCCGTGACCAAATGTAAGAGAACTTAATGTATATTCATTATCTCTCTACCCAATTCTATTTTTGGCAGATTTACCATCACCGCCAAGCTGTTCTAAAATCAATCAACGTGTGATCCCTGACTTTTTAGTTCAGTGTAACACAATATCGTACCTATCTGCCCAGCAATGACTGGCGGCCGCACTACAAGCAACACCAGCTTGTCGAGGAGGAGGTGAAGGAATCGAACCACTGGCTCCAGTTGGGAAGAATTGAGCGCCGCAATGCTGGACTTGAGCTCGGTCTCCAGGTTGTTCTCCATGATGCGCATGTCTCCTATCCTGACTGGGAACATGTGCTCGTCCAGGGCGTGTACCAAGGCAAAGAACTTATCCAGGTACTGGTCCTGGTGGGGGAGAGTGGAGAGAGAGTGAGAAGTTTGTTGGCAAAACAAATGCAAAGACAAAGCAGGAAAGGGGATATAGAAAGACATGGATGGTAAAAGAGCAGAAGAGAAGGAGAGTGAGATGAAAACGATGGATGGAGAGAAAAGAGGGTAAAAAGCTTTGAGGGTTAAAAACACAACAGTGTTACAGGTAGAGAAAGGTGAAGGAGAAAAGGGGGGGAGGGAGTCGATAAACAAAAGTAATGCTTGGATCTACTAGTCTGTAAGTTGGCTCACCAAGCAGAAACCATAAAACGAACGTTACTGCAAGAACACAGTAGAATCCAGCAAGTCTAATCTGCGCCAGGAGCAGTGATTTATGAGCACATTAGTCCCAGTTAGGCTCCTATGGTCCATAGGACAGTCAAGCCCTCCACACAGCAGTCGACACAGAGATGGAGTAGACCCTAGTAAATTACTGGCGAGGCGAGCTTCACCCACTAATGAACTGGTGCTGGGAAGGAATTACTGTCTAGATGTGAAAACACTGTGTTGTTTTCTTTAATGTAATTGAAATTTTAAATCATAACCTGTGTGTGATGCTGATGAAAATGATTTCATGGCAACTGATATTACAATAAAACTGTTCTTCTCCATTCCTGAAAAGTAGGTTATTATTATTATTGGTAATGGTGATGGTAAGGGTTTCATTTTACAGCAGCATTATCCCTCTGCTCAAATATATACCGACGATAACAAAAGGTAAGACAGAGTAATGCGGACGAGAGGTGATGAAGGATAATCCCCAAAAACCTCAAAACTACTGTAACAGTACTGTTACCTGTGTGTGGATGGTTGAAACAGTCACCACTTCCACATTAAATACTCCTCGATGGTTGTCCACCCACTTCATCCCTGGGAGAGGAACCTGAAGCAGAATAACACCTGAGTAAATCCGTGCTGCACTGACGAAACGGACATATTACAAGCAGTGAAAATGAACGATTGGTTACTGCGTATGGAAGGCTGAGATTCTGCTTAAATTAAAAAGGTTCAAAGGCTGTTCAGAAGCCAGTTCCATCTCACCCAAAAGTTAAACAAGGAGTTTACTAAGTGTTGACGATGTTCCTTTCTTTTAATATATTACAAAGGGTACTCGGGGACATCCGTGACATCATGCTGCAGCATAATATATTCCTCAAAAACACAGTCATATGGCTCAATACTTAACCTGGGTTGCCTGCAGTACATCAATTCTTTACCACGCATAAAACATTACTGAGGACCCTATAAAGCAAGAACTGCAAACTTGGACAAAAATATTATGGCTGCCCCTTTTAAATACATCTTTACTAAATTCATACTTTTTTCATACTTAAGTTAATTAATTCATGATTTTAAAACACTTGCATTCTTTAAAAAAACAAAAACAAAAAAGAAAACCTGTCTTACATCTGGTGAGAGAACCGAGTAGGACTGTGGGGGTTTTTCCAGAGACACAGGCAGACAGAAGTGTCCTGTCCGCAGACGCCCATTCTGCAGCATGGGGATCCACTACAGAGAGAGGGAGAAAAAATGGATAAAGAGAGAAGGAGGATAATATTTTATTTAGTACATATTTTAAATTCACTGCAGTCTCTTTAAGGCTTCAAATGTACACTTGCACATTTGTCTAAAATTCTATGTGTGTTGTTTAAAAGACAAGGAGAGAGTGTGTGTCTGTGTATCCCTAACTGTGTGTAATACACCTGTGAATGTGGATGCCTAAGTTTACACCCATGCCTGCATGAACATTGCAAGAGTGAGAGTACCTACAACCACAGGATCAGTCTATGTGGCTATTGCAGCTGTACCAGTGACTGTGACCTACCGTGTATCCCACAGGGGTCTCCAGTGGTGTGTTCTGCTTCTGCTGGCAGCTGACATGGTAGAAGGTGAAGAGAATGTGGTGGTGGTCCGACAGGGAGGCAGGCAGCTTGATCTTGATTTCATCATGAAAGTCAGGGGACCTGTTCACAGCGACCAGTAGCAACAATGCAAACAATTCAACCACAGTGCCACGAGCTGCTCTATATTCAATATATCGATAGGTCAGGAAAGGCAACCGCCCAAAATAGATTATTTTCCGAACTACGTGGACAGGTTAGGTCATATGGTCCAGGCTGTCATCTGAGGGGCATTCCACTTATAGTTCTAATTATATCCACAGTGACAATTGATCTCCCATTGCCTGAACACATTACATAATCAAAACAACGTCTCACTTTAGACAAAGCATCTGCTAATGGGTAACAGTTCAATTGTTACCTATTAAAAGTCTCTTTTTTGCATCAAGGCTACGAGGGTGCAACTGCTTTTCTCTACTGATCACCTGCTCTGTGATCAGTGCCTCCTCAATACTGATGTGTACTCTACAGAACATTTTTTGAACGGGGAACTAGTCAGTCATAAATATCTACAGGGTCCTCCCATTGCTTTCCCAGAGGACTTTTATACGACTCATTCTGAAAACTATTGAGAATGGTTTTCTCCATGCTTTAAGGTTCTGGCTAAACAGGCTTACATACTAACTATAGACTTGCATATTTCTACATTTCCACACATGCATGTACAAATGTGCAAATCAACTGAAATCTATATTTACAATCCATTTACAACTTGGGAATCTTTGTCTCAAGACAGAGCAAGGGTTCATAGTGGAAGTCAAGTCATCTAAAAAGAAATAAATTACATAACACATCATAATTCACTTCAGCTGTATAGTCCCCCAGGAGGACACTTTGTCTACTGGCTAATGCCCAGAGGCAAACAACCCCCAACTACAGCAGGCCCATCAACAAACTCACTAGGAAATGACCCAAACTGCTTAAAAAAGGTCACAGAAGGGCCCTCATTTCTCATGGGAACAAACATTTTGGTTATGGACCAGAATAAAAGAAAGAAGAAAATCCCCAAGGAGGAACAGCACTAAGAAAAGAGAATGGGTTACTGGCTGAGCACATAACATCAAAGCCAAAAGCAGATACAAGCACCAAGGTAGATGATTTCCAAACTATACAACCTTTCTTTCAAAAGAGAGCCGTTTTCTTTTCTTGCCATTCGGTTTTCTTCATATGTTCCTTTAAGAGTTTTGACAAGAGAAATATTGTGCCATTTCTGAGTCAAATGTGGACTTTAATTGCCCATTACCAATAAGCACTTCTAAGGGCTGGATTAAGTCCTGATGCATGATTGCCCTAGTCACAGTGGTACATTATTCACAGGTTGATTAATTTTAGCCTTGAAGGTGTGACCCCTGGGTGACAAGTGACAAACCGCTGGATGTCGTAAAAAAAAACACCTAATAGTGGTGATAAAATATTAGAGACCCCTCAGCTCTTACGTAGGGATGGAAGAAACCTGTGCTAAGGACAAGGACACCACTTGACAATATCCAGAAGGTTGACTAAACCCATTCTTTAATGAATGCCATCAGAGGCAGGGTAATGGAGGTGTAAGAGGAGATGTTGCGCTGATGTTAAATTAAAGGAGAATATTGGTGAATTTAATATTCAATCGTTCTCATCATGACAATCATGGAGACCATATGAGTTAAGTATGTCAATTATTTTGAGACCTCACAGGTAACATGGCATTGCCAAGAGAGATCATCACATAAATCATATTGTAATGATGATGATAACTATTGGACTGAATGAAAATACGTTATTGCTATGGAGCTTTAGGTCATCACAGTTCTCTACAGGGACTATTCCAACCAAAAGATGCCAAAAGACAAACAACTTACCTGTTATGGTACACCACAGCAGTATAGGCTTCTTTAGCAAAATCTGCACAGCTGGACTTCCCAAATATCACCTGGAGGATTTAAAAAAAAAAGTGTGTTTTCAGAAGGTCATGAAGCCATGTTAGAATGAATTAAGAATATTTGGGAACATGTATTTATTTATCCAGAGCATATTTGGCCACATACACCCAAGCTGCAAAAGAATGCAGTGGTGTTACATTGCACAGCTTTACAGCTTACCATAAAATGGTAAAAGACAAGATAATTAAAAAACACAAGTTGTTTTCGTTTATCTTATAACATCTTATCATGGCCTACCGGCATTGCATTGTTTGGATCCTCCCCATTCATAAATTGCACTTTGACTGTGATGTTGCGGGCAGAGCCTTGGCGGTTGGCAAAGTTAAGACTCTGAGGGTTCACATACAGCAGATTCCTAAAAGACACAAACGCCGAGAAAACAAGGCACATCATAAATTATGTAATTTAAGTAACTGCGTCAAAGAAATAAGACAATCTATAAAACTCGAGTGAATTAATTTTATATTAAGTAAATATATGAGCAGCAATGTTAGTTTTGCAGAAATACAATAAATAATGCATTCGTGTCATAAACCAAGAAGGATATTTACGATCATGTTTTTACTTTTCCTTAGGTGAAATAATAAAAAGTGAAGTGAAAAGTAAAGCGATAACATGGATTCTTCACCTCTTTGAATTGTGATTTGACAAATGTCAATAACCATGGGAGGTGTGACCTAAAAATCAACTAAAATAAACTACATTTTTCAGAACGGTGGACTGTAGATGGCTACTATAGCTACTATAGCTCATCCTTGGTCAACCCCCAGTATGTTTCTTAAAAGTACACAAATCTATAAAGATAGCAGATAATAATAGGGTGTTATCCCCCTCAATCATATAGTGCAAAGCCGGTAACATTAAAGAAACCAAATTTGCATGACCACACCAACCATATTTTGAATATTACAGGATGAACCTCTCTACAAGGTGCAGCACAAACTTGACAACACTAGAGGTTGAGTGATGGTCATCAAGAGAGTAACCGTCACGTAAATAATTCAGATTACATTATATAACAGCAACCTTTCTCCTGGCATAAATTGTATGGTGGGTCTTGGTTGATTCTGCCAAACAACTTGACAACTAAAACATATTTACTTCTTGGAAGAAATTATTTAAAAATAAATACATTGTTGAATGAAACATTTTGAATAAAATACTGAGTGGTTGGGGAATTTTACAATTCTGATCATTGTTGTCAGCAAAGGTACTGTACTGTCAAAAACACTGGCTACCACACTGTTGGGAAGGGTGTGGAGGTCCCACAATGGGAAGTGCAAAGTAACCCAGGATCAGCTGACAAACCGCAATGACGTAGTTGAGTCTGTGGGGGATGGCCCCATAGAGACCACAGCTGGAACCACAACTAACAGGGAGGCGTGGGAATCTCTCTGGTCTGATGATCCCATTTTCACTCCTGCCCTTCCCTTCTGTTGCCCTCTATCTAGCATGTCCTAACAATTATAATGGCATGGGTTGTTGAATTTGAACTGAAATAGACCCCAAGATGACTTTACTGTGGCAAAAACCCAAATAAGCACAAATGGCAGTATCACTGATTGGTCATTTCTTCTCATCAGATTCAACTTAGGTTAATCAGTACACATGAATACTGTGAAAGCAAAGTCTACAGGTATCCCAACACAATCCCACCAGTCAGATGACAGCTTTCTGAGCCCAGAGGCTACAAAAGGGGACAACATCATTGTTTGCTGACTCTAAACGTATATAGTTCAGTACTATAGTTCAGCATAGGTTGCTTTTTAATAGTGATGTTGAAGAATTTCAGAGGTTGAAAGGTGCCTAGATGATTGTGTAAATTCTATTCAAAACTACTGGGTATACCCACTTAAAAAACTGAAACTAAAATAAAAAGAAAATAAATATAGCGGTCTTGTTTTCTATAACAACTTTATCCATGTTCCAATCTATTCTTCACAAATATTGTCAACAACATCCCAAACGTTATGGACAGATCATTTTACATTTTCATTCTGAACAAATGAACGGATGTGCATATTAGATCCATAATTGTATAGGCTGTGCTTTTAGGTGTAAAGCCATAAGAGTCACTTGATAGTGACTAAACAGTTAGAATGAAAAATAATCTTGGATCAACAAATCTTAGATTATCCCTAAATTCAGTTGAATTCAATCATCCTTGGTCAACCCCCAGTATGTTTCTTAAAAGTAAACAAATCTACGAGAAACTGGGCATGAAGTTAGAGAGCTATTTAAGTGCGGCTAAATATGAACAAGTTCTTCCACTCTAAAAACGGCCTCATCCCACTAAACAATTACAGACTCAGCCAATTAGGTACTACAAAAGTGAGTGAACGTGACCCCCCCACCACCACCTTGTGATTAACAAAGGATGGGGCGGTGATGGAAGGTATCCACACCAACCAACCATGGAACAAAGGACTGACTCGTACAGCGCGTTGTCAGAGCAGTCCTCTCTTTCAACCAGGGGTAAACATACAGTAAGAGGTGATCAATGCATAGACAATTTCTAGAAAAGGTACCACAAGAATATCTCCGGGAATAATTGAGAGTATGATAAGAATCAGTATAGCTACAGATACAACAGTATGGACAATTAACAATTCCAATCAAATGAGTGCACAAAGTTAACCCTTCCACAAAAAAAACTTGGCAGTGGACAGAAAACATCCCATTACTTACAGTGACTGCTGAGGTGGTTCAGTGCCATGCTTGTAATTTGTCAAGAGAAAATTCCACTGGAAATTGGAACTTGGGCACAAAACATGTCAGCTTCACATAGCTGGCCCCAGCAGGCCATGATAGGTTCAAACCCTCAACCCTCTGTTAAGCCACAGCGCTAACCACAGTGAAGGCATGAAGGATACTGAATATCATTACCAGCTTTATGCTGATCAAGCAAATTCCTGATGTGATCCAAATGTTTCTTTTCCATAAGAGCCTTTCTTTCTGCTCTGTTCATATGGGGGAATAAAGTAGCAGCACTTCATTACTGAGGAGTGAGGTTATCCATCTCTTTTACCACAAATTACCAGAGAAAGCTCATTAAGTTGACTGTGTGGTATTTTAAGGTGCACTGCAACAGCCAGAGCGCTTAAAGGTTCCCATTTTAAAGCAAGGCTAGGTGTAGAGGCAATGGGCCAAGCATCCCAGCATTTGACTGCTATGTGACTATGTATAGTTTTTTATAATAATGTAATAATCTGCCATACAAAGTGACTGATCAGCTGACCAATGAAAATATACTCAATATACTACAATAATAAATAGTACAACTCCATAAAGGATGTAAAACCATACATTTTCAATGTATACATGCCCGTATGAACAAGAACCAATTTTAAGCTTTGATTAGCCAAAATATGCAATGCCTGCATGACAGAGCAACGATTCGGTCTGGAAGGTCTTTTTCACATCACTTAACAGGACAAGCTTACTTAAGAGGTTTGGAACCACACAGCATAGTGCCAAAAGTATAAATATTTATATTCCAATTAAATACTACACCAAGACATTTCACTGATTAGTTCCTCCTCCCTCTCTGGCTGAGGGTGGACATATTTCACCAACATTGCAAGTCTGCGTGAAACAACTTACTGAGAATTTCCCATAAAGAGAAAAGAGTTTTTTACGACAGGACTCAGTGCACAGGAATGATCCTTTAAAAGCTGCAAGCTAATCAGTAAACTATATATTCCCTATTTCATGTCTGGTGGCATTGAAAAATATCACACAAGGCATGACAAACTTGAAAAAAAAAAATGACAAGGCTGAGCAATAAAACCCAGATGATGAGTACACACTGTCCAAACTCTCCAACATCATTCATGCCCAGAGGCTCAACCCTGGCACAGACGACAGGCTCCCTCCCCTCCCCACGCAGAGAGAGAAGAAGGAGGAAGAGAGAAGGAGAGCCTGGTGCTAGGCTGATTCAGCAGGATGCTAAATCAAACCCGAGAGCATTAATTACACACAGCATTATCAATCAGAGCAAAGTGTGTGCAGGGTTATAAGGTTTGAGATTGATCAGACTGACGATCCATCAAAAACCTGTGATGGCCATTGTTGGCTTTCTGCTGATCAGCTAAAGCTCTGCGCCACAGATGGAGAACAGGGTAGGGTGTGGTATGGAGAGGGGGATTGGGGTTAAATGGGTAGTAGAGAAGGGGGGGGGGTGTATATGTCATTTGCTCACTGCTGTGATTTGTTTGTTCAGGAGAGGGAGGGCTCGAGGGGGATTTGGGAGGAGGTAGGGTACAGAGCTAAAACATAGTAGGGTTTAATGATCAGCTAATCCCCCCCCTCCTCTACTGAGAGGGCAGTATATAACCCAGGGCAGCCTGCTGCTCTCACATCATTTAAACAGCAAGGAAGTCTAGGTTATAGGCAGAGGGAGAGAGAAGAGTGTTGAGAGGAGAGAGAAGAGGAAAGCAAGAGCAGTGAAACATTGGGTTCGAAAATATTCCACAATCCAGGATTGGACAAGAAAGTCACGATGAAGCCGTTTTGCCTGTTGCTGCTGCTTGCTAGTTCCACTGCCGCTGTCCCTCTGCTATCCTCGGGTAAAGACTACCCCACCCTGCCCTCCCAGGCCTTCACCACAGCACCAAGCCCAACCGAGGCAAAATCTCGCTTTGCCATGCTGGACGATGTCCGTCTACTTGCAAACGGCCTCCTTCAGCTAGGCCAGAGTTTGCGGGAGTTTGTCCACAAGACCAAGGCCCAAATCAACGACATCTTTCAAAAGTTGAACATTTTCGACCGCTCTTTTTACCAGCTCTCAGTGGTCACGTCGGAGATCAAAGAGGAAGAGGAGGAGCTGAAGAAGACCACCAATTTCTTGAAGGCCAACAATGAGGAGATCAAGAACCTGTCGCTGGAAATCAACTCAAAGATCAACAACATCCTGCAGGAGCGTACACAGCTGCAGAGCAAGGTGGGGAGCCTCGAGGAGAGGCTGAAGGGACTGTCGGAGACCTTGGTCCCTGTTGACCAGCTTAGTGAAATCACAACGCTCAAGGTAAGCAGCTAATACCTGCTGAAGCAGTTCCTCTGAGTTCCTTATCTAAATTTGCATCAGCTTCCAACTCTGCTTAGATGTTGTCAAAATACAATATGTGAGACATATGGGCTATAGAATTGTGAATATGTAATTTGTACTACAAAATAATTTCTGTGTTCTGTTGTTTGGCATGATAAATAGTCTCGTTACGGATAAAATGGACAATTCTCGTCATTAAAGAAAAGAAAATGAAGAAATATACAGATATATATAGAATTTATCCTGTACTTATCAAGGTTAAACTCATGTGACTCAACAGCTGCTCTTCAAACCATTGTTAAAGACAATGTATAGGTATAATGGTCAAATTATGTTTTTATTATGGTATTTTCAGGAAGTGATTGAAGCTCAAGAGAAAACAATCACCAATCTGCTGAAAGCTGTGACGGAGCAGCATGATCAGCTTGACCACCAGAACATCAAGATTAAAAACTTGGAGGAAAAGGTAGACAACTGCTCAGCAAGATTTTGCTGCATTTTGTCTTTAAAAGGCCAAACACCTTTGTATGAGAATGGAATATGAATCTGGGGAGGGAGGCTCTGCTTTTTCTAGGACTGACAACATAATTTAACACTGCAGATTCATCTGCATTGTCTTGCAGCTAAGCTACGACAGCTTTCAAGATACAGTCAATAAGCCAAAGGATTCCGACCCTGCAGCTCCTGATATGTTTGAATATCTGACAGGAAACTCAACTGGCCTGGACACAAATGGTAAAATTATTTCAAATATATTACCAGTTCTTTCAAATGTTGGCCTAAATATAAAAGGTCTGAAAATAAAAGGATAATGCAAAAGTTTGGGAAGAGGATGCATTCATTTTTATTTTCTTCATTGTGTTTCAGACATCCCCATGGACTGCAGTGAGCTGTTTAATAAAGGAGAGGCAAACAGTGGAATCTATGTTATCAAGCCAAACCAATCTGAGCCATTCAACGTTTACTGCGAAATGGGTTCAGGTGGGTGAGACTACAGCAATCTGAGCTCTAAGTGAGAGCATCAAAACACTGTTTGTGTTTTCAGAGGCACTGACATTTAAAAGATGAAGCATTGACATTTATGCACATGTTTCCAATCAACAGACAAGGAACAAAAAATAAAAGGGTTTTAAAACTAGATAGCCACAGGAACAGGTTATCCAAAAGGGCAGACAATGGGGCAGATCTCCCAATCACTTTATCTGTGATAAGGCAGCTTCCTGATACTTGAACAAGCCACGCAAAAGTTTACACAACAGCTACTTGACTTGAAATATTTCTAATCTATTCTATAGATGGAGGTTCAACTGTCATCCAACGCAGAATCGATGGTTCAGTGGATTTTGACCAGACATGGGACAAGTACGAGAAAGGCTTTGGAGATTTGGAAAGTGAGTATCTGTTTTTTTGTTTGTTTTTTTACTTGCCATGAAATTCAAAATATGCCACTTTTGCCATTTGCTAAAACATATAGTTAATAAAAAAAAATATACACTACTCACAAAAAGTTAGGGATATTCGACTTTCGGGTGAAATTTATGGAAAATGTAAAAAGTTCATGCTACAGTGATATTATATCATGAAAGTAGGGCATTTAAGTAGAAGCATGCAATGGTAATTTCTTCATCTCATTCCTCATTTCTGCTCAATGTGAATCGACTTCATGTGAAAGCTGAATATCCCTAACTTTTTGTGAGTAGTGTATATAGTTGTGCCATATGTACTTCAAAAAGTATCTATAGAGAATTTGAGTCTACTTTGCCGCAGAAGTAAGTAATTTAAAAGAAATGTACATTTTTATCCCAAAATAAAACTTTCTGAAGCTAGCACTGGAGCCTGAACCTTTCTGAGGGGGGACGGGGGACGTATTCGCAAGTACTTCCTGTAGGCCCCGTCATAGGAAATAGTAATTGTTACATGTCAGTACAGAACTGACAAAGTGACTTCCTGTATTGTCTGAGCACACAGCGAGTTTTGGCAGCTTTCCCTGCAGCACTCACTGGTTCAGACGGCCGCTCATAGGTGCAGTCATGCCACATTCCAAAGTAATGGCTCCTGCAGGCATTAATTTTAGTTGCAGCGTCCTTTCACAACTAGCTACCTAATGATTATATCTTACAGTTTCGTGCAGCAATCCACCACAGGCCATAAGAAACAAGTGTACAGACTTGCATGCCTGCTCTGATTAAAGATGGCTGTCTCAAACCTATTGGAGACAAAGTAGAAACTTATAAATTACTGAATAAAAAAAATAAAAAAATTGTGCAAGAGTGAATTATCAATACTAGGAAAAAAGCAGAGCCCAGGAATTTCTTATTTGAAATGAATTGTTAACTTCTGTGGATGGTACAAAAGAGACTGAGTGGTGTGTTTTGCAGAGGACTTCTGGTTGGGCTTAAAGAAGATCCACAGCTTTACACAGCAGGGAGTTTACATCCTGCGTATTGATTTGGAGGACTGGAAGGAGGAGAAGCACTGGGCTGAGTACCGCTTCTCACTGGAGGGTCCCTCCAAGGACTACACCCTTCATGTCAGCGACTTCTCTTGTGACCTGCCTGATGCCATGGCCAACAGCACCGGCATGAGATTCTCTACTAAAGACAGAAATGACAACCGCCGAAACTCCAACTGCGCTCGCAATTACACAGGTAAACAGTCTTACAAGCTGATTCAGCACAAGTGACACATAGTGACCTGTATCTCACCATAACGCTGAACAAAATAATGAGCCGCTTGCAGATATTATTGCTATTTTCCGCACTCAAACAATGGTTGTTTGGTAGTATAACAACACTTATCATACAAAGTAATTTTGTTGAGACCAACTTGTAAGACCGAGTTATGTATATAACTCATGTCTCTTGTCCTGACCCTTTGGCAGGTGGTTGGTGGTTCAATGCCTGCGGAGAGACAAACCTTAATGGAAAGTATTTGTGGTTGAGGGCAAAAGGACGCTCTATGAGAAGGAAGGGCATTCACTGGAAGCCTGGCACAGGACCCTCATATTCCCTCAAGATGACAAAGATCACCGTACGACCAGCCCCTACAACTGAAAGCTTCAAATGAGCCCCACAAGTCATACCTTCTCATACAACACTGGTGCATTTCCCACAAACACTGATAATACCTAATGCTCAGCCAAAAAGGTCCATAGAGGGGGAAAACACAGGCATTAAACTGTCTATGTCTATGACACCAAATTCTTAGTTTATCTGCAACATTGAGCTGATTGCTTCCTAACACTGTTTTGTCAGAGGCTGGTGCTGCCATCAGATAACCGGCCAAAAATGTCCCATGTCAGAATATGCAGAACAGTTGCAATGACACAACCATGCCACACAGGTCATTAACCCATTGGATCTGATCCAGCAGGGACAGCAGAATTGTCATTATGCAACATCTGCAATCACTTGCAAAATGGACATATTGATCCACATCAGCAACCTGACTCAGTGCTGGCTGCAAAATGTCACAGTGCTGCAGTCGAAAGAAAACTATGAGAGATTACACAGGAATTCCAAAACGGAGATTACTTCTTTTCAGTGAACTTAAATGTATTTGACAGCGTCTATGTTAGCTATTTGAGCTGTTTAAAATGTATTTTATCTTTGTGATGTGAAACTGTTGCATGTTCCAAGGAGCTACAAGCACAAATAGGTTATTACATAAAGCATGCAAATCATGTTTGTTCTATGTTGTTTTTTTTTTACACTGTAAAGTATTTAAACCATGTTCATGCTAATATATGATTTGTGCTGGTATTGTTAGAAAAACATTTCAATTTCTGTGTATTTCATATGTTATTGAGTCATATTGACTCTGGTCCATTATTAAAACATAACTGTGCTGTAAATGTGCCTCATACTAACATGTCACCCTGACAAGTAGCTGTGTGCTCTAACAAATCATATTTATGAAGACATAATAAAAATTTGTGACCAAATGACGATCTAACATGACTACATTTTTTATAGTGTGTTGATCTATAACCTTGTAAAGAACCAAATCAAATTTCAGAGGAAAAAAAGACAATACATTAATTCACAATTTAAAAGTAAGTCCCCTATAAATGTACCTTGTGTTAAGCTTTCCAGCTCAGGGCCTGTATCCTACTGCTTGTACAAATTAGGTTGCTAGATAAAGTTTAGTAACCTGGCAGCACTGTTCAGGTTTCACCCAGTTCTTGTAGCTCTTTGTGGTGGATCAGTAAGGTCTGGCATTTGTTAATCTACAACAGGAAGCCACCTGGTTATTTGCAGACAAACAAGGCCTGTGGTAGTGAGGCCATGTCAGCAGCAACGTCTGGTAATATGAACATCTCTCCATATGACCTTGACAGAAATAGCACTTGCAGACTCTGGCAGACATGAGGTGAACATTAACGAGCCACAGTGTCAGTCAGAAGCTCGTATTTTTGCAAGCTATTGACAGCAAATATTGGAAAGAAAGTTTTATCTTGACAAATAAATACACTCTCCAGACAAAATTGACCAAACTGAAAGATGAGAAACAAAAGCTCAGTTTTCACGCTCAGAATAGTTTTTCTTTACCTGTATGTGGTGTTTGGCACGTAGACGTCCCTCGCAGGGAACTCCAGGATGTCCCTGGTGGGGCGTACCCTGCTGTCTGGGTACGGTTTAACCTGCATAAGGTCAGGGGTCAAGCAGTAGTGGGGGTTCTCTGGAGCTGGAGAAATGTCCAACTTCAACTGGGCTGTGGTGAGAGTCAAAGAGGACAGAATGGGAAGGGAAGTGAAGAAAGAGGAAAAAGGGATATATTTTAATTCTTCAAATTTCCAATTGATTCAAGGAAATCGTGATACCAGTTAGAGATGAGGGTCAGGTTAACAACTAACAATAGGGTCAAGAAATGAAAGAACACTCAATCCATGTTTGTACCTGTGATGGGTCTGAGTCTCCTCAGTACTGAAGACGGCCTTCTCATATCAGCTAGGAACTTATACAAGTCCTCATCACTCAGTCTGTCCCCCTCCTAAAACACATGTACAGTGTGTTTTTAAAATGTCATTAAAACAAAATGAATTAATTAAAACATAAATTAGAAAGAGAAAGCAGAACACTGTATGATATGCTAGAGAACATATCCCTCTTTGCCTGTGTGCCAGCATAAAATATGCATTTCAGACTTGTGTGTGTGTGTGTGTGTGTGTGTGTGTGTGTGTGTGTGTGTAGCATATGTGGTTGTGGAGACCTGTTTGAAGAAGTTGGTGATGGTAAGTGTTGCAGGTCTAAAGCCTGTCAGACTGCACGACTCGTCTCCACTGGTGGTCCTCTCCAGGGAACGCCTTCCCATGATGCTCGAGTTCCTCCGTTCTGACCATGATCCTTTTCTCTCTGCACACAGGCAAAAAAAGAAACAACAACAGAATTATGAAATGCTCAATTCTGTTTATTGACAGCTTTTCCTTTTAAGGGATGCTTCAACAAGCTCAACATTAATCCCATATTCTCTGTCCCATGTGACAGAGAATATATATTACTGTTGTTTTGTGCCTCCACACTGTGACGGTTAACGACTTCATAGTGAGGTACATGCTGCATGTTTACAGTTATAATCCAAAGGGTTGTGTTAAAAGGTAAAGTCAGACCTGAGAGGCTCATCTCCAGCTCCGTATCTCGCTCAAGACTGCCAGCACTGTTCACAATGTTCATCAGGTGGATGGCGGTCCAGGCGAAGGGCATGCGGTAGCGGCCAAGACGTTGGCAGAACTGCTCCGACTGTCCGCGAAGCTTCTCCAGCTTCTCTTTATTCTACAACGAAAACACATGTTTACTTATGTGATGGATAATAATGGATAAAAAAAGGAACATACTTATTAACTTATAACATGACATGTAAGCAGTATTATAATACACCTGAGACAAACCTCAAAGCTTTTTATGTGCCATTCAACATCTAATTCACACTGATCATACCTTGGCAGCATCAGACTCTTTGAAGACCATGTAAGGCTCAGCACACTCTCCAATATCACCTTGCTGCAGTACCTTTTCCAGCTGGGGTAAAAGTACACTATTTTAGTCACCATCCTCACACATGACAATACAGTAATCATACAAGACAAAGACTAAATACAAGCCAATCACCTTTCAATTACGATATTGATAAGACGACACTTTCTTCTGGAAATTACGTTTGAAAAAGCGTAGGTCGTACTGTACTCGAGGACTACTTGCAATATCAGACAGTGTTTTTGAAATGAGAGGGCACCAGTGTAACAGCGGCTCCTACAGAGAGTATTGCATCATGTGTCGTTCAGAGTTAAACCTACAGGAATTTCTAATGCCACGTGTAAGAAGACAGAGAAAATTATATTATAAGTGTCTGACCTTAATGACAAGGAAGACATCCTGGGAAGGGTAGGTGATGGAGAATATGGCAGAGCGTGCCAGCGTGGAGATGGCTGCTGTCTGAATGTGCGGACGCAGCATCGCCTTCGTCTGCTCAGAGTTTAGGTCGAAGAAAAAGTTCTCCGATATCTGAGGGACACATCCAGAGAGACACACGGGTAATTATAACATGAACTTAACCTGGCCACATCATGACAACCATTAGTATTTAATCAGAATTCTTGAGTGAGCGGCTGTGTTACTGCAACCTGATTTCTTGCTCATGGTGGCTGACAAACATGATAACAGTTCATTGACAAAAGACTGACTTGTGAAATAAAGGCGCTCCTGTGCAGAGCAATATATATGAGAGATCTACTTATCAAGGCAACTGCTACCCTCTAGTGTTTGTCAGCTAAAGTAGGAGTGTAAAGAACCAGCAGTCGATGGTCTTCTTCAGATAGATACATAGTTCCAGTCTATGATTTAACTGCATTCCTACAAGCATAACAGGGCCACAACATAAAATTTTATAGTCCACTCATCAGATTCGTTTTGGCCTCCCAACAATTTTAATGGTTTGCAGAAGTGACCCAACAACTCAGGGCTGTGGAGGCACCGAGGAAAGCATAACAGCTTACCTTTTTCTTTTCCTTGACATCATATAAGGCCAAACTAGCAAATATGGGTTCAATTTCGATCTCAAACCTTCACGGGGAGAGAAAAAGGAGTGGGTCAGCAGAAAGCAGCAGTTGAATAAAAGAGCTAAAAGGGCTTTTTTTTCTGAAAAAGGCTGTCCACCACTTACTTCAAGGACAAGCACTTGACGAGTAGCCTCTGGCCAAAGTGTTCTTTAGGTACTTCAGGCACACAGTGGCGCTCAATGGGCTCCTCCTACACATTCACATAGAAGATCACATACAAAAAAATTCAGTAAAAATGATCAAAGTGAATTCCTGTATGTCCAAGCTGTGATGAAAATCACGTAATTCATGCAAATGTATTCATTACAAAGAAAATTACTGACATCCACAAAGAATGTGTTCATTGGCTTACTGACAGAGTAACCCACAAAAAATTTAAAAATCACAAAATGCACATCGCGAAGTAAAGTGGTAACCTCTACCTCATCAAGGGCGGGGTGCAGAGCAAAAACTTCACGGTGGCGGTTGGCCTTGCGCTGTTCTTCATTGTGCCTGTCAATCTCCTCATTGGGGGCACGGTCGAGGAGGTGAGGGAGGAGGGCATCAGGGAGGGAGTTCTTCAAGTCAAAGATGCTGCAGGCCCAGCTGCCGCGTGGGGTGTCATCTATAGACATCGACCGCCGCTTCAGGTCATCCTACAGGACAAACGACACAAAAGAGTGTCACAGGCACACCAGCTCACATGCGCAGCATTTTGGTAAACTCTTGCATCAAAATATATACGGTCATCCAAATATCTTTATATCACCAGCCTCGAAATGTTCGAGAGGAGATCAAAAATGACAAATAAATGACTACTGAATGATTTGGTACCTGGTCATCCTGGTAGCTGCTGCTGTCTGGCATCTCATCAGCCTCAAACACTTGTTTGGGCAGGCCTCTCTGACGCTCCTTCTGCTTGTCAAGAGTGTTGGGGTTAAAGCCCGTACCAAGCTTGTGGTATCTGAGGGAGCAAGCAGTCATTGAGGACACTGCCATCATTAACGTATTATTAATGCTTAACATAGTCATAATATTTTACAGATATAATCCTAATTTTAAAGAATTAACAAGTGAAATCGGGTGATAAAAAACGTGAAAAACTCCACACAGTGCAGCCTTACTTTCTGTTGACGATGGCCCAGTCTTCTGTGTAGGATCTGACACAGTCTCTGACATGGGGATCAGTGTCCCTGCAGCCAGACAGACTCAATCAATCAAACAAGCTTTATTTTAATAGCAAGAGTCAGACTTTAAATGCATTAGTCTACGTGAGTAAAGATGACAGGCTACTAGACTGATGTCAGTTAATCTTTACGGTACGTCACACAGTGACCTCTTCTGAAATACCAAGAGCAAGAGTTATACAGTAAGTAATGACATCAAGTCCACAGGTCTTTCATCTTCAGACATGTGGTGCAGTCTAATGACTAATCAGCACTACTTTGCAAACATGCCCGCCTTTTCCTGAAATCACGATAACCTCCAAAAGTCAGTAGTAAATGAGTTAGAAAACGGACATTTCTAAATTAAAAAAACAGTGTACCTAAACAAATTTGAAATTTCCAATTGAGAAACATTCAATTAAGTGTTTTAATAATAGAATTTGAGGACTGAATAAATGGATAGACCTATTCAAAAAACTAATAATTTTAATCAAATAATTTGCTTTATAAACACTTATACAATACCTATACAATACTCGAAATGCTCTTATATGAGAAAAAAACAAACTTTACACTGTCACAGAAAATATGGTGTGGGACTGTGCTTAACTCCACACTTGCTACTACCACCTACAGTATTTCAACCGCACAGCACCCTTACCCTTCCTCGGGGACGGCTTGCGCCACTGTGCGACACTCCCTGGGTGTGTGGATGACCTCAATATCATCTGGGGGAAACTCAATCAGATCCCTCAGGGGACCTGACTCAACGATGGGAGGGTGAGTGATGAGGTACTCCTCAAAATCCACCGGCTCCACCGCCTCTGTGAGGGGAACCTGGTGGGCAATGAGAGGGAGAGATCAGAGGGATGGGAAAAGTTGATTCGCTGTGAAGACACAGTCAGCCGTTCAGTTCTCCTGTCTGCACCTCTTCTTATTTTTTATTGTTCATAAATATCTTGGTAAAGATATTTACAAAGATATGCCCCATACAACCTCTGAGGAAAGTAACAGAGTTGCAGGTTATTAGTCATTCTATGAATCTGCACCACATACAGCACCAACAGGTCCAAAATATGAGGTCACTTCTGCATTTCTGTTGAGAGAGCAGTTGTAGCTTATGGATCATCCTTAATTCTAAACAGGAAAATCGGTTTCGAAGGAAGATGCATCTGTGAGTTGGGCAAATGCTTTAAAATGCCCTCAAGCTGATACGAGTAACCAGATTATCAAGTGTGCTACTTCAAGCTTAGACTAATGGTTTCACGGCATCTTAGTCTGCTTCTAAAATGATGAACCCAGGGGGAATCTTTGTTTCAGCAGGCTCAGTTGAAGTGTGAATGTATGTGTGTGTGTGTGTGTGTGTGTGTGTGTGTATGTGTGTGTGTGTGTGTGTGTGTGTGTGTTTGTCTCTCTCTCTCTCTCCCTCTCGAGGAATTTGAACACAAATACCTTTCACAGTTTAATTAAAAGCCAACTGTAGCCTCATTAAAGAGCAGGGGGAGGAGTATTTGCTGGTGTTCTGGCTCAGGGCTGCTCTAGGTCAATTGGCACTACCCCTTTAACAAACATACTGTCTGGCCTCATACACTTGCAACCCTAGAGACACTGCAATGGAGACTGAACGTGGTAAACGGGCCAATCAATGGCTATTCCTCGTGGTATTTAACAAGACATAAATAACAGTTGCGCAGCCACTCAAATAACCACCAATGACAGGTTGTAACACTGTGATACACTTAGACCGATGTCAGCAGGTATCCCTATTGTTAAAGTACTGCACTCGCTTGAACATTGGTCAGGGCTGTATATGACAAAAGGCACCAAGCAGCTGAATTAATGAATTACTACTTGATGAAAAATCAACGATGCAGTAGCAGCAGCTGTCACACTGGTATGATGATCCAAGACAGGATGTCAATGCTAGGCTCTGGCCTTTCAACAGTCTTTGAGACTACTCACAGTGTTGCTTGTTGTGGTCCCAACATTGAGGTTTTTGAAGAGTTGCGGGGAGCCCCCATACTGGCCAGCTATCTGTTTCCTGACCTCTGCTGCCACAGTCCTGCAAACAGATAGGCGGAGGGAGAAAGAGAGAGAGAGTGAATACAGTCCATGATGATGGGATCAGGATACAGGTGATTCTGCAATACACAATATGGAAAGACAGTCTATGATACATTATGATCAATACTGCAAGGTAATCCTGTATGACACATCCTGATACCTGTGTAACTGAAGAGGAAAATATCCCCCTAAAATTGCCAAGTTAAGCAACATGAGCTTATAATCACAACATAACTACGACGTCAATGATTCGATTCCAGCCGGGCATATCATACCCCTCTCTCTGAACTTGTTTCCTGTCTCTACATTATTAACTGTCTACACAAATAACAAAATGCCAACAAAATATATGTTTTTTTTAAAAAGTGGTGAAACTGTATGAACAGTATTACAAGATACAGGACAATATCAATTATGGTATTTGTCCCTCCCCTATGGCTGAGAAGGAACAGGCACGGAACACTAATTGAAACATTTCAAAGCCAATTTAACCTCACAGTTTAATGAAATACTTTAAGCCCCAAGCATACGTGATATTCAACCTTTTAGCTGTGAAAATGGAATAAAAAAGAGAAATGAATTGCAAGTCAATTTCAGTATCAAAGAGTTATTCCTGGAGGACATGAGGAGTTGCATTGTTATGACAAAGTGGCTAATATTATGCAATAATATTGTATCGTGAGATATTTTATGATTTCAAATCAAAGTGACACTTCTGGCGAAACTTACTGCTAATCAACTAACATTTTAGAGACACTCCTTCATACTACTGGATCAAGCAAATTTCCAAGTTTCCAAAGTGCCATAAACTGTGAAAGCGAGGCTAACTGACATTGAGGATTGCACTTCTTGTCCTTCTAGGTTTTTCTCTTTGTGTCTCTGCTCATAGTCTTACTGTGTCACCTCGGACAGCACCATCTATTACACCCAGACAGAGAGGAAAGGAATAAAAACCTCTGGACCCCAGTGGTCAGCACAAAGCTCTTGGTGTTCAACCGCTGCTGTTGCCGCACACATCCACAGGTCCTTTAAATCACAGCAACCACCAAAAGCACTCAGAGACCTTTGCCTTGAACAAAACAACAACGCAGCAAGTAGCCCAAAGTGACACAAACAAATAACAAATTAGAACCAAGGATAAAGGCTAGACATTGAAGACTCAAGGTTATGTTACACAGGCAACACAGAGGCTCTAAGGTTCCAACAATTATGATTAACTAGGTTTTTTCATTACACTTTTCTTCATAGCCAACAAGTTGTCCCATTTCCCTGTCTCTCTCCGCTCTCCATCCTGAAAGTAATATCACAATAACTAGTCTGAAGGTTACTTTAAACTCTTGGCCATGATTACAGTAATGATGAGCGAGGATTAGGTGTGAAACAGTCAGCAAGGTCGCAAAACCATAAACGTCTAAACCAAGTCTGGCTTCCCTAAAGCCACTGTAGCGCTAAGTTTATCGCTGTTCCATCATAATAAAATAGTGTACACAAACAGAAATTATCTAGAAGCCTGAGGCAAGGTTGCGAAACAGTGGAGGTTTAAGCTTATCATCTTGAGCCGGTAGGTACAATGAAAGCTGCATGGTCCAACTTGCCAGAAGGCAACATGATAATGTACTGTAGTAGAGATCCAGTGGTCTCTGCAGTGCAGTGCTGTCACCACTGGAGAAAGGCAGAAGCACTGAACCGACAAACACATTCCACAGTCCTTCCCGATGCCTCTTGCTAGACCTTTACTTAGCACTGGTCACTGCACAGAGGAATATCTTGATTAAACAAACAGCCTTTGTGGCTATCTCTTCAAGATGGCAACAATAATAAGTCCCAGGAGCAAAATATAAAGCGGTGGCAAATGAAGATCATAATATAAGCAAACAATTCAACAGAGACATGTGATTTAAAGTTGTGGGCAAAGCCGCTGGCAATTTTAGTAGCTAAATTTGCCTCAACATGTGACAAAAGTTAACTAGGTTACATTACTAAACGGCTGCAGTAGAGGTGCTTTTTTTAAACTGCTACATGAGTAACATGAGCAAGGTTAACAGTGTCCACTAACTAATTTTTGAACCTTTGTTTATTCAGTGAAGTTTCACTGAGATGCAAACTTCCCAAATCCATACAGTGGATACAATATCACGAAGACTTGCACAATATAACACAATCTGATACAACAGACAACCACAAATGTGCCCTGTGTGAAGGTTATATTTGTCGAATCTGTGTCAGAAAGTGGTTGCCTTGTCTCTGTGGGAGTGTTTTGAGGGCACAGTTTTTGATATTGTGGTAAAAAGTGGCATTACATTGTAAGTTGTGTGTGCCATCACTGTGTATGCTCGTATTTACGTATGTTAGCTGATCATCCTGTCAGGCATATCTGCCTCACCCTGTGTGAATAACCTGCCATGAGGAGGGCGTGTTCAGTCTGCTTACATCGATATGAAATTCTAGTACTCGGATGTGGTTTTGATTAATGGGAACTGGATTCAATCTATGATAGAAACACATACTCCTGTCCTGCCACCAACAAAGAAACGGAGATACTGCCTGATCACAGCAGCTAAAACTTGAGAATCCAACCAATTATGTTTGCTGAATTTGTTAGCTATGGTTAAATGAACTGGGCTCCTCTACATGTGCATGGGCTTTTGCAATAATCTGTTGTTGTTGTTTTTTTCCCCAAATAGAACATGAAAATAAAAGTGACAGCAGACACTCAGATCATCATGACAATCTCTCCAGAAGGGTGTAGAATCTTACTACATCCAGTAAAGACATCTGGCAGTGGTTCAGAGAAAAACTGAACCAACAAGCAGACAAATATTTTTATGTTAATAGCTGTGGGAGACAACGGTTCATCTCTACCAAATATCTATCTATCTATCGCCTGGGATGATGGTATTTGACAGCTAGCACAAAGCCCTTTGTTAAAGAGATTACTTTGATCTGTCTGAGGGGCGGGGGAGAGATTATAATATCAATATCGATCTTTGATTGCTGTTGAGGGAGGCTTTTGTTCCCAGTCTTACTGTATTAAAAATATCTGCTCTCTCTTGTCAATGGGTTCTTGCTTAAAACATAACTGCAAAGTTCAGTCACATCTCTACTAGAGCCAATAGTACCTAGCTGCCCATCGTTAGCTACTGTAAGCAAGATGGCTAGCTAACTGTCCAAAATTAACGGTTTTCAATTAACAGTGAGTCCCTTCCCGTGCGGATAATTACTGAAAACCTAACTGCTGTTTTGCCTGGACACATTTATTACAACGAAATAACATAGCGCTCCTTTGTTAGCTTTCAGAGGGGAAAACAGACTAGCAACTAGCTGTGTCGCTGTCTGGCTGGGTGGGTCTGAGCATCTTTGCCGATATGGCTAACAAGCGGCTAGCTCGGAGAAGCCAGGCTGTACTGGTGGCTGGGCCTCCCTCACAGGGTTCCCTCAGCTGTGGTCTGAGGGCGACCTATATAAAAGCGACAAAGTGCTCGCTGTGCCTTTTCACGGGCTCATCTCGGGTTCTCAAGTCTTTACCTGCTGATTTTTTGGGCGAAGGCGCGGCGTTCAGCCATGGCAGTGGCCGCTGATGTGCTTTAACGAAATTCCCAGGCAGACAGGCTGCAGGCAGACTCCGCTCTCTACTCACTCACTACGGCCACAGGGAAAACGGGAAAACGAGAGAATGGGACGCATTACCGTAATGACCGTAATGGTGTGCAACAGAACACACCCAATGAAAAGCCCCTGCGCACTGTACGGTATGAGGAATAAAGCTTGGACACAGGATTTTACATAATATTCATCCTTATAATATGTTGGGTTTTTTTTATTCTTATTGTCTGATTATTTCTCCTTGAAATCTGGTCACCCTAGACACTCATTGCAAGACAGCAATTCACATGTTTTAATTGAAATGTTGATTGAAATTTAATTTTAAGGCATGATTTCACCTGGGAGATCAGACATACACAAGTCCAAATATGGAAGTCATTCTGCCCTTTAGAATAAACACAATATAGTGGATAAAGTCCATGTTTTAATATGTTTTAGAGGATAAGATCGAACTTTATTTATCCCGAGGGAAATTGTTGCGCAGTAGCTGCAGTGCATCATAGGAAAGAGTGCAAATAAAACCAAAATATAAGCAATAAAGACTTAGACTTAAAGATAGCAGTAAGGTGCAAAAAACAAATGTACACAATGACAAAAGTATAAACTGGTTAACGGAAAAGAGCAAATTATCAGAATTTTTTCCGTTCTCAAATTAGTAATAGAGAATCTAAATCTCTTTTTTGTATTCTTCAGATTTAATAAGAATTGATGATTCGACTTTCATTTTTATTTTTTAATCCTTTCTGTCAGGCCTGTTCCACCTTTTATATTCTGCAATGAAAAAAGAGATCTGAAATCTGTAATGCACAAGCATGCACATTATTGTGCTTTTGTTAAACAAAGAAGCTTAGTATAAGCTTTATTTAGAAATGTAGTCTGATTGATGTCACTGATAGCAGGATCTCATTTTAAAGAGAGGCCTTTGTACAAAATAAATATACAGTATAGGCATAGACAAAGACATTTTAATAGAAGTTGTGGCAACTGATTAAACGCTAAATGGTAAGTTATGAAGTAGCATAAAAAAGTAAAGGAAAATAGTGAAATTGCAATAACAACTTGAACAAAAATAGGGTTAGGGGGGTAAGTACATCTTATTAGCATATTTGTATCACCTTAATTGGTAAAATACTTAATACTTACTGGTAAATGTTTCTATGATGTGTTATGTAACCATGATGGGATAGTCACAGATAATACATACACTTATTTTTAGATCACCAACATACCATTGTAATACCAGCAATGTAATGGGGGAAATGAATCAGAGGTGATGCGATGATGGTGGCATAACTGCGCCTGTGGCTTTTTATCCGTCGCCCTGGCTTTTTTTTTACACCACAGAGCGCTTGTTTTGTTACATAGACTAACCTACACAAGCGGAGTATTCATTCATGACAGAGTGAATGATCGGGGAAACGTTTTAACGCCGCCCGCTCGGGGTACCTCGTTTGAAAAAAAATCGCGCCGAGGGAGACCGGCCGCCACTTCCTGGTCCCGGCGGAAACACCGCGAGATCACGTGACTTGACTTCTGCTTCCTCCGTGTAAACATTGGCGATCGGGGCACAGTGTGAGGTTTCACAGCCAGTCCTCGGAGAAACACTGTGTGCTCAGTGACCCGTATATCACAATGTGACTTTTAACGTGTGCACGGAGCTACGCAGCGGCTGTGAGGGGGGGAAACACCGCATCAAAGAAGCTCTGAGGTAACGACGTGCTTAGTGAAACCTGTGAGTATGTCATTTTCACTGTCAAGTGATACCGTTTACAGTCAACTGTGTGTGTGTGCGTGCGCGCGTGTGTGTGTGTGTGTGTGTGTGTGTGTGTGTGTGTGTGTGTTTACTCTGTGCACCAGTGTTTGTAGGCTGTGTGGGAATGGGTTCCATCCCTTCCTGGTCCAAATGGAGAATAAAGGGAGCGACGAGGTGGAAAAAATGAAGACAAAGTTCTTGTCAGTGTGGCACAATGTGAAGTACAGTAAGTAATTTGCTTGAGGCCAGTACACACACACACACACACACACACACACACACACCCCAGCCACCCAAGCTTAGTCCTCTCTGTCCACACAGTTTCTAAATGCTTCCCATGCATCAGTGCTGTGCTGTTACGACCTGTCGATATAGTCCACAAGCTTATTTTCGTCACAACATTTGAATGAGTTTATCGCCTAGATTTGAATTTATACACGTGCGATGCAGAGAGAGATCAACAGTTACATGTGCTGCGGGCACAAGAGACTGCACAAATACAAAACAAGCATCAGAGTTCAATGAGACAAGAACGTACTGCTGTTGAGTCAGCCCTTAAAATAGCTGTTTGTCACACTGTCCACTCTGGTTTGCGTGCGACATTGTGTTCTTTCAGCTCGCTCAGATGAAAGTTTGTGTTTGCTTAGAAACACAATGGTTATTCCCTGCCTTTTTTATGTAACAGCAAGTGAGGAAAAACAGAATACTGTAGTAGGCCGTGGGAATCTTGGAACCGACCCAGAACGTTTAATAATAGGTGTTGTGGAGAAGGTGCGCCATTCAACGGAGTAAATAGGTCTAGTTTGTGTGTGTGTGTGTGTTTTTTTTTTGTTGTTTTTTTCAACCATCCACTAAACCATAGCATGTTGTCTTTTTATTGTGCATCTTAGGTTGGGCTCTGAAATCGAAGACCTCATTCAGCAGAAATTCCCCAGTGCTCCTCCTCGGAAAATGCTACCATTTTAAGGCTGAAGGTATTCTGCACGCGCAAAAACTCATGCAATTAAAGTAAAGCACTTCTACACACTGACTGATCCCCTGTAATGCCATTCACATGCAAACATATCCAAAGGCTTGGCATCTGTCCAGGCTTATGGGGTCTTGTGAGGACATAAACACACAAAGTGAAACACTTCACTCTGTTGATCATATTTGGACCACAAATGATGATGACAAAGCAGTCTAGCACCAGTATTAACTGTTAACTATTAAATAAGAAGTCATTGTCTCAGTAGTTATTGTCAGACAAGCACTTTGCATGCAGTTAGTAGTAAGCATCTCTCACAAATACTTGTGTCGATGTTTTTTTTTTTTTTTTTGTTACAGCCCTATAAATAAATTCCCAGAAAATAAAAAATGTCCACTATGCACTTATTTGACTTGACAGGAGACACATGCTTATGCATTAGGTCCAAAACAGAAATAGTGATAGGAATCTGAAAATGAATAATACGTTATTCATTTGTGCCAGTAGATTTATCTTCTCCACAGGACACAAGATGGAAAAAAGTGTTAACTGCAGATCCTGAGTTGATCACATGTCATTCGTTTGCCTCAGATGACGACAGTCCTACAGAAGCCTGCGATGGCGCCTCTGATGAAGACTTCATCATGGGGAACGTGGAGGACTTCCGCAAGGACTTTGCGTCCCGAGTGTGGCTCACCTACAGGGAGGAGTTCCCTCCCCTGCCCGGCTCCACCCTGACCTCCGACTGCGGCTGGGGCTGCATGCTGAGAGCCGGGCAGATGATGCTGGCTCAGGCACTGATTCTGCACTTCCTGGGCAGAGGTGAGTGGAGTGATGCTGTTTCAGTGAAACCCTCGCAGTGATCTAACACGATTGCCAAACGAGGAGCCTTCTCAGTTCAAAGTCACATTTCCTGTGAATGCTAGATTGTTTCAGCATTTCGGGCCTCTAAAATTATTTATTTAACAATTTGAGAAGAGAAGAATCATTTTGGTTTAACTGCTTTTGACTTCTAGGCATATTAAACCACTGACGAGGGGTCACACACAGACATGTCGTTTGTTTCGCAGGTCAAAAGGGTTGGGACCCCCTGCTCTAAAAGTGAAAAATAGGTGCTTGCGGCTGATTTGGATCCGTGGACTAGTTGGGGAATTTTTGTTGTGAAAATGGAAAACAGTATATCTGCATTCTTATACAACTGTTGAAGTGCCTTTGGCCGAGAGGGGACGCTGCTTACAGCCTGCTGCTCTCAGGTGTTCGTTTTTGAAACTACAGTATATGAATGTGGAGATGGACAAATTAGCCAGCCGGTAAACTGCAGCAGCTGAAGATGTGGGCAACATAAAGAATGTGGTTATAAAGAAAGTGCAACCGTAAATTAAGACTAGAGATCATTTTCGATGGGGTCGGATACCGTAGGCATTTTTGGAACAGTGCAACTGTGTCTCGTGTTGAGTTTCTTTTATTTCCTTTCAGTTCAGTATCTCTTTCGTGGCCACTTTCTGAGAGTTTCCTCATTCTCAACCCAGAAGTGAAAGTTTAATGTGAGTTGATGCGAGGCATTTAAAAGGAGTGACTTCCTCTTATCTTTGTCAGATCTATTGTCTCTGAAGTGTCCTAGACTTTATGGGTCCACATAATGAGATGACTGCCAGTTTAATGCAGCCATTTAGAAAACAATATTTAAATCTTGTTCTTCTGACAAATCTAAAATATGTCACTAATGAAATATTTCTCTATAAAATGACTAATGGCCACTTAAGGATATTTATTGATCAATTTCACTTTGATTCACTTTTGGATCAAGGTCATTTTGTTAATGCTTTAGACTCTACTCTGGCCCATTTTATAGCCCGGGCCACTCCCTTTCTCTCCGCCTTCAGCTCCCACCCTGTTTGTAAGGCTAAGGCACGTTAAAGTGAAATACTGGGACACTCAAACTTATAATTGAACAGAATGACACCTATTCTGAGGCGCACAAGGTTCTGTCTGTTTAAGGCAAAAACCTTTTAATTTCACAAGTTCTGAAAGACTTTTTGTTCTCAATGGTGATCCTCTAAATGGAACTTTAATGTGTTGAATGATCGGGTTCAGAGATCCTGGTCCTTTATTGTCCATCACTGATATCAGGTTTTGAAAACAAGTAGGCTTTTCTTGCACTACGAGTAAGACCTTGATTTTATGTATCAATCTATTAATCTATTTTCTGTGTTGTCATGTGACATTTGTTTTGAGCCTATCACGTCCTATCTCTTTAATTTCCTTCAATATTTTGTATTAAATCTCATCTCGAGAGTGTATTAAGTTTTGTCAAAGGAGAAAGCTGCCGCCACCTCTTCTAAAGAATTTGAGCAATTCTTAAATGTTATGTATTCATCTCAAACTTATAAGAAACTGTTGTCTTGATTGTTGATTTCTTGCTTGACGCCTTCATCATCGAGCATAAATATTTAACATTTAATATAATATGTCAAATAATCCTTTTAAAATTTGTATCCACAGAAATATAGGATATTGATCTTCCTAGGCGACTTTACAACTTTTACTTTTCCACAGACTGGACCTGGTCGGAGGCCCTGATGCTCCAGCCTTTAGACACAGAGACGTGGACTACCACTGCAGCCAAGCGTCTGGTGGCCTCTCTGGAGGCTTCTCTGCAAGGTTCCCCCAGGCCCCCCGACCATGGCTCACCACCCACGCACCAAGCCCAGGCCCCGGGATCTGCAGAGGAGGCAGATGCACATTTGAAAGAGATGTACCACAGCACTCTGGTATCCTGGTTTGGGGACAGCCCCTCGTCTCAGTTAGGCCTCCACAGGCTGATCCGCGTGGGCCTGGCAATGGGGAAACAGGCAGGGGACTGGTATGGGCCTGCTGTGGTGGCACACATCCTCAAGTAAGTCTAGAAAGTTTCATTTGAGAGGAACCTCAATGTTAAACCTTGCATGTCGCATGCACCCCACTTCTGGCTTTGATCACATAATCATTTTTTTTACTCTTTAGGGCACAACAATAACAATTCTTTTTTTAAATTGATGAATCCACAGATTATGTTTTTTGGGCAATCATATTAATTTGATCAATCATATCAACAGATGCACTGTCACCAGTTAACTCATTAAATCAGTAACGTCACTGTTTGTAAGTTCATGGTAATATACTGTATGTATCCCCGATGCCTACGTAGCTTAAGCTCTGCACGTAAACTTTTAAAAACCCTCTCTCTCTCTCTCTCTCTCTCTCTCTCTCTCTCTCTCTCTCTCTCTCTCTCTCTCTCGCTCTCTCTCGCTCTCTCTCTCTCTCTCTCTCTCTCTCTCTTTCCCTCCTTCCCTCCTCTCTCTCTCTCTCTCTCTCTCTCTCTCTCTCTCTCTCACTCTCTCTGGCTCCTCTCTCTTTCCCTCCTCTGTCTCTCTCTTAGGAAAGCTGTCGAGGAAGCGATGGACCCTGGCTTGGCGGGTATAACTGCTTATGTCTCCCAGGACTGCACAGGTATGAAAGATGAGGCTGCCGTTGGATGCTGGGCACAACGCCCAAACTGACCCTTCTTTTTCCACCATCTCTCTGCTGCTGGGAGACTATGGAGCTGCTTAGAAGGGTGACGGGAGTCTCACTGTGTCTATTCCCGCAACAAACACATCCACTACAAAGTATCTATACCGTCCCACTCCAGCCTCTCTTTAACCCCAATGACTTGGGTTTCGATTCATGTTTGTCTTAGTAGCCAGAGCAGGAGGTAGCTGCAGCAAGTGTCTTGGTGTGTGTTCACTTCTCAAAATGTGAGGCTTTGCTACTTTTCTCTGTTTTATATCACCGTAAATGTAATAGGGACTTGGAGACGTTACCTTGGGCTCTAATAAATTGTTATGGACATTTCACACTCTTTCCTGACGCATTAGAGATTAAGCCATTCAATAAGTAATTGTAAAAGTAACAGGTCAACCAATAATGAAAATGGTTGCAGCCCTAGATGGATTAAACCAAAACAATTGGGTAACAATAGAGATAAGGTGGTTGCTATTGATTTTAAAAGACTGTGTAAAAAAATACTGTGGAATATCGTAGTAAGATGGAGTGACATTTATAATACCTGTAACAAACTCTTACTGGCATATGGATAAAATATGAATATATCAGGACACATTTGTTGACAATTATGAGAAAGAAGAACTTTATAACTAAAAGGCAAAATCCTAATTGTAAAGACACCATCCTCATACTTCAAAAACCAGGAATGGCTACAAAAGTACAGGACTGGGAGCCTGATGAACAGACAGAATTGCTGATAGATTGACAGACAGGGCAGACATGGAGACAGACAAATGACCTTTGTGTTATTGATCCTCCATAGTGTACAGCGCCGATGTCATCGATAGCCACAGGGCACCCAGAGCAGGGCAGGCCTCTCCTGAGAGGTCAGACGGCCCTCCCTCCCCGCGGAGCGACCGACCAATGTCTGTCCCCACCCAGTCAGACAGCCGGGCCGTCATCATCCTCGTCCCTGTGCGGCTGGGAGGGGAGAAGACAAACCCTGAGTATTTTAACTTTGCAAAGGTGAGCGGTACAGAGGTAGTTTTAAGGACTCTCTTTTAGTCAGATGATTTGATCTTGTGGTGTTTGATCACATGGTTTTACATGATAAATAGGAAGTGGTCGCTGTGGGGAGTGGTGAGTTAAATATCTGTTTTACTGATGTTTAATTTTAGTAAAATGAGTTAAATAAATCTAGTATGTGGCTCCTAGTCAGATTTACTTTGTATTTCTCTGTCCTTCTCTCTGCACTTAGAGCATACTGAGTCTGGAGTACTGCATAGGCATCATCGGAGGGAAGCCCAAACAGGCCTGCTACTTTGTAGGATTTCAAGGTTAGTGGTAGCGTAATGCAAAACGGAGAAAGACACACAGAGAGAGGTCGGTGTGAATAGCAGATTATTTTGCATAATATACCCTTCTTATGTGAAGAGACAAAGTAAGTTAATGTATTCCTGTTTGCGTGAGGAAAACGGAGAGGAGTGGAGGTGGAAGCAAGTGAAGCAGGGCTTACTTTATTCTCTCTGACCCATCAAAGCCTCACCCATTTATCACAAGTAAACCTCCCAAGTTGTGAGCTGTAATTGATTTCCATAGGAGGCATGCATTAAATTTCATCCGGGCCCCAAAGTGAGCCACTCTTCATCACCTTCAGGAGCCAGGAGGAACCTTCAGTTGTACATCTTGGCAGTCAATATTTACGCATTTACATTTTACCAATTTGAAATACAGTGGTGGATGATGTCTAAATGACAAGCAATACATTCTCCCTGCCAAGGCGCAGCTCAGCGCAGCATTTATCATATGCAAATGGTCCAATATAATTGCGTGTTTGTAAAAGTAATTCCCCCACACAAAAATTAAATGACAACCTCTTTTTTTGTGGGTGTAAAGAATGTGCTTGTACAAACGCATCTGATTATGCAGAATTTAATCCACCCTGGTGGATATTAAAAAGCAACAACCTTCTGGGAGGCATATTTGACGCACACAAGCCTAACAGTAGCCCGAGCGGGTGACTTTGAGCTACTCTGCATAGAAATTGGAGAGCAGCGCGTTTTTGTAATAATCCGATGTTTTTGAATAACTTGTCTTTTGTTTTGTCCTTGCAGATGACAGCTTGATTTACATGGACCCTCATTACTGTCAGTCTTTTGTGGATGTCAGCACCAGCGATTTCCCTCTCCAGGTAATGTGAAATTACACAGACGAGCTGACTGGGGCCCCAGTAATGTGAATTTAATAGTTTCTGTTAGTACTTAAGGGTATGAATCTTAAAGCAGCCCTCGGCCCAATTACCGAGTCCCTATCTGCTGATTTATTTGCTGCTCAGATGTGTGAAGCTGCCACTTAAGAGAAATACGGCAAATACCGGATCAGGTACTGTGAGCCTGAATATTTCAGGACCCATACATAAGAATCAGCACACAGCACGGTATAGCAACTTTGTTTTATGCTTTTGCATGCAGTGGTATACAATGTGACAACGCACCAGAGTTATAAACTTATGGATGCTGTGACAGCAGATAAATAGGATTTCATTCATCAAATGACGCAGAATACGTCTTATTCGCTGTTGACGCTGCCACGGAGTGTACGTATGCCCCGCAGTTGTTGTATTTTTTCTCTCTTTGTCTAGTCATATCATTGCCCCTCACCAAAGAAGATGCCTTTCAGCAAGATGGACCCGAGCTGCACCATAGGTTTCTACTCCAGAAGTGTTCAAGACTACGAGAGAATCAGACAAGAGCTGTCTAAGGTAGTGAATAGTACTGCCTCAGTACTTAAAAAAGCACTTAAAAACCACTGCCAGCATTTCACTATTATTATTATTATTATTATTATTATTATTATAAAGCTACATTCATTCTGTTTTGTTCCCTGAAAATATGTGGTCAGTGTGATAAAAGTTGACCACTAGGTGGCACCATTTAGCCATGAATGTGACTGAGTTCTTGCTTTGCTTCCCAGTCAACATGTTGGGTAGATGTTGTAAACCAGAGTCTGCCCTGCCTGCTCTTTAAGCCTATCAAGCTTCTACTTAGAGGACTCTATAGAAATTATATTAAAATGAATGTACTGTAATTTCTCTGGTGGCAACATAAGACAGAACAGATAAGGTGCGATGAGGGGAAAAAGCGATGAAATTCAAAGCAAACTGTTGTGAAATGTGCAGTGCGGTGTGACACCAGCACTAACTCTGGTCTGTTGTTGTTCCAGGTGCTGCAGCCGTCAGCCAAGGAGAAATACCCAGCGTTCACTTTCGTGCAAGGTCACGGCAGAGATTACGACCTGTCGGCCGGCCTGACCCCGGAGAAGAGGGAATGGCCCTTCATCCGTGACGCGCGGAGGACGGTCACCACTGCCGGGGACTTTGTGCTGCTTTGACAGCGCTGTTTAAAAGAGTACTGACAGGGAGCTTCTTCTTCTGTTAATGAGTCCAACTGCATTATATCCAACACCTCGTGTCTGAGCCTGTTGTGACAATGAATGGTTATGGAACTTTTTTTTTTTCTCTTTTTTTTTTAACAGTAATTCAGTTTATATGTCCTGGAAACTTTGCTGGTGCTGAGCAATTTTTGCCCAAACTGTTATTAACTGATATTTGTTGCCTGGCAATGTGTGCTTGCTGAACATTTTGTCGGGAAGCCTTGGGACATTGTTTTGGTGCTCTGCTTAATTTAATGACCCAACATTTTTTTTATATATTCATCTAGAGAAGAGGAACACTATTCATGTTGCACCATTATTTGTAATTTTATGGACTTTAGACAAGCTGTTGATAGCGCCAATATCAACACACCAGATTTTGGGAGATTTGGTGTAGGACTTTCTTTTGCACCTTGCATCATGTCGTTTGTAACTCCCTTGTCGACGTGCTCTCAAGGCTAACATTGTCACAGAGCAGCAGTAACCATGACTAAAATCAGTGTTGGTGCACTTTAAAATCTTTTCACAGGGTTACACCTACAGTATTTTCTTACAGTGTGGTTAGCACTGGCCTAAGCGGAGTATAAAGCCTGAATTAATATGGGCTAAGGGCTCTCTGAAAATTGAGCCAAGGAACTTTTCCAAATTTCTCTGCCTAAAACATTTCGTCAGACCAGATGGATTCCTCGCCTGCCTGAGACACCTCAACAACAGAAGCATATGGAACACTTTCTTCATAATGCCGCCATACATGTGTTGTGTGATGATATTTTATGTTTGCTTGCCGTAGTGTGTTTTTGAGTGGTATTCATTTAGAGCTATGCATCACAGCGTAAGTGACCGGTGGAGAGGTGGAGAGTCACTAAGCACTTTCCGTCATGAAATTACTCTTTACAGTAGAACTCTTTGGATGTAAAAGTATTTACTGTATTTGTCTCACACCCATTTTAAAACCACAGCTGAAGTCAAAACATAAAAGCTCACTCTTAAGTCAGATTCAGGGAATTACAATATATAGGGTAGTATAGCTGAATTCATTTGGAGTAGCAATCTACACCACAGAAAGAAATCAAAGGGAAGTGCTTCATTAACCTTCCAAATCAATATTATTTGTAGAAGCTGTGTGCAATTAACAATTTTGGCCTATTATCTCAATGCATTTCTGTGAGGTATTTTTTCATACAAAAGGGATTCTCTAACATTTCATGTTATGTCTCTATATTTGCTACTTTTTTTCTACTCTCCAGCAGTGAGACTGAATGATCTATGGCTGGTCTTACGAATCACTTTCACAGTAACTACACCTAGACGTGAAGAAGTGCACGGCACTTTGATTTATTCACTTACAAAGTGTGTCTGTAAAATGTTTTAACATTGCCAGGCAAAAGTGTTGACTTGAAAAGTTGAATAAAGTCAACATATTTGACTTTCCTAATCGGTCTGCTTCTTTCGGGTCCACTTGAAGAATTTGAAGCGACTCTAGTAGAATAAAAAAAAAAAAAAAAAAATAGTTTGCTTCACTTTCAGTGCTAGATACAAACCTCGGTGGTGTGTTGAAATGTATTCAATCCCGTTCTCTCCCAGTCAAATGTAGTAGATTAAAACTAATCGTACGTGCTAAACATCTCTACAGCCCATTAACCATGGACCGGAAAAAATGTGACCCAGTGACACTGGCGGCAATTGTGTTCCTCTGTGGAGGAAAAGAAAATATCCTTGTGTGCAAAGCTCTGTTACCATGGATAATCTATGTGTTGCCCCCTTAGTTTGAGCTATGCCGGACTGTTTTCCTGTACAATACAAATTCTTGTATTATGATGAGCGTTGCTTTTTAAAGGAGGAAAGAACTGTCCCTTCTGTGAGGGAGCCAGGGCAAGGGTGAGGATGGATGGACCGAGTGGAAGAAGAATCCCTCATCTGTTCCCTTCTCTACCATGGAGAAGCAATGGCAAAACACATAAAGGCATCATTTAGACCCCCCCGTCTGATCTGTGTGTTCGTCCATGTCTTTTTTTCTTTTTTTTTTGTGGACAGCCGACCGGCTGTGTGGACAGAGCGGGAACATCAAGTATGCAGGAGCAAAGGACTAGCGACATTCTCCAAGTTTGGAAGATGGAAAGGAAGAGGAAGGGTTGAATGGACAGGAGGGAGGGGATGGGACATTTGGGGATTTTTTTTTGTCAGAAACATGAAAGAGCATTTGTGCTGGGGGGCATGCAGCGCTCTGAGGGTTGACTGTGTTCTCCATGTATTTACAGGGGATGTATGAATATTTGATTAATGAGTCACAGGCTCGGGGGAAATGCAATAAGCCAGTGGTGGCTTTACAAAGCAAGCCGATCACACACACACACACACACACACACACACACAGACACCATGCCCTCCTGTTTAACACAGCTGCCTAAAGTGTCATTGACATTGCAGATTCCTGAAAATCTAATCTGCAGCCGAGCAAATTCCTCACAAAGAGGGAGTCCATGAGAGTCATTCCTCTGTTCCACAGATGGATGGGGGGGGGGTTGCACATAAAGACTCAGACGCCCAATAAAGATTTTATTTTGGTGTCATCCACAGGAAGAAATCCTGGAGCAGTCCTTAGAGGGATCAACAGGGAAGGGGATCGAGTAAGGCCTCAGATCACACCTGTATTTGGAATAAAGCCCTGATTAGGTCCAGTCCTACATCCTTCACTGGGACAAGGAGACCTTTGGGAGTATTCGCTAAAGGCATTTAGGTTGCGCTCTTAGATGTTATCCTCAATAAAACGGAGTGCAAAAAAACATTTCCTATCACCTTTTTTCATTTTCAGTGAAATGTAGGATGTAATGAGACATTTTGAGTTAATTTGTCAACAACTTTAAAGTCTTCAGGACGTAGCTGGAAAAACAACACTGATCCCTCAGTATGAGTGCATGTAATCCAGGATGAATTTTACTGTGAGATTAATGGTATGGACATGTATAATGCAAGAAGGTGCTTCTTAATGCGTTACTTCCCTGCCAGGCCTATGGAAGCTACACATATTCCCAGTGCTGACTGGGGCGTCTCATGCACACACTGTCAACGTATAAAACAATTCTCTTTTCCATGACAATATAATCAAATTTGTGTCATTTAGCTGTACTGAAGAAGATGACTCTGACACACACACAAAGTGCTCTTTTCTATTCCTTCTAACCCCGTGGTTCTCAGGATCTCCTCCAGCCGGGATCCGACCATGATGGATGACGCTGAGAACATCTAGGAGAATTAGATTTAACAAAAAGGGAAAGACAGTGTGTGTGTGTGTGTGTGTGTGTGTGTGTGTGTGTGTGTGTGTGAGTGTAAATGTGTGTGATGCTGCGTGGATGTTAAAAAGCTAAAAAGTGAAGTGTCCGGCCTTTTCCATTCATAGGTAGTGTGTAAATTTATATGGATGAGTGTGTAGTTTACACATGTACGGCCTGTGTGTAAGTCATTCTAAATCTTAGGTGTCACACTGCCTCCCTGTCTTCACACCAGGTGCAGGGGTGCTAGATTTATACCCAGTAGCCCTTGCCCACCCTTGTGGAATGCCATGCATCTTCAAACAGGTACTTCACTTTGAAATCTCATCTCGGCGTGATATCTCTAGGCGGCTAAATATATCCGGCTCCCGGATCCCGCAGCCGCCGGAGCGTAAATACCGCCTGCGCTGCATCGGGCTGCATTCAGAGTCTCAAGTCTGTCCACGCAACTGTCCACTTGTCTCCACCCATCTCCTTCTACCAACTCATCCCCCATCTATCCTGTTCACAGGAGCTCCTGGAGAAATGCTGAGGCATTGCATGCCTCGCACAACTCTTCTGGGTAGAAGCCAGACACATGTCATGATGCTGTGATTAATCATCAGCACGCAGGGTGTGAGCATGACCTACAGTACATATTAGGTCAAAGGTTACCCAACCTTTTTCACCCCAGGAATCAAACAGGAGAAACATATTCTCAGCCTAAATAAAACTGATTTTCTTGTAACGTATCCTTTTAAAGAGCCACAAGTGCGTAAATGTTCGTACGTTGAAATGTTCGTACCCTATTCCTAATAAATATGGCGGCAGGAAGTACGTGCTCTTCCAATAAACCACAGACTCATGATAGGATATTCATTGACTTTCAGTGGATTCATATTGTTGATATTACTTTACTTTTACTTGTTTGGCAAAATAAGACATTTTAATAATTATTACGCAATGGTTCACTTGTTTAAATAATTATGGTTCAGAAATCAAAAGTTTGAATATGACACGACAACTTTACTGGAAGATGGCAAACTACTGTGAAATAGCAACTTTAGGCCCAATAAGAGCGTCTTCTGAGTTGAATCAATCAATTACTATTAAAGATCCCCTCCAGACATGTATCAAAATATATAGACAAAGGCTTGGAACAATAATGTGTGTCTGATAAGTACAATTTCCACATTAAAATCCTTAAAAAGGCATCTACTCCTTCTAGCTCATCCAGAATCGAAGAATATGCAAAATTTGTTAATTTCTAAGGTTTTCCTTCTGGACACAAGAGGTCTCCTACTTCACTGTAAAGTCCATTCTCAGTGTACAGTATAAGTTGAATAATGGAACAGGATTGGCTTCCAAACTATTTGTGATGTCACAAATAATGCTTGTCGGCCCCGCCCCTTAAAAAAAAAATCAATTTTCAATGAGCGCACAGAAACTTTCCGCTTTCTGCAGATGAATGTGAAAACCTTTCAAAGAAAGCCTGCTTTGCTTTACTTGACTGAAACAATGCAGCAAAAGAGGAGGCTGAATTTGCTTTTCACTGTGTTTAGTGTGCATCAGAGTCTTCCTCTCTCCCCACCGAGAGGGGTGTACGATGGCAGAGGCCCAAAGCAAAGCTCCTCACCTTGCGTTGGCTAACCTCGTCCGGCTGTGACAACAAGAAGGGCACTGGAGTTAACATTTAGATAACGGATGTGTGTGCCGCTTTCGATTTCCATTCCTGGTGACAGGGCATCTTAGGAGCACATCACGGTTTGTGTTTGTGTGTGTGTGTGTGTGTATGTGTGTTGGGGGTGGGGGCGGGGGCACTCCTGTGTTTCCTGCATCTCAGGGGTGATGTGGAGGAACGCCGAAATTCCTCATTCTGCTGTCCTCTGAGGCATGGCCGGCCCTCTGTCAGCTTTTACTAACCAGATGCATCCGAAACACGCACCCAGGCTGAAGGCAGGGGATATTGCCTGCTGTGTAGCTGTCGACTTGTTTCTTATTGCGTGCCTGTGTTGAGCAGGGTGGCAAGTGTGTTGTGCACATGTGCGAATGGGCGGGTGGAGGTTAGGAGGGTGTCAGCCTGTCTGTGTGTGTAAATGTGTGTGGCAGGACATGCTATGAATTTCGGAGTGTGTCTCATCCACCACACACACACACACACACACACACACACACCATAAGTCTTAGCTCTACCTGACTCTTGGATTGTAACTAGCATCAGTCTCTGCGACACTGTGGCCTGTACGTTTTGTCCGGTTAGTATTCCCCTCTGCCTAATGACACTGAGTGTGTACGTGTGTGACAGAGAGATAAATCCAGGGAGAAAAAGTGAGAGAAAGCCTCTTTTGGCTTTTTTTCTCTTCTGTGTGTGCATATGTCAGAGTGTGTGTCTGTGTGTGTGTGTGTGTGTGTGTGTGTGAAAGATCTCCTCCATCCTGCAGATTTGTGTCTGTGTGTGATACTTTGCAATCTCATCTCCATCTAAAACTCCTGCAGGCCCTGTGCACCATTATCACGCAGTTGCAATAAAACCCACAGTAATTAAAGGGGATCTGGCTGTAATTGCCTCAGTGAATCAACTTAATCAGCACCTGTGCTCACAGTCAACCTAATGGTGCAATCTAACCTTTTAATACCCCAGAAATTAGAATTGTAAAAAATTATACACCTGATAATCATTCTGTATTTTGAAACTCTTGAGTGGACAATGAGTGGACCATTGTCCAAGGCAAATATTAAAGCTGCAGTCTGCTGAGTGCGCTGAGAGTGTGTGTGTGTGTGTGTGTGTGTGTGTGCGAGTGAGTAAGAGAGAGAGTGAGAGAGGGGAAGAAATGTCAGGATGATGACAACTAAGTGTTCATATTGGAAATGAAACGATTAGTCGACTAATCCATTAGTCGAGCAGCAGAAATTGAATTGGCGATGAATTGTTTGAATCATTTTTAGGGAAAATGTCAAAGATTTACTGGCTCTAGTTTCTTAGTCTTTGATGATAGTAAACTGAACATATTTGGGTTTTCGACTGTTGGTCAGACAAAATAAGCAATTTCGGCGTTGGCTTTGTTTCACTATTTTCTGATGTCTTATGGATCAAGCAATTAATAAGGAATAAAAATCATCTGTAGATAATTCCATAATGACAATAATAGAATAATCTGCAGCCCTTGTTCATTTGCTGATAGCTGACGCCAAAAAGTTGCATACAGGGAGCAGGAACTGAAGGCATGGTCAGTCGTTCACAATCACACCTTGTATATAAGCTTAGCTAATGAATGAATGAATCTCACAATACTGTTGTGGCCCCGTCACACTTTTAGAACAGCGAAATGACAGACTGCAATCAGCGGGTTAGCTTGCGGGTAGTAAATTCAAGCTGTGCTTTCATGTTGAGTTCAACTTTTACACGCTAATTTAACTGCAAACCCCCTTGACAGAGCTGACCTTCAAGGGAATGGAGAGAACTGGAGAGTCCAAAAGGGAGGAGCTATCACGTTAGCTGCGTCACAGCATTCGATTTTATGTAACCCTCCTCTGTTTGAGTATAAGCTGCTCCACAAAACAGATGCAGGATGCATGGTGCAACACTCAGTTGTGAAACGGGATTGGATGGCACAAAAACATTCCCTTGAATCGGCTGTGTTAACTTGTCAGATCAGAGCCTAGTAGTTGTCACCGTGTCACTAAACTGTTGGTGCAACTTATTTTGCAAAGACGCAGGAACGAATTTCACTGTGCCAATTCTTGGATGGACCAGATGCTTCAACTGAAAACCCCCTCCAGTAGGACTTTCTCAGTGTAGACATATTGACTTGTCTCATTGCAAGTAAAGCACAGGTGGAGCTAATAACATTGATGATGGCTCTGTTCCATTTGAGCGTATTGGTAAGCCATGACAAGTAGCCGGCATGCATAACAGCAAGGCCCAGGAACTGGAACGCCTGCAGTCACTTTAATGAGGCCTGCTAATTATGTTCTGATCTTCAGGCCTGTTGTTGGTTATAATGTACAGGTTATAGTATTAACCAGCCATAGCCTCTTTTTTTTTATTTTTTTATAATGAGGTAGCTTAGTCCTTTTTAATTCCAGTGTTTTTGCTGTCAAACTGGTTGGAGTTGACTATAAACAATGTTCACACATTGGGGGTGTACTGATGGCCAAGTGGTTGAGACGCATACCATATAACTGTAATGTCCCTGTTTGATTTTAGCCAAGGACCCTTGCTGAATGTCGTACCACTCTCTGGCTTTCCATGTTTCCCATACTGTACTCACTTATATGTTACTATTAAAAAAAGGGCTCACATTTTCCCCACACTGGACAGCAGTGATTCAGCAGATATAAGCAGGTATCAGGTTTAAAACGGCTCTATGGACTATAGTCTATGTGGTACAAATTTATAAGGCTCTAGATCTAAATATAGTTTGTAAGGTATGGTAGTTGTAGCCTGACATCTGTGTTTGGAAGGAGCACATGGGCAGATTATTTCCTCCTGGTGGTGATTTGAACTCCGTTAAGTGTGGTGTGTGAAAGAGGTGTTCCGCAACAACAGACGTAGATTTCAGTGCACGCAGTGTGCGCTATCAAACAATACAATAACAACCAGGAGAAAAAACACAGATAACGACACGGCTAAAATCATGAATAAATTAGTACGCCCATTACTCTTGCCCTGCTGGGCCCACGGCCTCATTGAAATATAGGTCTTTTCAACACATATACCTAATATACTAAAAAAGAACATTTAAAATGATTCAGTGGCTTGTGTGAACACATTAATTTTCAGTACTAAAAATATATTTTTAAGCAGGTCTTGGGCCCTACTTCTTCCTTGTGTGGAATGCATAATGGATTCCTATGTAATCCATTATGGCTGCTGAGGGAGCGGGAGATAAAGAGTCTTCAGCAGCAGCCACCCGGGGTTGTTCTTCTTTAAATGAAGTTTTAATAAAGAACGACGGAGAGGCTGTACAAGGTCAATTATCAGACTTTGCCCATCCTCTGATACTGTTCTCAGATCCCTGTGCTTAGTTAACCATAATAGCTGTCAGTCATAGCCTACTGATCTACACGTAAAAACGTCAGACGCCCAGACGAAGGCTGAACCTATCTATCCAACGCCTCTGTCGCTGTACGTTTACTGTTGACTATTTTTCGTCCTGACTGGCACATAAGGTCGCCACTGTCACAGACAGGCAAATCAGGAGAGCTGACTGTGGTCGCCATTCATTTGTCAGTGCCCTCGTTGAGGAGGATATCTCTTTATGCATCAAGAATACGTTAAAAATCACTGGGGGGAAGAGGTGGAGATATTAATTTCATCTGTCCGGGTGCTCGCTCACCGTTGAAAGTTGAAAGGCCCCTCAACCCATCTCAAAGAGTGAGGTGGATTTAATGTACAGGGTGCTTATGAATACACTTATGTATTCATTTGAGCAATAAACGCCGGGCTGGGTCCCACACAGAAAAACAAACTGCCTAGCTTCCGGCAGCCGTTTTAATTAAATGCCATGGATTGTCAAATTTATCGATCCCCCCCCTCCCCTGACACAAGCCTGAAGGATGTCCTGTGCCATTTCCATATCTTTAGCAGCTTGTCCTGCTAATGTGAGGTGAGGGATGGAAGGAGATGGAGGTCTGCATGGCTAAATTGGACCTGGCTCGCACAGCGTGGAGCTGAGGGACGGAGCAGGGTGTAAATGGATGTAGATAGGCTAAAGGGGGGGGGGGGTTGTTGCACATGTCCTGGAGCGATAGCCTCAGTGCTGTAGTGAGGCCTCACTCTTGCTCTCCCCCTCTCAGAGCAGATCTGTGTACAGATGGGTGTCTGACAGGCCTACAGCTGTTCTCCTAATTGTTCATTAAGTGTTCTATTGATTCCCTTATTTCGAGTACATGTGTCTTTCAGCCGCTGCTCTCCATGTGAAGTGGCAGACACACACATGCCACACACACACACACACACACACTCACACCTACACACGCCAAGATGACAGGGTCGGCTGATGCTGAAAATGCGAGCTGCCACTTCTAATCCAGGCCTCCTCTCTCTGCAGGGTCCGGCAGGGCCTCGAAAGCAGTGCCGCGCTTGACGCACTAGGCTTTTATTTTCCAAACTTTTAGCATCAATCAATTAAAGTGCTGGCAGCAGCATGGAAAAATGTTTAATTCCTTGTTAAGCGGCAGCAGCCTCAGATTGCACCTGGCTGATAAGGGAGCTTGTGTGAGTCTATTAGATACTGATACTCGTGCCCGATTACTCGGGGAGGGTGCAAGCTTTATTTAGGCAGAAAATGATCAAGATGGGGAGAGGGGAGAAACTCGAAGCAGTTTTTTTTTTATCAGTCACAATCATCTTCTATTGTGCATTATGGCATTCAGTGGGAGCAGCTCTCACCCTGATCCACATTTAATCTGCATGCAGAGTTGATAAAAACCCTGCCATGGCCTGTGCTCTGGCATAAATCCTCTTTGTAAAAAATAGGTTAAGATAAAAAATTATTCAAATTTCCATATGGAACTGTGCATGACAGTCACTTGTTCTCAGTAGCCTACCTTTGACAAAGTCATCCAGGGCTATCCTACTATATCCCCCTGACACATTGAAAGAACTAAATATGAGGTGGAAAAATCAGGCGAAACCTGAGGTTATAGCGGCGGAGTTTGGACATGCAGAGCACGTAGAGAAGAAGGCAATTTGTTTCGGCGCTTTTATGAATTTATAGAAAATGCAGCAAATAGAAAGGGTAGTATTATATGGACTGGTCAGCGCTAAAGGGAGAAAAATCACCAGACAAACTGTAACCATTTCTCTTTTTCCCCCTTTGTTCTAAGCCCCACAATTTGGCTTTCAAATTGGACTTAGCGCTTCAGTGAGTCAAGTCATATACTCCCAGCCCTGGTGGTCGTCTCCATTTCTTGGGCGAGGAAATTCTGTCGGCCCTCCTGCGTTGAGCGGAGTGATAATGTTCTCTGTAAAACACAATCAGTCACCTCCCTCCTTGCCTTTGTATAAGCCTCGAGGACCCCCAATCAATACTGGCTGGCTGGGTGACTTATCATCGTCGGCCGGCCGCAGAGCTGAGCTGAGCTGAGCTGAGCTGAGCCGAGAGGGGCAGCAGACAGTGGGCTGCATCCTGATGCAGACGTGAGGTGAGGCCTGTTAGTGACCTGCCCGCCAGGCAGTGACCAATTTGTTATGAGTCAACACGGGGAAAAATCTCTTTGAGACGGCATACACACTGGATATTTATACCATTTCAGCCCGGAATCCAAGATAATGTATAATAGTGTAAGTATTATAGTGTAGAGTAATAGTGTGTCAGGACACTAATATTTGTTTTTCTGGAGACAAAAGTTTCTCTTTGAAAAGATTTTACAGAAGAATGTCCATGCAAATAGTTTAAAGTTTGAAATGTATACAAATTTGATAGAATTCTTGATTCTATATCACAACAGGCTGAAAAACATGGTAATGTGTTGACATTATAGTCAACAAATAACGGTGTAATTATGTGATAAGTCTGGGGGGGAATAAATTATGGCTAATAATAACATAGATATTTACGAGGGACTTGAAAATTAATTATGGCAAGCTTCTTTTTTAATTCAACATTATTGAATAATTAAGCAGCATTATAAAGTGGTTACAGAGAACAGTTGGGGGAACGATAATATGATTATAGCAGGACAAAACAAGTGTCAAGTGTAAAAATTGTGGAGCAAGCCTATTTTAGGAGGAGTGGCCTGACAGTGTTTGGCCCATTTTTTGCTCATGCCATACCAGGAAGACATGTGCATCCATCTGACTTTTAAAACAGACGCTGAAGACGGTGAACCAGAGGCTCTGATCCTTTTTTGTTGTGGATGTTTGGCATTGAATATGCATCCAAATTATTTTTTGCTTGGCAGCAATATTGGTCCAATATTTGCCTAATATACTGGACCTCGGTGATAAAAGAGTTTCCAAACCAATCTGAAGACATTATTTAACTATTCCTTCCGGACTGCAATTATCCAAGCGCCATTGTCCAATTCAGTTCAAGATTAGAAGCACACACTGCCAGCTGACTTTTCATGATCTTCTGCGGATACTGTAGTTATTGATGGTGTTTCAGTTAGAGATAAACACGGTCTGGATTCATCCGGGCAACAGCACCCTGTCATTTCTATGTCTGAAGAGTATAAAGACAGTGATGTTATGTGTGGTAGTTAGGTTAGTAATGAAAAGATCAACACACTTGAAATTAAAAGAAAACATGGCAATCTTTACAGGGACCAACACGCTCCAGCAGCTACAAACCTAGAAATCCGAAAAGTAACATGCCGGAAATAGACTTCACACGTATTTCTAGTCTTTATACGATCCTAAATTATTCCCGCAAACTGATGAAATTGGTATGCATCTCAATACTAAGATAATAAAAAAATACATCCAGTGTATGCGGCCACTTTATTAATACACTGCAAAACCTTGCAATACGAGACACACAGTATGAGACAAAGGAGACAGCTTACTGTGTGACCAACGTGCACCGGCAGTATGACTCACATCACAATTTAAGTGCACGAACAGCCCTTTGTATAATGTTGATAAACTCACATATTCTGTTGACATCTTGAGAGTTTCCATGAGCAGAGGAGCTTTAATCGGGCCAGTACACAGCTAACTGTTCTCCAAGGCCATCTAGGATGATATGTGGTCCCGAACAGTTGACTCTTGGCCTTGCTTGCCTCTGCAGTTTTGTGACAATACTTTCAAGGCCTTTATTTAACACGAGCACTGTTGTCTTTCAGTTGTTGTATGATGGCCAAGGGCTAAATGCTCCAGATGTGGTGAAAGCATAAGCACACTGCTCAAATGTATCTGCAAATGCAACGCCTGTTGTGCGTTGTGCAGTTGTAAACCCGTTTATTTAACTCAGTGCATCAATCATTGTGGTAATTGTCATCTGGATGTATTTCTGTTATGCAATATAATGACTTTTCTGGTGTTTATCTTAAAACTGTGTTCATTATCTCATCACTAATTTGCTAGCATATGCAAGATTACCAGCTGTCTAAAGACTCAAGACTGCAATTGAGTGAATCGTTGGAACCAGTTAATTGAAAAAAAAGTTAATAGGCCAAGTCTAAATATGCGTATATGAATTCATTAAATTTTGCCGAGCATGCTAGCCGCATGCTGGAATCAATGATCTGCAAACGCCGGCCTACCTTTTTGTCTTCACCACAGTGTGTTATGATTTGAATATGAAAATATTATTTTTATGTATAATCTTGTGATGAAGTGACACAAGGAAATGAAATCAATTTCGCTTCTTCAAAAATATCATACTGTTCACTCATCACAAGGGTTGCATTACTTCCGCATTATATTGTATTAAGCAGTTGTAAGCCAGATGTTAAGGACCATACTACCAGGTAGACTCAGGCAAATTAGAGTAAGTACAGATACAGAGTCGCAGCAATTTACCTTTAAAGGCCGTTTCACAACCGCCTGCCTGCAAGAGTGTCACCCAAAAAAAGCAAAGCGTTTTTGAAAGCAGCTGCTGTCGCTACGGCCCATGGCTGCGGCTAAAGGCAGGTGCTTTGGTGAACATCATAGCATTGGTACAAACCACCCAAAAACCATGCATTTGCCATAGCAGTAGTTATGAAAGCTAGCATGGTGCCGTGTAAATAATGGGCTTCAATCACTGGTTCCACGATTTCATGTGCAAGTGGAATGTATTGTTTTTTTTGTTTTAAAAAAAAAAAAAAAAGTAAGGCCCTGCTGGAGGGAATTACTGAAATCAAAATGCACTTAATTTATGTGTTCTGGCTGTCGTAGCCAGCGCCGTGTTGTACGCCCCCAGGTATTCACACCCCAGCATTTGTGAAAGCCCCTTAAGGCTGAATACACTGGCGGACTGAAGATGAACCAGCAGAAGTCCAAGCTGGCCGACTGTTTACTAACATTTCAGTTTCTATGGCCCATCTATTACAGCTGTGAAAAAGGGGGCTGGAGGGATGCTGTTTGGAATTGTCTTTAACTTTGATGATGTTTGCAGCCAGGCAGGCCTGTTAATGGCCTCTAATTGGCTTAGTGAAGAGAACATGTTGACATTTGCTATGTGTTCACAGTCCAGGGCCTCGCTTTAGCCATTATGCTAATTCAACCATTATATATCTGGGGGTATTAATGGGACTGACACAAGTGATGTTACAGGTAAAGGGCTGTGAAATGGTCTGTAAACAGAGGGAATTGATTCCTAGGCTGAGGCGATTGTCACCAGCCAGCACTGAGCTGAAGAGCTACCTTCCTCCTCCTCCTTTTCCCTCCCTCCATTCCTTCTTCTGCTCCCTGCCTCCCCCACCCCCCCCATCCCACCCTTGTCCAGCCTGTCAAATAGTCTCCGACAGCGTTCAGCAGAGGCTGTCAGGGGCCATCAAAAAGGTACCCAAACACAGAGGGAAATGCCGTCTGCTTACAAAAATGAGACTAGATCTGGATCAATACAGTTTACCCCTCTTGCCCAACACCAGAGCACATCCATCCACCAGCACCATCACAGACGAGCCTCAGAATCAGCCGCACTACAGGGCCTGACTCTCTGGCTCCCTGTCATACAGAGGCTGGGCTTATTTTACAAAAGCATTGCCTTTGAAAGACTGGGATGCGACTCAAAGCTGATTCACTGATTTTATGTGAGTTTGACTTCAGACAGCACTGGCTTCTGTGGATGGACCAGATCTTTGACTAACAAATTCTTATTTCGTTTGAAGTGACTAGTCATAGAAAAGCCCAGTCAGGACATTTTGGATAAAAGGTTTGGACACTACTGTTCCTAGGTGCCTTCATAGTGAGGCATTATGGTATTATAGTGGTGACTGATTTCATTATGGAAAACCATCAGGTGAGAAAATGATGTTGTATATCCTTCTGTTGGGTAATATACAACAATAATATACAGTAAGTATGCAATAATAGGAAGCAGTAGAAGACAATCATAAACAACAAGGAGGCTAAATATGACAGTTACTACTAATGCTACATAAACAGCAGTACTTATACAGTTCTAATACAAACAAAAACATGTTCCCATACACTGTTACATATTGTTACTAGGGCCGCAATTTAAGAGTATTTATATTATCGATTCATATTCAGGTAAATTTCTCAATGAACAGTTTATGAAACATCAAATTGTGCCTAAAGCCCAGGGTGACATCTTCAGCTTTCTTGTTTTGTCCAACCAGCAGTCCAAAACCCGAAGATCTTCCATTTACAGTCAATTAAGACAAAGAAAAGCAGCGATTCCACACAACTGAGAAGATGGAACTAGGGAATGTTTGGCATTTTGTCTTGAAAAATTACTTAAATCATTACCAAAACAATTGCTGATTAAAGGACCATTTCGCCTGTTTTCAACCTTATCTCTCTTTCTACATATAGTGTGAAAAACGGCTGCAGTTGTTGCCGATGTTGTCTTAGTCTCTGGGGTGCAGCTGCAAAATCTGTTGCTCTTCCGCCATTTGACATGTACAGTGACGCAGTTGGGGGCTAATAGCTGCGTTTCCAACCGCGAAAATGGCATCCCAAAATATGGGTGCAGAGGATGTTTTGGAGGTGCCTTCCGATGCCAACAGACACTGAATCAATCTGCTGCAATGCATTTCAATGTGGGCAGTTTTTGCTCCGTGAGCGGGAGAACTCAGCTTTCTCGGCCAATATAGCGCGCACTGAGGAATTTATTGCTTCGATTGACTACATTTACCATCAACACTCATTGGACATCCACAGAACTTAAATTCGACTAGTCAATTCATCGACTAACTGTTGCAGCTCTAATTGTTACATATATTAAATGATATGTAGGCTGATGGAGAAAGCTTGAACTTGAACATAAACATTTCCATATCTTGTTGAGAGCCTTTATAGAATTCCTGACCTGCTCTTGTGACTCCCACAAAAAAAGAAAAAAAAAAAAGTCTGGACCACAGTTCCAAATTTTTTAAGAGGGGTCAAGCATTCAGCGAGTGTAATGAGACAGCCAATATTGGTGCTGAAGCTTTCATGAACTGAAATGTGCTCATACATTATTAAAAATTGAAATCCTTTGACCAAATTAAAATATTGTTTTATGCTTCATAAATACTCTGGGAACCCGGGGCCTGGTTCACATCATTACTGAGGCAGCCTAACAGCTATCTTGTAACAACAGGGGGAGATGACCATTGCCTATCATGTTCATTTAACTGTGGATGTGCTCACAGAGCAGAGAGCAGGCTATAAAACTGGGCCTGCACGGCCACACAGTAATTGAATTACTCTACCGTCCAGCCTTGTATTCATTTACCGTTCTGAAATCTGCCAGTAATAGTAAAACTGGATGTTTTTGATGCCGTCTTTTCTGTCAGTCCACTGAAAAAGGTCCTACTGAGTATATCTCTTTTAAAATAATGGTTTGCAAAGCAGTATGGCTGTGTGTGGTCACATCCGTCAATCTAGGTGCCTCAGTTAACATGGATATCAAATAACAGCCCGCTAACCAGATCTGTCAAAAACATGAGGCTAATAATTACATGCTCTCTATGTGGGGGGGTCGGAGAGGAGGCGCTGCATAATAAATCTGCTGTATTCATCCAGAGAAAATTCAGCTTCTTCACTTTTTTTTTTAATCTTGATAGGGTTTGAATACGAAGCCCAGGCTAATAAAAGATTGGCCTGTCATAATGAATCAAGAGGGCCAGTGTCAGGTAGGTAGTGTGAGTCTATCCTCTCACATATCCATCTCTGGAACAAGCCCCGGTGTGTCTACATGGCTGGAGAAAAGAGGCCAGTCGACACCCTATGTGGCTCTCTCCACTGAAATTAACTTTAGGCCCAGGAGAGAAAGAGAGACAGTGTTTGGAGCAGCAGGGCTTCATTTTCTCCTGCAGTGAGCACCGGGGCCCCAGAGGGACACCAAGACGGATTTGCATGCCACTCGCTATTCTCTGCTACCTGCTGCAAATTTATTATTGTGGCAAGTCAGCTTCCCCAACAGCAACTTGGAGGACTTTTCAAACCTAAATGGTATCTGCGGGCGGTCAGGAGACACATAGAAATTGCACACACACACACACACACACACACACACACACACTCCCTGTTTCTCTCTCTCTCTCTCTCTCTCACACACACACACACAAAGAGGAGGGGAAAAAGCTGCATCAAAAAGTAATCATGGAGATCAGAATACAGCTGTCAACGGTGCCAAACAAAAAGTGATGCCTCTGATGAAGTGTTAGACTGTTTCAGAAACAAAGAAAGGGTTATCAACTTTTCACCCAAAGTTTGTTGGCTCTGATAAAAGCCGCACGGTGGGGTCATCATTGTGGCTCAGGAGGCTAAGACATGTTACATACAGTATTTGTAATATTATGTTTCATCGCAACCTGTGTCGTAGCCCACTCTCCCCGAGCTACCGGTCTTTCCTGTCCCTTTATACAGTTCAAATCAGCCAGTCAAATCCATAAAAATGTAGGAATTGTGCTAATGTTGGCTGCCATTAGGACAGTGTTGCCGCGGTTATTTTAATTACAGGTTAATCTGCTGATTGATTGATTATTTGACCTATAAAGAGGCCCATTACAGATTTCTAAAGCCGAAGATGACGCCTTCAAATGTCTTGTTTTATTGACAAACAGCCCGAAACCCCAAAACATTCAGTTTGCAGACATATATATATATATATATATATATATACTGTATATATATCGGAGAACAGCAGCAAATCCTGACACTGAAGAAGCCGCAAACAGAGAAGGTTTGGCAGTTTTGCTTGAAATATAACTTAAATTATTAATTGAATCTCCAAATAGTTGCTGATATTTCTGTCAGCTGACTGATGGTTTCAGCTCTGAGATAACTGCTTTGGAATTCACTCTATATAAAAGTGTAGTCAGTCTACACCTTTTCAGATTTCAGTACAATGTTGAACAGAAATATTACACCGAATAAAAGGATGTTTTCACAATTACCTCTCTGGAAAACTTTTAAGGTTAAGGTAGTTCTGCACAAGCCCTGGCTAAAAAAAAGCACAAGCTACGACCTGAAACTAAATTCCCTGGCAGGACATAATATCTGACATGTGGCTGTCAATCACTGTGGACTTGCACCGAGCTGTGCTCAAGGTCAAATACCTGTTAGAAGGTCATGGAGGAGTGGGATAGAGCGATATGGTAAAGTCAGGGTCAGTGATGCCCGTTACCTTTCCTTTGTCCTCTACAAATGAGTATCATTCACCTGATTATCTATTATCATGTTATTGGACGTAAATTTAACAAGCTGTTGAGAGCGCCGGAAAATCAATACCTTTTAAATGCTGTTTATGTGTGATTAACGGTTAATATCCTCACAAATTATTTAATATAATAAGGTCATTTGTCTTTCACATGGGCCCGGTACCCTGCAAAGAATAATAGAATAATAAATGAGGACACTAGTGAAGAGGAGATTTCTGATGCTTTCCCCGGCTCCGTTTTATTACCCATATCCTCTTTACAGCTACAAAGCTGCACTATGGTTATTTTATGCAAGTCATAAAATTAGGCTGAGATGGAATTAGCAGACTCGGGGCTCTTTATAGGTCAAGCCGGTAGTTTATGAGCCCACGACTCCCTGGCACTATTGTCAGGAGGCTAGTTAGAGGGGTCTTTAAGCATGATTTAATATGTCCATGCCTTGGAAAATAGTTAAATAGCTAATTAAATGGAGGAGTTAATTTACATATTAATTGACCTTCCAGTAATATTTATATTGATACCTACATGAGGAGCCCTTGTCTTCATTGCCTTTCATCATAGTTAGTCTGAGCAAATATGGTGTAACTTTTTTTGTTTAAACTCGAGTTTCTTTTTATTGTCACTGGAGAGGGGCTGTGTGTTCCCCACCATGTCAGGCACACAGCTGGCTGGGGCTTTGTGTGTTGAGGACTCCTTTTGTTGTCGGATAATGGAGGAAGCACCATAAACAGCGATGGGAAGTGGCCTGGGGGGCTTTACGGGTTTGGTGGCTGGGGCAGTTGGAGTGTGTGTGTGTGTGTGTGTGTGGGGGGGGGTTGACAAAGGAGCTTGAGGGGGTGAGGACACTGCCTGTGTCAAAGCTGCTCTTAATTATATCTCTAATCACCAATCAGCTTGCCAAAAGAACGGGACCCGGGGGCTCGACATTAGCCCAACCTGTACAGAATTAGCACAACATTTCACCTGCAAAGCTGTCCAACACACTCATACAAACACACACACATATGCACACACACACTCCGCTCAGCCAAGTTGCCTCCTCAGAGAGAGCACGACATAAATCTGTTTGTTTGTTACCCTCCACACCGGCCGGTAATGTTCCATAAGAGATTCGTGCCACATTCTCTATGATAATAATCTATGGCACTAATGCGGCCCCTGCATGTTGCATTGTCATGTTGATGTCCGCATGGCCATCGAGGGGTAATGATGACACGGATCAACGATGATAGATTGCAAGCACATTGTTAGTTTTCGACGGGGGGGGGGCGCGTACGTTCTGCACGCCGTGTTGTTAGCATGGTAAGTGTGTCTTACAGCCTATTATCGGGTCGATCATTTGTCACTAGCCTGTCTTCACTTTGTCTCCCACATTCTTTTTGGATAATGGCCCTTCAGATGGATCTGCATATGAGGCCTGCATTCAACAATGGCTGCCCTGAGCGGGTCTTTTCAGGCCGTGTAAACTAGAAATGTGGCAACAAATAACCCACGGGAGGGTTTCTGGGATGGATGAGCGCAGATAGAGAGACTTAGCGTCAAGGATAGTTCAGGCAATAGTGTCCTGAAAGAGGTTTGAGTTACTGAAAGCTGCTTTTTCTCTTAAAATATTTCCATCCTAATATTTATCATATTTTCTTTTAAATCAAATGAATTACGCACACGTCGCCCTGCATCTAAACCCATCACTTCAGGTGTGAGAAACTGATCCCGTGCACGGTACCCGTCTTCCATTATCTGTCTCCCTATGGCCTCCTCTCCTGCTGGATTTTACAATATGGCTGCCAGCCTGGACCCCCTGATCCAGCCACAGGGCAGCAGCTGCCCGGCAGACCCACGCAGCCATCGGCACTCATCACTCTCCGGGGCTAAGTAGCCTGTCAGAGGGTGCTGTGGCTGCAAATTGAATATTGTTATGATCCGCAGATTTTTCTCATCAATGCACCGTGCATGCTCACGTTGTTAACATGTTGATGTAAGACAGAACAGCCTGTGAGAAAAAGACTTGTTAATCATCTTCCAGTGGAGCTTTGTTTTGCTTTTTTGTCTTCCTTTCTTGCAATTTCAAAACGATTAACTGATTGCCAGAAAATGAGTCCGAAACTATTTTGATCATCAGCTAATTGTAATTTTTCAAGCAGAAATACCACACATCACCGACATCTACCTGTTCAAATGTGAAGATTTGCAGCTTTTCTTTGCCTTATGTGACTGGAAACTGAATATTTTGTAGCTCTGGACTGTTGGTGAGACAAAGTAAGACATTTGAACACGTCACCTTGGAATTGTAATGAGCAGTGTTCTCTGTTTTCTGACATTGTTTAGACAAAACAATTAATCGACTAATCAAGAATATAATGGGCCGATTTGTCAATAATGAAAACAGTTTTTTGTTGCAGCCTTATTTAACATGAAAAATCAGATTCTAATGTTATTGGCTGACAGGAGCAGAAGAGTAAACTGAACAACAGCTGGTCACCTATAATTCCTCCTCTGCTCCGTGTCATTTGTGTGGCGATTAGTGGCTAAGTGGCCCTGTCCTCAGGACTCTGTCCAAGCTCTGCAGCAGTAGCCTTGATATCACCTCAGACACTGGCTGTTAGCTATTCAGTGACTAACAGTTAGGTTGAGTCCCAGGGCCAGATAGCAAAGAGAGCAGCCTGGGAGATGTCAGCTGTGCAGTAACAACAATCTAGCCAGGCCTCTCCGCCCCATCCTGAGCCTCAGCCAGTGTCCAACATTTCGAACTGAATAAGTCTATAAAATGGACACCTGCCACGAGACCCCACATGCATCACTAGTGCCAGAGTGGCGAGCACAATCGCCCGGCAGTCACGGGCAGTTGCCCGCTGATATATCAGATGCGATCCCCGGGAAGGGGTTCAGTGCCCCAGCCAAATGTTAAAGTTATTTGTTCTTGTCATTAAACTAAACTTTATTGTGACCCTCTCTCGCTGTTATTGCACTAGTAGCGATTCTCCCGGATTGGACTTTATCATTGAGACTGTCTATGAATCTCTGGGGCTTTGCCACTGCACTTCACTGAGCTATAATTCCTTGTTGCCCTTACAGTCTAGAGGGCCAGAGAGAGGGGAAGAAGAAGAGACGGGGGTGGGGGGTGGGGAGCAAGAAACGGATATAAAAAGAGCAAGAATTTTACACTTTGCCATCCTGATTTCCAATTGAATAAACACTGACACAACATGCACATGCATAGACGCTACGGCCATTTCTGCATGATAACTGCCGTATCTTATCTCGAGATAAAGAGATACAAAACAAAAGGTCCTTGACATTTACAGGGAAGACTACAAGATAAATTAACGACAATGACAAAATAAAGACCTTGTAATCTCATGATAACGGCATTAAAAAAAGAATTGCAATAATAATAATAATAATAATATAGAATTCTGACTATTTACTTATTTGCTTACTAAGATGTATCTATTTACTCTAGTACTATGTATAGAAGGAACATGAACTTGAAAGTGTCACTGAGGTGATCACTTTTGGTTAATTCAAGTCAGTTTAAAGGATCTTGAAAATAGCTCTCTTGCTTTTGCCTCTAATTTTCTGTTTCATTTTAGATGGATTTCAAAAATCATACCTGTTCACGCGTCTTCATTTATTATTTACACTCTATTGTAGTGTGAGACAGTTGTCATAGCCTGTTTATGCTGTCTTCATTGTTGTATCAATGCCCTCATGCTGCCCACTTGGACTCTCTTGAAAAAGAGATTGATGACGAGGTTATTTTTACATATTTATATAAAGAAAAAGGAATGGGGGAAAAAAAAGAGAGAAAAGAATGGGTGGAGGCGTTTTCAAGAGGATGCTGTGTTGAAACCTTTCCATTTTTGGGATGCTCTGTCAGAGGTCAGGGTGCAGGCACCATGTGTTTTGTTTAAAAGATAAGACATGTCGAATTTTCAGTTTAATTCTGGCTAGAAAAGAATATATTCTGTTTTCTGTCTGCACACCGCTAGGATCCATCCCATTAATCAGTAAGCACACAGAGAGCCATTATTATTCTTTTTATTATGGAACTTTACATCAAAGTTTTGGTTTTACCGTTTAAAGCTGATGGTGAGAAATGGAAAGTATGGATCCTCTTACTGTTGTAATGAAAAGGGTTGTGATCCATGGGTGTTTGCTTTGCCTCAGTGTGCTTTATCGTCGACGATGAGGGCATCCCTCACTAGCTTTACACCATTTTCAGAATGTTTCATTACTCTCCTATTTTTCCTAAGGTTTCCACCTTCGCTGACCCCACGGCTGCTGCTTAGAAAAGACATTCAAACCGATATTAGAATGAAATATTTTCCAAAAAGTGTTTGTGGATCATTAAGAGGCTGCAACTGTTACAAAAACATTAGCATTTGTGAGGTACACCGCAGACAAAAGGTGGCTGTTTTTACAGCCTGTGTATTTTCCAAAGGTTCTTGAAAGAGACAATGCGGTCATAGAAAATATAAACTGCAGATAAACGACGTGACATAAAACTGCAGCCCATGTCCTGTCAAGCTCGGGTGGCTTCCGAGCTCAAACTGCCTTAATTTTCACCTCCTGTGAATTGCGCTAACATCCTCTTTCTCCTCTGGCATGAAAAAAAAGTATATTTTGCTGTGCTTTAATGAGCTGGTGTTATGCCTGGATTATGCCATTTTACATCTTCGTACATAAATGTGTTGAGCATACGACGCTATCCATGGCCATGGGGTCCCTATTCAGGTCCAATGGTGTCTTTCATTTCAGTTAGTTAAAAAATGACCTGACATAGCTTGATTGCACACAACATACACTTCAAGAGACATTTTAGTCCACTGCTGCTCAGGGCAAAGCTGACCTGGTAACCTTGAAAACTACCAACTCGTCTCCGAAATTCCCTTTTTCCCAATGAGGTAAAAAGGGCAAGTTTTCGCTCTTTAAGATGGCGGTACATAACCCGTCCATGGAACATAAACGTGTCTGCCGATTGGGGAAGATGGATGAAGGCCCACATGCCTGCCTTAATAAAAAGGTCTTTAAACCCTCGTCCAGATCTTCTTCCCAAGGAAGCATGATATTAAAGACAGGCAGGGAACTGGGCTCGGTAAACGTAATGGATCGGCAGGAAAGTTTAAAAGCACCAAGGGGGTAGGCCATTATGCAAAACAGGACTCGCACAAGTAATCTGCGCCCTGTCTCTCAGCTGCCAAAGACAAAGAACACATGCAGAGGCCCTGATTGCTTCTTCAGAAGCTCCCTGCGCCGCCATGATGGATTCTGGTATTTTGACTGTTAATATGTTTGAATGAAAATTATTTATACATTTCGGTGAGGTTGAGCGCCTCTCCCTGTGATTACTGCCTCTGAAAATGAGAGCGGAGGAGCAGGAAATTTCCATGTCACAGAGGCCTGATGTATACTCAGATTATGGGCTGATTGCAGCTCAGATGAGCACCGCGTAGAATCGTTTGCCCGCCTGTGACAACTCCCCGTCCCTGACAAGGCCTCTTAGTTTTTCCGGTTATTGATGCATTCTGCATAAATGCAATCCATTGATGGTGTCTGCTTCCTGTATATAGGTATGGGGGGAAGGCGGCTGGTTGTGTGTGTGTGTGTGTGTGTGTGTGTGGGGTGGAAACGGGGTATTGAAATACACTCAGAGGCAGGGAGGCGAGCAGCAAGGAGAGCATCCGGAATGTTTTTTATCCACAGAGGAGGAGGAGGAGCTGATCAAAAGTGAATCGTGTTCGAGGGGAATCTGCACGTATGATGATGATACCTGGGTAGACATTTATCAGCCCCTCTGTGCTCAGTTCAGTGGGGACAAGAAGGATTAGCAGGACGTGGGGGAGAGGAGCCAAAACGGCAAGAGGGATTGGTGATGGGAGGACATGAAGGAGGTCGCTGAAGGTGGGAGGTGTGTAAAAGGGAGCAACATGGATTTTACACACATACATGGATGCAAAGTTGTACTACCTGGAAGGTAGTCAGTAATTTACTCAGGTACAGTCCTTGAGTACACATTTAAGGTGCCTTACTCAAGTATTTCGTAAGTTTAAGTTTCCATTTCGTGCTGTTGAATACTTTTACTGTACTTTTCAACATTTATTTGTTATTTTTACAAATGATTTTGCACACAAAACATATGATGAGCAAATAAATGGTATAGCTACTGCTAGTACAGTATAGTATATAAAATGGTATATGTAACAGTTTCATGTGCTCCACCAGGACTAACTACACAGTAAAATCGGATGTACACATTAATGCACCAGCATTAATAATCTTTTACTTTTGACACTTGAAGTACATTTTGCTACTAATACTTACATACTTAAATAACATTAGCAATTCAGGAAAGGATCTAAATAGTTCCTCCACCACTGCTTACTGCACACTTAACCGAGTCATAACCTTAACCCTAAAACAAAACCTAAACTCCCTGTATGTGTCAACGTGAACAGATCTTTGTCTCCACATCTCGATGAATACACACACACACACACACACACACACACTAAACTGTGCTCAGAGAGTTCATGGAGGGTGCAGAGACAACAAATTGGAATCACATCACTAATCCTGTCGCTACACTGATAAGCTGATGCAGAGATACAACTGCAAATCCCCGGGACGTCACTGAGCTCTCATATAATAATAACAATAATAATAATAATAAACAATTTGCTGCCTGAATACTAAAAAACTTCAAAATGTTTTTTTTTCATCACCTTAAAGTTTTTCAATTTGTACAGAGTATGTCTTGTTACTTTTATAAACATCAGTGAAATTCCAAAAATATTTTGAAGCAATTTTTCACTTTTCTTAGTTCCTGAAAGGTTGACTTTTTGAAGATGAAAGATAATCATCCAACAGTAGCAAGGACTTAAGCGGGGCCTACAATATCCGCCTCCGAGCTCCAATACATAAAAATGATTGATAGATCCAATTACAGCACAACAATCCCCTGAGAACAATTACCACCGCTTTGGTAATTCTGCAATCATGGCGCTTGATCATGGCATATCTAACTCTTTCATCCCGTTTTGGACGATATTCAAGAGAAACTTTTGGCTCTTCAGTTGGAGAAAGACTAATGAAAATATTTCAGTGGCCAACTTTTTAAGCCAATGAAAACCCAGCCAGCATGGAAGCGCTATTGCAGGGATAGTGGAGCAGGGCCACTTTGCAGTAAAATGGAATAAGCATTACACGAAGAAACAAATTCCACCCCCCACCTCCACCTCCACCCTCAACACAGACACAGACACACACTCGTGCATGCACACATTCAGTCAGCGCCCCCCAGGCATGGGTTCAGTTGTCCCCGTCTCTGTCTCTCTCTTTTGGGGCCTGATTTGAATACGAGCCTTGTTTTATGGAGGAAGGTAATTGGAAGTTGGTGATTTACTGCAGTGTATACAGGGACTGCATCCAACAAAATATCTGGAAGCAGGGAATAATCGCTTTGTAGCCTCCTGCTGCATTTATCTGGACACAGGTATATTTTAACCACCGGGTGTTGACAGTGTTGACTATTAGCCGGCAAATAAATTATTCAGCACTTACAAGAGGGGAAAAAATGAGAAAAATCTCCTTTCCCCAGCTACAACAGGACAAGGCAGCGTGCAGTGGCGGAAAAAAAGAGGCAGTCATTTTTTCTTCAATTACAAAAGGCAAATATTTATTATTTATAAGTACTTGCCTTGTATGGGCTTAAATGTTATTTATGAACCTGTTGCATAGTGATTTCCAATGTAACTCATTATTTTTAGCTGGAGGGTGTTGTAAAGGAGCAAGGATATATTTAATGACACTCTGCTAGTCGGTGCAATTACACTGTAATCATTATGTAAAATGTCCTATTAATTAAACCAATTTCTGCTAGGGGAACATTCTTTTCTGCAGGGCCTGCGCCTCATCCTTCAGCCGCCTTGCTGCCTCCTGTTTTTCACCAGGCCCCTATTATGTTGTGACTTCACTGCATACATATTTATAAAAGAGATTTTCATTATCCCCAAGATTTGGAACCACTTTCAGATTAATAAATACACCATGCCACAGAGGTTTGAAAGGCAATTAGGTTTCTTTCCAATCATACAATGTTTTGGCCTTTTGATCATTGCTGCAGTGCCTGGTACATTCATAAGCTGACAATGTGTCTTTTTTCTACATAATAAGACATGCACCGAGTTAAACATTGGCTCCTATTTCAATAATATCTCATGTTTACGGGATGGGATGCTCAATAACAGTATTAGAGAATAAGATATGACTTATTAATGCATTTGCGCTTTAGTAGAGGGCGCAGTGACGGGCAAAAAGGGTGCGACAGTGATGGAGCTGTGGTGTTGAAATGATTTGAAATCAAGCAAAAGGTGGGTTTATAGCAGAAATAGAGGAAAAGTTCCTATCCTTTAAAATGCAAGCAATGCTATGCAATGAAGCTACGCAGAATTCCAAATTTGTCTCCCTTTAAGAAAATGTTGGTGCTAGCAATCATGGCAGGACAGAGTAGTTGACCCGCTGGGCTCTTTATCTGCTGTTCTGGCAGTCCTAACGTTCTGCCGTGACCAGGGGTCATTGGCACTTCCAATGCTCTTCAGACACAATCTGTTTTCTTTACTTCTTGGCACAAAGGAAACGATTAAGAAAACAATTCAATAGAGAGCGAGAACACACGCACATCTACATTGCAAATGGAGGCCCCGGGATGTTTGCTATTCAGCCAGCATCAGTTGGGATCGGCCCTCTTTGTAAGAGTGCTTATCCAAGAGGTCCACTTCTGAATACAACAGTCGACCATAATGCTGTTGAGGAGATTAGACTGATTTTGTGGCTATAGTGCATAACATTAGAGAATGATTTCAGCTCAATAGATTTAATGAAGAACTCAATTCAACAAGTTCTATAAACAGATTTACATTTACTGGTAAGAAAAGATGCATTATGAGATATTGAATAAATCATCACGTTTTTAAACAAGCAAAAATACATTGCAAGAACAGAAACTGAGCAGTAATTTATCCCAACCCACAACATTTGATGATGTTGTCCTCAGCCGACAGAATCTCCTGCAGCCATGTTGCCTATTTTAAATGTCCAAATGCATAAAACTTTAACATTTCTACAATTTGATGTCTATGTCCACAATTAAAATCGCTGTTGGTGTTGTAGTTCATCCTCACAACAAATTGTTTTTGAGCAGCAGCAAGTATACTCGACGTTCAGAAACATTTGCTGTAAAGATATCAAATCTAAATCTCTGGGGGTCTCTCGGAGCCTGAACAGATGGCAACAGCATCTCCACTCATAACTGCCTTGCTGATCTTTTCCCATGCAGCCCGCCACGTGTCACATGTCCATTCATAAAGTTGCTGCAGATGACTATCTCAGCGTGTCAACCGTGTTTGGCGACGGACAAAGCTGCGGGTACAATGGCCCGGCTCTGATCAAGGACGCGGACTAAAGCTCCTTGCCAGAGCGTGACTAAAGTGCTGACAGTCTGAGCGGCTTACAAAGAAGAGTTGTTAAAGTCAGGACACCTGCTGCTAAAGAGGAAGGCTGGACGGTGATGATGATCAACATGATGATGATTTCGAAAAGAGCAAAAAGAAAAGAATGACAGGGAGGAGGCGATGATTGTAAGGATAGAGTTACTGAGTTATTTTGGGCACCCTTGGTTCGGGAAGTAAAAGTCCCATTCATTTTTTCCTATAGACGATGTTACGTGACAGTTGGAGCATTTCTTTCTATGTTAAACTCTCCTGGTTGAATCATCAGTGGGAAAGAAAAACAACAGTGTTAGAAAATCTGGTTTTTGCTAAAAAAAAAAAAAGGTTGACGGTGCAATCCTGTGTACACAAACATTTTGGACTATGACTCCCAAGGTGCATTTCAGCAAAAACCGTCAAATCGCCGGGCTTAAAATTCTGTTACGTGCGCCGATAACGCGGCGAGGAAGCTAAAGATTACGTTGTTGAGAAAACTGATCATGAAATCAATTCACTTTTGGAATTTCTGTTCAATTTCGGCTTTATTTATCCATAGCAACAGTAGCCCAGGCTAGTTAAAACTGGTGGCCACAGCATAAACTTGTGTGATTGTCACATTGCCTTGTTTGTATGTTAAGTAACATTGAGGACATCATAAAAAATTTCAAGAAGAAACAAAATGGGTGAAAAAATACTCAAACTTCGCAACTCTATACTCACGATGAAAATATTAGAATATTAGGTAAGTCCCATATTTATCAAAAAATAATGTCAAGCATACATAGGTGCTCATTAAAAGCCTCACAACAAAATAAAATATGTGTGTGTGCGGGGGGGGGGGGTAGAAAACAAGAAAATTTGCACAGTTTTACATAAATGGTAGAAGAAGACATTATTTGCAGCACCAGCATGAATTCATGAACACCCATACACACACAGGCACACAGTCAGATTTTTCCAATCTGCAAGACATCAGCCGGTTAAGATTATTATCACACAGGCAAGAGGTGGCACCATGATTCTTATCACAGGTATGAATTACAATATTTATACTGCGCGCTTTATTTGTTGCTGGCAGACGGATGGCAGCGGTGCGTTTTAATCCATTACACCGCTTTGGGGTGTCAAATTAGGCCGCTTCATTAATACACCATACGCAGGCGAGAAAGAGAGAAAGAGGAGAGAATGAAAGTGGAGGGGGAAAAAAGGAGGGGAAGGAGGAGGGGGCAACTGTACATCAGGGAGAGATTATTATTATTCTGTCTCTCTCTCTGAGATGAGAGCAAATTATAAGAACATACACCTTCTTCATCTGTTTGGATAAGTGGGGGGTCGGCGCCTGATGGATGACTCTGTTTACAAATGAGGGTGACAATGTTAAGCAGAGGAGCAGTACATACATTTCCCACCAATAAGGCTCTGGCTGGTCACACACACACACACACACACACACACACACACACACACACACACACACACACAAACACACACACACACACATACAATGAAGAGGCAGACTGATGATAAGAGTCCCTTGGCTACCGGATTAGGCAATCTTCCCAACCGGCAGCAGATTGATAGAGTCACTGCTCACAGACGCAATTGCAACGGGGAGGAATAAAGTTTGGCCTGCTGGTATCATCTGTGCTTACTGCCAGCTTGGTATGAATCTCTGAGGACGGATGACCTGCGAGTAGGACGAGGCACAGGACATTTCCCTCTGTTTCCTTTGTATCCATGCAGCTGTGATGGGCCATCACAGTCCCATTCCCGTCATACTGTCAATGTTACCCTCTTCTTCACGTCTGTGTTGTTCTCTTTTAGAGCTGGAACGATTAGTCGATCCACAGCAAAATCAATCAAAACCAAAAAGTGCCTCTAACTTTAAGTTATTTTTGTAGCAAAAATGCCAAACACCCCCTTTTTCCAGCTTCTCAAATGTCATAATTAGTTGCTTTTCTTTCTTGTGTCTGTGGGGTTTTTGACTGTTGGTGTTGTTGTTGAAGATGTTACCTCCACCTCTGCAAAATTGTGATGCATGCCATTTTATAGACCATAGATGAACTGATGAAATAATCTCCAGATGAATCGACAATGAAAAACAATCATTAGCTGCAGCGCGATTATCTTTTCTCTTGTACTCTGTTATTTCAGGTGAAGCATCAAGAACATTTGGAGAATAGTTTGATTTGCACGCTATATACTATAATCTCTGATAGACAGATATACTATACATAAGAGTAGGTCAAGTATGATATAGTAAAATAACAGCAGGTGACCAGATGCAAGTTGTTATGCATATATTTTAGTGATAATAAAAACTTTGGTTTTTGAGCTATTCAGCACTATCAAAGTAGAATTACCTTAATGAAGAATAGTAAATACACTGGGATAATTACTCAATAAGTGTTTTCTCATGCTTGCACTGCACATTTTGTGTCGTAATATGTTGCAACTTTATTAAAATTCCACAAGATTTACAATCATATCCGCTATCTGTAATTGTGATAGTAATAATAAATCATGAAACACTTTATTACTATTCCAATCTAATCTTTTTTCTTTCACGTGGATGTTAATTTGTCACATTTTTTTAAGCTTGACGATTTGTTTGGAGCTACTTGAAAAAGGCAACTTTTCAGTGTTCCCGGTGCCACAGATACACTTTTTGGCATGTTGGTGAGCAAATAGTGCGGACAGTTTCATCAACAGCCAGACTGAAACGAATGAATGGGCCAGAGTCAGTCAAGAGCAATCGCTGGCGGAGAGAGGTTAAATGTCTGCATTAGAATGTGTTTGCCCCCCCGAGCATGTTAAAAAGCCCTTCTTTCAGGATCCCCCATAATTCCACAGGCCCTCGCATGTCATCTTTCTCCGGGTGTCACAGGAAATAGACTGATGAATCACTTCCTGATGTCACTGCGGTAGACTGGTGACAATCAGCGAAATGATAGTGTCTGCCTGCCTACACATATCTGTAATTGATAGCCCAAACCCCAAACACTCGCCTCTCTCCACTAGCTATGATGGAACATTGGATTGAAATCACTCCGGATGAGGTGGGGTCCGGGCCATTTGTTATTTACTTCCCGCTCGCTTCGCAACAGGCCCCCCCCTCCTCCCCCTCCCCAAACCCCTTACCAACACCACCCTCCCTTCAACCCCCCCACCCCCACTCGCCCCTGCTGCCAGAATTTTCGCCACAAGAACACATTATGGTAATCAGACAGTATGTGTGTATAGGAATCAATCAACGGAAAAGCCCATCGCAGGAGTTATGACACGGCGAAGTCTGTTTGTAACTTTTGATTAATGGGTAGATCGCCCCTGTTTCTCTGGATGGATGGGGAAGCAGGACGACCTGCAGGACCAGTAGGCTCAACGTGGATGGTGTCGGCTGCTTTTGAACTTCTGTTTAGATGCAGAAAGGCCCGTGTTTTCGGAGAACTAGGGTTCAACCCATTTTCTTGACAACGTACAGTGTGGCTGCGCGGCGGTGATGGATGCCACCTCAGATGTCTCTCATCAGCGTTACCGCCACCTTGGCACTGCCTCTCTCCCTCTCCCGTACCTGCCATCACTGTGCCTGCCTGATTTATAAAGTTGTTATGGCAATTCACTCTAATGTTATTTCCTGCCACATAAATACATATATCTCAGGCAGCTATTATAAGGCCTGTAATGGAGGAGCATCAGGGCTGCTCTGGGGATCCTTTTAGGATATTTGGCAGCATGTTATTGGTCTCGCTGAGAGAGGAACTTACATTAGCATTAATCCGCAAGGTGCAAGATAAAAGACTGCGGGTACAGTTTTATTATCATCAGACAGGCTCTTCTTTCAACCTCTGCATTTTCCTTTTGTAAAAATCAAGTTTCAAAGCAATTTATTGATCCTTTCAGTGCTACAGTTTCTCAGTACAGGAGTTTGACATCAGCACAGTTGTTATTCTGAGCGTTTTTGTGCAATTTCGTCTCTCTTTTGATAGCGGATAGAAGAGAGACGACCTGAAATTAGGGGATGAAGTGCAACAAAAGTCCCTGTCTGGACAACTGTGGAAGTTACGATTATAGCTCCTTAAACCTCTGTGCCACCAGGATGCCCCATCTGCACAGTCTCTTTTTTGTTAAGAATGAACAAGAGTGTAGTCATTTCATTACTATTTCAATTATTCTCTATCTTTTTACGGACAAACTCCTCCAAGCCCACAGAAGCCCACGGTCTTTAAGCATCAAATATTTTCTCCTCCCTGTTTTAACATTGCAGTATGAGCAAACCTGAACAAAACAATCATCCATCACCCTTTTGTAACTTCGGCAGATATTTAGGTTTGCAAATCCAAGGGGCAAATTGTTTGTGGAATCTCCATTATGCCCCTTTCTAATGTTGTCATTAGCAATCAGCTCACTGGGAAAACAGGACGGCGGGAGGTGGAGGAAAATCATTTGAACCTTCGGCCTCGCCATGGATCCCCTGCCGCCGAGGGGGGTCAGGGGTGCCGGCCAGGGTGACAGCTTGGGTCAATACTCAGGAGCTGGTGGAAGCTCGTGCAGTGGGGAGGGAGCTGGGGGGATCACAAGGGGGAGTTAGAGTGGGTCGCCCTCTCAGATCAGCCAGCTTTAAGGTGAAGTCGGCAGAATGTTGAGACGACAAGGTGTGTGAGTGCGCTGGAAATTAGGGGGAGTGATAGTTGCTGACGGTGCCAGCCGAAGCCAGGAGTTCACGCACACACACACACACACACACACACACACACACGTACAAGCTAATGACAGGCGGAGTGGAGGTATTGAAAGGTGTCCCTCCCTGTCCTCTCCTGCCAACCAGCTCCCCCCTCCGCCACTCAGAGGGCATGGCACACCTCACAAGACTGACACCTGAAATATTGAGTTATCGATACAGCGTCCCTATGTGACAGCGCGTGTGTGACAGCGTGTGTGCGTCACCGTACGAATGAGAGAGCTATTGATACAATGCCTCTGTAATGTAAGACCACCGTGTGTGTGTGTGTGTGTGTGTGTGTGTGTGTTTATGTGTGCCTATGGCTTTCTTTTTAAGCGTGTGAGGCGTCACTATATGTGTGATGGAGGTATTGATATTGCGCGCTTGGGCTCAAACCACCCATCGATTCCTAGAGACACAACACCTGCATGCAAGTCAGGTAAAACGGGCACGCTTCAGAAACACGACTGATAGGTTTGCTGGCTGAAAGTTTTCATCAAAGACGTCCAAGGTCTTCGAAGACGCGCGTCCTGTGAAGTACTCAATCAGCTAACATTATGGGCTGATTTTATATGTACACAATTGATGACATTTAGGTGATAACATTTGCGTGTGGGCAAAGAAAAATGGAGAAAAAGAAGGGGGGGAAAAAAAGGTGCCAGTGGGTAATAGAAAAATCCAGAGGTATGATGTCAGGTATGGATGTGAGATATACAGACATTTTTTTTCCCAGCCCTATTTCAGCCAGACAGTAGGGGGCTATTTGGAATGGAGGAAAGTAATAACCTCCATTTGTTCCCCCTTGTCCCTCGGCTTATGAAAAACGCCTTTACAACTTGCTTTGCCTTAACTGGGTTTTCTGGGAGATTTTGGAGTTTGGCAACTTGTCTCTCGGATTGGAGCTGGTGGAAATATGATGTTCAGGTCATGGCTTTCTCTGCTAGTTCAATATGTTGCTGTATGATTGAGGCAGGCTTGGCGAAGGGGATTTGGGCTATTAATAAAGCCCAGGGTGGTCTCGGGGCCAGCACATATTGTACTGCTGTTGTCAAAGAAAAAAATCTATAATTTCTTTCTGTGAATAAAGTAGAAAATATCCTTTTATTTGGTTGAAAGCTGAATATGTTTTGATTCATTTTCAGCAAAAGAAACAGACAACCTGGACTTGCAATTATTTCGCTACAAGAGCAGCAGTATCTATGCTATGTGTTATTCCACATTCTGGTCTGGCGCATCCCGAGCCCCCGGAGAGCTCGGTCAGCCGGCTGAGCTCCCCGCTCCCCCTGTCTCCATCACTATCAATTGTCTTTGAACAGCTCCGATCATCACCTCAATTATCCGTTGTCCTGCCCACCTGATGGGTTTTTTGCCAACTATAACTTCTCTGTGGATGGACAGGGGATAATGACAGCTGAGGCCTGTGCTTGGGTAGCAGGGTGGAATACAAAGAGGGCGTATGGATGTAGATGTGGCCGGAGAATTTCGGCTTCTCCACCGCACGCACACATTGATGCAAACACACTTACAAAAGAGACACACACACACACACACACACACACACAAACATGAGATAAAACGCGTAGAGTCCTGTAGCTGCATAGACACTCACACACAGAGATATCCACAGATGTTGACGCAAGCGCACACACACAAACCCCTTCCCCACCTCCTGCTGTAGAAAAGCCATTTACTGACCGAGCGCCGAGGTGTCAAGCTGTAAAGTGAATCTAAGAACGTGCTTGATGTGTTCTCTCTCTCTCTCTTTCTGTCTCTCTCGCTCTCTCCGAGGCTGAGAGAAACTCATTTACCCTGCAAATCCAAATACACGAGCAGAGTGGGAAAATGTATTCATACCACAGGTGATCTTATTACGGGCGCGGTAAACTGAGCAATGAGAACATCATCCACTGCAAATGACACCTAAACACATATCGACAAAGAAAAAAAGTAATATCATCTGCATAATCAGAGAAAAGCAGTCAGATACCATCGTCTGGGAAATGGAATGAATCGAAAAGTTCAGTGCCAGAGCGTCGTGCTATTTATGCGCAATGGTGATTCGATTTACAGCCAGCGAGGAATCTCCATGTTGTTAGTGCATGGGAAACAAGCGTGCCGTGGGTGCTTTAGCTATTAGCCAAGCAAAATACGAGGAAAAAAAATAATCTAGTGCCGCATACAAATAGAGTTTACATGGAATTACGTGCGAGACGAGGCACTGGAGCTGACACACCGTCACAACCTAATAAGGCACACATCAAATGCAATTATTACACTATTACATAATACTTCATTTATAGACTGTCCACTGATGACACTCAGCTATCTATCAGGTGACGAAAACTAGATACTGAACAGTGTCACTCTGCCTTTACTGCATCCCCATAAGAGGATTTTTACTAGAACTAATCCCGGTCCCAGCACTAACAGACTAAGACCAATACTGTATAACCAGAAACTGGATAACTATTGATGACCTTTCGCTGGAGATGGAATGATTTGTTGATTAATGGATCTCGATCAACAGAAAGTTAATTTCTATGGTCATTTTGCAATTTTTACAGACTGTTGATCGGACAAAACGAGCACTTTGAGGACATTAACTTGAGTTTGTATTTGTACTCTTCACTATTTTCTGACATTACATACAGATTACAAACGATTAACCAATTAATCCAAAAAATTATCGGCAGATGAAAATAATCATTATTTGCCGCCCTGGCTTTTACACTATCATCTGAAACTTTTATACATGTCATGGACTCATGAAAGTGAGCTGAGCATCTGCATTAATGTGAATAATAGGTGGCCCAGACTACATTTAAAAAAAACATTTTGAATTTTAAAATAATCATAATGCAATAACACCGTAGCCTATGTATGATTTGGACTTGTAAATAGTTGTCCAAAACTGCAACAATTTAAACACTGAGCACTGTAAAAGAAAGCTTGAAACCTGTTATTTTTATATCATTTAAGAAAATAAATCAATTGAAATGTTCAGTGTTGAAACTAAACTATCTCTGTACTAATTGCAAATACACAAAGTTGCAAAGTTACAGTACAACTACTACAAAAAACATAGTATGTTTGTGGATTGACGTTGTAACCCCATATTGCCTGGTGTGCTACAATGCTGTGATTACACCTGAATAAAACAGACAAAGATCTAATAAAAATTCCAGGTGTTGAAAGAATCATGAAGATAGTCATGTCATTTATGCAAAAGATACACTCAGATAAAGATGTGGGCACATTAAATGCTGATTGACTCAAAAATGCTGGTAATGAATATACGATTTCAGAAATACACCAGTAATGCGGCATATAACATTTTTGGTGCACAATATTCTCCTATCCTGCAGTAAAAATGTCTGCCATGCACCGCTGAGATATGAACAGAAATTCCTGTGTAAAATTCTGCAGAGGTTATAGTTGGCTTCTGATGGCAAATTATTATTCTGCGCTGTCTGCGGGCCATCCAGCCAGATAGCTGAGCCATTAGCATTTTCCTCTTTGTTCCCATCTATAAACATTTTTGTTGTCCTGAAGGGTCATCTCTGTATTCCTCCATCTCTCGCTTCCTTCGTAATGAATGAGTGTAATTACCAGGCCTGATTGGTTGGAAGGTCATTGGGAATCCTGTAATTTTTCACTTATGTTAAGCTTGTGTTTGTGATGAATGTATCCAACCTTTCTGCATCCCTCCTTAGATTACTCTAGGCATAGAAATGCGTCCACAAATTAAGCTGTTCATTGAACACTGCTCCTGGCCGGCCATGAGTAAGTTTGTACAGATAAACAAATGGAAAGAGGTGGTGCGGTGGTTTTAAATGCCTGGCCTATAGCAGGGGAGGTATGCCGTGTTTTTGTCTTACTTTTTTTAAATTCTCATTTCAGCTTTTCTTGAAAAATGTTTGATGTCACATACATTATGCGACAATGACACAGACTATTGTTTTGGACCCTCAACGTCCTTTACATGATGTGTTCCAGATGCTTCCTCTCTGCTATTGGTTTTTAAAACAAATTATAACCCCCCGGATGTCTTTCCTTTTTTTATTTTTTCCACCTTGGTGACAGTGTCGGCGATATGCTGTTTTGCGTGTGATGCATTGTATGTATTTGTGTGTTTTACTCTACTCTCTCTCTACTCGAACGTAGGGTAACATTTCAAACTCTATCAAATCTTTTGTCTTTTGTTATGTGTTTACGGGATTATCTGCTAAAAAAAAAAAAAAAACCTGCCGAGGAGAGTAGCAATGATGATGATTTTCCAGATTCAGATGCACAATTTTATTATGTATTATAGTCCTCTTAAAGTAAATGCTCTGTCTTTTTATGAGAGGCTACCCATTAATTATGAACTTAAGTCCCTTTCAAAGATGTTTGTTCAACTACATGGTCATGGTTTGAAGCTGTTCTTGTATTGAATTTAATTGGATGTGGGATTTAATAGAATTTTCAGGCATTCCTGTTATTTTGTTCATCCTTAACAACCAACGTCAGAACAAATAACAGCAGATTGCCAAAATACAATTTCCCTCTCCATCTTTTCCTCCGTTCTCTTTCAGTCTTCCATTATAACTCGCTGCTTGGATCTTCACGTCTTCCTTGTTTTCCCTTCAAAGAAAGAGAATGTTTTTTGCCAGATCTTAACCCACCACCTCTGTCCTTCTCAGTTCATTTTCCCATTTTCTAAACTTTTCTTCCCCTCTCTTTGGACCTATAATCTGAGTGTTTGGTTGAGGCCTCTCTTCCGTCGGTTGAATTAGTGGCCTGTCAGAGATGGTTCTGCTGCAGGGCGCTGGCAGCTGCCCCACTCGCTCCACGGCCTATCTGCCTCACATTCAGCTGTCCATGAAGGAGGGATGGAAGGACGGAGGGATCATTGGACGGAGGGAGAGTGAGAGAGATCAGGCTTCGGAGGGCCAAAGAGTAGAGGGATGTAGTGATAGAGAGGAAAGAGGGATGGGTTCTTGATGGGAAGAGGGAGTGGAGAGATACGGTTGAAGAATGGAGGGATGGAGTAGAGGAGGGTATCTGCTCAGGGGCCCTGTGGCCGAACGCCAGGCAGTGAGTCAGTGGATGGGCGCAGAGGCTATACTCTCCTTGTCTTCCTCTCCTTGTTTCTTTCTCTCCTCCTGTTTCTCTTACAATTGCCTTCCTGGTGGACTCCTGGGCTTCTTTCTCTCTCTCTCTCTCTTTTCACTCTCTCTTTTCTCCCACAATCAGCCGGCTGACAGGCGGACTGGGGCCATGATGGACGATGCCCTCTCCGAGTCCGACAACATTTTCTCTCAGTCCCCGAAGCAAGATCGGGCAGCATCAGGGGTAGGCCGGCGCTGGCCTCTTTCAGTGTTTGTGAGGTCCAATTGCTGTGTTCAGTCACCCCTCTCACGACCCCCATATCAGCTGCGCTGGGCTTGTGCAAACTGGAGCTGACCACACGGCCCTGTCTTCTCAAAATCTGCACACTGGCCATGCCACAACGTTTAACCACATTTCAACTCTGTGACTTTTCTCTCTTTCTCTTTGTCACAAGGAGCAAAACAGAAATATGAGATCATAAACAGAAGAAACACTTACATCCAGACCTGTCAGAAAATAACATCACCTTTTAAAAAAAAATCCTTTTAAAACCAGTACATTCCTACATCAACATCAATATCGCCGATTAAATTAGGTTTTTAAATTCTAGTAGTAATCAATTGGTTCATTAATTTGATTATTTTTAAAGCCAGAAAACAACAACTTTATGTTTGCAAAATAAAAATATTTCCTGACTACATGCCTCCTGCAGCACGCAACAAAAAAACAGCCACAACTTAATTCAATCTCATTAATTTGATAATGTTTAATCAATAAGCCCCGCTGTGTTAAAAGGTCTAGTTCAAACATTGATTACTGTCTTTCAATTCTTCCTCAACAATAAGCTGGGGGAGGCAACTTATCATTATTGGCCTTAAGATGCGTTAATCTGCGCTTCCCGAGGCGTCTTTGTGGTGTAAAAATTGGAGGGGTAGGGGGTGGGGGGGCCCTTATTACTGCTGAAATGCCGAGTTTTCCCGCTCCACACATACACACACACAGTGTTGGTACACCCCCGGCCACCCACCCACCACCTCCTCGGACCCCCGGGCCCCCCATCCCCAGCCTTAATCCAATTTGTTCAGTCCCCCTGTCTTCTGCTGGCACAAAATTAAAGGCCTGCTCCCACAAAAACACCTCACATTTCCAAGGTATTGGCCGCCCTGCAAGACTAGAAACTTCATTTATTCTGGCTAACTTCTCAATTATCTTCCCAGTAGTGGAGACGTGTAAAAAGTACAAAAATCAATAGGATTCCATTCCCCTTGTATTGGAAAGGGGAAAATTAATGAGATAGGACACTCTCTTAATCAGAAATAAATGTTTTAATTCAGATAATGACATAGTTTTCCCTTGCAGAAGGATGACAAATGCCGAGGCGCTGCGAGACCCACCAAGAAGCCGTTTCAATTTTATTGTAAATATAAAAGGTATTGATCTGTGAGATGTACAAACCCTATTGCTTACAAAAGCCATTCAGGGGGACTGGGAAAACTATTAAGCGGCGGGTCAGAAATCAATAAACAACACTAAGAGGTGGCTGTGCCTGCCCTCTCTGGCAGATCTCTGGAAAGCCAAATGGCAGAGTTAGTGACAGGCGGCTCGGTGGCGGAGCGATGTTAAGGATGATAGGGTCAGCTGGTTAATGTGGCGAGGGCCCTGACAGGTCGGCAGCCCACCTCAGAGCTGGGGGCCTGACAAGCTGCCATTTAAACAGACACTGACTCATCAGCCTGTCGCTACAGTTAGTGTTTCACTGTGGCGGCCCTCCGCTGACAGGAGCCATTCTGCTGTTTCTCTCTTTCACTTGATTTCTTTCTCCCTCGCTTTCTTTCTCTCTGTTCATCTTTGTCTCTTCCTCTCCTGCTGCGCGCTCTCATTTTATCGTGGTCTGTTTTTTTTCTTTTCTTTTTTCTTTCTCTCTTTCTCGCTCTTTTAGTTGTTCCTCTCTACCCAGGTTGCTTTGCATCCACTTTAGATCAGGCAGGCAGCAGTAGTTACATATGCATGTCTGAATGTCGGAATAAACCGCTGAGGGAGAACAAGCTGTTTGGATTTGGATTGCTCTGCCTTGAATGCATAAGTTGGGAGCATTGACGGTTGACAGTGTTGTCCTGTTTGAACACATACACTCATTAAATCAAAAGCTCAAATCTGAGTCTGAGCATTTGTCAACTTTTTACCGGCAGTCTTGTTCCCACATTTCTCATATTTCTTGTTTTTCCCTCTCCTCCGCTGAATATTACCGAAATGACAAAAACAAAACAAATCTGAGTAAAGGATCCATTTTGAAGACCGCTGTGACAGGACAAAGACAGCTATTCTTTTATGTTCTCTGTGTTTATAAATATTTCCATACTGCAGTATTAGGTATTTGATGCTTTAAACATAAAGTGGCTGTTGTACATCAAGACTACGGCAGGAAGATTTAGATGTTTTACTGTTTAAAGTGCATTATGTTTTTAAAAAAAGTGCCTATCAAAACCCGTGACAAATGTGATTACATGTATTTGATGAGTCAAACTGAATGTGACAGATGGATTCTGGAAGAGCAATATTCACAGGTTATGTCAGTGCCCGGTGAGAGGGAGGTTATGGTGGGCCTGAGGGATGGATTGGTGTTGATTTAAGAGCAGGAAAGGGAAAAAGTTGGGTTGCCTAAGCAGTAATTATGGGGGGAAAGCAGGAGACTCACCAGCCAGCCAGGTCAGATGACTTAACCTCAGATCTATGCACTCCATTGGACTGTCGGAGGGTCAGGGCCCTCTGGCAACTCTCACGTCCTGGTCCTTCGCTGACATCAGATCCAGGCAACAGCACATTGTCTATCAGAACGTGAACCGTCTTGTTATATCAATAACACGACATCTGTGTTTTTGAATAAATGTGGGAGAGTGACAGGACAGATGAGACACAGAGCGACAGCCGTGCGCCAAGGTTACCTGCAGTGTTTGAATCCAAAACGCCTCAGGAACATGCGATAGGCTCTCAGCTGTTGAGCCACTGGGACGCCACAGCAAAGCTATCTTAACAAACACTGTAAATTGATAAATCATTGAAAGACGCAGAGGGACTGTATCTGCTGGGAGATGCTAAGCAGGCTTAGAGGGGATCAGCCTGTGAGTATTGCCATCTTCAGCAGGGGAGATCAGCTGCATCCGCCAGACAGATAGATAAATAAATCGAGGCGTATGCGTCTGTATACAAATGAGTGAGCCTGCAAAAGAGAGACATGGAGCGAGGCTGGGAGTCCCGATGGGAAGGGGGAAAGAGGTATAGAAGGGGATGTCGGAGAAAATCCCACGCCATCTCCCCCTGCGTTGGGACAACGATGATGAGATTTAGGAAGGGTCAACGGCACCTATCAGTAGGTGAAGTGTTTAGTGGGAGTGTTTCTCCACCCCCCTCCTCCTGGAGTGTCATCCCGTGTCACTCTCATCTCCCCAGCCTGATGATGAGGGGGCTGGGGGGCCCAAGGTGCTGGCTCCCTCCTCGGGTTTGGGTCATTTGACCCCGCTGTGTAATTCCTGCCTAATGCCCCTCGTACGAACAAAGCCGGCATCCGTGGCACACTCAGACCCCACTTGACCCCCGCAGCCCAACACAATGCAATTGGCCGTGTCATTATATCAGGCCCGCTCTGTCCCATCTCTCCCTACATGCAACCCGGGACTGTATAAATTGATTTCCAGCTGCTGGTAAAGCACCTTTGCATCCCTCCCATCGGCGTGGGGAAAATGAGAAAAAAAATGACAAGGCAGGAAAGGTCATCTGATATCTTAGATGATATCCAGGGAAAAATGGGTCTAAACAGTCAGGGAAAAAATATTTATCTACAGCTCCATCTGAATTTCCATTTAACACCAGCAGCAGCACCTCTGTCTGAAGCAAAACGGTGTTTATCTGTAGCGGCTTTAGCAGACTGGCACTACAAACCAATGCAAATAACGCTGCAACATATTGGGAATACATTTGACAAAAATTTTAATGTACATTTTTGCATGAATTGGCATTTAAATTACTGCATTAAACTATTTATAATCAATACCTTCCGTTTGTCTATTTCAAAAATAGATATGAAACAAGAGCAAATACTACTATGAGTTTAAAATATGTTGTACGATTTATAAAACATTAAATAATCCGTAGACCTCCGTCTATAGATGCTTCCTACTTTAATATAACTACTTATGACTCTCGCAGGTACAAACTTTTAACACTAGGGTGCTTGCTTTTCTTTTTGTTTTATAGCAGAACAAACTCCTCATTTTTCATGGCTCTGATGTATATGGTGACCGTGACTAGTCCATAACTCAGGCTAAAGAACACAGGCACTTTCCCCACTTTGTTGTCTCACCAAAGAGAAGACCTTGCCCGGCATGGCGCGGCGCAGCGTGCGGCTAGGGGAGAGACAA